>NW_023416323.1:39850445-40450445 GCF_014108235.1 Myotis myotis
ACCAGTCTCTCTGGGGAGAGGTCAGCCCTGCAGCTAACACTCCTCCTCCCATCTCCTGCCCCCCCTTTTTTGCGGGGGGACTGGCAGTTTTTTCTGCAGCAAGAAAAACCAAGTCACGTACCCAGCCTCTCTGGGCAAAGGGAACCATCGTCATGGGTGTTCTCAGGGTGGCAGTGTCTTGGCCTAAGTGCCGGCTCTTTTCCTCGCCACCTGCCAGGGCATCCACACTGAGGACTTGATCCACCCAGACGGATGCCAGGCTAGGCAGCTTACCCCGGAACAAACCCGGGCAGCGGACTCAAACGCCGCGTCAAGCCCTGAACCCATACCCTGTAGGTATAGCCCGTTTCCAGTTCCGGCATATTCCCCCGGGGGGTTCAGGACCAGCGTGTCTCTGGGGGATCAGGGCCCAAATCCACATGCCTGTGCTGTGTGACTGTGCGCAAAGCCTTTACCTGCTCTGTGCTTTCATTTCTTCATCGATACAATGGGGACATAAGGCCTGTACTGTGTCTCACAGATCTGTTAGGAGATCAAATATGTAAAACTAAGTTGAGCCCTGGCTGGTTTGGCTCAGTGAATAGAGCGTCAGCCTGCGGACTGAAGGGTCCCAGGTTCAATTCCGGTCAAGGGCACATGCACGTACACATGCCTGGGATGCGGGCTTGATCCCCAAGGTGGGGTGTGCAGGAGGCTGCCGATCAATGATTCTCTTTCATCATTGATGTTTCTATTTCTCTCTCCCTCTCCCTTCCTCTCTGAAATCGATAAAAATATATATTTAAAAAACTTATTTGAAAAGGAATAAAAAAATCTGCCACGAGAAGAAGGGAATGCTCATTTTATGAGCTCTAAGAATGTACCCAAAGACATACTAAGCATCTGGAGCGAGCATCTGCAGTTTTGTCACCAGCACGGTTCCACCTTCATTTTAGTGATCATGCCCACCCCAATCTGCAGTTTCCCTCTTAGGAACCAGCCCACCCCCGGGTGACCCTCTCCGTCCAGATAGAGGCAGGGACACCAGTGGAAGCAAAAGGGTGCCTCTCATCCTTCTTGACCACAGTGATGGCTTCGGGGATGGTCCTGGGACCCAGGCAGGGTCCATGAGACGTCTGCCAGGCTTTCTGAGAAAGACATCCGTCTATTGGGAGATCCAGGGGCTAAAACAGATGCTGTTGTCTTATGACCACATGAACCCAAAAGTTGAAACCCAAAAGATAGAGAGAAACCAAGTCCTGACTTTGACATCTGAACCCTGAACTCAGCCACATCCATCTGTGATATTTATAATCTACACTAATAAAAGACAAAGATGCTAATTGTCCATACATTCGCTATGCCCTAAGCCACGCCCACCAGCCAATCAGAGTGACTATATGCAAATTAACCCAACCAAGATGGCGGCCAGCAGCCACAGAACTGGAGCAAGCAGGAGGCTTGGTTGCCCGGGTGATGGAGGAAGCCAAGCTTCCCACCAGCCCTGAGCCAGCTGTGGCTTCTGCTAAATGCAACAAAGTTTCAATTATAGAAGATAAATAAATCCTAGATACCTGCTTCCAACCAGCCTCCACTGGGAGCTTGTGTGGGTGGGTGCCATGCCAGCCTGCAAACAGCTATCAGCCCCTCACCCAGGCTGGCCGCACCCTCATGGCGTGAGGGTCCCTGATAGGGTGCTTAGCCAGCTTGAAAATGGCCCTCAGCCCCTCACCCAGACTGGCCAGGCACCCCAGCAGGACCCCCTACTCTGAAGGGGCTGTGTCCAGCCTGCAAACGGCCCTTAGCCCCTCACTCATGCTGGCCAGGCACTCCAGTGGGGACCCCCACACTGAAGGACTATGACCAGCCTGCAAACAGCCATCAGCCCCTCACCCAGGCTGGCCAGGCACCCCAGGGGGGACCCCCACCCTGAAGGGGCTGTGGCCAGCCTGCAAACAGCCATCAGCCCCTCACCCAGGCTGGCCAGGCACTCCCATATAATAAAAGGGTAATATGCAAATTGACCCTAACAGCAGAACGACTGGGAATGACTGGTCACTATGACACACACTGACCACCAGGGGGCAGATGCTCAATGCAGGAGCTGCCCCCTGGTGGTCAGTGCGCTCCCACAGGGGGAGCTCTGCTTAGCCACAAGCCAGGCTGACGGCTGCCAGTACAGCAGTGGTGGTGGATGTCCGACTGCAGCTTGGGCCTGCTCCATGCTGGCAAGTGGACATCCCCCGAGGGCTCCTGGGCTGCCAGAGGGATGTCTGATTGCCAGCTTAGGCCTGATCCCCCAGGGAGCTGGCCTAAGCCAGCAGGTGGTCATCCCCTGAGGGGTCCCAGACTGCAAGAGGGCACAGGCTGGGCTGAGGGACCCCCACCACCGAGTGCACAAATTTTTGTGCACCGGGCCTCCTCGTAAGAAATAAACATGTGGTGGTCATCCAAGGTTCCTGGTGCAAGCTCCCCAAATCTGAGTTACGTGAATGCGGTGACTTTTGGAAGGCTCCTAAGGCTGGGGGCTGGTTGCCGGGAGAACTGATCATGTCATTAAAGGGCTGGAATTTCAGTCCCCACCTTCCCCCCACCCCCATCTCCAGGGAGGGGAGAGGGACTGGAGATGAAGTTCAATCGCCAATGGCCAATGATGTAAAAGCCCCAAACAAAGGGCTTTGGGGAGCGTCCAGGTGGGTGAACACCTGGAGATTTGGGAAGGCGTGGGAGCTCCGCCCCCTTTCCCCACCCCCCGCCCTGAGCATCTCTTCCATCTGGCTGTTCCAGAGGCACATCCTTTTATAATGAAACCAGTAATGTAGCCAGTGAAACAGTTCTGAGCTCGGTGAGCCCTTCTCCGAATTCATCAAACCCAAGGTGGGGGTCATGGAACCTCTGATTTCTAGCTGATGGGTCTCAGATGCACAGGTGACAACCTGGACTTGTAATTGGCATCTGAAGAATGTGTGTGTGTGTGTGTGTGTGTGTGTGTGTGTGTGTGTGTGGCCCAGGCTGGAGGCGGGGGGGGGGGGGGGGAGCGGCAATCTTGTAGGACTGGGTCCTTAACCTGTCAGATCTGACACCTTCTCCTGGTAGATAGTGTCAGAATTGGGTTGACTTGTAGGACACCCCGCGGGTGTGTCAGAGAGTCCCTCCCCTTCTCACTCACATTGGAATCTGAGTGCAGAACCCTCTTACCAGCCACCCCTGAGATCTCCAGCTGATGGGGAGACCACAAACGCCCTTTTTAATCAAAGGCATCTTAGGTTGGACCTTCTGTCCCTTGCTATAAAGAAAATCCTCCCGGTACAGCATTGCCTCGTATAATCTTTCCAACAACCATGAGGCACAAATTGTAGCCCCCACGTTACAAAGGCGGAAGAGAAACGGAGGCACGAGGAGCTATGTGATGTCGGAGGTGGAGGTGGAATTGAATTCACTCTACAAGGATTTAGGAGTGAACTTGAGTCTCACACTCATAGGTCCACCACACACCTCAGTCTGCAGGAGAGCATCTCCTGGGAGGGAAGACCTGACTCCCCTCCAGCCAGGGTTGGATGGAGGACATCCTTCTCTGGTGTCCTCTGCCCCACGTGCCCTTTTCCTGGAAGAATAACACCATTCGGAGGAGGAGGAGCTCTGTAAACTCTCGAAGGGTGAAGGGCGTAAGCTTGATGTCAAGGGCCTGAGGGGCTCTGAATGGTCCAATATCCTCTCCTTCCCGGGACTGATGTTTTGGCGTCCGCCTGTTAGAAGTCCACTCTTCTCTCTGAAGATACTGGGCTCTGGTAAGGATGCAAATCCATCTCAGGCCCCGCTATCAGTCATGACTGGCTTGTAGGAAGCATGGCTTCAGGGCAGCAGGCCCAAGGTGGGGGGATGGTGGGCATGAAGCTATGGAAGGGGAAAAGGGACATCTGAGCACCGGGGAAGTTCCAGCGGGTTGAGCCAGCACGTCAGCCATACAAGTTTGAAATAGGATAAAGCAATACCATGATCTGGGACTTGCTTCAAAAGTACGTGGGGAGGGGAGAGTGGGTGGAGATATAGATGAAATAAGATCGGCCGTGAGTCGATCACTGTTGAAGCCAGGTTATCCTGTCCACCCTTTGAAATTTCCCATCATGATTTTAAAAAGCTACGACGAATAATTCAAAAACCACGCCTCCCGTGCCTTGTTCGTTGCAAAGCCCTTGGGGTGCATCTGGCATGCACCTCACAGATGTTTGTCCCCATTTTAAAGATGGTAAAACTGAGGCTCAGAGAGAGGCGACGTCCTTTACGCCAGAGGGAATTGAGAGCTGGACCCGGGTCTTCCAACACCTGCCTTCTCAGGTTCGTCTGGGTCAAGGGGCAGCAGGAGCAGGTTGGGCTGACCGGCCGGGCTGACCGGCTGGGATGGGTCCCAGATGAGTCCGTCCTGCCCCCTTCCAAGTCTTGCCTGGAGGCTGCCGAGCCTGACTGGTGTGGCCCAGAGCCCAGCAGGGCCTCAGCCACTGAGTGCACAGCGGGGAGCTGCTCCCAGCCACCGATTTCTCGTGCTCCTCGGTAGTTCAGAAAACCCGCGTCCAGCTCCGCATGCTCCGGACCTTTCCCGGGCATCCTGGGACGGGAGCCTAAACATGTGGGTCTGATCAAGGGAGACCCACGTGGGCCTCCCTGCCCCCTTTCCGTAACGACTTCCTCCCGTCCCCTTGGAGCTCTGTGGGTGTGCCTGTGCTTTTCTTTTCTTTCCTCCCCAACATATGGGCTCCCGGCTCCTATTTCAAACTCAATTGCTCCTCGGCTATAAACTCCCCGAAGCTCTCCATTTCCTTTTTCCATTGCTCATTCTTTCCTAAAGTGCACACAAAAGCCTCCCCGAGCTCCGTTCCAATTTCCTTGTTTACGAAAGAAGGGCAAGGAGAACCGTGATTTCCATGATCAAGGTTAAGCGTGGCCGGGCTCCTCCCTTAGGAGAAAGCACCTTGGGAACCTGGGAGATCAAAGCCTGCCAGGTACGCGAACAAATCGCAGGAAAGCCCCCATTCCCCCCCAAATCCGCATCCTGCAGGAGGCCTGAGGCAGTGCCTCCTGCGCCCGTTAGCTGCAATGTCCTTGGTGAAAGTCACTCGTGGAATAGAAAGAAAAGGACAGCCACGGGCACGATTCCCAGGAGGTTCCCACTGAGGTGGGAGTGCATTATCCGGGGAGGGTGGAATAGGTCCGAGCCTGCTCCTCAGCCCGCGGCCTTGCATTTCTTCAGGATGGAGGATGGTACCAAGGTACCCCTCAGAGGCAGAAAGAGCCACCCCTCGGCCCTGAAATGCTGGACTCGTCAGCGTCACCTGGGGGCAGGGAGGGACTGCGGTTTCATGCATCATCAGGGTCTGGTGCAGGGAGGGTCCCCCCCCTCCCCAGGCAGAGGCCATAGGCCTGCAGGTGCCTCCAGGGGCCCAGCAGGTGACACAAACGGCCTGAGGGGGTGGCTACGTTGACACAAGGCAGCTGACACTGGGCTCAGCCTGTGGCGCTAAGGTCGGTGGTCCCGGTGGGGACTGGCGGCAGCCATGCACGGCTGGCTGGCTGGCTACGGCCGTGGAGAAGGAGACCCTGAGCTGCCAGATGGTCCATTCTTCCAAAGCAGCGGAGGTCTGGCCTTGACACCAAGTCTCCTGATTTGGGAAGGGATTTCAGTGAAAACTTCCGCAAAGGCTACAGAAAACTACCGTAAAATCACGACCTTCTGGGCTCAATCGGATCTGCCTGGCAGTCCGAGTTCACCCGAGCACCTCACATTTGATGCACCTCGCAAATGTTTGTCCCCATTTTAAAGATGGTAAAACTGAGGCCCAGAGAGGCGAAGTCCTTTACGCCAGGGGGGATCTGAGAGTTGGACCCGGGTCTTCCAACCCCTGCATTCCGACCGCCCAGACCGAGGAAGCGGGTCCCTGCATCTTCAGCGGGGCGGGCAGTGCTGGGACAGGAGGCCGGAGGAGGTCCGAGGAAGGCCTAGCGTGAAAGGCCTTCAAGGAGGTCGGGCCGCTTGCCATTCCCAGGCTCATAAAACACTTCCAGGCTTCTGTCACTTAATCACGCCATGTCTGCGGCCAGCTGGGCCCATCCCAACAACCCTCCCATCCCCTGCAGAAATGCCCCTCTTCTCTCAGGCCACTTCATGGGGCCCTGGAGAACCTTCTCTTTGGAGGAGGCCAAGGTGTCATGTCAGCCTCTGGCCACATTCCAGACAGCGTACACTTCCCCTGCCCATGGAAGAATCGAGGGGCCCCTTCTTTTCTTTCTTTCTTTTTTTTTGTTATTGGGAATTTTAAAAAAACATATTTTTATTGATTTCAGAGAGGAAGGGAGAGGGAACAAGAGAGAGAGAGAAACATCAATGATAAGAGATTCATTGATCAGCTGCCTCCTGCACACCCCCTACTGGGGACCTAGCCGGCAACCAGGCATGTGCCCTTGACAGGAGTCGAACCTGGAACCCTTCAGTGTGCAGACTGACACATAATTCACCGAGCCAAACCAGCTAGGGCTCCTTCCTTTCTTTCATACTCAACAAAATCATGACCAGTAACTCCGTGTCCTTGAAGAAGCTTCTTTTTATGCTAGGCAACCCCTGCCCCCCGCCCCCCCCCAAAAAAACAACAACAACAAAACCCCAAAACATATTGAGCTTCAAGGTCAGCTTCTGGACCTCATCTCTGTGAGAGAAAGAGGAGAGATAAGAGGGAAACAGAGGCATAGAGTGGGGAGCGATTTGCCAAAAGACACATTCCCTTGGCAGGGCCCGGGTGAGCTGGCAGAACCACGCGCGAGGCTATTTTTAAGAGTCCGGGTGCCTTCCTGAATTGTACATAATAAAGACAAGTGGAGTTTCCTTCCAGTGGTGCCGTGGAGTGCACCGAGGGGCGAGGGGAGGTTCTAGGTGCACCTAGACTCTTGACTCTTCCAGTTAGAGTCTTTTTCTTTCTTTAAAAAAAAAAATTATTTTTATTAATTTCAGGGAGGAAGAGAGAGAAACATCAGTGAAGAGAGAGAATCATTGACCGTCTGCCTCCTGCACGCCCCACACTGGGGACTGAGCCCGCAACCCAGGCATGTGCCCTGACTGGGAATCTAACCATGACCTCCTGGTTCATAGGTCGACGCTCAACCACTGAGCCACGGTGGCCGGGCTAGAGCCTTTTTTTCTTGCAATTCCCTATAGACGGGGAGCGAGAAAGGCGAGTGGGAGGGGATGATGGGAGGAGACCCTGCAGAGGAAGGGAAAGGGCACTGCACAAGCCAGGGCCTCCAGGAGGGTGTGTGCGTGAACC
This sequence comes from Myotis myotis, assembly GCF_014108235.1. Taxonomy (NCBI): domain Eukaryota; kingdom Metazoa; phylum Chordata; class Mammalia; order Chiroptera; family Vespertilionidae; genus Myotis; species Myotis myotis. The sequence continues at coordinate 39,857,735 of NW_023416323.1, forward strand.
TTTGGGCGTGTGTTACCTGTATGCTTGGTTTGTTGCAAGCCATTTTGGTAGAAGGAGAAGTATTTTTTTTTAAAATATTTTTATTGATTTTTTACAGAGAGGAAGGGAGAGCGATAGAGAGTTAGAAACATAGATGAGAGAGAAACATCGACCAGCTGCCTCCTGCACACCTCCCACTGGGGATGTGCCCACAACCAGGGCACATGCCCTTGACCAGAATTGAACCTGGGACCCTTCAGTCTGCAGGCCGACGCTCCATCCACCAAGCCAAACTGGTTTTGGCAGGAGAAGTATTTTTAAATGAGAACTACTTTAACATATCCCATCTAATAAAAGGGCAATATGCAAATTAACCATCACTCTGTCACAAAAGATGACGGCGCCCATTGCGGCCAGGGCGCACAGGACACTGGTGGCGTCACCCTGGCGACAGGCCCCAGTGTCCCACACGCCCCGGCCCACAGAGGGAGGAAGAGAGGGAAGATGGGCAGGCCTCTGGCCAGAGGCTGGCCGGGACAGGGGACGCTGGCATCGTTGCAGGATGGGCTGAGGGCCTCCCCCCCGCCCCCGTGCACGAATTTTGTGCACCGGGCCTCTAGTATATATATATTTGTATTGACTTCAGAGGGGAAGGAGAGGGAGAGAGAGATAGAAACATCAATGATGGGAGAGAATCACTGATCAGCTGCCTCCTGCATGTCCCCTACTAGGGATCCCCCACAACCCAGGCAGTGCCCTGACCGGGAATCGAATAGGTGACCTCCTGGTTCCTGGGTGGACACTCAACCCCTGAGCCACACCCGCTGGTGGGAAGTCTTCTGTTTATACTTCCGTCTATAACACGCTCGAAAGAAACCCTGTGTGACTCCGGTTTCTCTCTCTCCCGTCTCCCTAACACACTGTCGCTCTCCAAGGAATCAGCATGTTTATTGGGCCCCTTCTCGGTACCCGGCATCGTGACATGCATGGAGGTTCCACTGAGGAATGAGGAAGAGCGTCCCTGCCGATAGCGCTCTCGCAAACGTGGTGAGTGTTCCTAAAACCCGCCGAACTTCCTGTAAGAAGTGTGGCAGGCATCGACCCCGCCAAGTAACGCAGGACAAGAAGGGCCAGGATGCTCTGTGTGCGCAGGGCCAGCAGCGTGGCAACAGGAAGCAGAGTGGCCATGGTGGGCAGACCAAGCCGATTTTCCGAAAAAAGGCTAAAATTACAAAGATTGTGCTGAGGCTTGAATGCGTTGAGCCCAGCTGCCGATCTAAGAGAACTGCTGGCTGAGAAGAGATGTGAGCATAGTGAACTGGGAGGAGATAAGAGAAAGGGTCAGGTGCTCCAGTTCTAAGCTTTGGATTTTGTTTTATTATCTGACAATAAAATCTTGCTATGTTCACTACGAAAACCAACAGCAAAGGAACAAGGAAGACCCCGTCCTGGCCCTCAGGGGGGCCCGCAGTTTAAGAGCGAGGCAGACAAGAGCCCGGGAGACTGCAATTCCACGGGGTAGGCATGTGGACAGGGGAAGTGGACATGGAGCAGGCGAGGGGGCCCTCAAGCTGAAAGGCGGGCGGGAGGAGTGTGTGTGGTGGGGACAGATTCTGCAAGCAATGAGGTCTCAGATTGGAGGGCAGACTGGGAATTGGACCAGGAACACGGACACGTGAGTGTTTCTGGCAGAGGGCATCGCATGGACAGGGACCTGGAGGTGGGCCTGCCTCTGGCGATTGTTGAAAAGCTGCAGTTTGAGCTAAGGAAGGAAGGCACGTTCCACCCTGGGGAGGGCTTGGGGGGAGCTCTGGAGGCAAGCATGGAACTGTTCCTAAAGAGACAACCAGCCCAAAATGGAGTCACTTGTGCTAAGCCCCCCATCGGTCAATCGAGGCTTCGCTGCAGCCTATCTCAGGAATGTGACCTTTGCCCTGTCCATCTGGACTTGCCTGGCCAGCACCAGCGAGGTCATCGGCAGGACAGACCCCGGCCCTCCCCCGGAAGGGAGGTGGCCTCGCCTCCAACAATCCATTCTTTGTTAGAAGCCTCCTCGCTGCTCCCTCTCCTGCCTAGAAAAGCCTCCCACTTTCCACAGCTCCTGGGAGCTCCTTCCTGCTCCCCAGCTGGGATGCTGCCCGATGCAGGAATCAGTGAATCAAGCCAATTAGATCTTCGAATTTCCTGAGTTGGATTTTTATTTTTAAACCGGACTGACATGGTCGTCGCCATCAGCCAAGGCTGGGAACCTTGAAAATCATTGCTCTCAGACTTACACTGCTCAAAGCATTGAGCATGGTCTCCTGTCCTTGGGGAACGCCGCATGCGGGGTGGAGAACGAAGTGGAACGCAGTGGGACACAGTCCTTCCTTCTGAGCAAGGCCATGCACACTGGGGTGAGGCACAGAGCCTGAGACGAACTGGCTTTTAAAATTTTTTTTTTTTAATATATTTTTTATTGATTTTTTACAGAGAGGAAAGGAGAGAGATAGAGAGTCAGAAACATCGATGAGAGAGAAACATCGATCAGCTGCCTCCTGCACATCTCCTACTGGGGATGTGCCCGCAACCCAGGTACATGCCCTTGACCGGAATCGAACCTGGGACCTTTCAGTCCGCAGGCCAACGCTCTATCCACTGAGCCAAACCGGTTTCGGCTAAAAATTTTTTTTTTATATATATATTTTTTTATTGATTTCAGAGAGGAAGGGAGAGGGAGAGGTAGAAACATCGATGATGAAAGAGAATCATGGGTCGGCTGCCTTCTGCACGCCCCCTACTGGGGATGGAGCCTGCAACCCAGGCATATACCCTTGACCGGAATCGAACCCGCGGCCATTCAGTCCGCAGGCTGATGCTCTATCCACTGAGCCAAACCAGCCAGGGCCGAACTGGCTTTTAAATGATAACTTACAGAGGGCAAAGAACACCCAATCCCTTTCTCTCTCTTCCCCCCCCCCCCCTCTCTCTCTCTCTCTCTCTCTCACACACACACACACACACACACACACACACACACACACTGGCCTAGTGAACTAAGCAGAGTATTATATTTTTTTTTTCACAGAGTAGGAAACTGAGACTCAAAGAGGAAAAGCATCTAAGGTTATTGGCTCATTCATTCATTCATTCATTCATTCATTCATTCACCGGCTCAGAAAGCACGCATAGAGCACCTGTTGCAGGCGGGCTGGTGCTAGGCACTGCGGATATGGGATGGTGATGGGTAAACACCGACGCAGTTCTCCCTACACGGGAGCCAGGGTTCAGAGCCACCGCTTCCACTCCAGTCCCCGCGCCCTGTCCAGTCCCCGGCCCTGCAGATTGGAGGTGCTGTCCCCAGCGGCGGCTGTTCACTGCCCCAGAGCCTTGTCAGCACAACCCCCAGACGAACTCCCGGAGGAAACAGCAGCATAGTTGCTCTGCCGTGTATCTCCAAGACAAGATGCAGACCCAGCTCTTCCCTCCCACTTAGAAACCGGACCCACCCAAGGTGGTCCTGGGCCTGGTTTCTTTGAGTCACCGGGAGATTTCCCAGTCCGCCTCCACCCCATGTTCTAGCCTGAAGCGAATGCTGGGAAACCCTCACCTTTTGCGAGTCTTCCCTCTGAACACTGACTGATGACCACGGAGGGATGGGATCAAACTTCTTTCAAAGCAAAAGGGGGGTGATGGGAGGGGAGGAGGGGGCGAGCGGGGAGTGAGCAAGGGAAGAGAAGACACCGGGTCCTTGCTTTGCCCCCTGCACAGTTCAGTTGTGAGCCAACTCTGCCCACAGGCCGGCAAACCCACCAGACAGACATCCCTCAAAGACCAAAGACGCTGGGGAGAGGCTGGTGGCCCAGCTCCCCGGAGCCTGGGCCATGTTATTTCCTGGGGCAGAGCAAGTCACAAAGGATGAAAGCTGATGACTGAATGTCTGGGGCCGGGTGGGAGGCCTGGCCAGGAGGTGGGGGTGGAGCGGTGGGAAGGGAGGAGGGGTGGAGACTTGGCTGGTTTTGCACAGACACATCTCTTCATTTTTCCAGACTGGAAAAAAGCTGTGCGGGCTGCGCACATTTGCAGAGAGTCACGGTATTTACTACGCTTCCTGGCTCAACAGATTTCCTTCTGTCATTCCGTCAGACGCAGCTTGTATTTTTTCATAGCCAGAGCCCAGCAGACCGTGGGGGCTCCTCCCCCCCACCTCCCCCCGCCCCCCTACCTTGTGTTAAAACACACACACATCACCAGGAACTCCCAAAGCCCGGCTCACATGGGCAGCAGGTGTGGGTGGGTGGAGGGGAGCATGTTGCAGCGAAAAACCCATGTTCAGACAAACCGTGTCTCCTCCGTGGAAGTGTTTAATGACACCCCTCGCTTTCCCAGCACGCACTGTTTCCTGGGCAGCCCTGAGAAGCGACTGCTCGCGTAGAAACGCCTCCCGCGGCCTGTACGAGACTCTGGGTTATCTCTAGTGATGGTGATGTGGGGCAGGTTTGGGGGAGGAGGAGGATTTTTTTAAAGTGCTTAATAAGCCTGGCTGGTGTGGCTCAGCGGTTGAGCTTCAACCCAGAAATGAAGAGGTCCCTGGTTCGATTCCCAGTCAGGGCATATGCCCGGTTGAGGGCTCAATCCCTAGTGTGGGGTGTGCAGGAGGCAGCCAATCAATGATTCCCTCTTATCATTGATGTTTCTATCTCTCTCTCCCTCTCCCTTCTTCATATGTATGTTTATTGGCTTCGGAGAGGAAGGGAGAGGGAGCGAGAGATAGAAACATCAGTGATGAGAGGGAATCATTGATCGGCTGCCTCCTGCACGCCCCACGCTGGGGATCGAACCCGCAACCCGGGAATAAAAAAATGAAATAAAAGTGCTTAATAATAATTTTTTAAAAATCCCTTCTTGCCGAAATGTGTCTATCCAGAGTTCAGATCTAGAAGTGTTTCTGGCCAGATGTCAGAATAGGAAGCTATGTGTTAAAGCCCTGTATGCTAGGATATTAAGTCAACCCAACAGACATTAACTGAGCACTTACTATGTGCAAGGCACAGTGCTAGGGGTGGAGATGTACAAGCTCACCCAACTTACCATGGGCATTCCTTTTTTTTTTTAAATCCTCACCTGAGGGTATTTTTTACATTGATTTTTAGAGGGAGTAGAAGGGAGGAAGAGAGGGAGAGAGAGAGAGAGAGAGAGAGAGAGAGAGAGAGAGAGAGAGAATGAGAAACATTGATGTGAGAGACATATCAATTGGTTGCTTCCCACATGCGCCCCAACCAGGGCTGGGGATCGAACCTGCGACCCTGGGGTGTGTGGGGGAAGCAGACGCTCTGACCATTGAGCCACACTGGCGAACGCTGCACTTTCCTTTTTTAATAGAAAGTGGCCTGTGAACCCAAGGGCCAATGGTGGCATTGCAGTCAGCAGGGATGAGTCAGGTCAGTGAGGAAAGTCTTGTGGGGACGGGAGAGGGGAGAGCTTTCTCGGGCCCCTCCATGTCAGACTCCTTGGTTCCTGCGCGTGTAATGCCAGTCAAACCACCACCCTGAATTTCAGTCATCAAATCTCACTCAAACAACCTCAGAATTCGAGGAGGTGCTTGGGGGGGGGTGGTAGGGTGGGAGGCTCATCTTCAGAGATGACGTAATGACCGATTCAGGCCACCTCTGCCCTCTCCGGGCAGCAGGAGAGTAGATACATGGATACCCCAGGGGACACAGGGTAGCCTCGCCCAATGCAACAGAACAGAGCCTCTGACCTCCGCCTCTTCTTGGGTTGGCAAAGCGCAGGTCATCTTGCCTCCATTTATTTATTTATTTTTATTTTTTTCATATTTTATTGTTTTTTTACAGAGAGGAAGGGAGAGGGATAGAGAGTTAGAAACATTGATGAGAGAGAAACATCGATCAGCTGCCTCCTGCACACTCCCCACTGGGGATGCGCCCGCAACCAAGATACATGCCCTTGACCAGAATCAAACCTGGGACCCTTCAGTCTGCAGGTCGATGCTCTATCCACTGAGCCAAACCGGTTAGGGCTTGCCTTCATTTAAAGAGAGAGAGAGGGGCCACACTGGCTTCTCCTCCAACCTGCTTCTGAGCCAGGAGCCTTGGGGAGGTGGAGGAATGCCGTGGGCAGAGGGGAGCGAGAGAGGGTCTCCAGGGGCTCAGGGGAGCCGGGGGAGCCAGGAATTCTCTACAGTCCAAGTGGACCATGCCAGATGTAGCTCCTTCCCCCTGCCCCCCCCCCCCCCGCCTTTTCTTTTAAAAAACTATTCTGGGTTTCCTTTCCAAAGTGGAAATGCAGGGATGGAAAAATGAGTTTCAGTTGCTATGGAAATAGGAGTTGGCTGGGGCCTGCAGGAGCAGCAGCTGGAGTGGCCCTGTGACAGACGGGGCTTCCGGGGCTGGGGGGTGGGGGGGGGGGGGGGATCGAGAGCAGTGGGCTTCAGCAGGGAGGAGGAGGAGGGAAGGGGAGAGAAAAGGAGGCAGGCTGTGTCACCAGACTCTGCAGCCCATGCATTCTGCAGGCATTTGGAGTGTTACGGAATGAGGGGTGTGTGTGTGTGTGTGTGTGATGTGTAACCCCACAGGCCAAAAAATAACCACCAAGAAGCAAAATAAACCCAATGCCAGCAGAAGAACAAAGTTTCACTGGTAGGTCTAGAAAGCCCTAAGTTTGTTGGACGACAGAAGGGGCGAGGCCTGCCATTCATGAGCCATCCTGGGGGTGGGGGACATGGCTGAGCATGGCTGGGACCTCACACGCCATGCTCCCTCACCCCAATATTATCCTCACACATCTCCTCCAGCTGAAGCTGATGTGGGCCAGCAACACAGCCCCCGAAACCCCCACAGGGTTGGGAAGACCGGGGGAGAGTAAGCTGGCTGTTCAGTTTCATCTGCACCTCTGGTGGCTGTTTCTGGCCAAGGTGGGACGTCTCCGTGACCTCGGGGCTCTGAGATCTTTTCACTTGAGGCTTTAAAGGGGTCTCATGCTCTCAACATCGCATCCTGGGGAGATGCTCTGAGTAGGCCTATGGTGATTTCTGGCTTTTGCTGGAAACCTTAGCAGGGCCCGCCAGAGGGAATATTATGCTTTTCCCACTCCTACACCCCGTAACCGAAATCACCAGGCCCTTTCCTCCCATCCTCGTGGGGGTGAGTGGACAGGGGGACTTCACATTCATGAAGGGACTAAAATTTGGGTTTTTCCACACCATATAATCCTATTAATGTCTATATATGCTGTCCCCAAGAAACACTGAGAGGGTTGAAACTGACCAACATTCTGGTGTCTCATTGTGAATTTCTTTTGTCTTGTTATATATATGTTGTCATATATTCATCTACATATTTCAGTATATCAGAAGTCTCAAAAAGTGGAAGTGGGATAAAAAATAATAAAATACTTAAGAATAAATTTAAACAAAGACACTGAAAATTGCAAAACATTGATGAAAAAATATTTAAAAGATACAAATAAATGGAAAGACATCCCATGTTCATGGACTGGAAGACTTATTGTTATTATTATTAATTTTATAATTATATCTTTATTGATGGAAGAGTGATTTTTTAAAAATGTATATTTATTGATTTCAGAGAGGAAGAAAGAGGGAGAGAGAGATAGAAACATCAATGATGAGTGAGAATCATTGATGGGCTGCCTCCTGCATGCCCCCTCCTGGGGATCGAGCCCACAACCTGGGCATGTGCCCTTGACCGGAATCGAACCTGGGACCTTTCAGCCCACAGACCGACGCTCTATCCACTGAGCCAAACCGGCTAGGGTAGAAGACTTATTATTAAGATGTCAATACTATTCAAAGTAAACTATGGATTCAATGCAATCTCTATCCCGATGATATTCCACCCCCAATCTTGAAAAAGAGGAACAAAGTGGGAAGATCCAAACTTTCTGATTTCAAAACTTACTCCAAAGGTAGAGTTATCAAAACAGCATGCTATCGGCATACAGAAAGACATAGAGACCAATGGAACAGAATAGAAAGCCCAGGAAGAAACCATTGCAGATATTGTCAAATGATTTTCAACAGGGTCCCAAAATCATTCAATAGGGAAAGGACAGTCTTTTCAACAAATGGTGCTGGGAAAACCGGATATTCACATGCAAAAGAATGAAGCTGGTCCCTTACGTTATACCATATACAAAAATTGCCAAAATTATATCAAAGATCTAAACATAAGATCTAAAACTATAAACTCTTATGAGAAAACAAAAAAGAAACAAATTCTCATGAAACTAGATTTGGCAATGATTTCTTGGATGAGACACCAAAAGAATAGGTAACAAAAGAGGAAACTAGAGCCAGGCTGGTGTGACTTAGGGGTTGAGCTTTGGCTTATGAATCAGGAGGTCACGGTTGGATTCCTGGTCAGGGCACATGCCCGGGTTGTGGGCTTACCCCCCATGGGGGTGTGCAGAAGGCAGCCCATTAGTAATTTTCTCTCATCATTGATGTTTTTACTGGTATCTCTCTCTAAAATCAATAAAAGAAAAAATCTATCTATCTATCTATCTATCTATCTAAAAGCCTAAGTGACCATTCGACTGTTAGCTATGACGTGTACTGACCACCAGGGGACAGATGCTCAATGCACAGGCATGGAAACATGGAACAGACTGATGAATCTCAGAGGGAAAGGGGAGGGGAGAAGGTGGGAAGAGATTAACCAAAGATCTTATATGCATACTAGAGGCTTGGTGCACGGATTCATGTACCGATGGGGTCCCTCGGCCTGGCCTGCAGGGATCTGACTAAAACCAGCAGTCCAACATCCCCTGAGAGGTCCCGGATTGGGAGAGAGTGCAGGCCAGGCCGAGGAACCCCACCGGTGCACGAATGTGTGCACCAGGCCTCTAATGTGTATATACACACACACACACACACACACACACACACACACACACACACACAGTGGGGCCTTGACTTACGAGTGTTCTGAATAACGAGTTTTTTGAGATACGAGACGTCTCTCGGCTGATTTTTTGCTTTGAGTTGTGAGCTAAAATTAGGGTTACAAGCCAGCTTCAGATACCCCACCGCTAGTTGGCGCAGCGAACGTCACAGTGAACGCCACAACATCAGCCCAGCATCACGTGTCTCACTCGTTCACTTTATGATTTGACATACGAGTAGTTTGAGTTACGAGCTCCGTCACGGAACGAATTAAACTTGTAAGTCAAGGCCCCACTGTGTATGAAAAAAACCAGATAAATTGAACTTCATCAAAATTTTAAAAGCTTTTGTGCATGCAGCCAATTCTATAAAGGAAGGAAGCCCAACATCCCAGCACTCTGCTTCTTGGTTGCAAGAAGTCGTTACTGGGAGGGACACAGCAAGTCACCCGGGAATGTGGGGGAGACCACCTCACTGGGATGCACACACAACATCTATGATTATTGATCTGCAAAAGTTCTTAAAGACAGGACAGGATGTGCCTCTGGTCAAAGCAGGAAGAGGAAAGCCTGGAAATCAAATCAAGACTTGACAATGAATTTAAAAAAAAAAAAGCCTGGCCAATTGTATTAACAGAGGCAAACGGGATATTAGGTAGAGAGAGATAGTGATGTCCCAGGAGCTCAGGAAAAAGCAGAATGAGAGAGCAAATCTTTGAGAGCCTATCTTGTGTCCCATGCTGTCCAGAGCGGTGGGAGCTCGGGAAACCTGAGCATCACAGGCAGCCCAGAGGGTGGCCGGAGTGCCCTGGAATACCCCCTCTCGCTCTCTTTTTTAATGAGGGCAACTGTGATAGAGGAGTATTATTTTATTTTAAATATGTTTTTATTGATTTTGAGAGAGAGAGAGAGAGAGAGAGAGAGAGAGAGAGAGAGAGAGAGAACATGGATGTATTGCTTTCTGCACACCCCCTACTGGGGATTGAGCCTGCAATCCAGGCATGTGCCCTGCCGGGGAATAGAACCTGTGACTCTCAGTTCATGGGACTAAGCTCAACTGAGCCACACGGACCAGGGTCTGGAATGGTCTCTCTCTCTCTTTTTTTTTTTTTATTGACCTCAGAGAGGAAGGGAGAGGGAGAGAGAGAGAGAGAAACATCAATGATGGGAGAGAATCAGTGACCGGCCGCCTCCTGCACGCCCCACACTGGGGATGGAGCCCGAAACCTGGGCCTGTGCCCTGACCAGGAATCAAGCCATGACCTCCTGGTTCAGAAGTGGACGCTCAATGCTCTCTTGATGAGGGTCTCCAGGTCGGTTCACAGAACAGCGGGAAGGTGCGATCATTGATTAGTCACGTCTACCATGAGCCCAGGGCTGGGGCATTAGACCCGGTGTGCTGATGCCCTTCTGGACCCTCGGATCCCTGGGAGGATGCAGAAATCCGAGCCTGCCCTGGCTCCTAACGCCATTCCTTGCGCTCCCCTGGCTCTGATTCCACAAATACCAGCCTTCTAACTGGAAGCGGGGAGAAGAACGTGCTGACAAGCCGACATGGAGTTTCCAGGCCTCTTCCCAGCGCCTGTCCCTTCGTGAGTGCATGTATTTGTGGTCTGGCTTCCTCGCCCGGCTCCTGTAAATTTGCTGAGTCTGTCCCTCTCAGCCTGATGAGCAACATGGGCACTGAAGGCGCTGGCCTCCGGCCTGCCAGGAACGAGCCCCGGCAGCCTCCAGTGCCCGGGGTGCTGGCTGGGAAGGGCTCTCTCTGGGTGCCCAGCCTCCCTCTGGACATCACCATCCAGCCGCTCTTTGCCATGTCCATCACTCCAACCACAGCTGGAATGAGCTGTGGGAGGCCTCCTCCACCCCCCCACCCCCCAAATGCAACAAAAATAACTTAAAAAATAGGGAAGAAAGAAACCCTGCGTTTGGGGGATGATGTGGAGAACACACAGAGAAAAAGCAGAAGGAACTGGCAAGGTTTATTCCAGGGCAGGGGAGACCCCCGAGGGGCAGCGGTTCCTGTCACCACACACCTGACGGACGGACGGACGGCAGTGATGGGAGAGGGACCGACCAAGGGCCAGGAGAGCCAGGAGGCGGGATTTGGCTAGATCCCAGAGAGGACCCGTGGAAAGCAGGTCTCCTCTCATTCAAATAGCATCTTCACGTCTTTCTTTTTCAAGGGCACAAGGAACAGTGTGTGAGAAAAGCGACTTAGAGCATGAACTCTGGCATGGGTCGTCTGGGTTCCCTTTCCGGTTCTCGCTGCATAAGGATGGGCGAGTTCCTGAACTTCCCTCGGCCTGTGTTCTCAGCTAATAATAGTCCCTCCCTCAAAGAGTGCTTGACCCCCGTGGTTGTGTGAGGAGCAATGACGTCAGACACGTAGACACGTCACGTGCTTAGAGGAGCGCCCGGCACATAGGAAGTGCTCAATAAGGGTGGCGATGATTATCTTTTATTATGTTCTCATACCACCTTTACTATTTAATATTTTTCTTTAGGTAGACACATTTTAAAAAATATATTTTTTTAATTGATTTCAGAGAGGAAGGGAGAGGGAGAGAGAGAATCATTGATCGGCTGCCTCCTGCACACCCCACACTGGGATGGGGCCACAACCTGGGCATGTGTCCTGACTGGGAATCGAACTGTAACCTCCTGGTTCATAGGTTGATGCTCAACCACTGAACTACGCCAGCCGGGCTTTTTCTTTTTATACATTTTTATTGATTTCAGAGAAGGAGGGAGAGGGAGAGAGTGATAGAAACTTCAATGATGCGAGAGAATCATTGATCAGCTGCCTCCTACTGGGGACTGAGCCTGCAACCCAGGCATATGCCCTGACCGGGAACTGAACGTGACTTCCTGGTTCATAGTCAATGCTCAACCACTGAGCCACGGCGGCTGGACGGTAGACACATTTTTTAATTTAATTTAATTTTTTTTAATATATTTTTTTATTGATGTTTTACAGAGAGGAAGGGAGAGAGATAGAGAGTTAGAAACATCAATCAGCTGCCTGCTGCACATCTCCTACTGGGGATGTGCCCGCAACCCAGGTACATGCCCTTGACCGGAATCGAACCCGGGACCTTTCAGTCCGCAGGCTGGCGCTCTATCCACTGAGCCACATCGGCTTCGGCTTAATTTAATTTTTCAATTACAGTTTATATTCAGTATTATTCTGTGTTAGTTTCAGGTGGACAGCAGAGTGGTTAGACAATCAGATACTTCACAGAGTGGTCTCCCCAGCATTTCCAGTGCCCCACCCACACTTGGTTATTACAATTTTATTCAGTATATTCTCTCTGCTGTACTCTACAGCCCTGTGACTATTTTGTAACTATGAATTTGTACTTTTTTAAAAAAACACATATTTTTATTGATTCCAGAGAGGAAGAGAGAAATAGAAACATCAATAATGAGAGAGAATCATTGATCGGCTGCCTCCTGCATGCCCCCTACTGGGGATCAAGCCCACAACCCGGGCATGTGCCCTTGACTGGAATCGAACCCGGGACCCTTCCGTTCTCAGGCCAATGCTCCATCCACTGAGCCAAACCCGCCAGGGCTGAATTTGTCCTTCTTAATCCCTGCACCTTTTCCGCCCAGTCTCTCTCAGGGAACCATCAATCTGCTCTTTGTATCTGAGTCTGTTTCTGTTTTGTTTGTGCATCTATATCAGCGGTTCTCAACCTGTGGGTCGCGACCTCTTTGGGGGTTGAACGACCCTTTCACCGGGGTCGCCTAAGACCATCGGAAAACACATATATAATTACATATTGTTTTTGTGATGAATCACGATGCTTTAATTATATTCAATTTGTAACCATGAAATTGGGGGTCACCACAACATGAGGAACTGTATAAAGGGGCGCGGCATTAGGAAGGTTGAGAACCACTGATCTATATGGATCTTTAGGTTCCACGTATAAGTGAAATCATACGGTATTTTAAGTAGACACATTATTTACATACATTTATTTTTTAAAAAACACTTTATATCGTTATTCTAAGTGCGAAGCCAGCAACACTGACCACATATAGATGGAAACTAAAGATACACATAAAACACCACGATGCTACTAAATCTTGGCGCCTGCTGCCTGCCCGATGCCCTGAGTTCGAGGCCTGCTGTCTTCTCCACAAAGAGGAAGACGACGAGCAAGTGTGACGGGAACATTCTGGTACTTCCCTGAGACGTCTTCCGTTGACTGTGGTCAGAAGGAAGAGTCTGCCAAGTTCAAGGAAGTGAAAGGCCAGTGTGGCTGGAGCCCCTGCTCTGGGCAGAGAGCAGCAGAGGGCTGGAGAGGGAGGCCCTAACCCGGGCTGAGACGTCATGGGCTTTAGTGCCAAGGCTCTATGCCCCAGCAACTCACCCCAGAGAGCCCCCAGGGGGGTGGCAGCGCACTAGACAACATTCAGAAACACTCTGTAGTCCACTGGGACTCCTCAGCGACGCCCCAAGGTCACCTACAGGTTCCAGATGGCGGCTACCTGTCCCTTCTTTCTGCCTGGAGGCATTTTCTGGCCCCAGGAAGGTCAGTAGGCAGTGTGCAGAACGGACCGGAAGTGCATGTGAGCCCGGCAGTGTGGCTCAGTGGTTGAGCGTCAACCTATGAACCAGGAGGTCACAGTTCGATTCCTGGTCAGGGCACACGCCCAGGTTGCAGGCTTGATCCCCAGTGTGGGACGTGCAGGAGGCAGCCGATCCACGATTCTCTTTCATCATTGATTTTTCTCTCTCTCTCTCTCTCTCTCTCATCGTTGATGTTTCTCTCTCTCTCCCTTTCCCTTCCTCTCTGAAATCAATAAAAAGATATATTAAAAAAAAGGAAAAAGAAAAAAGAAGTGCATTGTGTAGCAACGCTCCATCAATGAGGGGTGGGGAGGTGGGAAAATACCCCTGCTTCCTGCCTCTTTGGGGGACAATCTCTCCAAGGGTCCTGGGAGGGACCAAGCCCAGTTGCCCTGGGGGTAACCCAGTCATCACACCCTTTATGGGCTTTCCTTCCTTCCTGGGCTCACTTCCCGCTCCCTGGGTTTTCCGGGATCCCCTCCCAAATAAGTTCCTGGCACCCAAATCCTTGCCTCAGGATCTGCTTTTGGGGAAACCCCAACTATGGCACAGTTTGGGTTTCTGACGACGGCATGAGCTGCGCAGTGAGAAAGTTCCATTTTCGGGGGACATCCAACACATGGCTGAGCTCGCTCCATAGAGCTTCAAGGCTCAGGTGTCCAACTAGATGGACGGTTCACACTTCCTGACCCTTGGGTCCCATGATTCTAGCTCAAGTCAGCAAACCACAGTGCACAGCCAGCCCGACGCCTATTTAAAAAATAGTGTTTTTATTATTTTTTTTAAATTTAGAGAGAGAGGAAGGGAGAAGGGTAGAGAGTTAGAAACATCAATTGGCTGCTTCCTGCATACCTCCTACTGGGGATCAAGACTGCAACCCAGGCATCTGCTCTGACTGGGAATCAAACCAGCAACCTCTTGGCTCCTGGGTCGACGCTCAACCACTGAGCCACACCGGCTGGGCAATGCCTGTTTTTGTTTGTTTGTTTGTTTGTTTTTTTGTGTTTTTTTTAAAAATACAGTCTCTGAGCTAAGAATGGTTTTTATACTTTTCAATGGTCAAAATGGAAAAAAATGGAAAGAAGAATAACATCTTGTGACCCAGGAAAGTGACATGAAATCCAAATTTCAGTGTCCCTAAATAAAGTTTTATTGGAACACAGCGACACTCATACACTCATTTGTCTCCATATGACCACGGCTGTTTCTAACCTATGATGGCAGCGTTGAGGAGTTGTCGCTGAAACCCTATGGTCCACGAAGCTCAAAATATTTCCTGTCTGGCCTTTCCAGAAAGTGTTCAGATCACTGTCCTGCAGGGGCAGGAGGCAGAGGGAGACCTGGTTGCTCCATAGGTGGGCAAGCCAGCATCGTACCTAGTACTTAGGGGGTGTTTTTCTCATTCACTGGAGTGTGAGTCCATTGAGGGCTGGCTCACCTTTGGTTCTTTTCACCATTTTATCTCTAGCGCAGGGGTGGGCAAACTTTTTGACTCGAGGGCCACAATGGGTTCTTAAACTGGACCGGAGGGCCGGAACAAAAGCATGGATGGAGTGTTTGTGTGAACTAATATAAATTCAAAGTCAACATCATTACATAAAAGGGTACGGTCTTTTTTTTTGTTTGTTTGTTTTATTCATTTCAAACGGGCCGGATGCGGCCCGCGGGCCGTAGTTTGCCATAGTTTGCCCACGGCTGCTCTAGAGTCTTCCAGACTGCCTGACACACAGTAGGCCCGCAACGACCAGTACATTCTGAACGAACAAATGAGTCAATTCAGGGACAGTGCTTCGCTGGCAGCCACGAGAGCGGGGTTCCAGGAGGACGCACCACGCACGGGCCTGGAGGGTGCTCCGTGCTCTCTGCGGTCCCTCCGTCAGCCAGGGGAACTGCAGACTGTGGTACTTTTGTACTTGGCTCTGGAGTCAGACTGCCAGGGTTCAAGTTCAGGATCTGCCTCTTATCATCATGCAAACCCTGAGCACGTTCCTTGGCCTCTCTGAGCCCCAATGCAGTCATGATGGCCCTGCCTTGTAGGTTATGGTGGGGAGGCAAGGTGGCAACCCACAGAAAGCATTTAGCCCTTAGTAAACATTACCTTTTTAAAAAAAAGTTTAAATCCTCACCCGAGGATATTTTCTCCATTGCTTTTTAGAGAGCGTAGAAGAGAGAGAGAAAGACAGAAAGAAATATTGATGTGAGAGAAATACAACGATGCGTTGCCTCCTGCACGCGCCCTCACCAGGGCCCTGGCCAGGGAGGAGCCTGCAACCTAGGTATGTGCCCTTGACTAGAATTGAACCCAGGACCTTTTGGTCCACAGGCTGACGCTCTATCCACTGAGCAAAACAGGCCAGGGCAGTTAACATTATTACCTTTTATTGTGAATCATTCCCACGCCAACTCTTACGAGTTTTATGCTATCGTACCCATTTTGCAGACGAGGAAACTGAGGCCAGGGAGGCTCAGTGACTTCTGGAGGGTCCTATAAGGGAGGGCCGGTTCTGGGGACTCAAAGCCATGCTGCTTCCCACTTTGCTGTCCTGTAAATATAAGGGGTCCCTTTTATGAGCAATAAGCTTACTCTGACTGCTCAGCTGCATTTGCCACAAGGAGGAGGGCAGCTCCCGCCGGCCCCAGAACTTCTGTGGGATCAGGGTAAGGAGAACACCCCCTCCCCGCACCACACACACACAAACACACTTCCCCACAAGTCTTCCCTCATATCCCACATCAGTGTCTGTCTGCTCTCTGCCCACGTTCAAGTTCAACCCTTTCAAAAGCAGCCCTGTTGGGAGGGAGGGTGTGGGTTGGTTATCTTGGGCTGACAGCTCAAAGGCAGCGACGGAGGTATTTCCTGCTTAGAAGGCACATAGAACAAGAAGCAGAAGAATCAGCAGTCTGGGCTGCCACACACGCCCTGGGTTATTTTCCAACCCTTTACATCAAGGGTCCTCAAACTTGGCTGCTACATGGAATCGCTTGGAAGCTTTTATTATTATTATTATTATTATTAATTATTATTAATTTAAAATATTTTTATTGACCTCACAGAGGAAGGGAGAGGGAGAGAGAGATAAAAACATCAGATGAGAGAATCATGGACCGGCTGCCTCCTGCACACCCCACACTGGGATCGAGCCTGCAACCCGGGCCTGTGCCCTGACCAGGAATCGAACCCTGACCTCCTGGTTCATAGGTCCTCGCTCAATCACTGAGCCACGCCGGCCAGGCATGCTTGGAAGCTTTTCAATATCCAGATGCCCAGGCCTGGACCCAGACCACTCACACCGGAGTCTCTAAGGCACCAGACTTTTTTTTAAAAAACGAATCCCCAAGCGATGCCAATGTGCAGCCAAGTTTGAGAAATGGTGCCTCGGACCTTGCCAGCCAGCACTCCGCTGAAGTCAGCAGCCTCGCTGCTCTCCATGTAGGACGTGCTGTCCCGGGCATCGGGCATGCTTTGCAGGGGAGGTTCGTGCGCCAGCGCCCTGGTGCTCTCTCCGCCCCTGGGCCCGGCTGGGCTGGGAGACGGCGTGTCTCCAGGTCCCGGTCGGCGACCACACGCGCGCGAGGCCGCTCCGACTTCCCTGGTTCTCTCTGCCCCCACCGCACGCAGGGCTCGGCGGCGCCACGCTCCCACCTCAACCAAGTTCAAGGGAAACGCCGGGGGTGCGGGGATCCTACCTTGGCCGCCGGCGCTGCCTGCCCTTCCCTTGGATCCGGAGGCGCAGGTTCGATCTGTCTGTCTGTCTGTCTGTCGCGGCTCCGCTGTCCTCTCTCCCGGGCGCCGAGAAGCGCCCGCTGGAGCGCAGCGCCACCTAGTGGCCCCGGGGCGGCCGTGCGGGGACGGGGCCTGGGAGGTGAGCGCTCAGTCCCCGGCGGAAATGCTGCCTCCGCTTCCCACGTGGGTGGTTTTCCAAGAAGCTAGGAATCCCGGGCGCAGAGCCGGGCGGGCGGGGTGGGGACGCCTTCCCTGTCCAGAGAGCGCCGGGGCCTGGACTTGCTGCTTCCTTTAGGGGGCACGGAGGGGCAGCCAGGCCCCGGTCCTGGCCTGGGATCCATCCTGGGATTTTCCTGCCTGGTCTCTGGGACCTTCTCTTTCATCCAGAAGTTTGCAGGACACCCCGATTTGGCAGAGCCTTCCTTTGAAATATGCAGGACACATTAGAAGATGCCAGGAGCCGGGCCCACGTGGCTCAGTGGTTGAGCGTCGACCTATGAACCAGGAGGTCATGGTTAGACTCCCAGTCAGGGCCCATGCCCATCCCCAGTGGGGGGAGTGCAGGAGGCAGCCGATCAATGATTCTCTCTCATCCTTGATGTTTCTCTTTCTCCCTCTCCTCTCCTCTCTGAAATCAATAAAAATAGATTTTTTAAAAAAGATGCAAGGGCCTGGGATTCTCTCAAGTTAGGGAGGCCTTTCCCCTATGGGCAACCCTTTCCCCTTGCCACTCCCCGACCCCTCCCCCCTTCCCTCCCCCCTTGCCCTCCTAGCCAGTGCCCTCCAGTCTCTGTGGCTGAACTTGATGAAACACCCAGTCAGACCCTGTGTAGAGTCGGGAGGCACAGCCAGGTCCTTTAGGATCTGGCAACCCAGGTACTGCTTCCCACCGGGGCAGCACTGACGGTTCTTGGGCTGGGGCGGCCCTGGCACAGCCCGATCTTTAGCATCCCCGGCTGTCTGCCACCCAATGTCAGTAGCCACCCCTTTGGTCACTGTGGGAGGTGGGTGGGGGGTGGGTGTCCGACCTGCCTTGGGCTGAGAACCTGTCAGCTAATAAAGATTCAGGTGACAGTGAATGCAGTGTCCAGGGGGGTCTTGCTGGCATGTTTTTACAGAGCCGTGGGAACACTCGGCCCCCTCCTGAGGCTTCCAGTTTGGTTTTTATTTGTGTGTGTGTGTGTGTGTGTGTGTGTGTGTGTGTGTGTGTGTGTTTAAGACCTTCCCAAACAGGATTACCAAAATGGTGGACTCTGAAGTACTTACATTTCATTTATTTCTTTGTTTCACGAATGTTACCTGAGCAGTTACTGGGACCCAGACGCTTTTCTACAAGCAAGGGCTACAATGAAGAGCAAAACACCCCCAAATGTCCGCTTTTGTTGTATCCGCATTTTAATGCAACAAATTAACATTGCAAATTAACGCTGCCAGGGAATGGAGCTCTTCACGGGATAAATACAAGATACATATTTTTAAAAAACAAATCAGAGAGGCCTGGTGATGGGACACAAGGTTTGCAGAGTTATATGGGGAACGTCCTCTTTTAATCCCAGCAGCTTGTCTCTGTGGCGCCATTGGGGATAACATGGCCAGTGGGAAGATTAGAGACACTTTGTGAAAACGAGGCCTGTGCCAACCCTCCCTCCCTCCCTCCCCCAGCCTGTGTGTGTGCCTATTTAGTTTTTGGTCTCTCTGTACTGGTGTAATCTGGTCAAAGTGACCATCAAGGGCAGAGAAGGGAACACCTGTGGGCAGAGCCTGGCAGGGCAAAGGACGGTGGGTGTGTGTGTGTGTGTGTGTGTGTGTGTGACGGGCCAGTCCCAGCCTACCCACGGTGAAGGTGAATCGGTCAGAGAAATGCTGACAGCCCAAGACGGGTACGATTCCCATTCTGTCACCTTCAAGTGTCTCTGAGTCACTTTCAGACGCTCTGGTCCTGGCCCCAGCAAGAACTCCCTCCCGCACCCCCACACTCTATGCCCCAAAGCACACCCGGCAAAGTCCTGGACGATGGCCTCTGGGGTCCTGACGTCAGCAGTCACCTGATGAGGCTCAAGGCTTCCTAATGACTTTCTCCTCTGAGTTCTCCGACCATTTTTCTCATTTCACCAATCACAGTGCTCTCCATCCGCGATCTCCGTGAGGGGCAGCACGGGGTCTGACGGGTCGAAGTAGGGTCATTCATAATAATAATACTAGTCTAGACAGAATTCCTTAGATTCTGTCTAGATTAGTAGTATTATTATTTGAGCCCACGGGAAACTCTCTCTTCCAAAATACTTTTATCATCTGGCTTTCAGGACCTTTTGTTTTCAAGGGGGCATTTTTAAAGATAAGTTCATATGTATGTTAGGAGGTGTAACCTATTTTTAGTAGGAAAGGGCTTATTATTGATCTTCTAGGGCAGCGCTTCTCAGCCTGGGCTGCACATCAGAATCACCTGGGAATCTTTTTAAAATCCTGATTCCTGGGCCTCATCCTCCGGAAATTCTGTTTCTTTGTGACGGGGCGGGGCCACAACATGAGTAACAAAGAAACAGAATCTCCGGAGGAGGAGGCCCAGAAATCAGGATTTTAAAAAGATCCCCAGGTGACTCTGATGTGCAGCCCAGGCTGAGAAGCGCTGCTCTAGAGTGATGCTCCGTTAAGAAGCCTGAGAATATTCTACCATCCAAAGTGGCTGGGGCTAGAAGTGGGGGCCACTCACTGTCCTACTGTAAGGCGCTTTGGGCTGAGTACCCTCCTGCCCTATCATCATGGCTATAAGGGGACCCTCTGCCCACAGCCCTCTCTGCCTCCACATTCTGGCCTACTTAAGTACAATTCAGGAAGTTTCTGGGAACTGCACTGATACGGGACTTAGTTCCCCTGGGCAGGATGGCTTCCCCGGATTCTTTGTCAGAGTCGAAGAATGAATCCACGGACAGAAGATGGTATAGCAAAGGTGGAAATTTACCGAAGAACAAGTTCAGACTCCCACGTGGGGAGGGGGACAGAGTCCCACCGAGTTCCTTTTTCCTGGTTTATAAAGGCTGCAGTTTTTGTGCCTCAATATCCCCTCTGATTGGCCACCATTCCCCTTTGGTTTGGTCACTATAGCAACTCTTGGGCTCAAAGGTCATACCTTACACGGGACACATGAGGCCTTCCTTCTTTGTTTTGTAAATACAGACCTTTGGCTACTCCCAGTTCCCTTGTCTTAGGGAAATGTAACTTCTGCCTTCCCTTATCTTGTGGAAATGTAACTGTTGCCTCTCCCAACTCCCTTGTCTTATGGAAATGTACCCTTTTGTAACTCTGTAGCCCTGTGTTTTTTTCCATGGACCCCCCCCTTAATTTAAAAAATGCCCTAAACCTGTCTATTTCACCCCCCAAAATTCCTATTTCAGCACGACACCCAAAATGGAACCTTGTACCATGTGGCTCAAAACACAGCTGCTGAGCTAAATGAGGGGCAGGTGTGCGTCTTTGTTTGTTTGCATGAGAAGCAGGAGAGAAAGGGTTTCAAATGATCTTAAAAACTAGGACCAGATGGCAAATAAGCCCCCAGGCTCCTGGCAAACAGGTTTTATTTATATTTTCGTTCGAATGATCTTTATAATTAATTTTTTTTCTTAAATGAGTATACAGTAAATCTGACTCTTTAAAATGTTGGTGTTCAGTTCCCTGGATTTTAGCACACGTACAGATTTGTGTAACTGCCACCAGAATGAGGCTACAGAACAGCCAAAAAAAACCAAAACCAAAACACCCCTTTCGCCATCATTTTGTTCTCCATCCTCATGGCTTTTGTCTTTTGGAGAATGTTACATACATGAAATCAAACAGTAGGTAACCTTTGGAGACTGGCTTCTTTTCACTCCACATGATGTCTTTGAAAGTCATCGCACCTGTTACATGTATTTATGGCTCGTTCCTGTTTATTGCCAAGTAGTATTCTGACGTGTGACTGGATCAGAGTTTGTTTCTCCACTCACATTTGAGTTGTCCCCCGGTTTTTTTTTTTTAAGGCATTTATTTATTTATTTAACATCCGAGGATAGTTTTTCATTGATTTTTTAGAGAGAGTGGAAGAGAGAGGGGAAGACAGAGAGAAATATCGATGTGAGAGAAACACATCGATTGCTTGCCACCTGCAACCAAGGTACATGCCCTTGACTGAAATCGAACCCAGGACGCTGCAGTCCATAGGCCAACAACTCCATCCACTGAGCCAAACCAGCTAGAGCCAGTTTTTGCTTTTTTTTTCTTCTTTAATTTTTTTCACACATTTTTATTGATTTCAAAGAGGAAGGGAGGGGGCGATAGAGAGAGAGAGATAGAGAGAGAGAGACATCGATAATGAGAGGGAATCATTGATAGGCTGCCTCCTGCACCCTCACACTGGGGATCGAGCCTGCAACCTGGGCATGTATGTGCCCTTGACCGGAATCGAACCCAGGACCTTTGAGTCTGCAGGTTGGCGCTCCATCCACTGAGCCAAACCAGCTAGGGCATGTTGCTCCCAGTTTTTGATTATCAGCAAAGCTGCTCTAGGTATTCACACACAGGTTCTTGTGCAAGCCTAGGTTTTCCTTTCCCTTGGATGAAGTTATGGACTGAAGGTGTTCCCCTCCCCCCACCACTTCCTTTCGGCCCCAATTGACAAGTTGAAGCCTCGATCCCAAGTGTGACTGCACTTGGAGACAGGGCCTTCAAGGAAGTAGTTTAGGGTAAATGAGGTCATCAGGAGGGGCCCTAACCTTATCGCCCTGGTGTCCTTATAAGAAGAGGAAGGGAGCCCAGCACCCCCCTTCTGGGGGAGCACAGAGGAAAGGCACCCAGGGGCGCAGGCATCTGCAAACTGGGAAGAGAGCGCTCGGCAGGAACCCAATTACCCAGCACCTTGACCTCGGACCTCCGGCCTCAGAGCTTGGGAGAAAAGACATGCCTGTGGTTTAAGCCATCCAGCCAGCGGTATGCTGCTGTGGCAGCCTGAGCTGACGCATACAGGCAGGTATTCTACGGCAGGTGGACGTGTAGCCTGACAAGATCCCGCCAAACGCTTTCTCTCAAGAGGCTGCGCCATTTCGCATTCCCGCGAGCAGCATGTGCGAATTCCCGGAGCTCTGCCACCGTCCCAACATGCGGTCCTGTCCGCCGTGTTTGTGTGCGTGGTTTGATGTGAGCACGTTTTTGTGGGCCATGCTTTGTGGGTAGTCAGAGCGAAGGACGCAGTTTCAAGCTGCAAGTATGGTGAGGTGCCATCCTTTGGGGGTTGTCCTTCCCCCATTTCTCTTTCCTTGTCTTTTATTTTTCTGGTCTGATTCTATTCCCAGGGCAACGTCTCCAGGGCGGGGCCAGCTCATGATCGGCAAATAAGATCCCTCAGCAGAAGCAAATCTACTTCTGATGAGACAGTCGAGGAAGAGGTGGGGTGCGGGCAGGGCTGGCCTCATGGGTCCTGTGATTCACTGAACCGCCTGATGGTGTCCTCTTGAATTCTTAGTAATGCTGGAGGAAGGGGCTCACGTTTTCATCTTGCACCGGGCCCCACAAGTCCTGTAACGGGTCGCAGGCAGGGCCAGGACCTGTATATGCTCCTCTCTCATTGATGTTTCTATCTCTCTCTCCTTCTCCCTTCCTCTCCCTCTAAAAAAATAAAAATAGCCCTGGCTGGTTTGGCTCAGTGAATAGAACGTTGGGTCCCTGTGAACTGAAGGGTCCCGGGTTCGATGCTGGTCAGGGGCACATGCCTGGGTTACGGGCTCGAGCCCCAGTGCGGGGTGTGTGGGAGGCAGCCAATCAATGATTCCCTCTCATTATTGATGTTTCTCTCTCTCTTTCTCACTCTCCCTTCCTCTCTGAAATCAATAAAAATATATTAACAAAAAAATAAAAAATTCAACAACAAATATATATATATATATTAAAAGAAAAGCTGGAAGCCTCACAAAATAGGATTGTTGTCCTATGATCCCAATAGCCAAATGAGGATTTGCCTCACTGAGGGCCTCTGAATTGGAAGGTACCCCGACACCCACCAATTGTCCTTTGGGGTTTATACGGGAGAGCTAAGTTAACAGCCTCATAACGTCCAATTGTTGCTTTGCCGGCCGGTTGGCAAGAAGTACATTGGAAGACAGGAGATTTATAGGGGAGTTGTGCCACCTTCCTGCAGACCACCGAGCGCCCGGGTCCAAGGGGAGGAGCCACTTTAACCGGAGGCAGTGGGGGGGTGGGGGAGTGGGAGGGGTCTGGGGAGGTCACGACCTTCGAGGCAGCATCCTGAGCTGAATGCTCTCCAAGCACATGACCCCATGCAGCTGACCTGAGCCCTGTGGACTCAGCGACTTCAGCTTTGCAGGGGGATTAACGAATGGCACTTCCTCGGGGGCTGTTGGGCTGTGAGGAGGCAACAAGAGGACCTTTGTCAGGTGCGGGAGGCTGGCACGCACCACCCGCCTGGCGTGGACGGGAGCTGATGGCGCCTGGCTGCGTGCACAGCCGGCAGGCCTCCCGCAGGAAGCATTTGCACTCATTCCAGCTCTGAAAACCTCCACCCACGCGTCTCAGGTGAAAGAGCAACCTGCCGATTCCATCTGCGATGGTGTGTGAGGACGGCCTGACAGGGTCTTTTAAAGGCAATAGGTTAGCAGAGTCAGAGAGTGGAATCCACGGGACGTGGGTTCGAGTCCCAGCTCGGCCATGTCCTGGCTGTTAGTAGCTAGCTTAAAAAAAATTACTCAACCGCTGTGCCTCAGTGTCTCCATCTGCTAAACGAGGATTCACTAGGGTTGTGAGGATGAAACAGGATCATGAATATAGCCCAGCTGGCTTGGCTCGGTGGTTGAGCGTCACGGTTCGATTCCCGGTCAGGGCACATGCCTGGTTGCGGGCTCAATCCCCAGTGTGGGGCGTGCAGGAGGCAGCTGATCAATGATCCTTATCACGGATGTTTCTCTCTCTCTCTCCCTCTCCCTTTCTCTCTGAAATCAATAACATATATATACATAAAAAGATGGCGAATATAAGTTGCGCTTGACACAGAGCAGCGTGCAACGCCTACCGGTTCTTTCAATTACCTGCATGTTTGGTAACCCCTGGCGTCCGCGGCCTTAGGACTCCCGGGGTGGAGCTGACACCCCAGGGTGGGGGGTGACCTCCACGCTGGGGGTCTGTGAGTCCCGGCACTGAGAGTGACTCTGCCTGGACAGGGAAAGGCAGCCACAGCTGGTTGCGTGGTAACAGGGCTCTCATTCCGTGTGAAGAAAAGGGCCGGTGTTTACAGGTAGCTAGGCGGGGGGATTGCCATCTGCAGAGGGGAATTCCTTCTGTGCAAGGAGCGGAGCTTGGTTCTTGGGGCTGGCCAGGTTAACCAGGAAGGGCAGCCCTCCAGGCCCTGCCCACCCCACAGATGGTGTGTGTGTGTGTGTGTTCTTTATGCAAATTGGACTTGGCGTCCCCCGGTGACCATAGGAACCAAGCCAGTTCTCTTTCAACAGCGCTCCTAGGAGGTTATATAACTCTGGTCCCTGCCGATCAGCCGCACAGACCCTTTGGGGACCATCCCGGGGTGCCCCGCATCCTCCTGAGATGGGATGCCACGCTAGCAAGACCACCCAGGTGGCGGGGGAGCCCCAGACACCTGGAGAACAGCCCTCAGGAGAAGAGCCCGGACTGGAGGCCGGCCCCGAGGCCGTGGATGGCAAGGGCACCCCACTGAAGGACGGCGCCCCCGAGCCTCAGAGCTGAGACGCTTCTCTCTGGCGTCGGACCCTCGCCTCATTCCTGGAGCTGCCTCTGGCCCCTGAAACCGGTGACCAGCCCCCTCCTGAGAGGCCCCGAAGAGAGGGAGGAATGAGACATCCCCGTCGTCGGGGGGACGGAGGCTCCAGAAGTCCCCTCCGTCCAGCAGGCTCGGCGCTGGGGACTTTTGAGGACGGTGAGGCCGAGAGGAAGCCTGGCTGCCCAGCTCTCCGAGCGAGGGGACCAGGGAAGCCCTCCCGTCATGGATTGCCCGCAGCGTCTGCAAGCGGAGGAGCCCCAGCGAAGACCGTTCCGGGCCCAGGGACTCGGCCGCTGAGCTGTGCCTGTCCAGGCGCCCCACCCGCCTCCCTCTGAACCCTGAGAGCTCGGTGGGGCGGTCCATGGGGGTGGGTGGCTTCCTCTCGCTCTTTCCCAGACGCTGGCTGCGCAGTGTCCGCAGCTGGAAGGTTCTGCGTGAAGCCCGCTCCCCCCTGTGTGTCTGAATAATGTAATGTTTCACGTGGAGAATTGTGAGTGGCTATGGGAGCCATCAGGTCCGCTGTGACCACGTAGGTGGCGGGGAACAGGGCCTCGGCCATCCTGTGAGGGGAGCCGCACTGAGGGCTGGAGGGGAGGAAGGAGGAGAGACTCTGGTTCCTGTTGTTGTTGTTTTAATCCCCAGGAAAATGTCCCTCTGCTGGTATTCGTGTCTCCTCATATCAAGAACCTGTCACTTTGAACCCTGATGCATCTGAGCGCTGTGCCCAGCCTCCAACAGTTTTCCGCTGTTGTCGAACACGTCTGTCAGCCTTTCTCCCCACCCCCTCCCCTGCGTGTGTTTTGTTTTTAATTCGACTCAGAAGCGTTTTAATTTGAAATCCAGTCGACGTGTTTGCAAATAAATGATGACACCACCCGTGGGAGGCGGCCTGGGGATCTGAGCGCGGAGGATGGGCAGGGGCGAGGGCTGTGATTCCGTAGAAGAGAAGGGAGGAAAGGGGCCGCTTTCCTCGGTGCCAGGCCTCGTGCTGGGAACCGCCACCACGTTCCCATTGTACAGATGGGGAAGTCGAGGTACGGAGAGGTGAAGGGACTTGGGTGAGTATGGCCAGCCCCATGGGCTCCTGGACGCATGCTGTTCGCCACTGCCCAGTCCTGTGTCAAGTGTGTGTGTGTGTGTGTGTGTGTGTGTGTGTGTGTGTGCCTTTCCCATGAATAAAGGGAAATCCAACTCCCAGGACAGCCTGTGTGTAGTGGGAAATGGAGGCGGGGTGGAGGTAAAAATATTAATACTTTCCTCCCACCTCCTAATGTATTCTAGGCTGGGCTGATAACCAAATTCACAGGCGAAAAATCAAAATTGAATACATATGCATGGAAAGTTTACATAGGCATGACTATCCCATGAGAAGTCTAAAGACAGCGAGGCAACATTAGGTATATAAGATGTTTTTGGACAAAAGAGAAGGTGGGGGGCGAGGTGGGGTATTGGATTCAGAGGTGAGAATGGGTGACGGACAGGTGGTTGAGGGAGAGGGGAGCATGCATCGCAGCACAGTTCTTGCGAGATGATTCGGAAACGAAGGGACACGGGGGCATGGAGCTCAGGGCCGCTGTCCGAGGCTCTCTAGCCATCACGCTCAGTTCCTATGAGGCTGGGGGGGCCTCCTCAGGTCTCCTTCCTGAAGTAGGTTTCTCGGTAGAAACCTACTGGGCAAGTCAGTGGGAGATGAAAAGTCCCAAGTCTTGTTTCTTAGTAAAGAGCTTAAATCCAATGTCTCAGAAAGGTGGCTTGGGGCGGGGATGGGGCGGGGAGGGGGTGGGGGGGTGGGGGGCATGGGGGTGAAGCTGGGGCCCCTTCGCGAGGATGCTACCTCTTTGCTCATGTGACTCTACTGCCTGCAGAGAGAAGCAGGCAGCTGGTCAGCTGGGTGCCACCCCACTGCAAGCTGGGGTGATGCGCTGGGGGACCTTTTATTTATACTCTGGTGGTGGGTGGGGGGAGGAGGAGGGGGGGACGAGAGGGGGAGGAAGAGTGAGAGAGAGACTAAGGGAGGCAGCGAACTCCGGGCCAGGACCCTCCTCTTTTTGCCATAAAAGCCCTAGAAAGTGACTAGGATTGTTTGGCGATGACAACAGCACTGGGGTGAAAGGGGGGAGGAGGGAGGATGGGTTGTGAGCGGTCTGCAGCCTGAGCATGGACTGGAAAGGGTCCTTTGGCTTCAGCAGAGCCTCCCCGCAGGGTTCCCCCCTCCCCCGGCAGAATCTGCCACGTGGGAGCCCCCTCCGCTGGCCCTGAGCCCGGCGGTTCCCATGGGTGGCGCCCTCTCCGCAGGCCAGGAGACAGACGGGCCTGGGCTTGCAGCTGGGGACCAGGAAGTTTGGGGCCTCTTTCTACAGCTTCCTGGGGCGAGGCCAAGCTCTGCTAACTGCTTTCAAATGTGTGTGTGTGTGTGTGTGTGTGTGTATGTGTGTGAGTGTGAGTGTATGTGTGTGTATATGTGCGTGTATGTGTGTGAGTGTGTATGTGTGTGTGTGTTTGTGTGTGTGTATGTGTGTGTATGTGTATGTGTGTTTGTGTGTGTATGTGAGTGTGTATGTGTATGTGTGTTTGTGTGTGTATGTGTGTGAGTGTGTATGTGTGTGTGTGAGTGTATATGTGTGAGTGTGTATGTGTGTGAGTGTGTATGTGTGTATGTGTGTGTGTGTATGTGTGTGAGTGTGTATGTGTATGTGTGTTTGTGTGTGTATGTGTGTGAGTGTGTATGTGTATGTGTGTTTGTGTGTGTATGTGTGTGAGTGTGTATGTGTGTGTGAGTGTATATGTGTGAGTGTGTGTGTGAGTGTGTATGTGTGTGAGTGTGTATGTGTTTGTGTGTGTATGTGTGTGTGTGTATGTGTGTGTGAGTGTATATGTGTGTGTGTGAGTGTGTATGTGTGTGTGTATGTGTGTGTGTATATGTGTGTATGTGTGTTTGTGTGTGTGTATGTGTGTGAGTGTGTATGTGTATGTGTGTTTGTGTGTGTGTATGTGTGTGTGTGAGTGTATATGTGTGAGTGTGTGTGTGTGAGTGTGTATGTGTCAGTGTGTGTGTGTGTGTGTGTGTGAGTGTGTATGTGTGTGTGCGTGTGTAGACAATTCTGTTTTTCTCCCTCCTCCCTCCTAATGGAAACGCACCCTGCAAAACTGGGCAGCATCTGGTGGGAGCTGCTCATCCTGTCCGCTCAGGACTTCAGGAGAAAGCTCTGGGCGGGGGTGGGGGGGTTAGGGGGTGGGGGGGTGTCTCAGAGGCTGGGTGATGCGTATTTCATAAGCCCCCCCTCCCCCCGAGGGCCAGAATGCACTGGGCTTCTTAGCACATCCAGTGGAGGAGGCTCCGGGTCCCTAGAAGTTCAGAAACCGGATGGTTTTCTTTTTGTTTCCATCGGGGACGATGCAAAAGGCGTATTTAATTAAATTCAAGATCTCCGCCAAGGGTTTTGAAAAAACAGATTCTTCCTCCACCCCCAGGGCGGCAGGCTTGCTGGAATCTGCCAGGAAGTTAATCTGTAGCAGGAACGAGCACCCCGTTTCTTTCTGAGGAAGTTCCCATGTCCATGGGCCCCTGTCACTCATCTGTCTCCCTCTGAGGCTCACCCGTCAGCCCGGTGAAAGGGGTCAGAATGGTGTCCACTCGAATGCGGCTTTCACCTCTTCAAAGGCAAGGTGTGTACAGACGCCGCTCATCACTGGGATGGGAAGTCAGTGCTCTAGCCCCCGTCCCAAAGTCCCAGTGAGGAGGCTGGCTTATTAGTGAGCACATCTGCGCAGCTGTCCTCTCTCTGTTCATCCAGATATCTTCCCATCTGTATCTATCATCTCTCTCTCTCTCTCTCTCTCTCTCTCTCTCTCTCTCTCTCTCAATCATCTATCATCTATCTATTTATTATCTATCTATCTATCTATCTATCTATCTATCTATCTATCTATCATCTATCTATCTATCTATCTATCTGGCCTGTGCCCTTGACCGGAATCAAACCTGGGACCCTTTAGTCCACAGGCCGACGCTCTATCCCCTGAGCCAAACCAGCTAGTGCTATATGATGTTTTAAAATACTTTTGAGTTTTGCCAGGCTGGTGTGGCTCAGTGGTTGAGCGTTGACCTATGGACCAAGAGGTTACGGTTTGATTCCCAGTCAGGGCACATGCCCAGGTTGCGGGCTCCGTCCCCAGTGTGGGGCATGCAGGAGGCAGCCAATCCATGAATGATTCTCTCTCATCATTGATGTTTCCATCTCTCTCGCTCCCTCCCTCTCCCTTCCTCTACGAAGTCAATAAAATATATATTTAAAAAATACTTTTGAGTTTTAATACACACATGAAAAAGTGAATGTATCCAATGCATTCAATGAACTTCCAGGAAGCAATGGAGAGACTTGTAAGAAGTGTCTTTTCAGGGTTTGGATCCATAAACTTAGCTAAAGAGAAGTGGTGGCTAAAGTTAGTTATAGGAAGTGAGCACTAGAGGGCAATACAGGCAAAGGAATAAGGGGCCAGCGCCATCAGTCAGTGGTCCAGGACAGAGGATGCCCTGCAGGTTCTCCGGGATGCAAAGGATTCTGGGAAGCTCCCTGGCCAACAGCAGCCTCCTTGCCGTGCTCAGCAAGCAGGCAGGTGCCTTGCTATGGCCATTCCCTAACTGTGCTGGCCAGTTCTTCCAGGTGCAAGGCAGACAGCCTGTGTGGGTCACCCGAGGAATTCGCAGAGGCAGAGATATGAAGGAGACAGAAATCTGTCCCAGCAGTCGCACAGACAAAGTCTCCGAGAACGGGAGCGGGTTCAGGCTGCAGCAGCAGCAGTAAGGACCTGGCTATCTTGTTCCTTTAAAGTGGCATCAGCCACTCCTTAAACTTGTGATGCTGTTGTACCTGTGGCTTTTCCGTCTGTCTCTGCTTCTTTCTTTATTTTTTATAAATATTTTTATTGATTTCAGAGAGGAAGGGAGAGGGAGAGAGAGAGAGAGAGAGAGAGAGAGAGAAACATCAGTGATGAGGGAGAATCATCGATCAGCTGCCTCCTGCACACCCCACACTGGGGATGGAGCCTGCAACCTGGGCCTGGGCCTTGACCGGGAATTGAACCGTGACCTCCTGGTTCATAGGTTGACGCTCAACCACTGAGCCGCACCAGCCGGGCTCTGCTTCTCTGTTAGTGGCTCTCCTCTATGGTTGACCTCCAGTGACTGCCTGTCCACTTCAACCGCTCTTTTCCAGCCCTCCACCCCCAAGTACCTTCCACCAAAGTCTGTTCTGAACCGCTGATTGGTAGTGATGGGGGAGTGACCAAGTCATCATCCACCATCCATCTGGTTGTAAGTGGCCTTCGTTCCGGCCTGCCGCAGTCAGTGGTGTGTTCAGGGCAGGAAGGCCACACGACAGTAACCACAGAACTCTTTCCTTAGAAGAATGACCAGCACTGGATTATTCTCCAAAATACATTAAAAACACTACCATCCCCTTACCAACCCAGCGAAGCAGTCTCCAGCTACATCGTGTTCAATCATCTTTTTTTTTCTATTAGTTACTGAGTATACCATCCTCTGTTCATTCTGGACTAAAGACCTTTGAAGCTAAACCTTTGTCTGAGTCTAGATGCGGCCACTTGCAAATTGTGTATCCTTGGGTAAGTCACGGAACCCCTCTGAGCCTCAGTTTCTACATCTCTACAATGGGGGTGAGCATTACTTTCCTTGGCTAACCCTGGAGCGTCAAAGTGAGAGCTCTTTGCAGGCTGTAGGCCACTGGGTCAGTGACTCTCAACCTCGGCCGGACATCGGAACCACTGTGGTGCGTCACAAGCGTAACGTGTCCAGTTCCTCCTTGTGGCTTTTCCGTCTGTCCAGAATGAACAGAGGATGGTATACTCAGTAACGTGTCCAGTTGTCCCCGCTGGGAAAGCTGACGTATGAGGCCTGATTTGAAACTTGGGTGGCATGTCTACAATGCTGCACAAGTGATCCCACTGCACGTCTAAAATACTGCACAAGTGATCCACTGCACGTCTACAATGCTGCACAAGTGATCCCACTGCACGTTTAAAATCTGCACAAGTGATCCCACTGCACGTCTAAAATACTGCACAAGTGATTCAATTACACGTGCTGAATTAAGAAAGTGGGCACGCCACTAAAGATGGATGGTATTTCTATTATCCAGAACGACCGAAGAGCTGAGGCCATGAGTCCCACCCACGCAGTTACCCCCCGGTCATCCTTCTTGGCAGAAACTAGCTTGTATTTGAGTCCTCCATTGTAGCCCTGGCCAGGTAGCTCAGTTGGTTAGGGTGCCATCCTGATATGCCAAGGTTGTGGGTTTGGTCTCTCTGGCCAGGGCGCGTACAAGAATCAACCAAGGAATCAATGAATGCATAAATCAGTGGAGCGACAAGCCTCTCTCTCTCATCTGAGACATTTGCATCGCAGGGGGCGGAGGTCCGAGTTCAGGGCGGACCTGGGGAGAGAACACTAACTCCAGGGAAAGCCGAGCCAGAAGGAAGGTGGGTTCTGGCTCTTCTTGCCTTAGAAAGGAAGAGCTTCACCCTTCCCCAGTGCCCGCCCACATGTCCTTTCTCACGAGCTGGCTCAGAAAAACCCGGTTTCTGCCCGTGGAAACACAGATTAAACAAGAATCAATCCCAATTTGAATGCATTCCAACCTTTTTCATATTATAGTTGTAGAGCTAATTGCTCCATATTGCCACACGCTCGAGGGCAGCGAGGCGTCATTTAAAGCGCTGAAAATTCTTCCCACGAAGTGGATTTGTGCCAGAGAGAGGGCCACCCATGTCTGCTTCTCAAGTGGGGTGTTTGGAGGTGGAATCCTTTTTTTTAAGGATTTTTTGAAAAACACTTTGAAATTTGCAAGAGGAGACACCTTCACGAAGCTTGTGTGAGTTCTGAACAAACAGGGATTGCAGGAGTCAGCGCTTGGGAGACTTCATTGATCTGTCTGACTGTCAATCTTCTATCAATTCTTTTTAAAAATTTAACGCACATTCTGTGCTTACCATATGCCAGGTCTTGGCGATCCAATGGTGAGTGAAAGGAGATGCAGTTTCCTTCTTCAGGCAGCTATAGCCTTTTCGGACACGAATTAAATGATCAAATGAATAAATATGAAATTCCAGCTGTGACAGGTGCGAGGAACCCACCATGGGGACATGTGACTGCCAGACGTCAGCGGAGCTTGTTTTGAGAAAGTCTTTGTGTGTGTGCTGAGACCTCAAGATCCCAAGGGGTTCACTCTGCTGAGGGGTCAGCATGTGCAAAGGCCCTGGGGTGGAAGGACGGTTGACGATGGGGAGATCAATGTTTTGCGGAGCTCAGAGAGAGACAGGCAAGGGTGTGAGACGCCGCTGCGGAGTGAGAGGTCGCACCGAGGAACATTTTAGGCCGCAGTTGTGCTGTCGGTCTTTATCTCGAGAGCAATAAGGACCCTCTGATGTGGCTTTGATTAGCGTGGGATGCAATCGAGGGGGATGTGGGTACCCTGGCCACAATGAGACAAGACCAGTTAGGACAGCGGTTCTCAACCTGTGGGTCGCGACCCCTTTGGCGGTCGAACAACCCTTTCACAGGGGTCACCTAAGACCATCCTACATATCAGATATTGACATGACGATTCATCACAGTAGCAACATGACAGTGATGAAGTAGCAACGAAAATAATTTTATGGTTGGGTCACATAAAGGGCCAGGAGGTTGAGAACCACTGAGTTAGGAGGTTATTACTGTCCTTGGGCAGGAGATGGGACCTCAAGGGAGGCTGGTCCAAACAGAAGCCGATTCCCTCCCTGGCACAGGTGGGGCACTTCCCTCAAGGCCGGGCACCTTGTCAGTTAGCTCCTCGCCCGCAGGCACTGAACAGTGTCCCCTCCTTGACCAAGCTTCTTCCCAGCATCATTTTTTGTTGTCTTGTTAATCCTCACCTGAGGATATTTTTTCATTCATTTTTAGGGAGAGTGGAAGAGAGAGGGCAAGACAGAGAGAAACATCGATGAGAGAGAAACACACTGATTGGTTGCCTCCTGCAGGAACCCCGACCAGGGCCCAGGCCGGGGAAGAGCCTGCAACCCAGGTGCGTGTCCTTGACCGCAATCGAACCCGGGACCCTTCCGTCCGCAGAAAAATGCTCTACCCACCGAGCCAAACCAGCTAGGGCACCCACTCTTTCTTTGCAGCGTCTTAGGGTGTCCACAGTGAATGCTCACCAGCGGCTGCCCTCTCAAAGAGGCCTGAGAAGAGAATGAGCTTTTAGCGGCTGTCCTTGCCTTTGTGGCTTTAGGATTTGCTGGCAGCTCCCGAAGACATCTGCGGCGGGGAGGGGGGGGGGGGCCGTGTGCCCCAAAGCACCTGAGTATCAGTGGGAGCCCCGGGAGGCGCCAGCACAGGCAGCATGGTTGTCTTTCCCCAGGCATGCGTGCTGCTCACTTAGGAGAAATCATCTGCTAAGAGACAGTAGAGGGAAAACAAACGAGGAGAAGCATGGGCTTGGCTGCACTTGAACCTGCGTTAATTTCTTTTGTTTGTATCACTGAAGAAAAAAGAGAAACTTCACCAAACGATATAATTCACACACCATCAAGTTCACTCTTTTAAAGTGTTCCCTTCAGTGGTTTTTAGTGTATTCATAGAGTTGTGCAGCCATCCATTGGAAAAAAAAAAACAGTGCCATTTTTTTCCTTTCTTGTTTTCATTGTGTTGGTTTATTTATTTATTTGACAAGCTTTCCATTCCAGAAATTTTCAAACTTCCACGTGAACTGTAGTAAGTGAAGCTTCCGGGACTCGACACGCAGCTTCGGCAATTATGAAACCGGTTGGTCTCCCTCCCCACTGGGCGATGGTGAGCCAATCTCAGATATCGTATCTTTTCAACTGCTGATAGTACAATATGCCTCTGTTGTTTAAGAATATAAGAATGTAACTATCAACCAAAAAATATTAATCATTAAAAAATATATATATTGATTTCAGGGAGGAAGGGAGAGGGAGAGAGAGACAGAAACATCAATGATGAGAGAGAATCATTGATTAGCTGCCCCCTGCACACTCCCCACTGGGGATCGAGCCCGAAACCTGGACTTGTGCCCTTGACTGGAATTGAACCTGGGACCTTTTAGTCCGCAAGTCGATGCTCTATCCACTGAGCCAAACCGCCTAGGGCGCTGCACCACTTTTTCTAACCTTGTACCAGGTTATTGGCCCTGCTGACATACCCATCGTCATCAGGCGGTCCACAGCTTCCTGATATGTAAGCTAATAATGAACTAATCCATACTGTAGGATTAGCCATCCAAATCTTGTCCATCAAAGGAAAATTAAAAAAAACACACAACAACACACACAACAATTTAGAGGAGGGTAATAGTTAATCCCGACAACAACACCTGGGACTAACAGGGAATATGCAGGCACCGTGAGATTTGGAAATATTTTTTTTAAAAAAAATATATATATTTTGTTGATTTTCTACAGAGAGGAAGGGAGAGGGATAGAGAGCTAGAAACATCGATCAGCTGCCTCCTGCACACTCCCTACTGGGGATGTGCCCGCAACCAAGGTACATGCCCTTGACCGGAATTGAACCTGGGACCCTTGAGTCCGCAGGCCGATGCTCCTAGCCACTGAGCCAAACCAGCTAGAGCAAGACTTGGAAATATTCTTGTGAAGGGGGCACTCAAATCACATCACAGAGGTGATCTTTGCCTGAGCGCTGCAAAGATAATCGTCTTTCCATAAATTCCTCCATCCGTCCACCCATTATCCATCCATCGGTCCATCCATTTATTCATTGATCAGCCAATGCTTATCTCCCATGTAGGTAAGCAGACGAAGCCATGGAATCTGTTTGAAATGAGATCTCATGCCCATGTGGTCTCTTGCCCCACACCTGTTTGCAAAGACTCTCCAGCCTAAATATGAATTCGGGTACCTCACGGTGACAGAGAAGTGACATTGGCCCTGATTCCTCCACAGAGCCCAGCCCTGGACGCTGCGATGTTCCCATCACATGTTCAAAACATAGCTTCCTTTCGTGGCTGCTTAATTATGAGGACTCCGAAGACCCTAATCCTAAATTCAAGGGAAATGCCGTCGCTATGCCCGTGTTCACATCTGCCAGAATTCAGCCGGTAGCAGCAGGATTCCAGGAATGTCTCCAGGTCAGAATTTGCTGTGGGTGTTGGGGGAAGAAAGAAAGAAAGAGAAAAACAACAAAACAAACCCTCTTCTCTCCACATTTGCCCTGCGGCCAGGCTGACACTACAGAAATGGAAAACAGTCGCACAGGCATAAAATTCTATGACAAAAGAAAACTGTGGAATAGAAAAATGGATTTTTTTTTTGGGGGGGGGGACATAACTTCTTCTGACAACACTGTATTTGGGAAAAGGATTCTGGAGTCTGAGGATATTAAGGTCATTAAAAGTAGCAGGTTTTTTTTTTTTTTTTTTTTTTTTTTGGAGGGGGAGGGATGGAGGCTCTCAATGACCTACTCCCCTCCCCTGCATTCTCCTTCAAATCTATAGTAAAGTTAATCACCAATTGAAAGCCAGAAATGATATTGGAAAATCATTTTTTTTTTAACAAACGGAAACTATTATAATTTAAAAGGGTGCAAATGAAACCATACGTTCTCAGAGGGAGATCAATGAAAAGCACTTTATTAGAAAATATAAATCACTTTTTAATTTCAGATGCAACACGACTCTTTTTTCCAGTTTCATTGAAATTGATTGGTACACCTGCAGAGAAAAGCAGCTTTATCATCTCGTTATCAGCCAATTAATATGCAGGCCTAAATGTGAATACTATTCCAGTTAACTAGAAGCGGATGATTTTATTGAAGTCTTAATAAACCAGGCAAAGCTGCCGTCCGCCCTGCTAAATGAGGTCAGTTGAGGGGAAGAACACACATGAGAAGTACAAAACTTGGGACGGGTGGAATCTGTAACCATTCCTCTAGCTCTTTGGGCTGCGGAGAAATGGAAATGAAGTGACATGTCTAGAAGCAGGGAGACCTGTTCTATGGAAGAAACATCGGAATGATCAGGTTTTATTTTTAAATATATTTTTATTGATTTCAGAGAGAGGAAGAAAGGGGGAGGAGAGATAGAAACATTGGTGATGAGAGAGAATCATGGATCGGCTGCCTTCTGCACGCCCTACACTGGGGATCCAGCCTGTAACCCGGGCTGTGCCCTGACCGGGAATTGAACTGTGACCTTCTGGTTCATAGGTCGACACTCAACCGTTCAACCACTGAGCCCCACCAGCCGGGCCAGGGTTGTTTTTTTTTAATTGAAAAAGATGGCTATTTGGGTTTGATTCTGAAGTCTGACACTTCCACAGTTCAAATCCTGACTGTCCTCAGCGCTCGGCCTCATGTCTGTCTCACTCTCAGGGTAATTGGACAGAATACTGCAAAACAGGTGACGTCGCTCTACTATCTCCTATGTTTTTCCTTTCTGGGCTCATTCTCTGCCCTGAGATGTTCTCTCGGACACGCACCCAAAACCCCGCACCCTCAAGGTCGCCGTGCCCTTCCCTTTCCCCTAGCAAACAGCTAAGCAACCTTGGGAGAAAGGAATTCACGCAGATATCACTGACCGATAGGCTCAACGTGTTCTATTGCTAATGATCTATTTACGCTGCAAAAAAGCTTTTTTGTTTCCATTTGGTCCACTGCGCGGGAGAGGACTCCAAAGGCTGAAAGGCTGCCTAGAGGCTGCAGGGAGAGGTCAGGCAGAAGCCAGACCAAAGGAGGACGCAGAGGGGCCCCTCGAAGGGCTCTGGGCGCCACGGGCTCCTGGTGGTGCTGGACGGTGAGCTTTTCGAAGAGACGCTTGCCCGGCCCCACCTGGGCCGCAGCCTGCGGGGTGAGTGGAGGGAGTCAGGTGTCCCCCATCTTCCTGACGAGGTTCACCTCCTCACCCGGAAGGGGTTCTCCCGGAATCACCGAGCTGAGGGTCTGTGCGGGCAGAACCAGGGCCTGCGGGTCCTCCAGGGCCTGGGGCAGGCTCTCCTCCAGGCCCACGCGGCCTCCCTGGCGCCCTGATGTCACCCACTCATCGGGGGCGGCTCTGCGCGTCCTGGGAGAGGGCGCGGCTGCCAGGCCGGTGTTGCCTCTTCAAGAGCCGCTGGGACCCTCGAGCTTCTCCTCGGCCAGCTCCCAGCTCGGGGCAGAAGCGGCCGCGCCTCCAGAGCCACCCGTCGCTGGACCCGAAGCCCAGAGAGAGGTGGGTGCGGAGGCGCAGGGCAGGGCGGGCAGAGAGGTGGGTGCGGAGGCGCAGGGCAGGGCGAGCAGAGAGGTGGGTGCGGAGGCGCAGAGCAGGGCGGGCAGGCGGCGGCGGGGCCTCCACCTGGTGGATGATGCTGAGTAATCGGGAGCTTATTCGGCGATGAGGAATGAAGGTTAAAAAACCGTGTTGGCTGGTCTCGGAGGCCGAGGATGACCGAGGTGGTTCTGAAGGTGGCGGCTGGGAAAGATTTGCTGTTCCAGTGGCTTATGCATCATCGGTTGGCTCTTGCATGCGCCCTGATGGGGGGTGGAACCCACAACCTCTGCATATCGGGTGACGCTCTAACCAACTGAGCTACCTGGCCAGGGCCCATTTCCCATTTTAGAAGCATGTTAGCCAATGGACTAGGAGTCCAGCATGTGTCCATTCAGGACTGAATGAGTATTAGGTTTTATTTTAAAACTAGTGCCCCGGTGCACAGATTCGTGCACATTTAAAGGAAATTAATTAGAAGGTGGCCGATGGGGCGGGACTGGGTGAGACGGGCTGGACACGTCCTGGAGCCAACCTCCCTCCGTCCCTTCCTGGCCAGCCGGACCTGGGGCACCATGGCTTGAAGGACATTTGTGGAGTGAGCAGGGTCCCTCTTGCAGTGGGGTCCCTCGGCCTGGCCTGTGGGGATCGGGCCGAAACTGGCTCTCTGACATCCCCCGAGGAGTCCTGGATTGCAAGAGGGCAGTTCTCAGGTGAAGCACCCTGGAATCGGGCTCCCTCCCCTCTGGTTCTGGGGTGCGTCACCCGAGAACTGCCACTGCCAAGTCACTGCAGCTTGGCAGTGGCTGCATTGAGCATCTGTCCTCTGGTGGTCATTGCGCATCATAGCTACTGGTTGGAGTGTCTGCCCCCTGGTGGTAATTGAGCATCATAGCTACCAGTTGGACGGCCGGGATGGTCACTTAATCTTTTGTATAAATAGATTAATTTTTAAAAGTTATTTTTAAAGTAACACTCAAGCAATTTACAAAATTTGAAAAACAAAGAACATAAATATGAAAGAACATTATATATATATTCAAATCATTGTGCCCGTTCCCCACCCAGAGATAACCACTACACATATAGATGAATCTATGTTTATTGATATGTAATATTTTGATAGGAATAAATAACATAGAGATTT
Source organism: Myotis myotis (assembly GCF_014108235.1). Lineage (NCBI taxonomy): Eukaryota > Metazoa > Chordata > Mammalia > Chiroptera > Vespertilionidae > Myotis > Myotis myotis. The sequence continues at coordinate 39,896,120 of NW_023416323.1, forward strand.
TTAAAATGAAATTATGCCCTACAGCAGTGGTTCTCAACCTTGGCTGCACATTAGAATCACCTGGGAATCTTTTTAAAATCCTGATTTCTGGGCCTCATCCTCCAGAAATTCTGTTTCTTTGTTATGGGGCGGGGCCACAACATTAGTAACAAAGAAACAGAATTTCTGGAGGATGAGGCCCAGAAATCAGGATTTAAAAAAGATTCCCAGGTGACTCTAATGTGCAGCCAAGGTTGAGAACCACTGTTCTAGATGGACAAATGTTAGTGTCTACCTGTGGGCCTGAACCAGCGACGAGGTCCTGTGTGGGATGTCACGCTAAAGACCCTTCAAATGCCGTGACGGAGCAATTTGGACGTACCCCCTTTCCTCCTTTCAAAACGTTGCAGGTCCCCTTTGCTCCGTGAAATGCACGGAAGCTGCTTCTGACCACAGAGATGGATGTGCTGTCCCTTTCATCTCCAAAACGGGCCCCCCATTTGTTCCAGGGAGAGCGATTTCCCCGGACCTGGCTGCCGGCTGTAATTGGCTTATATGTGACCCATCCATTTCCACCTGCTTGTTAGAGCGGGGTGCGGGGTCTCCCCAGGCCTTCCCCGGCAGCTGGACGGGGGCAGGATGTCCCAGCAGGCCGGCTGGCAGATCCCCTGGAGCTCAGTGGCCCGCTCCAGGCACTCCACGACCTGCTGTGTGGATAGGGCCCGATGTGGAGACGGCCTGTGCAGCCAGGAGGGCACTGGGAAACCCTGGATGATAAAAGACTCTGTCTTTTCCATTTCTCTTACCTCCTCCCCTCTTTCCCTTCCTCCCTCTGCCTGCGGTCCAGAGGCAGTGCGAAGCCATGGTATAAACTGAAGCCAAACTGCTTGGTTTTGAGCCTGGCTCTGCCACCTACTAGCTGCTCGAGTGTCTCAGGATCTCATTGCCTCAGTCTCCTCACCTGGGAAATGGGGCCATCCTGAGAGTGCTGTTGTGAGGACTCCACCAGTTAATATACAGAACACACTTAGGCCGGCCTGGAAAAATATATAAGTTGGACAAGTGCAAGTTAATGGATCCATAAATCATCCTCCCCAAGTGGTCTTCAGATGCTGTTCACAGAGCCTCAGGCTTCCTCAGAGCTGAGACCCAGTGGGCGGGATTCTACGCCGGCCTGCTCACTTCAACCCAAGCGATCGCTCGCATGCTGGGTTTACGCATGGCAGATTCTCCTAGGGCTTTGTTTAAAGGGATTCCACAGTTAAGAATATTGGAAACCACCGGAGTAGATGACCTCCAGGGCCTCCGTCAGTTCTGAGGGGCAGAGTGTTTGTTCTTTTCAGCTAATTCAGCAGCTTTATGAAGAAGTCACTTATTATCCATAATCTGGCTTTCTATCGAACCAGAATCCCCTGCTAATAAAAGTATCTACACAGTGTGTCTACGTCACACTCATCCTGACTCTCAGCAATGCCGTAGATGACCCGGGGAAGCATAAAATTTTGGTCTGCATCTCTCTTTTTATGTTGTGTTCTTAGACCTAGAATTATTTCATCAGGGTGACGGACATTTAAAACAGTGGAATGCACACATATGGAGAGTGTGTGTATTCCATCATGCTTAAGTGTTCATGTATATAAATCTCCCCTGAAACATAAAGGATGCAGAAATATTTAAATACTAGAGGCCCAGTGCATGAAATTCATGCACTCAGGGGAGAGGGGGGGAGGTCCCTCAGCCTGGCCTGTGACCCTCTCGCAGTCCAGGAGCCCTTGGCGGATATCCTTAGCGCCGCTGCGGAGGTGGGAGAGGCTCCCGCCACCGCCGCTGCACTCACCAGCTACGAGCCCAGCTCAGGGCTTCTGGCTGAGCGGCGCTCCCGCTGTGCACTGACCACCAGGGGGCAGCTCCTGCATTGAGCATCTGCCCCCTGGTGGTCAGTGTGCATCATAGTGACCGGTTGTTCCGCCGTTTGGTCGATTTGATATTAGCCTTTTATTATATAGGATGTAATGATAAAATACACGGTGATGGGAGAGAATTTGGAAAATACAGAGCAATATAAGAAGAAAATAGAGATGAGAATACCAGTAATTTTGCATTGATCACTGTTAATGTTTTCTTCTAATTTTTAGAAAACATTGCGTACAATGCATACACAAATATTTTAAAAATAGGGATCATGCAATGTTTTTAGCCTTATATGTTGACTTTCTTCATAAAATACTATTTCATGAGCATTTTTCTCATGTTTTAAATTAAAAAAACCCACACCTATGACTTTGCCCTAGCCAGTGTTGCTCAGTGGGTAGAGCATCGGTGTGTAGACTGAAGGGTCCCTGGTTTGATTCTGGTCAAGAGCATACACCTCAGTTGCAAGCTCGATCCCTGGCCTGGTTGGGGGCATATATGGGAGGCAACCAGTCGATGTGTCTCTCTCACATTGATACTTCTATTTTTGTCTCTCCTGTGTCCCTTCCAATCTCTCTAAATATCAATGAAAATATCCTCAGGTGAGGATTAGCAAAAAATAAAAATAAAATATAATAAAAATTAAAAAACACAACTTTAATGACTACATATGACTCTAGTATAATACAGATATGCCATAATTTCTTTACTGGTTTCCCTATTATTGGACATCTTAAATGTTTTTAATTTGTCATAATTATTAGTTAGGTTGTGAGAAACATGTCCATTGGCACATCTTTACTTACCTCTAAATGTTTCTTAGGCTGGATTCAAAGGCGAAAATTCACTGAAACAAAGGATATCAACTTTCTTCCCCCCAGAAGCTCCTGATACACATTTCCAAAGTATCTCCCCAAAAGTTGACACCATTTGACACTCCCGTCCAGTTTATAGCATTCACACTTCCGTTCTGTTAGCGTCTTCGTCTCACTAAATCTTAATTAAAATATTGTTAATTCTTGGGTACAATGTTAACCAGAGTTCTAGTGCCATATGTAATTTACTAGGCTCTCATGCTTTAAAATATGACAACCTACATAACTTTCAAACTAATGGACTATTCCAGCATCTCCAATAGAAAAATCTCCCCTGGAACATAAAGGCTGCAGAAATAGGAACAGGGCTAAGGCCCAGCAGGTGTGGTCAGTGGCTGAATGTCGACCTCAGAACCAGAAGGGCGCTGGTTTGATTCCAGGTCAGGGCACATGACCTTGATCCCCAGTTGGTGGGGGGGCATGCAGGAGGCAGCCGATCAATGATTCTCTCTCATCATTGATGTTTCTCTCTCTCTCTCTCTCTCCCTCTCTTTCTCTCTCTCTCTCTCCACCTCCCTTTCCCTCTCCCCCTCCCTTCATCTCTGAAATCAATAAAAGTATATTAAATATATATAAAATAAAACACATACTATGATGAATGGGATAGTGGGCATGTGCCGGTGAACTTGCCTGGTGGGCAGGAGACATGCTATCAGCGTGCACAGCCCGAGGGGGACGGCTCCTATCGCAGGGAGCCAGGTTCCCGAGGTGACTACTCCCAGTCCTCCGTCCAGCTTTTCTAGATGGCCAGCATCGGATTTGCTCATTAGCACACCGCTCTAACAAATGGATTTTTATTGGCACATCTAGTGACTGTTAATTAGTTTGATGAATGTTCGCCATGAGCTTCGCAATGAGCTTGGGCTGTGGAGCTTGGGCCGAAACCTGTACTTTCGAGACGTCCCCCTTCCTTGTACGAACCTAGGAAGGTGTGTAGCCTGGACGTGTAGGCATGTCCCCCGCATCAGTCCCACGTCAGCCGCGGGGTGAGGAGGATTTTCTGATGACACGATTCTAGACCAGTGATGGCGAACCTTTTGAGCTCGGCTTGTCAGCATTTTGAAAAACCCTAACTTAACTCTGGTGCCGTGTCACATATAGAAATTTTTTGATATTTGCAACCATAATAAAACAAAGATTTATATTTTTGATATTTATTTTATATATTTAAATGCCATTTAACAAAGAAAAATCAACCAAAAAAAATGAGTTCGCGTGTCAGAGGCTCGCCATCACTGTTTCTAGCCGGTGGTTGCAGACTCCTGCCCGAAGCCAGGCTTTCAGTCAACTTTTCATACAAGGAAATTATGAGCCCCTGGAAGGTCAGAAATCTGGGACTTCATTAAGCCCCAGAATTGACGACAGGGACTGCCCAGTGCCTGTTTTGCTAATGAATGTGTATTTAATTAATGTCGGGGACTGTGGCTGTTGGCATCCCAGGTCAATGACACAGCGTTTCTGCTTTTCTCCTGCTGAATCAGGGGTCATGGGGGAGTCAGGGCGGGGTCAGCTTGCTTGAGGCTGGTCTGTCCCTTCCTCCCAAATATCATGGCCGGCCAGCTGTCCGAGATCTGCATCTGATTTGATTTAAGGAAACTCATCTGAGTTCTGAGAGCAATTCCTGGTTCTTTAAACTTAAAAATAGAGCCCGTCTGGTGTGGCTCAGTGGTGGAGTGTTGACCAATGAACCAAGAGGTCAGGGTTCAATTCCCGGTTGGGGCACACATCTGGGTTGCGGGCTCGGTCCCCAGTAGGGGGCGTGCAGGAGGCCGCCAAGCCATGATTCTCTCTCATCATTGATGTTTCTATTTCTCTCTCTTCCTCTCCCTTTCTTTCTGAAGTCAATTAAAAAAATAAAAAATTAAACTTTAAAAACGAAAAGAAAAAGGAGAGAGACGGGAGACATTTGACTCCTTTTTAGGCTCCTGTGTGTAATTTACATTTTGGTGGGATGTCGTAAGGCAGGACAAACAGAGAGAACTATGCCTGAGCCCAGGTGCACCTGGCCCCCCGTGTGGCTGTCACGTGACCACAAGGCCCTGCTGGCTGTGACACCGAGTCCCTCATTTGCGTTTGTGGGTGACCCAAGGGCTTGTCTGATGTATGAACGGGAAAGGCAGCTTTCGGAATGACACACCCATGACCTTGTCCTGTCACCTCCTCCTGAAAAGATGTTAGGAAAAGTGTTCTAACATGGCTGGTATAAAAGGCCAGATTAGAGGAATAAGCCAGAACAATGTTACACTATTTCTCCTGTTGGCACATTGAAATGCAGTGTCTGACACAGAGCGAGTGCCAACAAGCGTTTGTTCAATGAATGAATACCATTTGTTTTTGAGCTTTCATGGGTCAAATCTGTGTTTTGGTCGGAATTTAAAATACTCGTTTTCTTAAAGTCTAGAAAACATACTTGACGATGTCCTGTATTTCTATACAACTGCTATTACTAATGAATAACAATGGCAATAGGTAACAGATATTGAGTGTTTACTGTGTCCAGGCACTTGACTTTCTATACACTATATAACTCAACCCTGACAGCAACGCAACTGTATTATCACCCTTGAGTTTAGAGGAGGAAACTAAGATTTCAAGAGGTTAAGTATCTTGGCAGTCTGGCCCCATATCTCCTTCTCTTTTCCCTGAAGCCAGATCACCTCTCTTTTTTGTATTATTATGCATTATTTGTTGTAAGGTGTATGCATTATTCACGTTTATTGTATAACTAGAGGCCCATTGCACAAAATTCATGCACTTGCGGGAGGGGGGTCCCTCAGCCTGGCCTGCGCCCTCTTGCAGTCTGGGAGCCCTCGGGGGATGTCTGACTGCTGGCTTAGGAGAGCGGGCCTAAGCCATCAGTCGGACATCCTTAGCGCTGCAGCAGAGGCGGGAGAGGCTTCTGCCACTGCCACTGCGCTCGCCAGCTGTGAGCTCAGCTTCTGGCTGAAGTGCGCTCCCCCTGTGGGAGCACATTGACCACCAGGAGGCAGCTCCTGTGTTGAGCGTCTGCCCCCTGGTGGTCAGTGTGCATCATAGTGACCGGTCGTTCTGCTGTTCAGTCTATTTGCATGTTAGCCTTTTATTATATAGGATGCCTTCCTAAAAGAAGAATCTATTTCTGAAGTATCTCTCTTTTTGCAACATGGCCACTCAGAATCCCTTGCCATTGTGGGTTTTATCATCAGTGTTCAGATGGCAAAAGCAAGTCCGTGTCTTACCCTTAGTCTCCCTGAAGATTAAATCCGTGGATGTCTGATTGTGATAACAAGCATCAGAGCTGCCATGTACTGAGTGAGTACTATCTTCCAGACACGTGTGCACATTATTGCCAATCCCCCCAAAGCAACTCTGAAAAATGGTAGCGTCATTCTCCCCGTTTCTAGATGGATAAACGGAGGCGCATAGAGGTTATGGAAATGGCTTTGAGTCACATAGCCTACCACAAGCGATACTGGGATTGGAACCCAGGTCTGTGAGAGGCCCCGTCGCTGCTGTTGTAGAAGATTCTCAGGCCCATTCTTGGTAACGATACGGCGTTGCCACGGGCTGCCATGTAGCTTTCCTCTGGGAGGTGTCTCTCTCGCAAGGCGTTCTATGGAGCACCCAGTTGAATCCAATGGGTGTCCTGTCTGGTTGGAAGCAGGCCACACATTGGCCGTGCACCTGCCTGGGCTTTGAACTTGAATTGGCTGCATTTATACTGATGCAGCGAATCCCACCGTTGGGGAAAGGACGGCCCAGCTTAGCCCCAGGTAGGGCTGGGAGACCTTGGCTATGTTCCTCCTGACTTGGCGAAGGACTCTTACTGAGTAATAAAAAATTAATTTTAGCACTTGAGCTAATTGGGATAAAAAAAAAAAGAAGTGACACCCAAGCCAGAAATAAGCCTAATGAAGCCCATTAAATAATTTAATGATTACACAATTATGTTCATTTAAAATGCAGGAATTGATTACTCTCTCAAATTGGTTTTACCATCCCTGTACTTTTTTAGAGCACATTTATTTTGCACAAAATGAAGGATTGGTTTCATTTCTGATGGGCACTCTGCCATTAATAATCGTGTCTCGTTATAATGAGACAGTGTTGTGTTTCGAATAAGTTCCTGGGCTCACATATATCCAGATAACAGACAGGCTTGCTCAGTGGAGAGAGTTACGCTATGGAAAGGGTCTTACTAATTTGAATCATAAAATAAGTAAGCAGAGGATGGATGCCCTCCGTGAGCGGGACCGTGGACGGGAAATCGGGAGCAATCCAGCTCATTAGGGCCTGGATCAACGGGTGTTCAGGGCGCTCCAAGCCAGTGGTCAAGTCAGGCATTATGGGATAGCCAGGGCGAAAAGGCCGCCCATAGGAGGCATATGCTGAATGCTTTTGTAGCCTCTTTTCCTTCTCCCTTTCCGACAGCTCCTGGTTTCTCGTTGGGAAGCCCTGTTCCCTTTGAGGGAAGACCCTTTCTCAGGCTCCAGGAGTACAGCATCTGTTATACTGAGCCAATGACTGCATTTCATCCTTCTGGCCACAGTGATTGGCGCGAAGGTGGTGGGCATGTGACCTAAAGCCATCCAATCAGAAAGAACCTTGGGACCATTTCAGGGGACCTGGGGACAAGATTATTTTTTCCTTTGGCAATCGATGAAGAAGCAGACCGGAAGCTGTTTGGGGCCCATGTGGGGAAGTCAATCTTTTTTTTTTTTAAATATATTTTATTGATTTTTTTACAGAGAGGAAGGGAGAGGGATAGAGTTAGAAACATCGATGAGAGAGAAACATCGATCAGCTGCCTCCTGCACACCCCGTACTGGGGATGTGCCCGCAACCAAGATACATGCCCCTGACCAGAATCGAACCCGGGACCCTTGAGTCCGCAGGCTGACGCTCTATCCACTGAGCCAAACCGGTCAGGGCGGGAAGTCAATCTTAAGAGAAGTTGAGCCAAAGAAGGCAGAACTGGGAGGCAGGAGGAAACCAGGTCTTGCTGACATCGCTGAGCAGTGTTGCCACGGAGGTCTCATACACGTGTCATTTCACAGGCACGCAAAGGGCCTTGCAGGATAGATTCCCAGGAGTAGAATTTCTGGGCCATTAGGTAAAGGCACGGTAAGATTTGAGATGACATTGCCAAATTGTCCCCTATAGGGGTTGTGCCAATGCATGCTCCCACCATCAAGGTGTACACATTGTCTTATTTAATTCTTAAATCTGTGCGAAAACCATATGATTATGCCCATTTTTCAGGCAAAGAAACAGGGTGCAGTCAGGCTATGTGACAAACACAGTAATGTGTATGTGTTGGGGCAAAGCCCAGGATTTAACCCAAGTTCTTACACATACACAGTCACACACACACACACACACACACACACACACACCATAAACTTACAAAAAAATTGGGTTATACAATTCAAATAATTTTTTTTTCTGAACACTTGAGAGTGAGCTGCCAACCTGACTCCACTTCCGCGTGGATGGGTGGTCCCTGCACCCCTGGGGACGAATCGCACTGATTGACTATGAAACAGCAATAACAAAAAGAAGCCCAGTATTGTAAGTTTTTCATACGATTAAATTTTATTTAATATTAAGGCTGGTACTCATGGAGTGTCCATATGCCTTTTCTTCTATAGAATTATGGGTATGTTAGATCTGGTTAATTTTTACACCTTGATTATGAAAACTGCCAGCATGTACAAAAGCAGGCTAGGGTCATGAACCCCACATACCTAGCACCCAACCTTGTTTTTCAAACCCCTTATCGCTCCCCCCACATCCTGTTGCATTAGTTTAAAATGAAGCATCCATTTGTTTTATCCATAAGGGCTTCAGTATGTTTCTGTATAACAACTTATTCTTTTTTACATGACCATAATAGATATTGGTGTTCTAAACACTTATATGGCTTTTTATTTCCAAAGTAAGCAATCAAAATATAGTTCTCTTCAAAACATTTTTTTTTGGCAGGGGGGAATATTACTGGCTGATGAAATACCCCTGTCTGGGGACCACTCCTGACCTTTCAGAACCTTCTACGGGCTTCTTTCAGCATACCTCGGGCCCCCCAAATTAGCTGCCTGGGCTTTTTGAGACCGGAAACTGATGCAACTATGGGGCTCCCGTTAAGATAAATAATACACAATTAGGACCACAAAGACACATGTGAAAGTGAATATATTTTTAGTAGGAGAAGAAGAGCTCACATTACAAATCAAAAAGCTGACCTTTACCACAAACATCACAAAATCAGAAAAGGAACATGTTTTTATTAAGAAACTGACTGAATTGCCTCTGTCACATCCCTCCCCCCGCCCCCTAAATTCTATGTCTGCATGTTTGATTGCCTCTCCATAGGACAAGGATATTATAATGTCATGTTCGACAGAGAGAACGGAGAGATAATTCCGTGTTCCCGCCAGGATGACTTTGAAATTCGTTGTTTCTTATTGATGGTGGGACGTCGCACACAGATGGACTGACTGCGGTACCGCGTCGGGTTTGCGCCCTTGTCTGATAAACTCCGTGTCTCGAGATTCCATCGGCAAAGGACATTCATCACTGTGGCTTCTTCCCTCTTGAATGTACTGATGGGAGCACGCGTCCATTGTGATTCGGTGTCGGTGGGAATGGCAACCTCCGCTGACGACTTTTACACGTCAGACGCTGGGAGAATTTTCTCAAGACGAGCCTCTGGTTCTGTTTAGTTAACACGGCGTTCTCGCCCTGAACAGGCTCTGTAGGACGTATTGATGTTCCCATAGGACAGTGATGGCGAACCTATGACATGCGTGTCAGAGGTGACACGTGAACTCATTTTTTTTGGTTGATTTTTTTTTGTTAAATGGCATTTAAATATATAAAATAAATATCAAAAATATAAATCTTTGTTTTACTATGGTTGCAAATATCAAAACATTTCTATAGATATGCAGTACTCTTTGTAATACTTTAAGCAATAAAACGAAATTAAAAAAAAAATTTCTGTATATAACACGGCACCAGAGTTAAGTTAGGGTTTTTTAAAATGCTGACACGCCGAGCTCAAAAGGTTTGCCATCACTGGCCTAGGACCTCTGGCCCTGCATCTCTGGGTCACCGTGCCTGGCGACTCCTGGAAGCCACTCCTCCTCAGGGACACCTAGCCGTGGACGTGACTGTGATCACATAAATACGCTCCACGAACCCCAGACTAGATACGTCCCCGAGATAATTTCCTCTTAGCCAGGCCCCCCAATACCTGTAGCCTCTCTGAAGACCCAATGTGAAGGCAACACCGATGGAGAAGTCAGAGTGGAAACAGCAGCCTCAAATGATGGTGGTTAAGATAGCTCACTTTTTCAGATTATGCCCAAACGTAAGACTTTCTGAACACGTTATCGTGGTTTCATTGACATCGTGGTAAATTTGGCTCCACCCTTCACTGCCTCTATGACCTCCCCGGCTTTCCCATCATTGTCCGAGGGCGCAGGTCAGGCCGAGGGACCCCACCGGTGCACGAATCCCTGCACCGGGCCTCTAGTCCCATATAAAACAGCACCTTGAAATTCCAGCACTTCTACCCTCTGCACCGTGTTTTTTTTTTTCTCGGTAATACCACCTCTGACATAGATATATTGACTCGTGCGTTCGTTGTATTGTCTCCCTTTTATTAGAACGTCAGGTCACGAGAGCAGCGCCTCTGTTTTGTTCCCTGCCGTGTCCCAACACCTAGAATAGAGCGGGCCCAGAGTAATTGCTCAATAAATACTTGTTGAGTGAGTGAAGTGTAACAAAACCATGGCGGAATTTTAAGCCGGAGGGACATGAAGCTTTCGTGGGTCTGCAAAAGAAATGAATCTCTCACTGAACTTTCTCCCCGAGCATCTTCCCACAATATTCGCTGAATTAAACGCCCCTCCGTCTAGATTTCTTTACTCGATTGTCCAGGACGGGGGGTAGGTCTGATTCATCCACAGACCCCTTACCACATGTATTTCAGAATCCGTGCTGCCAGAATGACAAGGAATTGACTGTTTCTTTGCACAAGAATTCTTGAACCGGCTGTGTTTGGTTTTCTCAACTAACTAGATTATAAGCCGTCTCCGCACCGGGGACATTTCCCTGGCCGTGTAGATCCTCTCAGCATCTCTTAGCAACCAGTACATTGTGCTTCTTAAAGAGGCTTCGACCTCTATGTGTTGCTGTCCGTATAATTTCTGTATTTACTGTCTCCCGGTTCTCCACGATAATGGATTCCCCAGCAAAATTCCTGAATCTGTTAGGACACGCTCAGTCTCTACGAATCCAAACCCAATTAAAAGCAGCTTAGCTGCGCAGGGGCGCATTCTCTCAGCTGGCAAGGGGCTGGAGGGAGTGTGGCTTCAGGAATGTTTGCTTCTGGGCCTGAGCAATATCATTGAGCTCCACCCTCCCCGTGCGTCTCCTCGTGGTCCCAGGGTGGCTGCAGAGGTTCCCAGTAACACGTCCGCCCTCGGGACGGGCGGAGGCCGAAGGCATTTCTCCTCCTTGGCCGTCTGTTCACCGAAAGGAAGACCCGTCCCTGTCCCGGGGCAGTGTATCTCCCCTCAATCTCACTCGCTACTTCCAACGTATGCCCCTGCCTACACCAGCCTGGTGAGGGACATGGCATTGTTCTGATGAACTCAGGTTCATCAGCCCTCCAGGGTGACAACTGCAAAGCCACAAGGGACAGGAGAGAGAGGCTGCCCATTCTGGCTCTGCAGTGTGACCCCCTGGAAGGCGCAAGAGCACCGTCTCCACTCACAGGACCCCTGAGCTCAGGTCCGGGTTCTGTCTCTCGGGTCAGCGTGCCCCAGGCCCAGCCACGAGCAGAACACGCAGTCCCCGGCCCCTGCTGACGGAGGGTGTCCGGGCTCGCTCCAGCCTCACCGAGCGAAGCATTCTAGGCAGTGATTCACATCCTTGCAATCTCTCCCCCCCACCCCCACCCCCTTACTCCCCCCACCCCCGAGCCTGACTGAGTAGGGGGCTTAGAATTGAAGCTGTGTTTGAACTTCACCTTTATGGGAAATGGAAAGGCTAGGAGACATTCCAAGCTGGCCTTTTGGGGGCGGGGAGGAGTGGATAATTCCATTACTTGCACTCTTAGCTTTCAATATGGCTATGACACAACGGTTTCCAAGCTATGTATAGAGCAGCCCTTCAGAATATACTAGTAGCAGAACGATGCCAACATAATTCCACTGCAAGTCTTTGATCGCCTCATTAGAATGCCATTACCATACCATTATTAGCTGAGATTACAATGACAAATCAATTTTAATTGACATCTTTGGAGATGCCATTTATAATGCTATTATCCTGTGACTTTGCAATGGAAAAGTTACTTAAGCACGCTTGTTGAAACAGAGCTACAAGGCTCGTATAATGGAAAATGTCGATGGTAAAATTATTCCCTGTCCCTAGGGACAGGTGATTATCATATAAAACCGCCAGCCATGGAAATGATGCTCTCCTCCCCCCGCCCCCAATAATAAATCATGCTATGGATGGTATCTGTTGATCAAAGACTATCTTCCTCTTAGGATGAGTTCACGAAAATCATAGAATCCTGAAGCAGATAGAGGGCTTTCATTTTGCAGACGAACAAGCAGACCTGAAGGGAGGGGACATGACTTGCCATGAGCTGGCCTCACCCCCAGCTTTCTGACTCTTGGCCTTTATATCTTTGATTCCTTGACAAGGCTTCAGTGCCCATGCCTCTCCACTGTCTTTCTTTCTTTTTTAAAAAAATATATTTTTATTGATTTTTAGAGAGAGAGGAAGGGAGAGGAGAGAGAGGTAGAAGCATCGATGAGAGAGGAAGTCATTGATTGGCTGCCTCCTGCACGGCCCCCACTGGGCCTCGAGCCTGCAACCCGGGCATGTGCCCCGACCAGGAATCGAGCTGGTGACCTCTTGGTTCCTGGGTCGACGCTCAACCGCTGAGCCACACCAGCCGGACTCCAGTGCCGTTGAGTACAGAACTCCAGGAGAACAGACAGGTGGCAAAGGCAGCAGAGGCTAGAACAGGGGTGGGCAAACTTTTTGACTCGAGGGCCACAATGGGTTCTTAAACTGGACCGGAGGGCCGGAACAAAAGCATGGATGGAGTGTTTGTGTGAACTAATATAAATTCAAAGTAAACATCATTACATAAAAGGGTACGGTCTTTTTTTTTTTTTTTTTTTAGTTTTATTCATTTCAAACGGGCTGGATCCGGCCCGCGGGCCGTAGTTTGCCCACAGCTGGGCTAGAATCACAGGACAATTTCCAGATCACGGTGGCCTTGCGAGATACTCATCTTGGACTAGTGGACGCCAGTAGAATTTGCAATACTAGTAGATGTTGATCCCTAGATTCTCAGTGTTGGGAAATTGGCCACGTAGAAGATGGGTCTTTATTTTGCTCCCATGATTTCCTGAGAGAGAAATCTGAACTCTTCCAGCTTGGAGTTGATATAGACAGAGAGGGAAAATGGCCACCCTGCACCAAGGCATTGCTGCATTCGGGCAATGAAAGACTTGGTAAGTGAAGGTCATTTAGCCTAGTTGTTCGGGTGAAGAGAGTGTTTAATTCAATCTGGGGAACCACTACCTAAAACTAGCTTCTTAGTACAATATCTTTCATTCCCAGAGCAAGTCTTGTGTTGCTTCTTCTCTATCTTAATTTATCCCAAACACAGCCAGCCTCTTCTCTCTTGAAAAGTTTCCTCTGTTGCCCCGCCAGCGTGGCTCAATGGTTGAGCATTGACCTAAAGCCAGGAGGTCACGGTTCGATTCCCGGTCAGGGCACATGCCCAGGTTGCAGGCTCGATCCCCAGTGTGGGGCGTGCAGGAGGCAGCCGATCCATGCTTCTCTCTCATCACTGATGTTTCTCTCTTCTCTCCCTCTCCCTTTCTCTCTGAAATCAATACAAAATATTAAAAAACAGAAGGAAAGGGGGACCTTGGTGGAGGCTGCCAGCGGCCTTGGACATGCCAATGCCAATCTGGAAGGGGCAGGATTTGGGAGGATGAAGCCAGTGATCATCCTGAAGGGGGTGAAAATCAGTTCCAGAGGGTCAAGGCCACGATGCTAGTGGGCGGAGCCAGCTGTGGGAAAGGCTGTGTAACTAATTACCCTTGAGGAGTGGCAGTCGGCTAAGCGTTAGCCGGTCTGAATAAAATCCCAATGGTCCAGGAATGTCAGAATTCTGAGTTCTCATCCTATCGCCACTGATCGCAGGCTCTTAATCCCCTCGCCCCGCCCCCCCCCCCCCCACCTCTACTTCCCTCCGGCCACATGTCAGCGGTCTCCCTGGGAGATTTTAAGGAATAACCAATAAAAAGGATTAGGGACCAGAATCACCCTCCAAATTGTTAATAAAAGTGTCATTTTGTACTCCATTATTTGCACCTCAACACTTTATATTCTCTGTTGGGCATCCCCTACCCTCTGTCTTTCTCATTCTTGGACTTCGCTCCTCATTTCCCCCCTGGAGAAGCAAACACAGGACATATCTGGTTCAGCATCTTTTAAAAATTTTTATTTATTATTTTTTAAAATTGATTTCAGAGAGGAAGGGAGAGGGAGAGAGATAGAAAGACACATCAATGATGAGAGAGAATCATGGGTCGGCTGCCTCCTGCACACCCCACACTGGGGATAGAGCCTGCAACTTGGGCCTGTGCCCTTGACCAGGAATCAAACCGGGGACCCTTCGGTCCGCAGGCTGGCGCTCTGTTCACTGAGCCAAACGGGTTACGGCCGTGGTTCAGTATCTCACAGTGAAATGACAATCTGGATGAAGGCGGATTGCCATGCTGTGACATTTCAAACAGTTGCTGTCCCAGGGAGAGAAGAAACTCACCTAAGGGATGGCCCCAGCCCAGCTAACAAAGAAGCAAGGGAGACCATCCCTTCTCAGCTCTGGTCTGTGTGAACATGTAAACATGGGAAGACGTGGGTGTCGCTGCCTGTGTTAGGTTGGTTAGTGCCTGAACAAAGGTTGTGTGGAGATCTGAATGCTGGGAAAAAGAAGAAAATTGCCAGTGTGTTGGAAATTAAAGTAACTCCACGAGAGAATAAATAACGAACCCAGCATTGATTGAAATAGATGATGTACTTTGCTTCTAGAAATGTTGTCTGAATCACTGATATTGTACTTTGTCGGGGGCGACGGTTTCAAATGCATTCGATTATACATTTTAATGTTTCTCCCCAAACAGTCTTTCAAATCGGTATAAATTGCTGCTATGTAGCAGGCTTGTCTAGAGCTTCAGCTGCCATGACAACAGGATACAGAGACATGCATTTTCATAACAATTGCTGCAGTGTTTAGCATCACTGTGGCTTTGTGTCAGGGAATGGCTGGCTTTGGGAAGAAAACATCATTGTTTTCTTTAACGTGAAAGCTTCCCTTGTAATAATTGAAAAAAAATAGGTAGGAAAATTGTTGTTTCGGGGAAAAGTAGGTAGATGGAAGTAAACCCTCCCTTTGAGTGCTGGGGGTGTGTGTGGAGAGGGGAAAGGCACTGGGGGGGGGGGCGTGTGGAGAGAGAGAGAGAGAGAGAGAGAGAGAGAGAGAGAGAGAGAGAGATCCCTGCTTGGAAAGAAGGTTTGTACCAGTGGATGCCTGGTGTAAAGCTAACTAGGAAGTAATTGGGTAATCAGATCAGCAAATTGAGTCAAATGATGGGATTCTAAGGGATATAATCATTTTCACAATCTAGGAGAAATGTATATATATGCACTCCCAGCCCCTGCCTCCTATCTGTTTTAACCCAAATCTTCTAAAATAGCCCAGAGAGAGCAAATCTGAGGGCTTTTGGAAAAATAAGACACTCGGAGGAGGGCCTTATACATGAAAATATCCCAGGCAAACATGTAAAAAGGCAGTTCTAGTTCCCTGAGATCCATGACCCCTCCTAGCTGGTGGCACCACAGTGGAAGGGAGGCTGTGTAGCCTCATGGTTAGGGAGTAAGTTTAGCCCCCATGGGAGGTGATCCCCTTGGGTGCCTCCTGCTATCCCTTGCTCAGCTGTGACATTCAAGGGACAAGTGGGGCGACCCTGGCCGGAGAAGGGCGCGGTGCCAGGAGCTCAGACCCCCTCGGTGATGAGGGTCTGTGTCCTGCCCCAGGTGGGCCACTGAGACCAGCACAGGGAGACTTGGAGGGGGAGGGTAATCCAGACTCTAGAACAGTGGAGGAGGGAGATGATGGGTATCAGTGTTCAAACCCTGACTCCTCCCCATCGTAGCTGGGAGACTGACTGGGCCAGTTACTTTCATTTTCTGTTCAGCTGCCTCCTGTGTGAAATGGGCAAATACAACCATCTTTAAGGAGCTGTGGGAATTAGAGACTACATACAGCCCCTACAGTGCCTGGTAAGGAATTAGCTGTCAATAAATGCCAATTTAAAAAATTTATTTATTTGAGCAACTGACTTCCATTTTGATATGTTCAGCCTGTCTTTTCAGGGAAGAAAGCAGTTTGATTAATATGCTTGTTCACTAAGACTTTAGGGATTTAATGTGTCCATTCTTCCCAGGGAAATTGCATTTTTAAAAAAAGGAGAAGTTGTACCCAGCTGATGTGGCTCAGTGGATGAGCATCGACCTATGAACCAGGAGGTCACGGTTGCATTCCCGGTCAGGGCACACGCCCGGGTTGCGGGCTTCATCCCCAGTTGGGGGCGTGCACGAGGCAGCCGATCAATGATTCTCTCTCATCATTGACGTTTCTCTCTCTCTCTCCCTCTCCTTCCTCTCTGAAATCAATAAAAATATATTTAAAAAAATTAAAAAAGGAGGAGCTGTGATGCCTGTCTGGATGGGAGCCACTTGGGGTGACAGGGGCCCCTAGAATAAATCCTGTAAAGGAAAATGTTCTTCGTGTCTGGGTAAGGTTGACTGACTCCCCCAGCTTTCTTTCTTTTTTTTTTAAGAAACAATTTTTTAATATGTGCTTTGACCAGGAATGGAACCTGTGACCTCTTGGTTCCTGGGTCGACGCTCAACCACTGAGCCACACAGGCCGGGCTGACTCTCCCAGTTCTCAATGAAGAGGAAGGATAAAATTTTCCAGTTAAGGCGGCCTGCCCCCCTCCCCACTATCCACGTGGAGAAGAGTTTGCCTACATCTTGCTTTTTTCAAGTGGGACAACTGAAATGTCTTCTAGCTGTTTGTTCCAGAAGTTCAATATATATTCTCGGTGATATCAAATATTTGATATTTTAGGAAATCAGCCTTGTTAAATTAAAGTGGATACGATGGCATTTTAAGGTCACCTTGGTATGATCAAACATGATGCTGACATTTACAATCCATTTCCATCGCCTCTCACATGTTTCCTTGTCAGTTAAGTCTAGACTCTCCAAACTGAAGGCAGTTTCAAATCTAATGGTGCAATTATACATCTTGCACCTGAATCACTAACTGCTCCCTGATTTGCATGCAAGTTACAACTTCTTCATATGTCCCCCCCCTTTCATTGAACACATTTTTCAAACTTAAAATGGCTTTATTATGATGTTACCCACCCAGGTATAAACAAGTGTCAACAGGAAATGTTTCGCATGCCCCTGAAGTTTTATGACTTTGGTTCATATAAAAACCAATATAAATGTGCACATTCATGGAAAAGAAAGCTACGAATGAAAAGACGTGTCCTTAGCAACATTAATTTGAGGTGATAGGAAGCATAGTCTTGCAGACACCACATCGTCACACGTAGAATGAATTCGGGCCACGCTGCTGTGGTCGCGATCTTTTTCAGGGGGGGATTCTTTCATCCTCGTGGGCTGAGCGATGACTCAGTTCTCACGTAGCGTGTCTCCATCCTAACTACTGCGGAACTTTCTCCCTGTAGTTTGCCATGTCGCCATTTGCCTTCATGCTGAAAGCATCTTTTTTTAAAAAAAATCTTCAGCTGAGGATATGTTTTTTTTTCTAACAATATTTAAAAATTGATTTTAGCCCTAGCCAGTTTGGCTCAGTGGATTGAGCGTCAGCCTGTGGACTGAAGGGTCCTGGATTCGATTCCAGTCAAGGGCACCTGCCCAGGTTGTGGGCTCGATTTCCAGTGGGGGGTGTGCAAGAGGCAGCCGATCAGTGATTCTTTCTCATTGATGTGTCTATCTCTCCTTCTCCCTTCCTCTCTGAAATCAATAAAAATATATTAAAAAAAGAGAAGATCTGAAAATTTCAAAGATTTAAAAAAAAAAGGGAAATTGATTTTAGAGAGAGAAAGGGAGATAGAGAGAGATGTGAGAGAGAAACATTGACTGGTTGCCTCCCAAATGCGCCCTGACCAGGGATCGAACCCACAACCTGGGTATGGCCCTGACCTGGAATCGAACCCACCACCTTGCCTGTAATCAGACATCGCTCCAACCAAATGAGCCACGCGGACCAGAGCACATATTTTAAGGATGAAGTCTATCTCTAGTCTTCCTTTGAGAGATCACTATTAGCATAGTGCCCAAACGTCAACTTAGCACCAGAAATTTCATCTAAATTTTCAAGCGTATTGACCCAATGTTTATAGCAGAATCTTATGAATGTTTAGTTATTGTCTTCTCTGTATTTATGTCTCTTTTTTTATTTCTAATATCACTTGTTGAAGGTGTTGGATGCTTAGCTCATTAAATTATAGATTTCTTTTTTAATTAAAAAAGTAAATTATAGATTTTCTATAACCACACTTTAAAAAAATATCTTTTTTGTTGATTTCATATAAAGGGAGAGGGAGAGAGAGTTTTAAACATTAATGATGAGAGAGAATCATTGATCGGCTGCCTCCGAATCGAGACCACAACCTGGGCAAGTGCCCTGACCAGGAATCCAACTGTGACCTCCTGGTTCATAGGTCAACACTCAACCACTGAGCCACACTGACTGGGCTCATATAATCACACTTTAATCGCACTCCCCTAGGCCTGGTTGGTAGTGGTTTTAATTGTTACTGAGTTTTAAACGTTTTCCAATTTCCATTGTAATTTTTTACTTGAGACCCTTAAATTCATTATATTTATTAATTAAACATTTCCAAACATATAAGGTTTCTATAGATTTTTTGTTATTGAATTTTAATTGTATTGTGTTGTCTCCAGATACTGTGCTCTGTATAATATCATTCTGTTTCAATATCCATAACACATGTAATTATTTCCTGTAATCTCCCTCTGGCGTGTAATCCCCACGGAGAAAGGAATGTATTTTGTTTAGTTCACTATCATGTTCCCAGCATCTAAAATGGTCTTTGGCACAGACCAATAACTCAACACTTGTTGAATAAAACAATGATTGATGCAGTTAGTAATGTTTGGTGACCAGAGTCTATTTTTCTAGGTGCTCTCTTTTGGCCGTTTAGAAGAAGATACAAATTCCCATAGGCTGCCGTCCACACCCACAGATTGACTCACATATGTGCCCCCCCAAAAAGATCAAAAGCTCCTGAGCATCAAAGTTCTGGGGCCCTAGTATACAGCACAGCGACTATCTATATATATAAAAGGCTAAGTGTCCATCTGTCCGACCGTTAGCTATGACGCACACTGACCACCAGGGGGCAGATGCTCAATGCAGGAACTGCCATGACATGATGTGCACTGGCCATCTACACTAATAAAAGAGAAACATGGTAATTGGCGTACAACCGCTACCCTTTTCATTGGCTAATCAGCAAGATATGCAAATTAACTGTCAGCCAAGATGGCGGCCGGCAGCCAGGCAGCTTGAAACTAACATGAGGCTTGCTTGCCTCACTGACGGAGGACTCCAACGTTCCCCGCCTGCGGCTGCAGGCCTCTGAGCGGGCAGTTTAAGAAACATTGTAACAAATACCGCCGGACTTCAGCCAGCAGATTTGCAACATTGTAAGCAAAGGCCAGAAACCTACTTTCAGCCGCGGGGAGGCCTAAGAGCTGGAGCCAAGCCTCAAGGTAAAGCTGGCCCAGAATAAAAAAAAGAAAAAAAAAAGAAAAAAAAAAAGAAAAAAAGGAGCGGTTGGGAACTTCAGTCACTCCCAGCCTGAAAACAGCCCTCAGCCTCTCACCCAGACTGGCCAGGCACCCCAGTGGGGACCCCCACCCTGATCCAGGACACCCTTCAGGGCAAACCAGCCGGCCCCACCCATGCACCAGGCCTCTACCCTATATAGTAAAAGGGTAATATGCCTCCCGGCACCGGGATCAGCGTGACAGGGGGCAGCGCCCAAACCCCCTGATTGCCCTGTGGCTCTGTGTGTGACAGGGGACGGGGCCCCCAACCCCCTGAGCAGCCCTGCTCTGTGCCTGATAGGGGGAAGCTTCCCAACCGCCCCCCCCCCCCCCATGGGCCCTGCTCTGTGTGTGATGGGGTAGAGCCATAACCTCCCCATCGGCCCTGCCCTGAGTGTGAGAGTGGCGGCGCCCCAACCCCCTGATCGGCCCTGCTCTGTGTGTGACAGGGGCAGCTCCCCAACCCCCTGATTGGCCCTGCTCTGTGCATGACGGGGGTGGCACTGCAACCTCCCCATCGACCCCGCCTTGAGTGTGACAGGGGACGGTGCCCCAACCCCCCAATTGGCCCCACCCTGAGCGTGACTGAGGATGGCATCACAACCTCCCAATCTGCCCTGCTCTGTGCATGACGGGGCGGTGCCCCAACTCCCCAATCGGCCCTGCTCTGAGCCCGACCAGGGGCTGCACCTAGGGATTGGGCCTCCCCTCTGCCACCCAGGAGCGGGCCTAAGCCAGCAGGTCGTTATCTCCCGAGGGGTCCCAGACTGCAAGAGGGCACAGGCCGGGCTGAGGGGTACCCCCCTCCCCCCTGAGTGCACAAATTTTTGTGCACCGGGCCTCTAGTCTATATATAAAAGCCCAGTGACCCGAACGGCGGAATGACCAGAACAACTGAAACGACCAGTGGCTATGACACACACTGCGGCAGCCAACAGTCCTGATCAGGCCCCGATTGCGGCCCCCACCCCTAAACAGCCTGTGGCCCCTCCCCTCAGCCAGCCTGGCCCAATGAGCCCCCCTAGGGGCGGGCTGGCCGGACCCCACCTGTGCATGAATTTGTGCACCGGGCCTCTAGTAGTTAATGATACTGTATCATATACTTGAGATTTGCTAAGATAGTAGATTCCAAGTGTTTTGACCATACATCAATAAATGATAACTATGGGAGGTCATCATTTCACAACGTATACATATGTCAAAACATTGCATTAGATAATTTAAATGTATACAATTTTTATTTGTTGAAAAGAGTAGACCTTAGGGGACTATGGCCACCTCAGAATTAATTTGATTCTTATCTGCCCACGCTCAGCACCAGGTATTGGTGTGACCTCAGCTGCCCGCAGCGGAAAGAGGTTGACCAGAGCAGAAGTGGCAATCCCCATAAAATGGTTTTGTCTCCCATAGTTAATGTCCCCAACAAAACCATCCTAATGCATTCTGTCAGGCAGCTACAGAGCACAGACAGCTGGCCATTACTCAGCGTGGTGTATCAAACAGATATTTTTGAAAATATACAAGCTCTGAGGATTTTTATTCTTCAGACAACTTTGGCTTTGAAAACTCTGTATATCTTGAAAGCGGTTTCATAATGTCAGTAGTTTCCTGTGATTGATAGTCACAGCACACAGAGCTCACAGAGACATTAAAAATGTGGCATAGGGAAAGGGAAAAAAAAGCACTTTACAATATTGGATTCTGTAGCAGTAAGTAATCTGCTCTTGGCTTTCCTCCCTTTACTGAGGGGTCCCCCCCCCTTCTCTGCTGAAAGGTCTGTGTTTTATTACATTCCAGTTTTGGACATACTAATAAAAAATATATTTTTTTTCTACGCTTGCCAGAATCCTATTTCTCAACATAGACAGGATTATTGGATAAGTGCTGTAATTCTGTTTCTCTTTGGAATGCTGAAACCTCAAATTAAAAAAAAGAAAAGAAAAAAAAAAGCAACACACACAAAATTGCCAATAAGTAGGGATACCAGATAGAACGCTGACATTGGCACGTCTCTCCTGGGGGCAGTGGGGTGCCCGAGTGTTGTAGTCTCGCTCACAAAGGGGGGAGGTACTTCCGTTGCTGAGCGTGGTTACTGAATATAAAAAAATTACAATGGAAATTGGAGAACATTTAAAACTCAGCAACAATGAAAAACACTACCAAACAGGCCAGGGGAGTGATATGGAGAAGCAATGAGATGCTACGTGGGTCATTTTGGGAAACCCAAAGAGGTTATTCTTTCTGGGTGTGTAAATAAGTGACTATTTTCCCCAATTAGAGTATCCTGTGAGTAAGCGACGGAAGGATAGCTGCTGTGAGCAATGACCTGGGAATGTAACGGTTCACCACAGAAGCTTATGTCTTGCTCAGTAACTGTCTGGGAAGGGTGTTCATGTTGCCAGGGCGGCTCTCAAACGGATTCACTCAGCAACCCAGGCTCCTTCCATCTTGTGGCTCTAGAGCAGGGATTAGCAATTCCTTGTTGTTGTTTGGGTAAAGAACCAGATAGTAAATATTTCAGGCATTGCATGCTCTACGGTCCCTATCTCCATTGCTCAACACTTCTGTAGTACCATGCGAGCAGCCACAGACATACACACATGAGTGGGCGTGGCTGTGTCCCAATAAAACAGTGGTTCTCAACCTTCCTAACGCCGCGACCCTGTAATACAGTTCCTCATGTGGTGGTGACCCCCAATTTCATTGTTACAAATTGAACATAATGAAAGCATAGTGATTCATCACAAAAACAATATGTAATGATATATGTGTTTTCTGATGGTCTTAGGCGACCCCTGTGAAAGGGTCGTTCGACCCCCAAAGGGGCCGCGACCCACAGGTTGAGAAGCACTGCAATAAACATTGTTTACAAAAAGGAGTGGCAGGGTGGACCTGGCCCCAAAGCCTGGCCATTCTCTCCTGTTCCAGCAGAGAAAGGACAGGAACACGGAGAAACAAGTGTGGGAAGGCCTGGAAGCAAACACATCATTTCCCCTCAAGTTCCATTGGCTAGAAATCAGGTTTATGGTAACACCCAAGTGCCAAGGAGTTTGGGAAACATGGGCTAGCTGTGTGCCAGGAAGAAGAGGAAACATCGGTGAGCAGGTGGTGATCTTTACCGCATCCAGTAAGATAGAAAGTCTGACATTGGAAGGTCCATCCTCAACTATCCTACCACATTCTCAAACATAAGGCTCAGAAAGCACGGGTTTGTCGTCAGACATATGTGGGTTTGAATCCTAGCGAAGCTGCTTTCTTGCAATGTACCCTCGGGGCGTTTCTTTAGCCAATCTGTGTCTCAGTCCTCACCCGAAAAATGAGAGTAGTTATGACTCATCAGGTCCTTCTGAATGTCAAAAAAATGGTGATTATCACTTCATAAATGTTCAATAAATAGTCACTATTATCCTATTGTTTCCACAAGGACTTACCCTGCTTCCTGGTAGAGCAGAATTTAGCGCTTTGCTGCTGGGCTGAAATCCCTGATCCACGGCTAACTAGCTGTGTAATCTTGGAGAAATGATTTAATCTCTCTGTGCCTCAATTTCTTCACTTACAAAATTATGTGACAATAAGAGTATCTACCTAGGGTTGCTATGATGATGAAATGATCGAACATATATGAAATTATAGGTGCCTAAACTTACTGCTCAATAGGGCATCTCTCATTATTATTTTGATACACTGATCCCTGGTATCCAAAGGGGCTGCTAATAATACAAATCATTACCTGGTAACACCCATTCATTAATTCATTTAGCATATATTGAACACCCAAGGCCCAAATTCTGTGCCAGGCTCTGAGGACATCGATGGTGAATAAGCCTGACACGATTCCCGTCTTCATTGAGCTTACAATGAGTTTGCTAATAGATATTTCGCTATGGATCAGTCCCTGCAGTGAGCCCTTTTAACACATTATCTACTTTTATCCTTTGCGATAACTCTATGAAATTAGGTAGTATTATCTTTATTTTACAGATGAGGTAAGAGGCTCAGAGAACAAGTAATTTGAGCAAGGTCACAAAGCTGGTGAATGAAAGAGATGGTATTTGAAATGATATCCCTCCACTCAAAAGCCAGTGGTCTTAACAGTCATGCTGGGCTGTCAGATCTGGCCACGTACAACGATTTGCCTGGCAAAGTGTATGCTGTTTAATGAGAATGCGGGGTTGGAGGCGGGGGGTGGGGGGAGCACGAAGGGGGTTGTGATGGTGAGACTAGCCTCTTGGCTTCTTTGGGAATTCAGTTTCATCTCTGGACCATTTAGGACAGCAAATGCCTTTTCTCCTCGGATGGCTTCAAACATCCCTCAGGATGAGAAACATGTAATCTTATCAAGCGGGCTTGGCTCCCGTCTGTAGGAGAGCTGGACTTTTCAATTTCACCACTGGCTTAAAAAAATGCGGGGGGGGGGGGGAGGGGGGGAAACATAACACAAAGAAACCCACTGTCTCTACCCTTCTTTAAAATGATGAATGCTGTTTTAAGGCAAATCCATCATTGGTCACTTGAGGGAGGAAATGTCAAGAAAAGTTATGGTTTGTTAGCTTTTACTTCTTGACATTATACAAGAAAGTAATTGAAGAACAACCAGTGCCATGTTGTTTTACCTCATCTATTGATATAGCAGCCTGACAAGATGAATATATATGTGACTGAGGATTTGGGGGAAAAAGTGACACGGGCCCTGCGATTCATTCCATTGTCTTATCAGTGCTGATCAAATGTGTTTTCCTGCAAGAAAACTCATGGCGGAGGAACTGGTGTTCTTTCGTGTAGATTCCTGGTTACGTAACGATGGAACTCATCTTACCCTTATCCCCATTAACCTCTTATCTCAAGTTCTTAGAGCTTTAACAGGGATTTATAAGAAACACATACACAAATCCAACTCAATACAACACATATTTGTTTAGCACTTACTGCGCCTGAGATATTAATGCCAAACACAGATGCCCTTACTTCACCATCGGTGATCACTCAGACGCAGCCGGGGCTACATGTTACCATTATGCCATGTGTGGAAAGAAAAAGGCTGCTAAGCAAGTCAGCAAGGTAAATCTTACTCTATAGAATATCAAGCTCCTGAAAACCCGTAGGTAAATCAGAACTGAAATGCACAAGGAGAGCTTGCTATTCAGAGAATTTTGTAATAACGTTTCCGGATCATATATCATCACTGCCAAATAAGGATCTTCAAGTTAGATGTTTAAAAGGTGAAGGACCACTTATTTATTGAGGGACTAGAGGCCCGGTGCACGAATTCGTGCACAGGTGGGGTCCGGCCGGCCCGCCTCCTGGTCAGACTCCCGTTCGAGGGGACAATTTGCATATTAGCCTTTTATTATGTAGGATATGATGGGACGATGACTACGAAAAACCTCAAGGCTTGTTTCTATGACAGCCACGATCTCTGGGTTGGGTAGCCTGGTTGTTAAGCAACTTAAATAGAGGAGATGTATTACATTATTATTATTTTTTCCTCCCGAAAGGTGTCAGCCACGAAACAAAGGCAGAGAGCTGCCTAGCCCGTGGTAAAGATCTCTTCTGTTCCTCGCAGGGATAGCTGGGGAAAAGAGGAGATACTAAAGCTATCTTTAATAGCAAGAGGCCCGGGGAGCTTCCTGTGTGTCTTCGTCTTTTGATTTTGCTGAAATTGCCTTAGAAAGCCGGCTGGGATCTGAAGTGAGTTATCCAGGGGAATGGCATGAAGAATCATGAGACAGTATCTCCCTTGGAAAGAATATAGTCAGATGATGTTACTTTGCATTCAGTGACTCGGTTTTTTATGGTCCCTTCACGGAGACCGGTCTCCTTGCAGATGTTCCTGTCCGTATCTAAATGGGCTGATGGATCTGACTCCAGGGAGCTTGAATTAGGACCATCGTTTATCTGTCAGGACTGTGGAGGGAGGAATTTGGCTTTGCCCAAAGAGTGGTCTGGTTCTGCCCTCCGCTTCTGGGAGGTAACGTTTGTCAGACACGATCGGAGTGTTTTCATTTAGGGGGAACCTGGCCACACCAGGAAGGCCAACCGTGTGATTTATGGTGGGGGTTTGAGTCACATGCTGTCCTCTGACTAGGAGACTGAGTTGAACAACTCAGGGAAGTATGCTTATGTAAAAACTTGGAGAAATCTAAGCGTGGGTGAGCTCCCCTGTTGGCAATATTTGGGCCTATTGTCCCACGTGAATACTGGGAGGGTTATGTGCCCGGATCCCATGGGAGACTTGTAACCCTCTCTGACTCTGCCCTCATCATCTCTTTGGGCTGCTTTTTATCTTTTCCTTGTCACAAATCATGTGATTAGAATCGTGTTCGGTGTGTTCTGTCAGTTCCCCTAGGGTGGTTTTGGGAACCCTTCCAAACTTGTAATTGGTGTCATAAGCGAAGGGAGTCTTGGGGACTGTCCCTCTTCTTTTAAAAAATATATTTTTATTGATTTTAGAGAGGAAGGGAGAGGGAGGGAGAGAGAGATAGAAACACCAATGATGAGAGAGAATCATTGATCATCAATGATGAGAGAGAATCATTGATAGGCTGCCTCCTGCACACCCCATACCAGGAATCGAGCCTGCAACCCAGATAGGAATCGAACTATGACCTCCTGGTTCATAGGTCAATGATAAACTACCGAGCAACACCGGCCTGGCTTTTCCCTCTTTTATTGCCATTTGGTTAACTATGGTTCAGTGCCAACCAAGGTGTCTATTGACATGCAAATGTGTCAAGTTCCACGTAGCCATGATATCAGGCCTCAAAACTCCTCCCCAAGCAAGAAAATTCATTGGAGGGACTTGTAAAATAGTCTAAATGTGGCGAGTTGAGGAAAACAGCATAAATGGACCTCTCTTCACGCCACCATTTGGAATTGGAACAATCTTAATGATTCTGAATGATTTCAGAAGTTGCAAATGTAAATACCTTCAGGGTCCAGGCAGGTAACCTAACTAAGTGAAGCCCCTAGGTGAGATCTATGGTGAACTGAGGAACATATACCTAATCTAAGGGCATTCTGACTTAACAAGAAGTTTCAAACACTAGAAGGACAACAAAGAAAGTGGAAGCAGGAGCTTGCCTGGGGCCACCAGTTTGCCTCCTCTCTGTAACCTGGGCGGGAGGCTCCAGTTGCAAATCAGTCATTTGTTGGAAATGAACAAAACTATTCAAATGTTCTACTTCCAGCTCTGTTTCAGTTTTTTTTTTTTTTTTTTTTTGCTGGATTCGATCCAGTCAAACAAGTTTATTTCAAACTTATTGGCATAAAGCTGTTTATAACATCCTCATATGACATTTTGGCGCATTTACATTTAATCTAATTACTGACATATCTGAGTTTAAATCTACAATCTTACTACATTTCTTTTATTTGTTTGACATGCTCTGTGTTTATTTTTTATCTCCTTTCTTGTATTCTTTTATATTGATAAAATAGTTTTAAAAAATACATTTTTATTGATTTTTTTTTTTATAGAGAGAGGGATATAGAGACAGAAACATCAATGAGAGGAACATCATTGATTGGCTGCCTCCTGCACACCCTCTACTGGGGATGGAGCCTGCAATCTGGGGTATGTGCCCTGAACTGAAATCGAACTGGCGACCTTTTGATACATGGGAGGATGCCCAACCAACTGAGCTGCACTGGCCAAGGCTACTAATATTTTTTATCACGCTCTCTTTTATTACTGTACTAGAGGCCCAGTGCACGAAATCCATGCATGGGTGAGGTCCCTAGGCCCAGCGATCAGGGCCAATTGGGGCCAGGCCGATCAGGGCCAGGCCGGAGAGGAGGCGATGTTCGCCAGGTCGGGTGTGGAAGGAACGGACGCCGGGCACTGACACTGCCATTGTCGGCATTCTGCCACCACGCAGTTCCCCACCTCCCCCCCTCCTCCTTCCCTCACTGCTGTGCTGCCACCGTGGTGGGCAGGTGGCGGGCCGATTGGGGCCTGCCAGCCCAGGGGAGGGACACGGTATTGGAGGTTGGCTGCCAGGCCCCGAGGTGGGGTTGGCCCTCAGCCCCCCTGGGAAAGGGGCTGTGTCTGCCACCACCCACCCCTGGTTCCCCATCTCAGCCCAGGGCCTGGCCCCAATTGGGTGATTGGGGCCTACTGGCCAGGGGCAGGGACCATGCAAGGTTGGCCGGCCAGGGGAGGTTGGTTGTGGGAGTGCACTGACCATGAGGGGGCAGTTCCTGCATTGAGTGTCTGCCCTCTGGTGGTCAGTGCACATCACAGCAACTGGTCGTTCTGGTCATTCCGGTCACTTAGGCTTTTATACATATACTAGAGGCCTGTTGCATGAAAAGATTCGTGCAATAGGCCTTCCCTTCCCCTGGCTGCTGGCACTGGTTTTCCTCCGGCACCCGGGACCCAGGCCTTCGCTCCGGCCGGAGCCGCCTTCAGTCTTCACTGCTCCAGCCCGAGCCACCTTCAAGCCTTCGCTGCTCCGGCCGGAGCCACCTTCAGTCTTCGCTCCGCCGCTTTGTGCCTACGTATGCAAATTAACCGCCATCTTTGTTGGAAGTTAATTTGCATATCTCGCTGATTAGCCAATGGGAGGCATAGCGAAGGTACGGTCAATTACCACGTTTGTCTGTTATTAGATAGGATATAGTGATCCAGTGTCTAACACAATGTCTGGTAATTGAAGTCACTCAGCAAGTTTATATTGAATAGATGAGAGCTATTTCTCAAAGCCCCGCTGACAAAGGTTGGACTTCCAGAGGCTTGGAGGAAAAGACAATGGTCCTCTTTGGTGTATCACTGAGCGGCAGTTCAGGGTGAGTCCAGGAAGGTGTGTGTGTGTGTGTGTGTTGGATGTGGGGGAGGGCAGGTAGAGAGATAATTTCAAGGAGGCAGGAGACCTAAGTTCTAGTCCTGGCTTTGTCATAGCTTTGTGGCTTTGGACAAGTCATTTATCTTCTTTTGGTTAAGTCTTCACTTACCGAATAAAGGGACTGGATTAGGACATGGCTAGCATTTTCTGTAGTTCAAGGGAAGACGTGAAGCAGCAACAGGGGGAGAAGTGAAGGGCAGATGTGCTTTATGGCGGGGTGAGTTTTGGAAATTGATTTCCAGGAGTTTGGACTTTCTGAAGAGATGCTAATGACTGGAACAGACATATAAACCCAGCTGTAATGGAAGGAGGGCCTGCCAGTTCATGCTCTCTGGAAAAGGAATTGAAAAGGTTCCTTTCACCAGCAGGCAGACGTATTTCTAGTTTTTTTTTTTTTCCAAAAAGGTTGATGCTTTGCAATATGTTAAGAAGCTTACTTTTCATGACACACATGGCAGCCATTTGTAACTGGAGAAACGATCCTCTCAGTAAATATTGCCCAGTAAATTAATCAAACTTCGAGGGAAAACTGATAAATATCAGGTGCTTATTGGATGCTCCAAAGATGGAGAACAGATGGTCCCTTCCCTCAGGGGCTTTTAATCTGGCGGGGTGGGATGGACGATAGTTCAGGTCTAACCAGGAAACAGAAATACCTCTAAGTCAGTGGTTCTCAACCTCCTGGCCCTTTAAACACAGTTCCTCATGTTGTGACCCAACCATAAAATTATTTTCGTGGCTACTTCATCACTGTCATGTTGCTACTGTGATGAATCGTCATGTAAATATCTGATGTGCAGGAGGGTCTTAGGCGACCCCTGGGAAAGGGTCGTTCGACCGCCCAAGGGGTCGCGACCCACAGGTTGAGAACCGCTGCTCTAAGTACTTAAAAGGAGGGAATTTAAGGCAGAAAGTCGGTACCCAGGTGATGGAATTGTTGAGAAGCTGATGGGGGCGATGCGGTGACTCCGGTGATGACACGGACCCTCTACTAGGATGATTTTTATTTATTTATTTACTTAAAAATAAGTTTTTATTGATTTCGGAGAGGAAGGGAGAGGGAGGGAGAGAAACATCCGTGATGAGAGTCACTGATCGGGCACCTCTTGCACAGGGAAGTTTCACCCCTAAGCCGAGCCTCGTTGCCCAGGAGCTGCAACCAGCTGGGGCCCGATGCGTTGTTTTTACCTCTCCGTTTAGACCGGGAGCTGTTCGAGCTCAGTGTTCTGTATATTTTAGGGAAATATGTTCTGTATATTTTAGATAACAGCAACAGTACTAATAATAGTACTACTAGTTCCCATGAACTCAGCTTTTTGCGTGCCAGGCACTGGGCTAGGTGCTGTACATGCACTACCTTTAGTACTGAACGCTCAGTCCTGCGCTGTTATCACCTTCATCATTAATTACCTGAACCGACTTACCCCGAGGATAAAACCAGAGGAAACGAACTTGCAGTATAGCTGGAGAGAGAAAAGGGAGAATTCCTTTCTCTTAGCGTAGGATCTTTTAAATGAAGATCCCCCCCCCCCCCATTTCTTTTTAAAAACAAACAAACAAAAGAGATACTGTTCATTAGAGAAAATTTGGAAAATACAGAAAAGCACAAAGAAAAAGAAGAAAGCACCTTCGTTTTACTGTTTGTGAAAACCATCGCTCGTACTTTGGTGTATATCACGTACACATTCTATTTTGTAATTTTTTCCCTCGTACACAATCTGACTGTACGAAACACGTTCTGTGCTATTAAATGTGCTTCCAGGCATGGTTTTCTAAGAATTGTGCAGTAACCCTTAGATGGTAAGTAATGGAGCGAAGGGCCCGGTGTGTGTGTGTGTGTGTGTGTGTGTGTGTGTGTGTGGTGGGGGTGGTGGGGGTGGGGGTGGGGCTGGGGGGAGGATTGGAACTCTCTTGCCTCTCCTGATGGTACATTTCCGCCTGGAACAGGGGGAAGGGCTGTACGACCTCTGGAGGGCGCTATGTTTCCAAAATTCTCCTGAACACAAGACATCCTTGCATCTCCTTTATAGCCTCCTTCCTTCACCTTCTGTTGCTTTTGAAAATTTTTGTTCGTGGACACCTTGGGGCTCCTGCGAACTGGTGGCTTGGGCTTGGTCTGCACAGGATCGGGGCTCTGGGGCGGTGGCCTGGGTCTCCCGGACCTGGGACCGGCCTCTCTCCCCGCCACCCGCTCATTTCCCTGCACAACGCCAGCTAGCCACCAGCAGATGGCGCTGTGAGCAAGAGCGTCTGCCTAGGTGCGATTTACACAAGCCCTTGAAGGCTTTAAATATTTATCCACAAAATTCAATAAAGCTGTTCATCAAACCTAATGCTTAGAATTTGGGCAGCCCGTGAAAATCTTATAATATTTTGCCTGAGGTTCCAGAATTCTCTTCCGCGTGGCGTGCTGTATACGCAGGCTCCTGATACTTGTTTATCGTCGGCAGGAAGGAATGCATGTTACGTAGTGGAGATTGTCCAGGAGATCGGGCCTGGGAAACCTCCCTGAATGTTTTTTCTTAGGTGTTGCAGGGATCAGGAGCTCCTTACCTGACTGGGAAGTCAGTGAGGTGAGGCACAAGTTAGACCCATCTCTGTATCCTCAGCGCCCAGAAAGTGCCTGGCAGGGAGGAAACCTCCAGGACCAAATGAATCCTGCCTGAAGAGGTAGCTGGATAACGTCACTTTTTAAAAAAAAGATGTGTGTGCACCCATCTTAACATATATGCACATATGCACATATGTGTACAAGGGAGGTGTTAACAGTTATAATCATCTATTTACCTGATGTGTGTGTACTGTCCCCCATGGAGAGTTAGGAAATGCATCCTGTTGTTACAATGATTGGATGGGTGGATGGGTGAGAGGGGGACCCCGCTGACATGCAGTAGGCAGGATCCAAGGATGCCGCACCCGCAGGAAGCAATTCAGCACGAAGAATTCTCTTGGTCCAAAATGCCATTTGCTCCCCCTTTACGTTGTCCCGTGTGGCATCTTTCTAGCTGGTGATGTTTCTCGAGCTTTGTAACTTCTCTGGGCCTCAGTTTTCCTCATCTGTAAAACGGAGGCATACACATTTAGCTGGGATACCTCATGGAATCATGGGCTTCAAGTAAGTAATGTACGTGACTTTTACAAATTATACAACACTAGACAACATGGCAACCTGCTCTGTCCACAGGGAAGTTTCACCCCTAAGCTGGGCCTCGTTGTCCACGGAGCTGCAACCAGCTGGGGCCTGAGTCACACAGGTAGGACTCACACCTGTTCCTACCTGAGTCTTCACCACCTCCACTCTCCCCTCAGCTGCTCAAGCCCCCAATCGGAGTCGTCTTTTTTTTTTTTAATATATTTTATTGATTTTTTACAGAGAGGAAGGGAGAGAGATAGTTAGAAACATCGATGAGAGAGAAACATCGATCAGCTGCCTCCTGCACATCTCCCACTGGGGATATGCCCGCAACCCAGGTACATGCCCTTGACCGAAATCTAACCTGGGACCTTTCAGTCCGCAGGCCGACGCTCTATCCACTGAGCCAAACCGGTTTTGGCTCGGAGTCGTCTTTGATTCTGTCTTTTCTTTTATCCCCTCCAAATCCAATCTCTCAGCATCCATCTCTATTCTGCCTTAACCACTTAGCTCAAATCTGTCTCTTCGTCTTTCCTACTTCCGCCCCAGCCAGCTCTGACCTCTGATGCCCAGTGAACCAGCGAGGACAGTGGACCACAGGGCTTCCACTCTTGCCCTCTCTACAGCAGCCAGAGTGACCTTCTAAAGATGCCCATCAGATTATGTCATTTCCCAGTTTAAAACCCTCCATTGACTTCCCACCTCCTTTGGAATTACAGCCACACCTTTCATTGAATTACAAGGCTTTGCATGCTCTGATCTCTTCTAACACCTTTTTAAAATATATATATATTATTGATTTCAGGGAGAAAGGGAGAGGGAGAGAGAGGTTGAAACATCAATGATGAGAATCATTGACCGGGTACCTCTTGCACATACCCTACTGGGGATGAAGCCCACAACCCAGGCATGTGCCCTTGACCAGAATCAAACCGGGGCCCTTTAGTCCGCAGGCTGACACTCTATCCACCGAACCAAACCAGCTAGGGCTCTTCTTTAAAAGAACCCTGTCGCATAACAGGGCCTCCATGCTCACCACAGTGAACCAACGTTCTTTCCAATTTCCAAACTACCAAACTATTTCTCGCCTCGGGGATTTCACCTGGTCTGTTCCCTCTGTCCAGAACACTCTTCCAGGTCTTTTATGTCTTCAACACCCAGTTCAGATGTCCTTCCTCAGAGAATCTTCCGCTGGCTCCTTACGTCGACCAGGCCCACTGGGCATTTTCTATCCTATGATCCTGTTTGGTTTCGTTTACAGTGTGTGTCACCCTCTGAATGGACCTCACTTGTGTTTATCTGCTTGTTCGTTTACTCTGTTAGAATGTGACCGCCACGCGAGCAGGCACTCTCTCTGACTTGTCCCGGCTGGATTCCTAGAATCTAGAAAGTCTAGAACACTGCCTCGCACATAGCCAGAGCTTTAAGAGTTGTCTCCGGATGAACACAAGGTAGTTCTGGCTCAGGGTTTCTCGTGGGGTTGCAGTTTTGCTGTTGACCAGGCTGCATCATCCGAAGGCTTGCCTGGGGCTGGAGGATGTGTTTCCAGAATGGCTCACCCACCTGGCTATTGGCCGGGGGCCTCGGTTCCTTTCAACATGGGTTTCTCCACAGACTTGCTTATGACATTGAACCAGCAACATGAGAGAGAGAGTGAGAGAAAGAGAGAGAAGGGGGGAGAGAGAGAGAGAGAGAGAGAGAGAGAGAGAGAGAGAGAAGGGGGAGAGAGAGAGAGAGAGAGAGAGAGAGAGAGAGAGAGAAAAGGGGACCTCATCACCCACTGTCACTTTTGCCAGATCCTTTTTGTTAGAAGAGAGTCGCTAAGCTCAGCCCACACTCAAGGTGAGGCTATCAGGAGCCGCCTTCTAGAGCAAGGAGTGTTGACGAATCGGTGGACATATTTTAAAACCACCATACCCAGGCCATCAGATCCGAAGCCTCGTGCTCTTTCCTGAGCTATAATACCTCTCCACCGGGCTTCATCTAACCCTTTAACGTATGTCATTGGTGACAAGGTAGCAAGAGGCAGAAACAGGGATGGTTAAACCCAACTATCCCCACCTTCTGAACTGAAAGAGCCCGCCCAGCAGGATGGGATCAGCAGCGTCCTCTTTGTCGATGAATGAGAGCCTGGGGCACACACACACAGGCTTCCGCTCCCGACTGACTGCACTTCCGGCAGCGCTGGTATTGGTTGGTGGGTGGTACAGATACTAGCTCGGCCCTCAAGCTACAAACAAAAAAAAACAACAAAAAAAACCCCAAAAAACTCACCACCACCCTCCCCAAATTAAAAAATAAATAAAAATAAGGCCCTAGTGATAACAACAGAAAATCAAAGCCGAGGGAAGCTTGTCTCCGAGAATCCTTGTTAATTGAAGTAATTAAATCAGCAGGAAGCCATTTGAACAATGATCACACGACAAGGGAAAACTCATTTTAGGGCCTTAGAATAAACATTCTAATAAATAGCTATTAGTTTATATTTGTAAACACCATCGGCCTATCAGGAAATTTGCTAATAGGTTTTTAATTAAAGGGAACTGCGCATTTGTGGGAGAGCTGGGCTGCCTTGACTTCAAGGCCCTTTCCCTGGGTTGGCTGTGGAGCCTCGGACTCACATAGAGACATTGAGAGATTGGCTTGACCTCTCTTGGCCAAAGTTGCATGTGTGTGTGCGTGTGTGTGTGCGTGTGTGTGTGTGTGTGTGTTTTGTTCATAGACTAGAGCAGTGGTCGGCAAACTCATTCGTCCACAGAGCCAAATATCAACAGTGCAACGATTGAAATTTCTTTTGAGAGCCAAATTTTTTAAACTTAAACTATGTAGGTAGGTACATTGTTATTAACTTAATTAGGGTACTCCTAAGGCTTAGGAAGAGCCACAGTCAAGGGGCCAAAGAGCCGCATGTGGCTCGCAAGCTGCAGTTTGCCGACCACGGGACTAGTGTACTCATCACGAATCACAAGCTGGTTCAGTGAAGTCTCTGCGTTCCCACAGGGGGAGAAACCCAAGGACTTACTCCCATGAGAGAAGCGAGAAGGCATTCTCTTCTCACAAGGCATTCATCCTCTTTGCTACATTAGTGGGAGGCACCCATGTCTGCTTTCCCCTCAGTAGCTACGTGATAAAAGGTTTTGGAGTCAGATATTTTAACCCATCCTCTTACCTTTTCCTCCAGGTCAAGGTCTAATTTGGGGGTTTTGCTTGGGTTTTCATGGACGGGCTCTGCCTTGTGGGCACCCTCACCTAGGTCCCTCTTCTTTGAAATATCAGTGGCGGAGTAATATGATCAAGCTCTTACTTGACACGCCGAGTACTCTGTAATATGCTAACATTTCTGTATCGTGTTAGTATTGCATTACGCTAATATGACACTAATTCAAGGCGACAGGAAAAATGACTAATACAATAAGGCCTCCATCTAGTCCTCTGGGGCTGCCACACCTGTCGGATTTAATTCACCGGAAGCCTCCCATGGATGCGCGGGGTTAAGGTGCAGTTGGGCCATTGCAAATGGAAGTTCCTGAAAAAGATGAACAACAACTGTGTATTTCCTGCCTTTCCCACCCCCTCTCCACCTCCACACCCTAAATCCTGGGGGATAGAACAGGAGAAAGTGGTCGAATAGGAGGAGTGGTTGGTTGAATACATTAAGTTTTGGATTAAGAGCAGGTCTGGATTCAGGTCTAAGCTCTGCCAATCATTGATCTTGGGCAAGTTACTTAACTGTTTTGAGTTTCAGGTTCCTATAAAAAATAAGACAATAACCCTATGGGGGCAATTTTGAGGATTAAATAAAGATATATATATATATATATATATGCAGGGTTAAGGTGCAGTTGGGCCATTGCAAATGGAGAAGGCATTTATATATACTTTTTATTGAAAATAATGTATTTTTCTCCACTGATTGAAACCTGTCACGGAATACATTTTCATAGGTATTTAGATACATTTCTAGAGTTAACTACTCTTTTCTGTCTGTTTTATGCACCGGGACCAAATTACTTCAAATTAATGCAGCTTTATGGTTCCCCAGAATGAGCTTTACTCATTCAAGAAATAGTCTATTGACATATTATTGAGATTACATAAAATCTATAGGTTGATTTAGGGCGAAGTGACATCTTTACGATACTCAACCCTCCTTTCAAAAACAGGGGCTGTCTTTCCGTTCACTTGTGTTCTTTCATGTCCCCCTGTCGTGCCTTAACGTTTTCTTTTTGTAGATCCGCAGCTTTCAAAGTTTATTCCAAGATACTTTATCTTTTTAAACTCCCATTTATACGTGAGATTTTTTCCCTTCCATTATGTATTCTGATTGTGCAGTTTGTACATTATCTGTATCTAAAATGTAAGTACTTTATCGAGTTCTCTTTTTCTAATAGCATTTCAGTTGATCCTCTAGGATTTCCTAGGTATATACAACCACCTAATATCCAGATAATCATTATCTCGCCTTCCCCTTTTCAATTTTGTGACTTGCTAAAGCATCCAGAACAGTGGTAAAAAGTGGTGGTGGTGGTAGTAGGTACCTTATTTTGTTCCAGACTTTGATGATAATGATTGGACATTTGCTACAATCTGTGATGATTTATTCTTTATATCTATGTTTAAAAATCATATTAAAGATGCATCTATTATCTTATAGTTTTAATAGAGTTTATTTTTTCCCCCAACCAAGACTGAATGATATTTGTATCCAATGCCTTCACCAGTGTCTTTGGAGATGTTTAGTGTTTTATTTTGCCTTGTGGCTGTGTGACTCTAGTGAGTCCCCAATGCTGAGCGATCTTTGCATTTTAAACCCTGGTAGATTATTCATTTAGTGTGCCGCCAGGCTCTAAGTGCTGATATTTTATTCAGGATTTTTGCATTACTATTCATAAGTGAGATTTACTCTCTCTCTGTTTTGTTATGCCATCTTCATCAGATTTTGGTATCAAAGTTTTGCTGGTTTTGCAGAAGAAGTTGGAAATAACTGTTTATGATGATCTGATGTCGCACCAGAGATATCTTTTCTGTGAAGGTTGGTCATTTGCCTCCGTGAGGCCATCTGGGTGTTGTACATGTTGGGTGGCGAGCTCTTTGATTCCTTTCTGAACTTCTCCTAAAATCACTGTGTGTTTTTTTAAATGTAGCTGCATGTGGTTCCACTGTGATGTGAAAGCATTATGATAAATTAATGTTTATGAAAAATTAGTGTAGTTAGACCTGGCTGAGTGGCCCAGTTGGTTGTAGCATCATGTGGTACACAAAAAGGTTGTGGGTTTGATTCTCAATCAGGGTACATATCTAGGTTGCAGGCTCGATACCTGATTGGGGTGCTTATGGGAGGCAACCGATCTCTCTCTCTCTCTCTCTCTCTCTCTCTCTCTCTCTCTGTCTGTCTTTCTCTTCCTCTTCTCTCTTTAAAAATCAATAAAAACATATCCTTGGGTGAGGATCAAAAACATTATTAGTATTTAGATTCTTACTTCCCCCTGTGTCAGCTGTGATTGTATTTCTCCAGGAAGTTACCTATGTCACCCCACTTTCCACCTTCACAAGAAATTAAAGTCTGGATTATGATTCTTTGAAAGATCTCTTTTATTATTTTCCCATCAACACTCGATATTTCGTATCTACAGCATTCTGTTTTCTTCTGTCTGTCTTTATTAGATTAGCTAATGGTATATACCCTTTATTATCTTCAGACTCAGATCTTGAATTCGTGCGGCTGTTTTCACTATTCCAACCAATGAAGCTTCATGAGTGAGAATTTGTCTTCCCCTCCTAGGGAGGGCTGCTGGCGTAGGCGCCGAGGGACACGGGGCCAGGCAGGCTCTGGAGAGGGGGAGGGAGGCAGGTTGTGGATGGGAAGCCTGAGGAAGCCTGAGGGAGCCCAGGACAGATGGACAGACTTTCTGATGCCACATTCCGATGCCCAACCTAACAGATGACAATTAGCAGCCACCAGCTGTAAAGTGACTGCAAATGCTGCTTTGAATAAATGAGGTGGGTTTTTTTGTGACACATTTAGCAAAATATTTAAAAACCCAACAATGACTGTTTGTTGGCAGCCCAGGGGCTATGTGGCGCCTGGAGGGGCTGGTTATTTGCCAGGGATGAGGGCTCCCACGGGCATCCTTGCTCCCGGGAGAGCAGCAAGCTCCCGCCTGGAAGGAGGGAAGTGGGTCCATCGCGCCACTTTCTTGCTGCTTTGACCTTGAACACGTGCCTTCCTCTCCGTGGTCATCAGTTTCTCCGTCTGTAACTGCTCTCCCCGCTTTCCTTCTGGCCCCTGTCCAACTCCCTGCCTAGGCCAGTGATGGCGAACCTTTTGAGCTCGGAGTGTCAGCATTTTGAAAAACCCTA
The DNA here is from genome assembly GCF_014108235.1 of Myotis myotis. Lineage (NCBI taxonomy): Eukaryota > Metazoa > Chordata > Mammalia > Chiroptera > Vespertilionidae > Myotis > Myotis myotis. Next base: position 39,934,201 of record NW_023416323.1, read on the forward strand.
ACTTAACTCTGGTACCATGTCACATATAGAAATTTTTTGATATTTGCAACCATAGTAAAACAAAGACTTACATTTTTGCTATTTATTTTATATATTTAAATGCCATTTAACAAAGAAAAATCAACCAAAAAAATGAGTGTCATAGATTCGCCAACACTGGCCTAGGCCATTCTCTACACAGTCTCTAGGAGCAGTCTTTAAAATATGTGATTTTTTTAAAAAAAATCTATTTTTATTGATTTCAGAGAGGAAGGGAGAGGGAGAGAGAGAAACATCAGTGATGAGAGAGAATCATGGACCGGCTGCCTCCTGCATGCCCCACACTGGGGATCCAGCCCGCAACCTGGGCATGTGCCCTGACCAGGAATTGAACTGTGACCTCCTGGTTCATAGGTCAATGCTCAACCACTGTGGCACGCTGGCCTGGGTGAAAAATGTGAATTTAATTGGACTAACCCCCTGCTTAAAAATCCTCTTCTGTCAGTAAAACCCCCAGTCCCTCTGGGAGTTGGCTTGACACGACCTGGCATCTACCTACTTCTCCAGCCGCGTCTCTGACTGCTCCCTCTCCCCTTGATGATTGAGGTGGGGCCACATTTCATGAGCCAAGCCGGTTTCCTGACTTGGGACCTTTGCATTTACTCTTCCCTCGGTTAGGGATTCTTTTTCCCTAGAGAATATGGCAGTCTCGTCATCTTTCCGATCGCAGCTCAAATATGACCTTCTTTCCCCACCACCCCTGCTCCAGGGGCCTCTCCAGGCCCCATTTGTTCTCTACGACTTAATTCACTTAATTCTGTTGAGCTTTATGTTACTTACCCTCTTCTGTTACTTCCCATGGTTGAGTTGATGGTCTTTCCCCTCCCACCACTTGGCGCCCTTTGGCCTGCATCTACCCTCACTTCGCATCTGTCTTCCTTTCGCCATGGCCGAGCCCGCTGGCCTCAGGGCCAGACTCAGGGCAACCGCCCTCCAGAGACTACTGACCGGCTCCTGTGGTCACGGCTGACCTAAGCCCTGGCACAGACCTGTCCTGGCACTTGCAGCGGCTCTGCTTCTCGCATGGAAACCTACCTGACAGGTGCACACGCCCTTGGACCTTCAGGTGCAGCCTGAACACCTTGCTCAGAAGGACTCTGATAAAAGCATGTCGATGTAGCTGTAGGTGCTTTGCCCTTCTTGTTCCCTGGGAACCATCCTCGGAAGGAAAACGGAGTCTTTGTTCTCTCTCTCCTTCTCCCCTTTTTAAGATCCACAGCAGCTGTTGCCCGGGGGTGTCAGGAGCCCTTAACTATTGACTCCACAGAATTGCATGGTGGGAGAGTCAATTGAGGATCCACCACTTGTCAGGATTGTTCTATGCAAACCCAGGCCAAGACTCTTAAAAACTCAACATTGGAGTCGGGTGCCCTCATTTGCAGGTGTGAGCCCTCTCCCCCCCCCCCAAACCCACTCAGTGCCCTGTTCTCCTTCTTGTGCAGGTGCTGTGCCACCTGGGATGCTGTGGGTTAACTTACCCACCTGCCTGTGGATGCCATGGGCCATTCCCTATTTATCTCAATTGTATATGTATGCCGGGCCAGGGTATTTATTTTAAATCACATCATCTCCAGCTTCCCAAGCATGTGTCACCAGAGAGAACGGTTTCAATTTAGGAGACTTGGAAATGGTGCGCCGTTTATCCTCCCTGCAATTATACTTTCTCCAGTAAGTCACAGGCAGCCTCAGGGCGACTCGCGGCCAGGGCATGCTACCTGAAAGCTTTGCATCCCCCTCCCCTTCCAGAACTGTCCCCTGAAGGATGCAGCGGAGTCTCCTTTCAGGAAACAGAAAGTACATTTCTCAGCGTCAACTTCGGAGGAGTCTCTCTTGAGGCTCTGGATGAGGCTGCCGGAGAAGTCTCTAGCTTTCAGAGAAAGCTGTGCAGAGCCGGCTACAAAGGAATGATCCGCAGAAAGAATCCTCTTCTTGGCCTGAGTTTTGGGAGATGGATGGAACAAAGGAAAAGGAGCCCGGCCGGTGTGGCTCAGTGGTTGGGTGTTGACCAGGAGTTCAGAGTTCAATTCCCGGTCATGGCACATGCCTGGGTTGCAGGCTCGATTACCAGTAGGGGATGTACCAGAAGCAGCTGATAAATGATTCTCTCTCATCATTGATGTTTCTATCTCTCTCTGCCTCTCCCTTCCTCTCTGAAATTAATAAGAATATATATTTTCAAAAAGAAAAAGGATAATACCCCAGAATTCCTGCACTTCACCTGCTGCTTGTGTATAAGTAAACAAATATTTATTGGGCACCTATTACGTATTAAGATCTGGCGATACAGTTGGTGAACAGTAAAGACCAGAGCTTTGTGAGCATGTGACCAGTGCAATTGCCAAGCCCACATGCTTGGGAAAAAAGAATCTCCATCAATGAGCACTTAATAGCCACATTGAAAAAAATATGTTTTATTGATTTCAGACAGGAAGGGAGAGGGAGAGAGACATCAATGATGAGAATGATGTCTCTCCTGCCTGCCCCCTACTGGGGGTGAGCCTGCAACCTGGGCATGTGCCATGACAGGGAAATGAGCCTCGACCTCCTGGTTCATGGGTCGATGATCAACCACTGAGCCACACCAGCTGGGCCCATGTCAGCTTTTAAATAACAGTCCATATGTCTACTGAATTGATTTCTCTGGGCAAACCGAAGAAAAATGTCAAATAAAAGGACAGAAAACTCTGCAAACGACCCTCATCTGGTGCTGTTTTTGCACCGGTCTCCTGTCAACACCCCATTTTATGGCCTGCTTAGAAATTTCACGCAGACTTCACTGGGAGTCATTAGCATAGGAAATAACTTTGGGCTCAGTGACAGTAGCAGGGATTTAAAAAAAAAAGGCTTAATCCCTTTTAGTCTATTAAAGCAAGCTACATTTATGGATTTTCTAATATTAAATCATTCCTGTACTTCTGGGACTGATCCAGTTTGGGGTTGTGGTTTTTTTTCTTTTGACCATTTTAACCACATTTAAGTGTAAAACTCAGTGGCATTCGGTACATTCCCAATGTCGTACAACCATTTCCAGAACTATTTCATCATCCCAGACAAAACTCTGTATCCATTATCAATAACTCCCTACCCCTCCTCCTGCAGCCCCTAGTCACCTATGTTCTTTCTGGCTCCGTAGGAATTTGTCTGTTCTAAGTATCTATAATAATAAAAGGGCAATATGCTAATTAGACTGGATAGCCGAACGACCTTCCGGACGTCCTTCTGGATGACCTTCCGAATGAAGCTGGGGCTGCGAGGCCTGAGGCAACTGCTGTGGCTGTGAGGACCGAGCCCCTTTCATAATTTCGTGTATTGGGCCTCTAGTCGCATATAATTGAACTCCTATCATCTTTTGTCCTTTTGTGTTTAGCCTATTTCACTTCACATGATGTTTTTTCTAGGTTTACCCATGTTGTAGTGTGGGTCAGAATCTCATTCTTTTTAAAAAATATATTTTTATTGATTTCAGAGAGAAAGAGAGAGGGAGAGAGATAGAAACATCAATGATGAGAGAGAATCATTGATCGGCTGCCTCCTGCACGTCCCCCACTGGGGATCGAGCCTGCAACCCAGGCATGTGCCCTTGACCAGAATCAAACCCGGGAGCCTTCAGCCCGCAGGCCAATGCTCTATCCACTGAGCCACACCAGCTAGGGCAGAATCTCATTCTTTTGAAAGGCTGTATAACATTCCATTGTACATGTTGTTTATCCATTCATCCGCCCATGGACATTGGGCTAATTTCCACCTTTGGGCTGTTGTAAATAACGCCAGCAGCAGGAATGTTTGCTTAAGAAAAAATGCGTGTGCTTGCCTGTCTGTATGTCTTTGCTCACTTTGTGGTGCCGTTTTTTTTTTTTTTGGTGTGTGTGTGTGTGTGTGTGTGTGTGTGTGTGTGTGTGTGTTTTGTCGAGAGGAGTGGTTGAGATTTGAATCTTGTCCCCTCTCCAGCGCCTTTGTCGGAATGGTAATCCTTTGCCCTTTGTCATAGCCAATGCTTACACCTGTGGTTTTGGGATCAGCTCTGAGTTCAAACCCTGCTCTCACCGCTCAGGCCAGGGGACTTTGGGCAGCGCCCCAGCCTGTCCACGGCTTGGCTGTGACGTCGCTGATGAGAGCCATCCAGTGAGCACTGTGCGGGGCTCACAAAGCAGGGGCTGCTGGGACATGCGCTTCTTTAATTGTTTACGGCACTTTTTTGTCAATCCTCACCCAAGGATATTTTTCCATTGCCTTTTTAGAGACTGGAAGGGAGGGGGAAAGACAGAGAGGGAGAAACATCGATGGGGAGAGACACATGGATTGCTTGCCTCCCACACGCGCCCTGACCAGGGCCAGGAATTGAGCCTGCAACCTAGGTAGGTGCCCGATGACCAGAATCGAAGCCGGGACCCTTCAGTCCACAGGCGGACGCTCTATCCACTGAGCCAAACCGGCTAGGGTGACATGTTAACTTCTTGCTGATAAAATGACTAAGGCTCTTAGAAGGCCAGAGCTGGAAGGGAGCTTAGCGACTCCCAGCGTCTGAGCATTGTCTCACCTGGGGAACCGCAGGAGGCGGGTTCCTGCTCCACGGGCGGGCGCTGCTGCCTATCTGAGCCTCCAGGGAGAGGCTGGGAAAGATACACGGAAAAATCCCAGGTGTGTGGAGGAGCCGTCATGCCTGGGAGCGCTTCCTTGCCTGCTTATATTTTAATACTTTAGTGCGTTTGTCACACCTACATACGCGCCCATTGGTGGGTACTCACTGGACCTTTGTTTTATCTGAGTTTAAAAACTGTGGGACCGAGCAAGGAATCATTGATTTTTTTTTTGCAGAAATCCATCGTCTTTGGAAAAGGGAATTTTCCTCTTAAAAAGTAATTATGGAAATGCCATAAAAGGTGAAAGGTTTTTGAAGAGAGAGAGTCAGATGTAAAAATTACATGTTGCAAATTGTACTTGGAGAGAGCTATTTTAATTGCGGTAGCTATTCCCAGGCCTACATCCCGAACCCTCCAATAACCTCCGGCTGTTCGGTTCATCCTTGTCAACAATTTCTCCTCTGCGATGGCCTAAGTAAGAACTCAAGTAAAAACCACTGATGGGAGCTCCCGGGGGACTATTTCTGTGAACCCCAAGAGGTGAATCTGTGCAGAAATCCTGGGCATCAGCACAGGCCGGCAGGCGATAATGTGGGGCCCATGAGATCTTCCGCACTTCCTTCTTTGTCCATGCGCAAGGCTGTCTTTCCAAAGAGGAACACGTCTCCCCAGCATCCTTGAAGACTGTCCTATGAGTTGGCTTCATTCACTCATTCATTCATTCATTTACCCATTCATTCCACACATATTTATGAAATGCCTGTGATGTGCCAGGCACTATGGAACGAGGGGTATTTTGATGAATCATACTGACACAGTCCCTACAGAGTTTGAGCTTAAAATTGCAGGGAAAGACCAACTTTGTACAGGTAATGACAGGTGTGAATCATGTTAACGAAAGGAAAAGCAGTGGGTGCTATGGGAGGGTGACCCAGGTGTAAGAAATGAGCGTGGAAAGGACTTCTGTCTAGATTTAATATATATACATATTTTTATTGATTTCAGAGAGGAAGGAAGAGGGAGAGAGAGAGGGAAACATCAGTGATGAGAGAGAATCATTGAGCGGCTGCCTCCTGCACGCCCCACACTGGGGATCAAGCCTGCAACCCAGGCATGTACCCTGACGTCCTGGTTCATAGGTCGACGCTCAGCCACTGAGCCACGCCAGCCGGGATGCCTAGGTTGTTTTGAGGGATAAGTCATTGACAGTTTACAGGCAGCTGAGGCATTGCAAAACACACGTGGCGGGCGAATTCCTTGGCTCGGCAACCCAGAAACGATGAAACACGGAGTGGCATGGGGGAGCCTAGCTCACAGGCCCCTGCTTGGAACCTTCGTATCTACTGCGAAGATTCCGATTCCCTACCTGGAGCAGGCCTTTCCACGGAATCTCTTAGGCAGGAAAGGGGGAGGCAGGGGAGTCAAAGGTTCTTTCGGAGTCTTTTGTTTCTTAATTACCAGCTTAACATCAGTATCCCCAGAGGCACGCTTTTGGGGTGGCAGAACATCTCCATCAGGGTCCTAGTCTCTGATATACCTCATAGCCCCAGCCTCAGAGAGGAGGGAATTTGCATCTCATTTTGCTTCCTATTCAAGAGCTGAGGAAGTTAGAACTGGAAATCAGAGACCGCCTCATCCAAATGTTTGTTTCCCAGGTAAGGGCGCTGAGGGCCAGGCAGGGGGTTTTGGCTGCTCGGGAACTCCTAGCTCATCTCGCATCTGCTGCATGGTGGTGAATATTAGTTTTGTCTTTTTTTAATGGGGAATCTCCACTCAGACCTTTCACACCTACATAATCACAGGCATTCTAATTCTGAAATTATTTTTGCGTTTGAGAGTAGAGAGCAGCTGCTGAGCAGAAGTCTGCCCGCGCCCACATCTTTAACCGCGCGTGCAGATCTGGTAGCAGAAACATATAAAGGATGCTTCTTGGGGTTCTGCGAAAGCCAGCTCTCCAGAATGACCCCTGAACTGTGAAATGCCATCTCATCCTGTGGGCTGTCACCTCCTAAAAGCCTCCCGTAAGACCCAGGTGGAGGAGGGTTGACATTTTCCAGAGGGTTTCTCTCAGGTCAGCCAAGTACTTCTAATCACGTCCTATCATTATCAAAACCAAAACAGCCGCTGAGTCTCAGAGTCCACCACCATGATTTCGAAGAATTGCGTACGACGGTTGAGAGAATAATGGTTGACCAGAATCCTTGTTACCAAAACAAATTTAGACAGGAAGATATCTGCATCCTTGACTTTATTAGATCCCCAGATCATTTATTTTTAAAGAAAGAGAGTGACTCCTAATTATTTTGCCCCCCCCCCCCCCCCCCCGCCCCAAACCCTTGAGTTTTGTTGAAAGAAAGCATGAATTCCAAGAACTCAGTGTGGAAGGTTGCAATGGTCTCATGGTTAGGATCATGAGCAATCTGTCTGAATAGTTGGAGGCACATTTTGTAATGCTCTCCCCTCCCCAAGGGGCAAATTCTCCCTCTTTCATCGGGTGATCTGTCCAGCCCTGGGTAGACCCACCTGTGAGAGAATTGGGCAGGCCAACGCGGAAGCCAAGGTCAGCTCTGTGCCATTCCTTGCGCGATTCCAGGCCGCGTTACTAAGGACTCAGGCTTCCAAGTTTAGAATCTGTGTCTTTGCATGAATTTAATCACTGCCATCAGAATCCTTAAGGAATTACAATAACAGTGATTCATTTATAATTCACAATTTCCATTATCTTCTTTCTACATCTAGTGTGTGTGTGTATGGAGGGGAGCGGGGAGGGGAGGGGAAATTTATGGCTTCATTTACATTGTGTTCTATGAATAATAGAAGAAATACAGTAAAGACGGGGGAAATGTGCTCACTGCAGCCGCTCTTTGGGTACATCTGCATCACAATAGCCTCCTCGCCTGTACAGGGGAGGGTCTGAGAGCTTGCAGCTGCGCAGGGAGCATTTCAAAGGGGCCGTTCTTATTAGACACAGTCTTCTCTTGCTTTGAACTTCAAAGCAGGATGAAGGAACCTTCCATGATCTGGGGTAGGTAAGTGTTGAAATGGTAACTTCAGGTATAAACTGTCTTCAATTCTGTATTTGAGGAAACACAGCCATCCCATGGAGTGAACCTGTTGGCTGGGGGGAGATCTGGCTGGCAGGCAGGAACACATTTAATCTTCAGTTTTCTGTGGGCTGTTGGGGGCCATAAAGAGAATCCAGTCCAAAGCCGTCCTTTGGCAAATGGGGAAACCAAGGCATAGAGCAGTGGTTCTCAACCTTCCTAATGCCACGACCCTTTAATACAGTTCCTCATGTTGTGGTGACCCCCAATTTCATTGTTACAAATTGAACATGATTAGAGCATAGTGATTAATCAAAAAAAACAATATGTAATTATATATGTGTTTTCCGATGGTCTTAGGCAACCCCTGTGAAAGGGTTGTTCGACCCCCAAAGGGGTCGCGACCCACAGGTTGAGAACCGCTGGCATGGAGAAAGAAAATGACCTATTCCAGGTCACCCGGTGGAAGGGGGCCAGGCTCGCAATCCCATGCCTCACTCCCGGCCAATGGTCTTTCCGGGATGTACCACATCACCTTGGTGTTGAAACACAGAGCACCTGGCTTGGGACCCCTCCTGGAGAGTGATTTTCGAACATGGGGCAAAGACGTTTCCAAGGATTTTCCCTCTCAAAGATCATCTCTCTCCATTGGAAATCTTCACTGATGAAAACATGTTGAGATTTGAAGAAGGCAAGTGGTCCTGTCTCTGCGATGACGTTAAGTCTCATTTTTCTCCTCACCAGGAGTGATAATAAAGCTGCTGAAGACCTGAGGCCATTCAGATTTCTCCCCTGGTGGCCAGCAGTGGCCCAGTGCAATGCTTTATGATTCCTCCCTCCACAGAAGAATAAAAACCAACCCATATATTAAAAAAAAAGAGGCCCGTCCTTTGAGTCACTAGCCTTCCAGCGAACATGTGGAGCATGACCCAGTCAAGTCAACTCCCCTTCACATCGAAGAGGGTCAGTGCATTTTTGTTGAGAAGATTACATTTAAAAAATGTGCTTGTGGCTTATTGGAGACTATAGAGTTGTTTCCAAAACCCATTATGTTCCCCACTCCCTTTCCGGTGCCACGCTTCCGATCTCCCCACCCCTGCTCGTTTCCTATTTTGTTTTTAAGGAGAACACAAATCACAGAAAATGATTCTATAGCAAGGCTTTGGGAAAGATGGCTTTTATTTTATTTTCCTTACAGGAGACTCATAGAGCATGCTCTGTCTCTAATTTTATTGAAGTAATTCAGATATCATGTTAGTAGGGAGGCCTTTTGTAGCTGGAGAGGTCAACTGGTATTAGTAGGCAAGACACCTCCAAGTTCAACAGCGCCGTGATTCACAGACACATATCCTCTGTGATCCAACATGCCTAATACATTTAGTCATGCACAATCAAGACCCAACAAAAGAATCAACCACCAGCCGTTCACTGCCCGCTTCCCACCCCAAGCTTTAAGGAATTCTTCTGGTTATGCACACCAGAAGTAAAATAAGGTGTCCCTGTCTCCCCCCCTCCCCCGCCCCCACCTCCCAAGTTTGGCAGGAGAACTCAGTGTGTTTACTATAGGCAGAAAAATAAAAGAGATTACTTTGTTTACCTTCTTGTGCTAAGTGCTTGCATCGCCCTGTTCCCGGAAGTGTAATTTGGCGGCAAGCTGATCTCATTCTATAAAGAGAATTGGAGTCTGTACTAACAGCTACGTGTTCAGCTAACACCAGCCACAAACTTGAACTTCTATAGTTTACAAAGTAACCAAGATCTAATCGGTGACCCATTTCAAAAGCCCACCGGCTCCACTCCACGCCCCCCGATCCTCCTTGGGTTCAGGGGAGAAACCACCCTCCCTGCCTCCTGTGCCCATGTTTGCTTTTCACACGCTGGGCTGGAACTCGTTCAGTTACAAGATCTGCTTAGGAAGCGGAGGGTAAAGACCAGATTTTTGATTTTCACTTGCAGGCCTCCCGAGGATTCTAAGAGCCTGATGGTCTCTACACAGTGATGGCGAACCTCTGACAGGCCTGTCAGAGGTGACACGCGAACTCATTTTTTTGGTTGATTTTTCTTTGTTAAATGGCATTTAAGTATATAAAATAAATAGCAAAAATATAAGTCTTTGTTTTAGTATGGTTGCAAATATCAAAAAAATTCTATATGTGACACGGCACCAGAGTTAAGTTAGTGTTTTTCAAAATGCTGGAAGGTTCGCCATCGCTGGGACTCTACTGGATCCCTCTCCTTCCCATCGACCGCTGTTTTCCCTGCCCCACCATAACGGGATGGCATTCAGAATGGGATGCGGGATGGGGTTGGAGGCTAATGAAATGCATACAGACTTTGCTTCTGGACCCTGCTTCCCTTTCACGGAGACTCAGTGTTGTCTGTTGACTTCTACTCTGACTGTTCTTTCCTGAAAGAGACATGGATGTAGAATAAAGTTGACTTCGTTTTGCAGGACACCAGAGAGAGTTTCCATTTTGTGGGGGGCACAAGGCAATGTTGTTTTTTCTCTGGGTGATTGCCTTTTTAGTCCGCGTCCTTTCATGTAAGTGTGCATTTATTTTGGGCGATGTCATTGAGAGCAAGGAAGAACAGACTTACAGTTAGTTCCCGGGATGTCTGTGCAAGATCGGCAACTTGGTGGCTTTACGGGGAGACAGAGAAAGTCCAGATGGGAAATCTGCTTCCCAGGGGACATTGGGCGATGTCTGGATACATTTTCTTTTTATGGTTTAACTATAGCTTTATTTTTCCTAAAATTTTATTTTTCAATGATAGTTGACATTCAATATTGGTTTATATTAGTTTCAGGTGTACAGCATAGTGGAGACAGCTACATAATTTATGAGTTGATCCCCCAATGTCTAGTCCCCACCTGGCATCGTACAGAGTTATTACAATATTATTGACTCTATTCCCTACGCTGTACTTACATCTGCATGGCTATTTTGTAACTGCCAATTTGTACTTCTTAATCCCTTCGCCCTTTGCACCCAGTCCCCCAACCCTCTTTCAGGCAATTATCAGACTGTTTTCTGTATCTGTGAGACTGGTTCTGTTCTGCTTGTTCATTTATTTGGTTCTTTAGATTCTACATGTGAGTGAAATCATATGGTTATTTGTCTTTCACTGTCTGACTTATTTCACTTAGCATAATACTCTTTAGGTCCATTCATGTGGTCACAAATGATTTCATTCCATTTTTATGGCCAAGTAATTAATATTCCATTGTATGTATGTATCACAGCTTTTTGTTGTTGTTGTTGTTATTAATCTTCACCAGAGGATATTTTTCCATTGATTTTTTTTTATTATTTTTTTTATTTAGAGAGAGTGGGAGGGGGAGAGACAGAGGAAGAGAGAATCATTGGTTGGTTGTCTGCCCCGACCTAGGCCGGGGATTGAACCTGCAACCGAGGTACGTGCCCTTGATCAGAATTGAACCTGGGACCCTTCAGCCCACAGGCCAATGCTCTATCTACTGAGCCAAACCAGCTAGGGCTGTATCACATCTTTTTTATCCAATCATCCATCGATGAACACTTGGGTTCTTCCATATCGTGGCTATGGTAAATAACACTGCGATGAATGTGAGGGTGCATATATCTTTTCAAATTGGTATTTTGGGTTACTTCAGATATATACCCAGAAGTGGAATTCGTGAGTCATAAAGTAGTTCAATTTAATTTCTTGAGGAACCTCTGTACTGCTTTCCATAGTGGCTGTAACAATCAGCTTTCTCATCAACAGTGCATGAGGGTTCCTCTTCTACACATTCTTACCAATACTTGTTGATTTATTAATGTTAGCCATTCTGATGTGAGAGGTGGTATCTCATTGTGATTTTGACTTGCAATTCTCTGGTGATTAGTGATGTTCAACATCTTCTCATATGTCTATTGGCCATCTGTATGTCCTCTTTGGAGAAGTGTCTACTAGTATTCAGGTCCTCTGCCCATTTTTTAAATTGGATTTGTGTTTTTGGTGTTGAGTTGTATAAATTCTTTATAAATTCTGGATATTAACTCCTTATTGGATCTATCATTGGAGAATATCTTCTTCCATTCAGCAGGCTATCTTTTTGATTTGTTGATGGTTTCCTTTGCTGCGGAAAAACTTTAGTTTGATGTAGTCCTTTTGTTTATTTTGTCTTTTGTTTCCCTTGCCTGCGGAGATATATTAGAAAAAATATTGCTTAACAGAAATGTCAGAGAGTTTATTGCCTATGTTTTATTCTGGGAATTTTATGGTTTCAAGTCTTATATTTAAGTCTTTAATCCATTTTGAGTTTATTCCTGTATATGGTGTAAGAAGGTGGTCTGATTTAATTTTTTTGCATGTATCTGTTAAAAGGACATTTTAAAAAAGGTGTAGGTAACACAGTCTAATAGAACATTTTTCTCTAGACCATTTTTTTCTGCACATTCTTAAATAGAGCAGACATCTGAACTACTAGACATAAGAGAAAGCTTAAACATTGAAAGATAGAGATAGAAACGAGTAACAATAGCAAAACAATATAGTAAAAAAGAAAAAAAGAAAGAACCCATACAGGGACAAGAAATTAAGAAAACAATCCTATTCCTATTGCATCTGCAAACCAGCATTAGAAAAGGAATGTTTTTAAAAACAAAATAGACCTCTCAACAGTTAAAAATGTGAACAGAAGTAAGAAGAAGGGTATGAAAGTTAAGTTGAGGAAAAGATGAAGCCGAGAAATCCCTTAGAAAGAAGAGTGAAAAAATGAAGTGATAGAAAGTATTAGAGAAATCCCCCAATATCTGAGCGATGGGAGTTCTGGAAAGGGGATGGAGGGAGAAATAAGTGAAGATCATTTCTCAGAAGTGAAGGATGAATTCCCAGATAGGAAAAGACCTGGGTTATCAGAACAGTGAGTGGAAATACATGTACGCTAGGTGCACATATCTCAGAATTCAGGGAAGGGAGAGAGAGAGAGAGAGAGAAAGGGAACTAGTCACACACAAAGGGCCTGAGTCAGAATGATTTCAAACTTAACAGCCACAGTGGATGCTGGAGGACAATGGAGAAATGCCTCCAGAATTTGAAGAATATTTATTCCCACTTGGAATTCTATACAACAGCCAAACTATCAATCAAGAACCTGTTTGTTTGGTAAGCAGTAGTTACGCCTTTTTCTGTCTCCCACATGTCCTTTCTCAGGAAGCTACTGAAGGATAGCCTCCGTTCAAAAGAGGGAATAAACCAATAAAGAGGAAGGCATGGGATTCTGGAAAGAAGCGATCCAACACCAGGAGAGGAAATCCACAGGAAGATGTTCAAGAGGGATCCCAGGATAGTAGCTGTGCACCAGGCCGCAGGGGCAGCCAGTTCCGTTGGCACACAGCAGTGATTTCTTCAAGAACAGGAAATTGATAGACTATCTGATCAACTAAATATTTCAAAAAGCGGCCTAACAAAAGATAGAGACTTTGAAGTTGAGTTGGTGATAAGTTCACACACACAAAAAACAACCCCCCCCCCCGAAAAAAAGCAAATAAGAAAACAAGACAATTATCTCTAAGGAAACGGAAATGTGTACAGGAAAGAAAATATTCATTTGTTTGCTCATGACTCAGTTGGGACAGTGTTTACCTAATCATAATGTCAACACTGAATTTGACCTAGCAAAATTACACAATAGTTATAGGGAAGTTGGGGGAAGGACAATTGTACTGGGGAAGGTGCAGTGAAGGGTAGGGGAATGAGTGAAACCTAAATTGTCATCCAAGAAGTGATCATAAGTATGTTGTTTAGAGATGTGACCGAAAATACTCAAATAATCTCTTCAGAGCATTGAAAGTAGTGGCTCTGGGAAGACAGAGTTGAATATTAGTTCTGTATAAATGTGTGTAGTGCTTTGACTCTTTTTAAAAAAATATATATTTTATTGATTTTTTACAGAGAGGAAGGGAGAGGGATAGAGAGTTAGAAACATCGATGAGAGAGAAACATCGATCAGCTGCCTCCTGCACACACTCCCTACTGGGGATGTGCCTGCAACCAAGGTACATGCCCTTGACCGGAATCGAACCTGGGACCCTTGAGTCCGCAGGCCAACGCTCTATCCATTGAGTCAAACCAGTTAGGGCTTTGACTCTTTTTTTAATTAAAAATATTTTTATTGATTTCAGAGATGAAGGGAAAGGGAAAGAGAGATAGAAACATCAATGATGAGAGAGAATCATTGATCGGCTGCCTCCTGCAAGTCTGCAACCCAGGGAGCGAGTCTGCAACCCAGGCATGAATCAAACCTGGGACCCTTCAGTCCGCAGGCCAAGACTCTATCTACTGAGACAAACTGGCTACTCTTTAAATATACATTTATATCTTTGATAAACATAACTTAAAAAGGAGTCTCAGTAGAGTGTCTGCTGTGTCCTCAATAATTTATGACTCTTCAATAATTATGAGTCCTCAATAATTTACTCTTCTCATTAGTTTTTTTATTGATTTATTTTAGGAAGAGAGAGAGAGGAAGGGAGAGGGAAACATTGATTTGTTGTTCCATTTATTTATGTGGTCATTGGTTGATTCCTGTATATGCCGTGACCCGGGATCGAACCCATATCCTTGGCATATCAGGATGATGTTCTAACCAACTGGACTACTCAGCCAGGGCACTTACCATTAATTTTATTATCCCTAGTGCACTCAATCCCAGGCAGATATGAAAGGAAGCAAGAAAAAACATCCTCGATGCAGAACAATTCAATCTCTGTGTTAATTCTCAGCAATTTTCTTCATGCTGATCTAATTTGTTAAATTGCAATGAAGATGTGGAACCCTACAATACCTCAGGAAGTAGAAGGCAAGAAGCGAAATTATATTCACTGAGTGACAACTCTGTGTCCAGGATGGTGCATTTCATATACTGGATTTCATTGAAGACCACCCTATACTATAAGTATAATGATCTCCATTTGCTCATTGAGGACAGTTGATCTCAGTTAAGCAAAGTTGACCCTTGTCATACAATAAGAGGAGTGGATCTGGGAATCGAGCCCAGCTTTGGGGTCTAAGTCCATGTTCCGCCCTCATAATTCGTCATTCACAGCATCCAAAAGTCTATAGGGGAGATCTTAGATGACAGTTTCATAATAGATTAAATGAAGGAAGCCTGGATGTTTGGAGAACAGGTGTACCTGGCAAGGTCCCCCGAACGATGCCTGTGTTCTCTTGTGAAAACCAGGGCCTGGGCTGGATGCCCTGGAAGCTGACCCAGAGGGCTGCCCTTCTGTTCTTGTGGTTTGCCGAGTGCCCAGTCTTGCCAACTCTAGACTCACAGAACCAGTCTGCTGCTTGTTTAACCTTCCAGATCCCCCCTGCCAGAACAACTTGTACTTTCCCTCTCCTGGTGAGATAAGTGAAGGCTGCGCCTCAACAGAGCCTTTCTTTTTCCTGTTCAAAATGTAGACGTGCAGCGGAAGCCAGCAGCTTGAGTGAGCACGGTGGCAGTGGGCTGGATAAGCCATTGGTGAAGCGAGGTGGTGAAGCGAGACCCTGAAAAGACGAGTCCCGTATTGTGATTCTTCTCGCATCATCCAAGTCCACATGGTCCGAACTGGTGGGATTGGAATTGAGGACTGCCAGGAACCTTAGGCATCCCTGTGCTTTTAGTTCCATGGAGACTGATGCTAACTGTAGAAAAAGTGGCATGTATGGAAAGGTACTGTATGAGAGTGCACGCAGGGAAGAGAGGACACAGTCACAAAAGCTAAGAGGACATGCTCATTGCGTGAATTTAAAAATATATATATATTTTGTATTGATTTCAGAGAGGAAGGGAGAGGGAGAGAGAGATAGAAACATCAACGATGAGAGAGAATCATCTGTTGGCTGCCTCCTGCACGCCCCCCACTGGTGTTCGAGCCCGCAACCCAGGCATGTGCCCTGACCAGGTATCAAGCAATGACCTCCTGGTTCATAGGTCGATGTTCAACCACTGAGCCATGCATGAATGGTTTTTTTTTTTTAACAAAGGTGTGGGTAGGATGAAGGAAACCCAACAAAGAATGGTGAAGCCCCCCAAATTAGTACCAGTGAGGAGCTGTTATCATCCTGAAGCCTGAAGGAGCCTTGGGAGCGAGGGCTCACCAGACCCTAGACCAGCGGTTCTCAACCTGTGGGTCGCGACCCCTTTGGGGGTCGAACGACCCTTTCACAGGGGTCGCCTAAGACCATCAGAAAACACATATATAATTACACATTGTTTTTGTCATTAATCACTAGGCTTTAATTATGTTCAATTTGTAACAATGAAATTGAGGGTCACCACAACATGAGGAACTGTATTAAAGGGTCGCGGCATTAGGAAGGTTGAGAACCACTGCCCTAGACAGATTTGTAGGTAAAGGAGAGAGCTGTCCAACAGAGCTGAGACTATAGGTTGAGGGACACAATCCCCTCCCATCCTGAACTGGTGAGGAGCAAATCCTGGGAATAGATATCCAATGTCATTCTCCTCCCATCCTCTGATCACCTGCTGGTGCCTTCCCTTGGTTGAAGCCAGAGGGCGAGTGAGTGTGTCACTGGAGTCCCTAAACCTCAGCTTCCCAGGACACAGAGTAGGATGGGAGATGGGTGGAGAGTGGGTTTGGAGGGGACAGAAAGAGGTGATCCAACACAGGTATAAAAAGACAAAAGTCACTCATGCTCCTCACTGTGTCTTGGCAGTTGCTTCGGCTTTCCTCTTTTGGTGCGTCTTCCCCACATGGTAGGTCTTAGCGCTCCAAACGGTGCCAGTTCTTCTCAAGGAGACGAGCACTCGTAGCAAGTGTAATTTTATTGTGAAGACAGCTGCACCTTCTTGCCAGCCAAAAAGAACATATGGAAACATTTCCCACATTTTCACCAGGGGGCACTCACTCCTTTCCCATGGATGGTGAGGAATGCTTTTGGAGAAGTATTTGCTGGCCAACATAAGAATCTTTCTGTAGCCATCGTAAGTGTTGGAATTTTATCCCAAAGTAATTGCTGGCCAAACAGTGTTTCTGTTTTAGGTAATCTGACTGGCCTTGGAGTATGCCTTTTTGGTAAATGTGTGGGATCTGACTTGCACGTTCCACTTAGAAAATGCTTTGGGTCTGAAACACTGCCTTCCTCTCCTCCCACTGAAACGAACAAAACCGAGAAGACGTGGAGGAGATAGCCTGCGCGCTTAATCGATAGGTGTACTTTTCAGAGTCGAAAGCCCAACAAATCAAAGCAGGGAACAAATCCTCTCTTTGGGGACCGCCTTGTGACCCATCCCCATGATTCATCCTGATGGATAAATGGAGGCTACCACGGGAAACATGTTTTCTCCAGTATAAATTCTCCCGGATGGAAAGGCATTTGTTTGGTATCATATCAATCCTATTTAGCTATTGGCTATGAAGGCGGCACACTCTTTGTCAAAGGAACTATGCTGACAGTCCAGTAATAAAGCAATATATGGGGAGTGGGTGGGGTACCTCAGACACATATTTCTCAGAATCCTCTTCAAAGTGGATTGTGTTGGAGACTTGATGAAAATAATTCTGGATCTCTGATTCCTTTTACATGAACAACATACCTATAGGAAAATATAAGCCTATGTTAAAATATGCAGAATGGACAATGGTGTGGGAATATTGGCTCCTGTTACCCTATTGGAGTCTTGTTATAGAGATTATTTGGCCTATCACTAAGTTGATTCATCCAAGGGATGGGTTAAAAGTGGTTTGTTGTGATAGAAAAGCTTATCCTTAAGTCTGGAGACTTTATGGTATAATGAATCAGAGCAAAAGTATTGCCTTAATATCAATCTGGATTTGAATCCTGTCCCTACCGTTTCTTATTGCCACAACCTTGGGAAAGTCATTGAATGCCTCGAGACTTAGTTTTCTAATATGTAAAGTGGGAAAAAGGATGGTATCTCCTTAATAGGATTGATGCCAAGATTAAGAAGGCCGCACAAGTACAGCATCTGACACATAAAACACCCAGGACAGCCCTGTAACTAATGACTAGCGTGGCTCAGTCATTAGTTACATCAGAGGGTCAAGGGCATGTACCTGGGTTGTAGGTTCAATCCCCAGCCCCAGTCAGGGTGTGTGCAGGAGGCAACCAATCAATGTCTCTCTCACATTGATGTTTCTTCCTCTCTCTCTCTCTCTCTGTCTTTATCTCCCCTTCCCCCACTCCCTTCTACTCTCTCTAAAAATCAATGGAAAAAATATCCTCGGTGATACAAACAAACAAACAAACAAAAAACCCACCCAGTACATAGGATATTGTCATTTTTATAATAAAACAATTGCATCTAAAAGGGTAATATGCAAATTAACCATCACTCCATCACAAAGATGGCGGTGCCCAGTCCCCTCAGCCCGACTGGAGTCCCCCAGTCCTGGAGGGTGGCTACTGAGAGCAGGCAGCGTGAGCGGCCTGGCGGAATGCTTGCTTCATCATCGCGGCAACGAGGCAAGTGTCCCACCCTGGCTTTGGAGGGCCTCTGGGCTGCAGAGAGCCTCTGGGCAGCAGGTGTGGAGTGGCCAGGCCCCACAGAGAGAAGAGAACCATGGGGAGTGGGTATGAGAGGGCTCCCCTGAGGGCTCCCAGATTGGAAAGGGTGTAGGTTTGGCTGAGGGACCCACCCCCCCATGCACGAATTTCGTGCACTGGGCCTCTAGTAATACATAATAGTGAAATTATCCCACAGGTTGAAATAATCCATTGCTTCATTGCTGGACTGCGCCCCTCGCTCCCCTGCCACCCCCCCCCCCCCCAACGTTAATAGCCAGCTATAGTAGTGCTAATTAGTTATTTTTAAAACCACAGCTGTTTGAATTTACTGTCATGAAACAGGATCCTAGACCCAGGGCACTAACTGATTCATCTCATCCAAGCATCTCCTAAGACCAAGGGAATTCTTTCAGAAATCTCTAAAGCTGGTTTATCTGTGTAGCCGCAAACTGAAAGTATGGGTAAATAATTGCAGCTACTGATTTGGAAATTGGAATTTATACATTACCTCTTTCCTTACAAATCAGTGTGTGGGAGGAAGAGTGATTCCTTTATATTTTCTGCATCCCAGCTAAGTTGATTTTTCACTGTTTGCTGTAGAACTTGGAAACATGTGAGGGAATCTCTTATTTCAGGTTTTCATGGGAAATTAAAAATGAAATTTGACTAAGGAATGCTCTGATAACGTGTGGGACAAAGCTGTCCTGTGGAGAATAAGCGGAGAAGATCAAAATGCCAGGGCCCTCCGCTGCCGCGGGCCCATCTGCGTAAACAGGGCTCATTCATTTGAACATTGTCCTGTCTTGTGGCACGTGTTGGGAAGAAGGAGGTGGTTCTGGGTTTGCGCCGTTGGTGGCCGTCCTGTCTCACGCTTCTGTATGGGGTGGGCGAGGCACACCTGGCCCTGACGGTCCCATCTTAAATAGATTACTACCCTGGTCTAGCTCGGTATCAGTATTACAGTGTTAGTAAAAGCAAAAAGAGAGCAATGGACTGATCTCAGGCTGACTTTTTTTTCAACATGGCCTACCAGGCCCAAGGTTTCGCATGTTCCAGTCCCGTTTGACCTTCCAATTTGGCTACTTTGCCATTGGTTGTACCAGGAAACCTCCTCCCAGGAAAGATGGTGCCTGTTCCCATGTAGTATCTGTTGTGTAACGTGCTAAACGATGGGCAGAGTTGAGATTCCAGCAGAATCTCGCACCTCAGTCCAGGAGAATTTTCCCACTTGGACATCTCAAAGGGGGCATTTATCAACTGAGTTTTTGCATCCCAACGTTCCCATGTCCCATTGGCACCTCCATCCTCCCTCTAGGGCAGTGGTTCTCAACCTGTGGGTCTCGACCCCTTTGGGGGTCCAACGACCCTTTCACAGGGGTCACCTAAGACCATCGGAAAAACACATATATAATTACATATTGTTTTTGTGATTAATCCCTATGCTTTAATGATGTTCAATTTGTAACAATGAAAATACATCCTGCCTATCAGATATTTACATGACGATTCATAACAGTAGCAACATTACAGTGATGAAGTAGCCACGAAAATAATTTTATGGTTGGGGGTCACCACAACATGAGGAACTGTATTAAAGGGTTGCAGCATTAGGAAGGTTGAGAACCACTGCTTTAGGGGATTTATCTCAGAGACCCAAGAATGAGGATTGGGAGTGACTTCCCAGTCCTGTCCACCAGTTCCAGCCACTGGCCAATCCAGTGACAAGCAAGGGATCCTGCTGTCAGCCAAGCGGATAAATAGCATACACCCTGGATGCTCAATTAAGCATTCCTTTCTGACCCCCAGATACCAAAACAAACCTCTGCTACTCACTTTTGCTGAGTTAGCATGGGGTGTCAAATGTCTCAAATTTTTCAAAGTTAGAAACTCAGAACCTCTAGTTGGTGTTTTATGAAACCAGTCAACTCATATCCTGTAGGCTACCTATCTATTTGGCGAATACTATTTAAAAATAAACTGTACAACCTGAGTCAATATTGTGTCAATGTTAGTTTTCTGGTTGGGACAACATACTGCGGTTAATACAAACTATAACCATTGGGGGAGACTGGGTGAAGGGTACATGGGAACACTATACTGTGTAAAAAAATCTTTATTGTTGAAAGTATTACATGTGTCCCTTCCATACCCTTCTTCCTCTCCCCCTCCCCAAGCCCCCCACATGGGATAACACTACACTATTTTTTGTCACTTCATGCGAGTTTTGAACTATTTCAAAATAAAACGTGATTTTAAAGAAGTGTCTTTGCAACCTAAACAATTGTCGGGACTCACAGAATTCCATAGCCCACGGATGCTTTTGCTTGTACGGCTAGCTGCTGTCTCCTGAAGGCAAGACTATGAAATGAAGCAAAATGTCAGAGTGGGAGAGGACAGCGCTCGGCGGTTCCCAGACCTTGTGGATTCGCGGCACCCTCTTGAATATTAGAATTTTGGCAGCCCTCTTGGAGTGATTAGTAGAGCGAAAACAACATTTAAATGACTGAGGAATCATTTGCAGTGCAATGCAATCATTACCACAGTGGAACAATGTCTCGCAGTGTGTACAAAGCAGTCAGTGGTCACCCTCTGCGCGCTGGCCTGCTCTGTGAGGGGGGTTGCTTGTTGCCTTGCCTGTCCTCTCTTAAATACTCAAAATCGCTTGCTCATGTGACCTCCATTTTACTCTTGTTCATAGGAGGTTGGACCATCCTTTACATTCCCCTGCCTGTTCAACGAAACCACCCTTCAGACAGATGCTGCCCCCACTTAAAAAATAGCCACATTGGGCAAAATTCAGTTATAGCCCTGTGCCAGGCTAGTGGTTCATTCGTAGGTGACAGCTCGATGGTTGAGAACCACTCGTCCAGATGTGATAGATGGAAAATTTACTTATGTTCTTGGCCAATGCAGGGGATTTTTATAAAGCCTGGTTAGAACCATATGTCTCTTTTTGGGATATTTTAGACCAGCGGTTCTCAACCTGTGGGTCGCGACCCCTTTGGGGGTCAAACGGCCCTTTCACAGGGGTCGCCTAAGACCATCCTGCGTATCAGATATTTACATGATGATTCATCACAGTAGCAACATGACAGTTAGGAAGTAGCCACGAAAATAATTTTATGGTTGGGTCACAACATGAGGAGCTGTATTTAAAGGGCCAGAAGGTTGAGAACCACTGTTTTAGACTCTTCTGACCTTCCTCCTCTTCCTTTAACTCAGCCTACACCAAGTATTCTAACGTGGGATTGGTCAATCTCTGTGTCATTCTGTAATTCTTCTTTAAATGCATGTTTTCTCATTCTAGAAAGATAAGTTCCATGACTATAGGAGAGCCACCTGCTACTTCTTTTTTTGATCACCTGAGTGAGTTCAATTCCCTTCTATCTGTAGATTCGGAAAATATCCATTAGGTTGACTTATCTAGGTTAGATGGTTTAAACAAAGGTGAGAAAACTGTAATCATGCCTATGTTGAACTTGCGATTGAAAAATTTTGCCAACTGCCACGCAAAAGGGACTGTCAAGAGAATGAAAAGATGAGCTACAGAATGGGAGAAAATATTGGCAAAAGTTATATCTGATAGAGGATGGTTATCCAAAACACACAGAGAACTCTTAACACTCAATAAGGAGAAAACAAACAACCCAATTAAAAAATGGGTCCAAGACTGGAATAGACACCTCGCCAAAGAGGATAAACAGATGTAAAATGCACACAAAGCAATGGTCCACATCCTCTGGTCATCGGGGAACCGCAAGTTAAAACAACAACGAGGCGCTGCTACACATCTATCGGAATGGCCGAAGTCTGGAACACCGACACCACCAAATGCTGGTGAAAATGTGGAACACAGATCTCTCATTCATTGCCTGTGGGAATGCAAAAATGGTACAGCCACTTTGGAAGACAGTTTGGCAATTTCTTACAAAACTAAACATACTATAACCAGACGATCCAGCAATCGAACTCCTTGGGGTCTATCCAAAAGAGTTGAAACGTATGTCCGCACCAAAACCTGAACACGATGTTTACGGCAGCTTTATTCATAATTGCCAACACTTGGAAATAACCAAGATGTCCTTCAGTAAGCGAATGGATGAGTAAACTGGTATATTATTAAATGCTAAAAAGAAAGGACCTAGGAAGCTATGAAAATACTTGAATGCATATTACGAAGTGAAAGAAGATGATCTGCAAAGACCACTTACTATATTATTCCAATCATATGACATTTTGGAAAAGTCAAAACTATGGAGACAGTAAAAAGTACAGTGGTTGTCAGGGGGTAGGGAGGAGAGAGGGATAAATAGGCAGAACATAGACAATGTCTAGGGCAGTGAAAACCCTCTGTATGATGCTATAATGGTGGACACAGTGCATTGTATGTGTGTCCAAAGCTGTGGAGCATGTAACACCAAGAATGAGCCCTAAGCCTGGTGGAAGATGTTGACAATGAAAGAAGGGGCAGAAAGTATATGGGGAATAACTCCACCTTCTTCTCAGTGTTGCTGGGAACCTAAATGAATTCCAAAAACGAGTCTCTTAGCAATCCCACCAGCAGTGGATGAGGGCTCCCTTTTCTCCACATCCTCTCCAATGCTTGTTATTTCTGGTGGGGTTGTCAATTGGTGCAGCTACTATGGAAAACAGGATGGAGGTTCATCAAAAAATTAAGGCTAGAACTACCATGTGATTCAGCAATTCCACTTCTGGTTATTTATCTGACGGATATGAAAAGACGAATTCACAAACACATATGTATCTTATGTTCATTGCAGCATTATGTATAATAACTGAGCTATGGGAAATACCTAAGTGTGCATGGATGGATGGATGGATAAGGAAGATACAGACAGCAGGTAGATGGTTCCCAGAAGGGGTGGTGGGTGAGGGAAGGGCAAAACGGATAAAGGGGGTCAAATATATGGTGATGGATGGAAACTAGACTTTCAGTGGTGAGCATGCTAAAATGTATACTGATATCAAATTATAATGTTGTACACCTAAAACTGATGTAATGTTATTAACCAATATTATCTCAAAAAGTCTTAAAATGCAAAAACATAATAATTCTGGTCAATACAGTCACATAATCCTTCAAGAAAAACATTCTATATTTACAATATTCCCTTCTTCTTTCAGTAACTATGTGTGGGTCATGTGTTATGTGCCTGCTGTTGGGTAGGCTCTGAGGATACAAGGGGAGCAAGACAGGTGGGGTTGCCCAAGCTGGTTTGGCTCAGTGGATAGAGCATCGGCCTGCAGATTGAAGGGTCCTGAGTTTGATTCCAGTCAAGGGCACATGCCTGGGTTGCAGGCTCAATCCCCAGTAGGGGGCGTACAGGAGGCAGCGGATCAATGATTCTCTCTCATCATTGATGTTTCTCTCTCTCTCTCCCTCTCCTTCCTCTCTGCAATCAATAAATTAAAAGAAAAAAAAGACAGGAGGGCCCTTGCCTGCACGGAGCTTATACAGGGTCTTCTTCCTCAGTGGTAACCCAACGCAACTCCATCTTGAGGAAATGGGTGGGCCACACACAAGGGCCCCCCAAAAGGCCGCCCACCTGTGTCTAACTTGAGGAAGGACCATGACTGTGCCTGGGACCATAAAGTGTACTGAGTTCAGGGTCTTCAGAACACAGTCTCCAGCGGGCTTCCCATGCCTCGCCTTCTCTGCATTTGGAGTATAGCCTCCTTTTTCTTTTCTCTTCACAAAAGTAATACAGTCATCCCTTTCTTTGGATATATCATAAAATGGCACCCAATTACACATGCTATTTATTAACCTTCTTTTTAAAAACCTGACATAGCCTGGCCGGTGTGGCTCTGTAATTGAGCATTGACTTATAAACCAGGAGGTGATGGTTTGATTCCCGGTCAGGGCACATGCCCGGGTTTCGGGCTCGATCCCCGGTGTGGGGTGTTCAGGAGGCAGCCGATCCATGATTCTCTCTCATCATTGATGTTTCTCTCTCTCCCTTTCCCTTCCTCTCTGAAATCAATAAAAATATATTTAGAATAAAATAAAACCCTGATATATGGTGGACTGGTTTCCAAGTCAACAAATATGTGGGATCACGCACATCAAGGTCAGAAAGCGGGGTGCTCGGGCTCTCAACCCGCACTGCTGGGCTCCCATCCCAGCGTCAGAACGCCTAGCTGCGCTGCTCTGGAGGGATTGCCCCTCTGTGTGCCTCAACTTAGCAATTAGCCGAGTGAGCAGTCATTCCAGGACCGACTGCATTGTGTTGCCGCGGGATCAAGTGAGAATGACCATGAGAACTCAATCATGTCAACTATCTTTCTATATCAAGTGTTTCCCGACGAGTTTCATTTAAGCCAGTTCGGCTTTGTGAACGAGATTTACAGCCCTGTGACTCCTTGGTAGCTACCACTTTGTATTTCACCTTTTTTTTTTTCACCTTCCTCTCCACCTCCCCTCCCCTCCCCTCCCCCTCCGGCAACCCTCAGTTTGTTCTCAGTATCCACCAGCCTGTTTTGTTTGTTCACTTCTTTTGTTAGTTAGATTCCACTTACAAGTGAAATCACATGGTATTTGTCTTTCTCTGATGGACTTATTTCACTTAGTATAACACCCTCGAGGTCCACCCAGGTGGTTGCCAATGGTAAGTTTTCTTTTTTAGGGCAGAGAAGTATTCTGTTGTCTATATAAAAAAGCTACTCCACTGATGGATAACTCATAGGGAAGAAAGTCAATAATATTGTAATAACTATGTATGCTGCCAGCTGGGTACCAGAATGATTGGGGGATCACTTCATAAACTATATAATTGTCGAATGACTGTGCTGTACACCTGAAACTCATACGGAATAATATTGAATGTCAACTGTAATTGAAAAATAAAATACACACACACACAAACACACACACTACACACACACTACACACACACACTATACACACACTACACACTACACACACTACACACACACTACACACACTACACACACTACACACACACCACACACACACTACACACACACACTACACACACACTACACACACACACTATACACACACTACACACACACTACACACACACACTACACACACACTACACACACACACTACACACACACTACACACACACTACACACACACACTATACACACACTACACACACACACACTATACACACACTACACACACACACTATACACACACTACACACACACTACACACACACACTACACACACACTACACACACACTACACACACACTACACACACACACTATACACACACTACACACACACTACACACACACTACACACACACTACACACACACACTACACACACTACACACACTACATACACACTACACACACTACACACACACTACACACACTACACACACACCACACACACACTACACACACACACTACACACACACTATACACACACTACACACACACTACACACACTATATACACACTACACACACTGCACACACACACCGCACACACTACACACACACTACACACACACACTACACACACACTACACACACACTACACACACACACTATACACACACTACACACACACACACACACTACACACACACACACACACACACACACAGTGGAGCTTCTCTGGATGAGTCTCTGGAGTGAGGACCCAGAGTGTCTGATGCCCCTCCTAGGTTTTCTAGAAAAGAGACTGTTAGATTCAGAGTCTCGCTCCCACCTGGAGAACCTGATGCTGGTGCAGAGGCCCAGGCCTTATTCTACCCCAAGGAGCCCAGGCCTGTGTGCTTTGTTGCCCGCCCACGTGATTCGGGTGCACACAGAAGGTTGACCACAGCTCTCCAATTCTCCGCAACACGTTCAAAGCCATGGAGCCACATGGTCATATTTGATGGCCACGTACACTTCGTGGGGCAAACACACACGGATGTCTGGAAGCCCTCCACCATGGTGGCTCTGTAGGTTGCTTCCCTTTCTTCTTCCAGGTTTAGCAGTTGCTGCAGTAAATGTTCTTACACATAGATATCCTTCTGGACGGGTGTGAATGTCTGCCGAGTAGATTTAAAAAATATACATTTGTATTGATTTCAGAGAGGAAGGGAGAGGGGGAGAGAGAGACACATCAGTGACGAGAGAGAATCATGGATCGGCTGCCTCCTGCACACCCACTACTAGGGATCGAGCCCGAAACCCGGGCATGTGCCTTTGATCAGAATCGAACCCAGGACCCTTCAGTCTGCAGGCTGACGCTCTATCCACTGAGCCAAACCAGCAAGGGACACATAGATTTTATTTTTTAGAAATGAAATTGCTGTGTCCGGAAGATGGGCGCTTTAAATTTTGATAAATATTGCCAAATTGCCTTCTGAAAGGTTATATCAATTTACTCTCCTGTCAAGGGCGTTGAAGAGGGGACCTTTCTCCCCAGTCTGTCATTTTTTTTCCTCTTGACTCCGGTTTTAACGCTGTTTATTTTAGGGCGTCGATGAAATCCACATCCATGATAAACGGATCTGTAGGCCCCCAACCGATTACCTTTCAGAAAGAGACTCAGCGACCCCACTGATACTTCAGGCATCATTTTCTTCACTGGCCTCCCCCACCCACCGCCATGGCTCCCACCCATCTACCTACGCATCTCCGTCTCTCTGGCGTCTTCAAAATAATATAAGAAATGTCGCCGCTGTTTTTGATTTCAGGCTGAGTTTTCCATTTGCTATGAAAGAGGTTGTTATTTATCGTCGAGAAATTCCGAAGTCAAAATAATATAATTCTCGCTGTGTGGAGCTCCCGGATGCCGCGCTCGCGTCGGAGCCGTATCTCCGAGTAACACATCACGGGAGTGACAGCTCTGGTGACTTAGGAGGCTGCCGGATCATTAGAGCATTACCAATGGAAGGATGGATTAGTGCGAGACATCGGCAGCGGGTGATCGCCCTGTGATGCATGGCTCCGGATCAGAACAATGGCCCAAAGAAACGGTGAATTCTTACGGAGTTAGAAATGAAATCTTATTTTTTTATTTTTTGAATAAGGAATAAATAAATATGAGTGTTCTTCTTTCACCGGGGAGAGGTCTAAATCGTATATTCTCCGTCTTCTTATGATCCCTTGAGGGTTATCTGGTTTGAGCTAGAGACAAGGTCTTTAGGCCCAATGGGTTTCCTAGTTACACAATTAATTACCTGGGCCGAAGGAAGATCAGCTAGGTTTCCTTTTAAGTTGGGGGTGGGGGTGGGCTGGGTAATTTGTAAATGGAAAACATTTCTATTTGTGCATTTGCTTTGAAATGGGAACCCACTGAGAGCAGAGACATTTTATTTTATTTTATTTTATTTTATTTTATTTTATTTTATTTTATTTTATTTTATTTTAATTTTTATTGATTTCAGAGAGGAAGGGAGAGGGAGAGAGAGATAGAAACATCAATGATGAGAGAGAATCATGGATCGGCTGCTTCCCATACACCCGCCACTGGGATTGAGCCCACAACCCAGTCATGTGCCCTGACCGGGAATCGAACCGACACCTCCTGGTTCAGAGGTCCATGCTCAACCACTGAGCCACACTGGCCGGGCGAGAGCAGAGATCATTTTAAAAAGTAACTTGGTTTATCACCGCAGTGCCTGAGCATGTATGTGTATGGATTGCTTAGCGATGGAGAAAAGGCCGTGCTTCTCCAACACCAGAAGTTCCCACCGTGGAGTCATTCCTCTGCATCACAGCACTGCCCTCTGAATGGTCTTCTGGGAGTGGAATTGTGGGGGCGAGGGGGTGAGAGGTGTTGCATGGACTCCCACCACCGGCAGGAGCGCAAAGGAACCGTAGGGAGAGACACAGAATGTGCGTGACCAGCATCTGGGATTTTGAAAAGACAGGTTAAAGCTTCAGGCTGTGGAACCAGATTGACTTGGGCTGGAACTCTTATCTGCCCCTCCCTAGCGTGGCCGAGTTGCCTGACCTCTCTGAGCCCATCTGTTTCATCTGGAACGTGGGGATGCAGCTGTAACTGCCTGGCTGTGATGAGTGCATGAGCTGCTGCATGGAAAGGGCCTCCCCTCGTACCACGCCTGGGGACTAAGATGAGACAAGTGTGGCCCAAAGAGGTCAGGGGACACGCCCCAGGACCCACCAACAGAAACACACGGAACCAGGATCGCATCCAGATGTTTCTGATTCGACGGCCTGAGGCCTACACGCCTCCACGTTTCTGGAAAACACGTTCACAGGGTAGTTCTGCAGCGGTTGGAGGTGTGTGGCATCCCTGGAGGCATTCCTTGCGAGAGATACAGATGGGAAACATGCACCAGAAGAATCACCCTCAGCATCTCCCTGAAGAGCAGAGCATCGGGGAGCCCTGGTGACCCTGTGGCCTGGCGGTCAGCACAGGCGGTTCGCCTAACCCACCGGAGCCTTCCAAGGAGGGGTGCTCACCGCCACACTTGACTTTTGGCACCCCCTGTGGCCACTTCTCCTTGTCCTCAGCCCAGGCAGGGAGGGCATGCCTGGGGCAGAGAAGCAAAGATGGACGTGAAAAGCCCTCCTCCCCGTGCTGCCCCTCCCTCCTCATTCCCCCTTCTAAGCACGTGGCAAAGAACAGTTCTGTCCTGATGGGGCATCAGAATGTCATTGGAGGTCATTCTGATGAAAACTGAATCCTGCCCAGTCAGCGTGGCTCAGTGGTTGAGCCTCGACCTAGGAACCAGGACAGTGGTCGCCAACCTTTCGGACCTCACGGAGCACCAGTGGTCCTCAGAACACTGGTTGGCGACCGATGAACCAGGAGGTCACGGCTGGATTCCCGGTCAGGGCACATGCCTGGGTTGTAGGCTCGATTCCCAGTGTGTGGGGTGTGCAGGAGGCGGCTGATCCATGATTCTCTTTCATCATTGATGTTTCCCTCCCTTTGCCTTCCTTTCTGATATCAATAAAAATATTAAAAACCAAACAAACAAAAAAACCTGAATCCAGCAGCTTGCTGCTGAGACTGCAAGTCCAACTTTGGGTTGTGAGAGAACAATGATCTTTTGCGGCTACCAGATTGTTTGATTTTTAAGACACAGTCACTTGGAATCAACACATCATTGCCAGAGACAATGGTGTAAATGACTGCAGCGAACTTCTAATTTCAGTGGCCAGAGGGGGAGGAAGTGTGTTGGAATGAGTGTCCCCCGGTTGATCAGGGGGAGTCCTGTTTTCTTTGGAATGGCTCTGGGAGGCGAAGGAAGGGCCTATTTCCCTGGCTCCTTATTTTTTATTTTATTTTATTTTTTTGCAGTTGTTTTGGAGGACAATTTTCTCTGACATGTAGCTGGGTGTTTTATGGCTGTAAGAAATATATTGGTTTATTCATCTGTTGCAACTATAATAATATTGCCATTGGAGCCCAACTCGGTAATAAATCAGGCCATTCCTTCGCACTCCATACAAATAATTAAAATAAAAATCGACTGTGCCAGTGAATTTGTCCTACAAGCTGAATAGAATTGTGTGCTATAAGTCTAGATATTTGGGTTGACACAGGGCTGTATATCTTAAAAATAAGAAACCAAAAGGTGGGAAAATAAGACCTTATTTCATTACATGCAATTTATAACATTTATCTTGAAGATGAAGTTGCCTTTCTCTGCTGCCTATTAACTAGGAACCAGAATTCGAATAGTGTGGAATGTTCAGGGCATTACACCCCCTCCCCCTCCCCACACTCTTCCTTCTCTTTTCTTTCCTCTCCTCCTTGCATCATGGGAAAAACAACAACAACAAGTTGATTATTCACCAATGTCACTGCAATAAATTTAATAAAAAAAAATAAAACAACAATAACAACAACAAGAAGTTGAGGTCTATTATTGTGGCTCTGGAAATAAGGGCTTGTTATGTATGCCTGTATGCTTGCATGTCATATATATTTTTATTTATGTCCTCCCTTTCTCCCTGAAAAGAATGGAGCTTGCAAACATATGTAATTCAAAGTAAAAGGGAAGCGAGTGAGTCAGAAAAATTGGTGGAAAGGGGGCACCCGTTCTGAAGAAGAAAATAAAGGCAGGAGACTGACCCCCACGGTGGGTGCCCTTG
Organism: Myotis myotis; assembly: GCF_014108235.1. Lineage (NCBI taxonomy): Eukaryota > Metazoa > Chordata > Mammalia > Chiroptera > Vespertilionidae > Myotis > Myotis myotis. The sequence goes on from NW_023416323.1 coordinate 39,964,437, forward strand.
CTGGAGGGGGGGCCACGCAGTTGGCTTGGAGGCTCCTGGTGGGATGAATGCTCTCATTCCCAGTAAACGTTAGATTAGAAACACATTAGCGACGCAGGGGATGCCTCACTGTGCTTGGTGCTGACGCCAGAGACGGGTCCCCTGTGGGTCCTCACCCAGAGGACATTCTCAAGGACAAGAGTCTTCAATTGCATCCTTCAGACACACAACCATCGGCTGAACTTTTCCTTATCTGTGTACCTCCCTGCAGGCCAATGGCTCAGTACTACACAGCAAAGCATTTCTATGGGGGTCAAATGTGTACCCTGGGCAGGCAGTTCTTTCTCTCTTGCCCTCGCTAAGCCAAGAGATCATAGCACACGCCTGCTGTGGGGCTCACACTTCTCTGTGCACAAGATTCTTCCCAGAAATTGGTTACAAGTACAAGTGGCAGGCCTCCTCCCCCCGCCCCCCGGGTGAGGGTATGCTAGGTTCTGTCGCAGAAATGAACAGGTCCAAAATCTCAGGGGCTTGAGGGTGTGGAGAAAAGGGAACCCTAGTCCACGGCTGGTGGGAATGCAGGCTGGTGCAGCCACTATGGAAAACAGTGTGGAGTTTCCTCAAAAAATTAAATATGAACTGCCATTTGACCCAGTGATCCTACTTCTAGGAATACATCCTAAGAAACCTGAATCAGAAATAATGTATGTACCCCTATGTTCATAGCAGCACAATTTACAATAGCTAAGATCTGGAAACAGCCCAAGTGCCCATCAGTAGATGAGTGGATAAAAAAAGCTGAGGTACTTTTACACCGTGGGATACTACGCAGCAGTAAAAAAGTAGGATCTCTTACCCTCTGAGAAAGTATGGAGGGACCTGGAGAGCATTATGCTAAGCGAAATAAGCTATTCCGAGAAAGACAATTATCACATGATTGTACTCATATGTGGAATCTAATGAATAAAAGAAAATGATGAGCAAAGTAGATCCAGAGACTTAGAAGCATGGAAAAGAGTGCGGAATCTCAGCATGGGTGGGAAGAGATCAACCAAAGAACATATATGCATCACCCATGGACACTGACAATAGGGTGGTGAAGGCTGGGGCTCGGGGAAGGGGGGACCAGAGGGGTCTATGGTGGGAAAAAGGGGACATATGTAATACTTTCAACAATAAAGATTTAATTTAAAAAAATCTCGGGCTTAAAACGTAAAGGTCCATTTCTTGCTCATGCTACATATCCATTGGTGCCCTGGCCACAGTGATTGGATCAAGGGTGGGCATACGTAAGCCTCGCCAAGTGGGCTCAGTCAGAGACACCTTGGGGCTGTAGCAGGTCCGAAGAGGCACCTGTTGCCCTGAGCGTGAGCCTAGAAGGATGTGTCTTGGAGCGGCCAGGCCATCCTCTGAAGCCTGGGAATGAAGCCCCCACAGTGAGTGAACATGCTGCGGCTCAAAGAGGAACTGAATCCTGAGGATCGCGTTTCAGCTCCAGAACTCAGCTGTGCTTGAAACCAGAGATCTACTCTTGACAAGACTAAATCTCCCAGCTTTCTCTATTTTGGCACCATTTCTGTTAATGAATTTCTAGTGTATATATATATATTTCCATTTTGACGTAGTCATCTTTCTCTATAACAACATTTCCCAGAGTGGACTTCTCAGGTTAATAGTCCTATAAGATGCTTTAAGAAAAAGTACTTCCATGGTCAAATGAATTTGATAAATTGTGTAGACTATACATTCCTTCACATGGTGATTCTCAATGTACTTTAGCCCATTGAAAGCTCTCAGAATTTCTTGAGTTAAGACATTTGATTAGCTCTGTTTTTTTTTTCAAGACTTACTTGGCCATAGCACTGTTTGTTAAAAAAAAAAAATTTTTTTTAATATAGGAAGGGAGAGGGAGATAGAAACATCGATCAGCTGCCTCCTGCACGCCCCATACTGGGGATAGAGCCTGCAAGGCCACACCGGGAATTGAACCAGCAACCTCTTGGTGTGTGGGATAACGCTCAACCAGCTGAGCCACACAGGCTGGGCTGTTTGTGTTTTGCTAACATCTATTATTCTACTGTGGGACACACTTTGCAGGCTTCTGCCTAGGAAGGAATTCCCCCATGTTTCAGTGATCAGATTGGGGCCACTTCAATCTGAGGTCGCTGGGGAGTGTATTGCCACCTTGTAAAGAACCATCCATGAGAAGCTATCTGTCTAAATAGACATTATGTGCCTGATGGGGAAAATGGAAGTATTTTATTGATTTCAGAGAGGAAGGGAGAGGGAGAGGGAGAGAGAGAGAGAAACATCAATGATGAGAGAGAATCATCGATCAGCTGCCTTCTGCACACCCCCTACTGGGGATTGAGCCTGCAACACGGGCATGTGCCCTTGACTGGAATCAAACCTGGGATCCTTTAGTCTGCAGGCTGTTGCTCTATCCACTGAGCCAAACCATTCAGGGCAAAACTGAAGTATTTTAGACACACATTTAGATGGCTAGGTAACCAAATTAGGATGAACCTGATATTTAACCCAAGCAGATTGGCTTCCATGTTTATTCATTCATTGCATTATTTATTCATGAACTCAACTAATGTTTGTGGAGTCACTTTTTGAAAGCCCCCAACCATAAGGAGGTAATAACCTAGAGATCTTCGTATGTGAAGCTTGCAATACCCCCATGATTGCTTTTCTAGTCCTTTCCTTTCCTTAGTGACCATTTATGCTGCTCGGTCTGCTTGATCTCTTGGAGGGAGCCCGTCTCCTTATTTGTAGATTAGGGATTATGTTAACATCTTTTTTTTTTTTTTTTTTTTTTGAGGATTCAATAAGCTAATGCCTCTATAGCAGTGGTTGGCAAACTGTGGCTCGCGAGCCACATGCTGTTCTTTGGCCCCTTGAGTGTGGCTCTTCCACAAAATACCGACTTCTGCGCATGGGCCATGAAGTTTCAATCGCACTGTACATGTGCGCCCGCACGTGGTATTTTGTGGAAGAGCCACACTCAAGGGGCCAAAGAGCAGCATGTGGCTCGCGAGCCTCAGTTTGCCGACCACTGCTCTATAGTACATAGACTAGTATTAGGCAATGTTTAAATGCTCATTACTTTGTTAGTAATAATACTAATTACAATAATGCTGTTGGTATAAATTGCAGATAGAATCGCCAGGCTTGGTTAAATGATGGTATTTTTTCCCTGAGCTGCTGCTGCTTCTTCTTCTTTTTTTTGAGGTGTCATTCTCTGTTGCAATTCATTGCAGTGGACTACATTAATCATACCCTGTTTTGTTCTTACTGACAGTAATGAATAGTAACTGATACCAGCCAGCCTGCTAGGTCACTGGTGAGGTGGCCACCAAAGCTCTTTTCCAAGGCAATTCTTAATTACGTTTTGTGTGTGAAATACCAGATGCTGCCATTCCGCTCGCTGGGAATCTGCTCTGGGTTACGATGCCATGTTAGATTTTAAACAGCGTCTCTGGTTGACTTCTCCTCTGTGAGTCTCGGGGAGAAGTTGGATTCAGTTGTTGTTCCTTCTCGTTTTATTCTTTAATTGGATGGCTTCCTCATCCGCTCTGTCCCATCTCGTTTTTCCATGATCGTTTAAGTCAGTGATTCCAGCTGAGTTTTGAGAGTGGGGCTAGGTATTCGAAGGCATCAGAACTCAGAATGGCAGCCATGTTTATATGTCTGACGGCTACAGATACAGCTCTATCATCGACAGAGACTGCTTGTAGGGCACCGTGAAATGCTACCCCATATCGTGGGGTTTTGTAACTTTGAAAAATCTGGGAAATGCTCCCTATTTGAAGGTCAGCTGTTGAGCCTCCTCAACCACCCAAGACACACCTGCCAAATAGGTGTAAGCAAAAAAGGCACTTCAGCTGCTAAATACACAATCGTGTTGCCAAGCATAGGACTGTATTCCGAGGGAAGGGCAAGGTTTTTCTAAAAGACGCTGACTTATTCATGAATCTAAAACACGGCTGGTAGATTCATAGACACGGAGAACAGACTGATGGTTGCCAAAGGGAGGAGGGTTTGGGGGGCTGGGTGAGAAAGGTGAAGGGACTGAGAAGTACAGATTGGTAGTTACAGAATAGTCACGGGGATGCAAAGTACAGCACAGGGAGTAGACTCCATAATAGTGTAATGACCATGGATGGTGGCAGGTGGGCACTGGAAATATCGGGGGGACACTGTAAGCCCATGATTGCCTAACCACTGGGCTGGACACCTGAAACGAATACAAAATAGTATTGAACGTCAACTGTAATGGAAAACACCAACACCGTTGGGCTGGCAAACTCTTTCCGGGAAGAGCAGGTAGTCAATACCAGTATTTTAGGCTTTGCAGGCCATACAGTCGCAGTCACAACTGCTCGACCATGTGGCCTGTTGTCGAGAGAAAGCCAAGCGGCTATGGACAATACGGAAAAGCATGAACATGGCTGTGCTCCAATAAAACTTTATTGACAAACAAGTGGTGAGCTGGACTGGCCAAGTGGCTGTCGTTTGCCCACACCTGACCTCAACTATGGTGGCAGATTAGAAGCAGCAGGGCAGAGGGGGACAGCAAGGAGGCATGGCTGCTGAGCAGACGGAAGGGGAAAATGATACCTTCAAGGGAGGCAGAACCTTCTAGAAAGTGCTGCTAGCCACGCTCCTTCCACAGGGAGAAATGGTTCTGGGAGCATAATAACGTGATGGATGATATGATTTCAGACGTGATCACTGAGCTTTATAATGATGACCTCATGGCCTCCAGGAGCTATTAAAATACAGCCTGTATATTCCGATGACAAAGCCAGTGCGTTAGAGAACACATTGGTGAGAGGGACAGAAGTGATGGGAAAAAAAAGGAATCCTGACCCCGGGAGGGGGTGAGCGTCGGTCATGTGAAAAAGGCTTACGGAATTCTCCATTTTCTGAAATCTGTGGCTCTTGAAGTGCTACTGCGTGTTTTATCTTTTGCGCTGTAAGCTTGAGACTAGCGGACAAAACCAACTTTCCGCACGCATCTTTGGATAGATTCTCTGCGGGGTTTAGGAGAATATTCAACATCTACCCTGCCTCCTGTTTAAAAGCCACCTCTGCAGATTGATAAAGGCGCTCATGTACTCAGGGTGCATGCTGACAGCTGAGAAAGAGTGTTCTCCGCGGAGACAGGGCATCGTGGACCCACTCGTGCTCAGCTTGGAGGGAAACCGGGTGTTTCCAGCCGGGGACCCTGGGAATACATCACCACCAGCAGCTGGGCTGCCGCTGAGCTGGTGCCTTTGAGGATTTCCCCAACGCGTTCTCCCGGCCTTTATTAAAGGAAGGAAATGCTGTGACTCTCCATTCAGCAGCTTCTAGCTCCTCCTCCTCTTTGCTCTGAGGCGTTCTACAGTGGAGCCTTGACTTACGAGTGTCCCGACTAACGAGTTTTTTGAGATACCAGCTGTCTCTCGGCCGATTTTTTGCAATGAGTTGATAGAGTAATTTGAGATAACGAGCTCCTTAACGAGCTCAGTCTTGGAACGAATTAAACTCGTAAGTCAAGGCCCCACTGTATATTTATCACTATTGATAAGGAGCATCAATCATGGCTGGGATTTATTCTGTTTCTCTCTTAGAGTTGATGTTCACGTTATAAAATAGGAATTTGTACAGACGGCTTAGAAATTTTCCCAGGTTCTTTCTAAAACCTCTCAGGTTTTGACCATTAGAGGTTGGCCATCAAGGAGACAGACAGGTAAAAAATGATTTAAAAAGACATCCCCGACTTTACAGAAGTGTTTCCTTCTTAGCTATGCGTTTATCATAGCCTCGCAACAATACTGCAAAGGATGGCAAGAGGCGAATCCTGGAGGCCTCAGAGCCAGGCTCCACAGGTGCAACTTCTCGTTTCGTAGCGTATGGCTGGGCCTCAGTGAATACATCACGTAACCTCCGTAGGCCTGTTTCTTTATTTGTAGTGTGGAACCAATAATTCTGTATTTTCAGGGTTGCTGAGGGAATTAAATGCGATGATACACACAGGGTTCTAAGCAACCCAAACTGGGCTCTGGAGAGAACAAAGGAAGGCAGGGTGTATAAAGGCAAAACCCACAAAATGTAATTGCTTCATGCAAATGAAGCCTTGCCAGCCAGCTTAACAGGGATTGGTTGGTTCCAGTATGCAAATGAGGGTGGCGAAAACTACGAGGAAGGAAGTCAAGTCCATAGATGCCCATGTAGCTTGTTCTAGGGTGGTTAGCAACAGGACTAGCAACTTGAGAGCAGCTCTGAGAACTGAGGCAGAAGACGTGCAGAGACCCCCCTTCCCTGAGCGCCTCCTAACTCTATCTTAAGTGACGCTCTTAGCAATGCTTATTTCATTTCATTTTTTTCTATTATCAATTCCTATCCCTCTACTTCAGGGCCTGTCTAGGTGACCATGGGCAAAAGACACAATCACCTAAGGCAGTGGTCAGCAAACTGTGGCTCGGCAAACTGCGGCTCGCGAGCCACATGCGGCTCTTTGGCCCCTTGAGTGTGGCTCTTCCACAAAATACCAACTTCTGCTCATGGGCCACGAAGTTTCAATCACACTGTACGTGCGCGCCCGCACGTGGTATTTTGTGGAAGAGCCACACTGAAGGAGTCAAAGAGCCGCATGTGGCTCGCGAGCCGCAGTTTGCCGACCACTGACCTAAGGAATGCCCACTATTCTAATATCTGATTCATTTCCAGCTTCTAGATCTAATATGCCTCGTAGTTACATGGACATAATCTCCCTTTCACTTTTTCTCCTCTAACTCTTATTCATAGAAGGCCTGCTGGGGAAGAGCTACACAAATTAGTGCTACGAATTTGTTAAAAGTGCTACGAATCTGTTAAAAGGCTCCCCCCCTCCCCCATCAGTTTTGATGTTGCTTCTTTTGAGATAATCTTTCTCATCCCCAAACATTCCATAGAACATGGGTTTGGCTGAGAAGTTATCAAAACGGAATCTTCTGAAACCAAACCGTGATGCTAGCCAAACAATGTTTGAATTCCCAATTAACATAGTGAGTAGGAAACAATAGAATGGCTTTGTGTGGATGGTGCCTGGAGTTCTACATTCTGAAAGTCCTTTGGGGGTTTGGTAACTGCACTTTGTCACAGTAAAACAAGCTAAAAGTAATATAGAATTATATATACTAACATATATATATATGCCTCCTACTGGGCCTTGAACAGCCAGCAAGCCTACCCTATCAAAAGGATGCTAAAAATAGCCTCCCCCACAAAGAGCTTCTGCGGTGTGGCTTCTGATGAAAACATGGTCACAAGACTCTGCTGTCATTTGCTAACTTCTATATCAATGAAATCTACTTTTTGAATTTTCTGATTAAGTTTATCTCTGGGGTGTAAGGACCATATGTGTGCATTTTTAGGATTTCAAGGAGAAGGCTTCCATTCACAATTTTGTGCTAGATGTCTTTTTTTTTTATGAACCTGGCTCCTGCTGGCCTCAAGTTTAGTATCTTTGAAGGTGACTATAGGCAGGTAGGAAATTTAGGCCAAATGGGTGACCTCATTATTTGAGTTTCTGGAGGTGGCAGCTGTTCATGACTTTAGCTGTTTCCACGGAAACAATTAGCAGCAAGCCCTCACTCCTAACTCTTCAGCATCCCTGAGTAGGCAGTGATCTCCCTAATTAGCCGAGTGATCTTCGGCAAGCCGCTTTATAGATGGAAAATGGGAGGTAGGGGTGGAAAATGTCGATAGCAGTGCTCTCCTCATCGCCGTAAACCACCTCGCGTGGTGCTTCGCGTGTAGTGTGCACTCATTCAAGAAGGATTGCTGAGCAGCTGCTGCGTGCCTGGCATTGTTCCAAAGGCTGAGGTTACCGCGGTGCCCATGGCAGACAAAAGCTTCCATTCTGATGTAGGAAGACAGACAAAAGCCAGGAAAGGAGTAAGGATTTCAGGCGCTGTTAGAGAGAGGAGATGGCTCCTAAAGACTCAGTATCGGGGGACATCTCTGAAAAGGGGACATTGGAGCGGAGACACGAACAACAAAGGGTCTGTCTTGGAGTGATCTGTGGGCAGAGGGAATGCCCAGCCGAGATCCTCAGTGAGGCATGGGAGAAGAAGACGTCCCAGCCAAATGCCTCCCTTGTACCTTGGAGATTTCTGGTACCAGCTTAGTTCTGGAAAACATGTCTTCCTGTGTAATACTCATCACAATGGCTATCCCAGAACTCGTATTGCCAAGATAGTTCTTGTGTAAAAAGTCTCCCAAAGAATAAGAAATGACTTGGGTTTCTTAAACAGGTCTGTTCCATCAAGGCAGGGCTCCTCCTAAGAACATCTGTACTCTTATGTTTTAAAAGCACAAAGTCACAAATATCAGGCATCTCAGACTCCCCCGAATTGAGACATGTACACGAAGTTGCCTTTATTTTATTTCTTAAAAAACATTTTTATTGACTTCAGAGAGGAAGGGAGAGGGAGAGAAAGAGAGAGATAGAAACATCAATGATGAGAGAGAATCATTAATTGGCTTGCCTTCTGCATGCCCCCCTACTGGGGATCAAGCCCGCAACCCGGGCCTGTGTCCTGACTGGGAATTGAACCATCACCTCCTGGTTCATAGGTTGACACTCAACCACTGAGCCACGTCGGCTGGGCAAAATTGCCTTTCTTTGGGTGTCTACCCGCAAAATGAGATTTGAGGGAGGACTTCTCTCCCCAAGCCTGAAAGTTTGTTTAGGTCGTGTAGGGAAATATTAATATCATAGAAGTAAAGGGGTTCATTGAACAGGACTCTTCCCCCACCCCTATCAAATTTGCCACTTCTGCTATATAATAGATCCATGTGACTTCCTCTTGGCCCGAGAGAATGTTCCAGGAAGGCCATCGGAGCTATTTTAATGTCTTCTCTTTAATGCAGTCTTTTAAGAAATGTCACCACATTCCGGTCTTAATATGAGGAAGTGGAGCCCAGTGGATAGTGAGTTGTTAAGAGCAATGTGTCCCTTTGGGCAACTGTTGTGGAAGTAGCCAAAGTGGGTTCCTAAACAACTACTTATTTATTTATTTTTAAATATATTTGTATTGAGTTCAGAGAGGAATGGAGAGGAAGAGAGAGAGATAGAAACATCAATGATGAGAGAGAATCATTTATCGGCTGCCTCCTGCATGCCCCCCAATGGGGGTCGAGCCTGCAACCCGGGCATGTGCCCTTGACCAGAATTGAAGCCTTTGGTCTGCAGGTTGATGCTCTATCCACTGAGCCAAACCAGGTAGGGCCGTAAACAACTATTTAAAGATAAATACTGAAATCCCCGACACTATCTAGGATTTAATTTTTAGCAGTTCAGATGGGAGAAATGCTTCAAATCATGTCTAAGCACCGAGTTCTGATGGATGCTTCTGCTGTTTCTTTGAGCTTTTTTTATTTCCCAAGACTCCAACACCCTATCTCATGCTTCCACATCTCAGATTTTGCCCTCACATTCATTGTGATCAAGGTTCGATTGGAAGAGAGGTACATATGTGTAGGTATACATGCATGCATCTGTGTGCTTGCATGTATGTTATGTGAATTTTTAAAACAAATCAGTTTCACATTACCTGGGCTCTATATTATTTTTTGACTGTTTTGCAAATTGTGTTGCCATCTGATCTAAACAGTTCAAGAGTTACAGATGGTAGTCAATATTTTGAGCAGCGTGTGAAGTGAAAATGACTTTCTTTACAGTACCTTCCCTGGCTCCCAGCACTTCTTGTTTTCCATGCCTCTTTCTGATGCTATTCTTGTGAAGACAGTACAGCTCCAGCTTCAAAAACACCTCTGCTCAACCTCTTCTACTCTCTGCCATGTCATGTTAGATGTTGGGCTTTGATATCTCTGAATAGACGGGGAGAGAGAAGCAGATGGAGGCGAGGTGAAGGATGAAGGAGTGGTGGGAGAAGAATGGTTGATTGTTTTTCTCTCAGTGCAACCCTTGGATGATAGCATTGGGCTATAGACAGTGAAGGAGAGTTCATTTATCTTGCTTTCTTTGGCGCTAACTACACTCTTTTGGTTCAGAGAATATGTACCTGTTTCTAAATCAATCTCACTTAATGATACAGCAAGAATCAAGTCCCTCTATCTTTTTTCTTCTGTCAAATCTTTGGTTTACAGGGTTGTAAACAAGCTAGACCTTTTGTGTGTCTGTGAGTAATTTATTGGGAAGTTTGGAGTTAACCCTGTCAATCCCGAGAAAGAAGATACCCACTAATAAGGGCTCCTGGTGGCTAACTGGTCTCAAATGTGAAAAAAAAAAAGTCTGGCAGCTGTTTCTAAACAGGGGCCCCTCCAGCAAGCCACACTCTAAGGCAGTGGTTCTCAACCGTGGCTGCACATTAGAATCACCTGGGAATCTTTTTAAAATCCTGATTTCTGGGCCTCATCCTCCAGAAATTCTGTTTCTTCGTTATGGGGTGGGGCCACAACATTAGTAACAAAGAGTTTAAGGAGAAGCCTGCACCAAACTGACTTGCTGCCTGTCCTGTGTTTCTGCCGGCTGAGCCAGCCCTTATAAAAGAGTTCCTGGAATTGTGTTTCAACCAATAGGACGGAGACTTGTCCAATCAGAGTTGTGTAGCTGTATCCCTATTAGCATTTTCACCAACCAATCAGAGTGGCCCTACTCTGACCAATCAAGACAGTACTTTCTGGCCGGAAACTGTGAGAATCTGGAGTCCTCATTTGCATGAGGATGGACCAATCAGGGATGAGGGGCGGAGACTTCATTCTATATAAGTCAGCTGCCCTCTGGTTCTGAGATGGCAATTTCCCTAAAGAATGAAGTCTGTGTTTCTCTGGCTCATCTCCTGCAGGAGATTAGAGCAGAGAGGGTCTAGCTGGAGAGGGTCTGGGGTAGAATGGAGCACCATGTACCTTCTCGGAAGGTTTTACTTTCTTTCCATGGACTTCCAGATTGACATAGGGGTGGTGAACCAAAGGTCATTGGCCCGATTCAATGCCAACAGGAATCCCCAATCTGGGGTGTGGGGAAGAAGGAAACTTGTCAGTGCAAACAGCTCGATTGTGATGTAGCACAGCTGTGGAACCTCACAGCCCGGCGGTCCTCAGGTGAGCAAGCAAACATTTTATTTTATTTTTAATATATTCTTATTGATTTCAGAGAGGAAGGCAGAGGGAGAGAGAGAGGGAAACATCAGTGATGAGAGAGAATCATTGATCGGCTGCCTCCTGCACGCCCCCCACTGGGGATGGAACCCACAACCCAGGCATGTGCCCTGACTGGGAATCAAACTGTGATCTTCTGGTTCATAGGTAGATGCTCAACCACTGAGCTACGCCGGCCGGGCACAAGCAAACATTTTAGAGTTCTGCTCCACTTTTGTGTTCCAGATAAGGCAGCCCACTCTGTGTTTCTCTACTCGTCCTGTGCCCAGGCCATGTCATTGTGAAATATGGCAGAGGCAGATTCCAGAGTTTCCTCAGTCAACAGGGATTTAAGGCTCACAATGGCAGTCACTCGCACACACCGTCACACAACACCCTGTACTCAGGAGTGGGCCTCGAAACAAAAGGGCTCTGGAGGCCATGTTGGTTAAGAGTATAAATTCAGTTAGTTTATACTAAGAATTGTGGGACATGGTATTAAAATACATTAAAAATATATTAAAACTAAAATAAAATGCTTGCCCTTGAAGCTAGCCCAGCAGCAGAGTTTGAGACTGTTTTGGAACCCATGACAAAATACAGTGAAATAAGTTTGATTTTGCCTGATTGCACGGGTCTCAGTTTTAATTTTTGTTTCCTTTGAGTCTCACAGATTTCTACCACAGGCAAGGATTTTCCTCGAAAGCCATGATCTGGTTGAGAGGCGAGGAGGCCGGAGGAAGGAGTGTGTCCGAGTCTCAGGTAAGGGACTTCTGTACCCCACTTTCTCCACCTGTCACGCGGGAGGGTAGGAGCATGGGGCCTTGCTCTGATGCCTTTGATGCCGAAGGTGATTTCTGGGAGCGATGCTATAAACAGTTGAAAAGCCATGGGGTAGGGGCTCTTTAAACACAATTCAAGCCGCTGGGAGCAAGTCGTCTCTCACTAAAATCTCTGGGTGAATGGTCAGGGTTCCATTTTCCACGTGCGATGAAATATCAAAATGTCCTCATTATGAATGTAAACCAGCCCATTGTAATAAGGTGGAAACTAGGAAAATGGAACGGGGTGAGGTCATGTGTGTAATTCTACCGCTAGAGAACAAGTCTTGGTGGCCTGTTAATGCATTTCTACCGGGACTTTTCCTGTATTTCAGGTGTACTATGCAATGGCATTACCTTGTTTCTAGAAATTTTGTACCTTGTCTTAACCATGATAATGATTTTCCTTATTTGTGCATAGTCTTCTTGGTCTTTTAAATAGCCGAGCGGATATGTTTCATTGTTTCCCTGTTGCCGGGAAATGCATTCCAAGTTGTACTCTTACAAATAATACGACGATAAATATCTTCACTCCTATGAAACCTGGTCTCTCTCCAAGTCCATCTGACTTTGCAAAAAAAAAAAAAAAAAAAAAGTGTTTGGTTGGCTCAGGCTACGGAACCCTGGCTGATCCCATGTTATACAAACTCCTTGTTATCTTTGTGTTTACAGCGACTCGCGATGATGTGTGGGAAATGCTTGTGGATTTGTTTGTGCAGTCAACCCCAAAGTAGGTCTGCCAGTCACTTGCAAATGCTAAGTGGGTGCTGTTGGGTAGGAGGGGCTTGTATAGAATGGTGTTTGCAAAGAGAAATCTGGAATATTCGGTGAGTTAGACTCTCTGGCTGGAGGGAGGAGGGACGTTTTCCCCTGAGGAGGTATGGCACCAGCTCTCATTTCCATGACCCCCAGTGGCAATGGGACCGTCAACCCCTGGGACCCGGGTCCCTGCCTTGTGGTAGAGGAGATACCGAATGGCTGGGTCACTGGCAGGGTCTTTCAGGCTTCTCTCCAGCCCGCCACGCTGCCTTGCTGTGAATATAGCCACTGGAGAGGGTCACATTTCTTAGTGCTGTGAAAATTGGTATTAAAAGAAGTGCTTTTCCAAAAAAAAAAAAAAAGAAATGGGAGCTTAAGAGCTATAATAAAAGAATAACCCTTAAAGCAAGTCAATTGGAAAGCATAACGAGGTTGATAGTGGTCTTTTTAGTTTAGTCATGAATTTGTTAGAGGAGAAATGACTTTTCTGAAAACCACCGTCTGTGCCATAAGTAGATCCATTAACACCGAGAAAGACACCAAGAAGGCCGCGCCTGCTGCCACGGCAGCTCGCCCCCGTGGTGTTCTAGTTTGGCTGCGGCCCCCGTTCAGGTTTCCCAGCCTCAGCCACGTGGCCGGGCCCGGCGGCTCTCTCACTCCCTAATGGATTGCGATCCTCAGGGCGAACGCTGCCTCTTGAAACCGGAGTCCCCCGTGTTTCTCAGGCCTCTAAGCGCTGACAGGCCTGGGAGGGGCCGGGGACTGTAACCACTCCATTGCTTACCACGCTGCACGGCACGTTCTATCGCAGCGGTTCTCAACCTGTGGGTCGCGACCCCTTTGGCGGTCGAACGGCCCTTTCACAGGGGTCGCCTAAGACCATCCTGCACATCAGGTATTTACATGACGATTCATCACAGTAGCAACATGACAGTGATGAAGTAGCAACGAAAATAATTTTATGGTTGGGTCACAACATGAGGCACTGTATTTAAAGGGCCAGAAGGTTGAGAACCACTGTTGTATCACCTTGGCATCAGAGGGACAGGCTGGAAGTTTTGGGTAGAATTATATTTGGGCATATCAAGTTCAGGTTTACCCACGTTTCCTATAGAAATGTCCTGAGACTTTTACACCGAGGAAAAGCTATTTTAATCATATTAGACTCTATAATTTTTTTCAAGTTAGAAAGGCAATTTACACCCCGCCCCCCCCAATGGATTTTAGTTTGAGCAATTATTTTCACAACTGGAACCCATGGTCAACTTCTCTAGAGGAGTGAAGAGTAACTGTAAAAATAAATACTCATTTTGTCTTCATCACTCTGAGTTTTTAAGGTTATGGTCTACAAAGCGGTATGTGTTCCTTCTCATCCAATCAATGGGTATTTATTAAGTACTTACTACATACTTAGCCCCTGTTACGTGCTGGGTCCATGAGTCCAGCCCTCCTGCAAATATTCTCTAGAGATTTCATGTAGCCCCTCAATGAAATTCCAAGCTTCTTAAGGGCAGAGATCATGTCTTGCTTTCCCCTTTAGCTTCTGAATAAGTAAAATCTAAGCAAGAAGTGCTTAGTACAGCGGCTCTCAACCTGTGGGTCGCAACCCCTTTGGGGGTCGAACGACCCTTTCACAGGGGTCGCCTAAGACCATCAGAAAACACATATATAATTACATATTGTTTTTGTGATGAATCACTATGCTTTAATGATGTTCAATTTGTAACAATGAAATTGGGGTCACCACAACATGAGGAACTGTATTAAAGGGTGGTGGCATTAGGAAGGTTGAGAACCACTGGCTTAGTAGATGCTAAATGAGAGAATGATAAAAAAGGAAGTCAGGTTAAAGTTACATTGCTTAATGAGATCGGCTTATCACATGAGATTTTGAAATATTTTTATGAAGGTCGTGGGATGGGATAGGAGGTTTCTGTTCTTTCCTTTGCTTAACGTTCTTTAAGCCCGATGGTTGAGGCAAGCGATACTGGATGGCAGAGAATTAGCGACTGTTCTAAGCACTCGAGATGTGCAGAAAACGATTTCTGTAAAAGACAGAAAAGGATCTTAGCAGCTTCCAGTCAACCTCTTCAACAGCTGTGAGAAAGGAAGCTTAGTGAGCTGGGGTGACTTGCTCACACTTGCCCAGTATCTTAGTGGCCGTGGCAACACTGAGAGTGAAATCCTGGCTTTGTTATTCCTAATTCTTTCCTCCAGGACTTACTTTGTACCTAATACGGGTAATACTACTCATGCCTTGGTTGGGGTTTTTAAGTTATAGGCAACATAACCTGGTTCCGAGCAATTTAAACAACCAACCAACAAACAAACAAACAAACGACGGCTGTGCTCTCTAATTGCCCCCTGATTTCATCGCACCTTCTTCTCACTGTTTCTCATCACCATCCAGCTACAACCAATGGGCCTTTTTTTTCCTTCTCATTCAGGAAAGCTCAGCGAAGCCACCAAGGAAACAGGGCAGAGGGATGAAAGGGACTTGAGGGCGGTCAGCTCATTGAAATGTCATTCTGTTTTAAATAACCGCTTGTGAGCACCTGACACAGGTGTTTCCATCCCGGCTCCCACCCCACATGAGCTGCTTCCTCTTGCGCCGCGTGACTTCTAGCCTTGTCTTTCCCGTGGCCCTGATCCGGCGTGTCAGCACACTCGCAGTCCCCACGTGCCGAAAGGAAAGCTTGGAATGAAACATCTAATCAGCAGGTGACTAATGACCGAGGCGCTGGTAACTGTGTCTCCTTCTGAGAAGAATTGGAATTGACCAGATGTGACACTTTTAGTGGAGCCACCATTATCCCAGTCACCATGATTAAAAACGTATTGAACAGAGGGCGTTTGTGTGTGTTTTTTTGTAAGTAACAGAGACCCACTAAATTAGGTGACTGCTTTATTGTAAAGATGCACAGAAGTCGCAACGAAACCAGTAGCCTGGCTTCTCAGAAGCTGCGAGGTCTTCAGGCGACCTCCTCTCTGTCTGCTTTTCCTGTTCTGGTTGCAGGCTCACTGCTGAGGTGCATCTGCTTTGTTAACCTCTTTTTAAAAACTATTTTTATTGATTTCAGAGAGAGGAAGGAAGGGGGGGGGGGAGAGAGAGAGAAACATCCATGAGAAAGAACCATGGACAGGCTACCTCCTGCATGCCCCCGCTTCACCTTCAGAGAAAAGAAACGGCATGTGGCCAGGCCGTTACTGATTTCCCCGGAGCAAACAGTATGTGGAGGGCGGGGAGAGGGTGAGAGCTGTGCACGTGGCCGATAGCACATTTTTTTTCAGGAAGGTTCCCCTAAACCAGTGGTTCTCAACCTTCTGGCCCTTTAAATACAGTTCCTCATGTTGTGACCCAACCATAAATTCATTTTCGTTGCTACGTCATCACTGTAATGTTGCTACTGTGATGAATCGTCATGTAAATATCTGATATGCAGGATGGTCTTAGGCGACCCCTGTGAAAGGGTCGTTCGACCGCCAAAGGGGTCGCGACCCACAGGTTGAGAAAACCCTTCCCTAAACAAAGGGAGATGGAGACAGTTAGAAAGGTCCCAGCCCATTTTTTAAAATAACCCCCTGGGAGACAGCAAGGCCTAGGTGACCTATTAGGAAATAGATGACCAAATAGTACTCAGCCAATGAGGACACGGACGAGGGACTAACTAAATAGGCTGTGTTCCCTGCCCCACGTGTGTTCCTGTACAATGGGCACCCGCTCTCGAGACGGTTATTAAAAATCTCATCTGCGCCATGCTTCTGTTTCCCAGTCCGTCATTTGAAATTCAGACAGGCGAGCCATTTCTCACACCCCCACTGTGGATCGAACCCACAAGGAATCAAACTGTGGCCTCCTGGTTCATAGGTCGACACTCAACCACTGAGATACCCCAGCTGAGCTATTCACCTCTTCGTACCTTTTCATCACGGCAGCTCGTGCGTGGTTCGGAGTTGTTATGGCTCAGCGACTCAGCCCAGGCTCTATCTGAATTTTATATCTCCAGCATGACATCTCTCCTTCAAGTGCTTGAGTGAGACGACTGTTGATCTCTGACATCCACCCTCTGTTGCCAGAGGTCAGGGTCATCTGGGAAGGTCATGGTCATCAGGTAGGCCCTCTCCTTCCGCAGGGTGGGTGGTGGGAGCGATGCCAGGACAGGGCTGTGGTCAGGCATGCTCTGCACACATCTGCTCACCTCCTCCTCCATCAGAGGGTCCCTCTTGTCTTTACCCCACATCTTGCCTTTGGTCACCAAGTACTGCATTCTAGCCTAGTGGTTGCCAGCCGGTTGTCCGTGGACCACTGGTGGGCCGTGAGGTCCGAAAGGTTGGCGACCGCTGAGGAGTCTAATGATTTGGATGGAGATACACAGGCCTGGAATGGATGCCTCCCTTGGGCCTAAGGTACCTGGCCGTGCAGAGGTCGAAGGCGGCATCTCCAATCCAAAGGGAGGGGGCTCTCGGCAAGGCTGGTCCTGTCTCTGGGAGAAACAGTATTAGAAACTGATGAAGATCCGTCGCTAGAACCCAGACAGCAAGCCACTTAACACAGTCACTAGCTGTGCTAACTGATTTAATGAGCGGGGAACGTAACGAACGAGTGTTTACCACGTTAACGTGTGAAAATGAATATCTGTAATTAAAGCGGCTCGCCACTGACAGGCCAACAGGAAATTATTGTTATTATTATGCGCAAATCATCTTAAAACACCAGAACGTAATAAATGGGGGGAAAACAAACAATGGCTAGAACTGTCTGCTAAATAAGAAATAATGACGAACACCTGTGGTCTTTTTATGGGCCTCCAGTGGAGGTTTTTTTTTATTTGAAGACCTAATTATGTTTCTGTAATGCTACCATTTCATTATTTCTCTGTAGCATTATTAAACGAAAATGTCTATATTTTCTCCGTGTAAAAGGTCTGGCACGTAGATTCAGGCATGGGGTTTTCCCAATGCTCCTCTCACGGTTCTAGCTACTTATTGGCAAAGACTAGACGCAGTGGTTCTCAACCTTCTGGCCCTTTAAGTACAGTTCCTCATGTTGTGACCCAACCATAAAATTATTTTCGTGGCTACTTCATCACTGTCATGTTGCTACTGTGATGAATCGTCATGTAAATATCTGATATGCAGGATGGTCTTAGGCGACCCCTGTGAAAGGGCCGTTCGACCGCCAGAGGGGTCGCGACCCACAGGTTGAGAACCGCTGGACTAGAGGCTTTGGCAAGGCTGGGCTTTTCTCTTTGGTGATGCCGGAGCCTGGCCGGGGGACCTGGGTGAAGCAGACTCCTTCAGCCAGACCCTGCCAGCAATAACGGAGGACCAGTGTAGCTGGCTGGGTGCAAGAGCCAGCTCTGTAATTAGCCTCTCTGGTCTTGAACCCCAGCTTTGTCCCTCCCTAGCTCTGGCAAACGACCCAAACCTCTCTGCGCCTCAACGTTCCCATTTGAGAAATGGGGATAATCGTGCCACGTGTCTCACAGAATCATCGCTGGAAATAATACATGGAAAGAGCATATGGTGCTTAGCACATCCTACATGCCAGTCACTGTTAGCTACTGTTGTTACCTGCAAGTTCCCATTCTCTGCGCGTCTTCTTTAACCGAGTGGGCTCCGGGAAGGCAGCGCCAGGATGCCCCCGCCGTGTAGTCAGGGCGTCCCAGCCACACGAGGGGTCCGGATCTGCGGAGTTGAGAGTGTCTTTTCTTCATAGCACTGAGCCGCGTTTGAGAGGATCTTGGGGGCCTGTCGTCTGCTTCCTCTCACTAAGCTCAAGGAGGGAGACTATTCCAGGGCTGACAAGTGTAGGAGGTGCTGTCTACATGGTCATGCTATGCATCGGGGCTGCAGGGCTGCCGTTCACGTGTGTGCAGTGCGCATGGTGCCCATGGAATTGTGCAACACGGTGGTCTGGGATGTCCCAAAGGGCCTTACATTGAATTCACGATTGACCTCAACCACTGAGCCACACCGGCCGGGCTAGAAGCCATTTCTTCATGTTCTGTGATTCTCTTTGGGCTCCGGTCACACTGCCCAGAGAAGACGCTGGCGTTGGGATGAATAAAAGGCAAGAAGCGATTGGAAAGTGGCCGGAGAGAGTCTGCCCAGTGGCTGCCGACCTTGGTGCCTTTCATGCAGCTTTTGTTCTCCGAGTTAAAGGAGAAATGGAAGACATGGTCATACATATAAGACAAGAGTCAAGGACAATGCAATGAAAATCTTAGCATTGTGCTCAGAGAAAGAGACCCCTGCTGCCTGAGGTAAATGAAACGAGGCAGCGGTGGGCATCCTGGGGCAGACAGTCTTATGTGAAAGTTCCTTCCCCAGAACACAGGCTGCAGAGCGGGAGCAGGACACCCACTTGCACCTGGAAAACAGAACATTAGAAAGGACAGGGGAGGCCCTATTGGACTCTGTGGCTTTGAGCCCAGAACAAAGGCAAGGGCACGCTGGGGGAAGGGACTTTGAAGTCAGGACTGTAGAGAGGCCATCTTTGCGTTTATGGGAACTGATGGAAGCAGACACTCTTTGACCCAGAGCAACCGGAAAAGGATGTTCTAGAAATTTTGAATCAGCCCAAGGAGAAAGATTTCAGTAATTGGGAAAGAATATTTAAATCCTCTTAGAAGGCAGCCACCAGCATGGGTGGTCAAAACTAAAGGCTTTTAAAAAATTAATTTATTTTTATTGATTTCAGAGAGGAAGGGAGAGGAAGAGATAGACACATCAATGATGAGAGAGAATCATTGATTGGCTGCCTCCTGCATGTTCCCCCTCAGTACCCCTCCTGGGGTTGGAGCCCACAAACCAGTCATGTGCTTTTGACTGGAATCGAACCCGGGACCCTTCAGTCTGCAGACTGATGTTCTATCCGCTGAGCCAAACCAGCTAAGGTCAAACCAAGGGCTTTGAAGTCAGGGACAAGTTCAAATCTCTGCTATGATAATGTAGTCTCTGTGTAACGGGGGCGCTACTTAGACCACACAAACCACCATTTCCTCTCTCTTCCCTGGGGATAGCATTCCTTACCTTGCAGAACTGTTGGTCAGATTCAATCAGATCATCAATAGGAGATAGCATGGTGCTCACTCAGTACATGGGGCTGTCACTAGGCATGAAGTGTGAACTGGTGGAGGTCGTGAGGGATCAGATTGATTTCGGTGACACACTCGCTCCAGGTAATTTAGCCTCTCAGTCTTTTTCTACTTGGAAAGGGAGCTTTCCTTCCTAATTTATACTGATCTGAAGAATTACACCCTTTATGCAGACAAAGTGTTATTTAGAGATTTCCAATATGCCACCTGGATTTTACTGTTTACAGAGATGAAAAGTGGCTTTTATCGATTTCCTTTTTGACATACTATGATCTGTCAACACTTGATAAAAAGTACTTATTTTGACCATGATGGCCCGTCAGTTCAGTCACACAACTCATGTGGCGGAACCTCCCTGTCCCCGGCCACAGGGACAAGCCTGTTCGCCAACTTGATCCAATGGACTAAATGTTTTGGTACCTTGTGGACACAGACTCAAGTGATTCAGTTTTTTCTTTGTGATTTTCATGGGGAAAAGTACTGAGTGGGAAGACATTGGGTGGTCCTGGTGAATCGAAACCATCGCTTTTGTGTTTGCCTTTTAATTTGGTCCATTGAGGACTTAAGATCCAAAGGGATAGGGAGGCTCTAAATCAGCGGTTCTCAACCTGTGGGTCGCGACCCCTTTGGCGGTCGAACGACCCTTTCACAGGGGTCGCCTAAGGCCATCCTGTGTATCAGATATTTACATGACGATTCATCACAGTAGCAACATGACAGTGATGAGGTAGCCACGAAAATAATTTTATGGTTGGGTAACAACATGAGGAACTGTATTTAAAGGGCCAGAAGGTTGAGAACCACTGCTCTAGATGAAGAGATTGGGAAATGATTCCTGAAGGGATATTGGGGAATGAAGTATTGTACGAAGAGGGGTCTGTGTGTGTGTGTGTGTGTGTGTGTGTGTGTGTTGGGGGGCGGTTAGAATGGAAGTGTGGGCAGCTCGGCCCCGAGGACCTCTCCTCTGGACATGGGATACCCTCCAAGAGCTGTCAGGAAGCCCCGTTTGTTTGATCTCTGCACCCACGGCCCTGCTGCCTCCAGGGCAGGGCTTTAGTTTCTCTGCCCTCCCAGCATGCACTGCTAGCTTTTAAGGAGTAATGCTGTCACTTCCTTTTGGGGAATGGTCTGGCCCAGCCCAGTGTGGGCTTGCTTTGTTGGACTTAAATCAGGTTGCCCTTCCCTCTTCTTTCCTGATCAAAAGGTGGGCCCCTGCTCTCCAGACCCCTGAAGCTGCCTGGCCTTCTGGCGTTTTCTGAGTGTGGCTCTCCAGCCTTCCCGTCAGTGTCACTAACCCCTCCTCATATTCTCCTGACACTTTCCTTCTCTGACTGTGTTAGTCCGATTCCATTTCTGACTGGCAACCTAAGCTGGGACTGTCACCACTGGCTGCCCCGCCACCAGACCTCCTCCTCTCTGTATTCTAGGCCAATAGTTCTGCCTCACACGATAGGGGCTGATTATACTCATTTTTAAAAAAATTTATTGATTTTAAGCAGAGAGAGAGAGAGAATGAGAGAAACATCGTTTCTGACTTCCGAGTCCAGAGGAGCTCAGTTTTATGGCAAGAGGAAACTTGCATGTTCTGCACCAAAGGGGGCTCATGAGGGTGGGAAAGGGGAGGGTGAGTCCTCTGTTACATGCAGAATGACTCCTCGCGGCTCTGGGGATTCTAATTGATTACAACTTTTCCTTGGTGCCAACCGGTGGCAAGACCTCGGCCTAGAACTTCACGTTGGCCAAGATGCTTTTCGTTTAAGGTTATAGAAACTGACTTGAGCTTACCTAAGTAGGAAGGGGGGGGAGGTGTGTATTGAAAGGAAACTACAATATCTCATGGAGCCCAAGGGCCCCATGTCGGGCCAAGTCCAGGAGTTAGAAAACCATCAGGGAGTCAGGCAGCCATTTCTTCTAATTTTACATCCCTATCCTTTTCCCCCGCGAAGATATACCTTCTCTGCTTCTCCAACAGCAAGTCCAAGACGATCAGGCCACAATTCCTAAGGTTTCCCCCTCTTCCCAAACCCCTTAGTTCTAGGCTTAGGCGGCGCTGTCTCTAGCTTCCTCTAAGTCACAATTCCCTCTTTCTTGGAAAGGGAATTTATTTGGCCCAAGTAAGGCCAAGAGTCCATCTGTGCTTGGGTTGACTATGTTTAGGGACCCCAGGGCCAGAGAATACTAATGTGAGTGTCAGAGTAGCTGTGAGCGAAGTGTAGTTCTTGCAGATAGCTTGGCTGAGTGTGTGTGTGTGTGTGTGTGTGTGTGTGTGTGTGTGCTAACAGATTCTATGACGGTACCTGTGAAAGGTGTGTTTGTCAACATGACTGTGAAAACCGCCCCCCAAATCGCAATGACTTACAACAATAAACACTTGCTTCTCACTTTGCGAGAGCTGTGGCTCTCTGCCACGTGTCGTGTCTTCGCAGCCAGGACTCGGGGGGAAGGAGCAGCCCTGGTTTAGGAAATGTCTTTCTTGTCACAAAGGGAAAAGAAGAGGCCGAGCCAAATGGCGCACCTGCTCTGAAAGCTTCCCCTTGGACGTGGCTTGGCTCGGGTCTGCCCACAGTGGGCCCAAACGCCCCCTGGCCACGCCCGGCCGGGGGGCAGGGGGCACACACTACCTCCAGGAAGGCTCTGCAGGTTGCTGGCCGATGGGCAGGCTGCGGGGTCCTCTACCAGGGCGCCAGGAAGTGTGAACAATAACACAGCCAGCGCAACAGGTTCTAATAAAGGCAGCCATAATTGACCTTTAACAAGTGCTTCAAAGGCGCTAGACACTGCGCTAAGAGCGTTATGCAAATTGCCTCATTTAATTATCCCAATAACCTCACGGAATCGCTGCTCTTCTCACTGTGCAGAGGGGGAAATGAGAGCTGGGAGAGGTTAAACAACTTGCCCCCGTTCCACCGCCCCTAAGCGGGCCTGCCCGGATCCACAGCGAGCTGCTCGGGAAATCCGCCTGCATCAGCTCCCCGCGGCTGCCGTAACCAATCACCGCAAACTCGGCGCCTTAAACAGACAGTCTCTGATACATCTGCGGGTCCGAAGCCTCACGTGGGGCTTGCTGGGCTAAAACCAAGGTGTCAGCAGGGCTGGAGGCTCCAGGGAAGAATCCGTTCCCTTGCCTGCTCCAGCGGCCAGAGGATTTCCCATTGCTTGATGTGCTTCCTCCATCCGCAAAGTCAGCGCTGGGGGGCGGAGTCCTTCTCCCCTGGCATCACTCTGACCGGCTGCCACGTCAACTCTTCTTCTCCGACCCCCTCTCCTCGCCCCCTCTTCTGCTTTGAAGGACCCCTGCGATGACACGGAGCCCTGCAGGCAATCCAGGGTAATCTCTCCATCTCGGGTCCTCAGTTACCTCTGCCAAGTCCCTTTGGCCTGGAGGGTAGCATAGTCACAGGTTCCAGGAATTAGGATGCGGACATGTTTGGGGGACTATTATTCAGCCTACCATGTCATCTTTCCTTCGGTGCGACATGTGGCCTCCCAGAACGCCTGAAAAAGGGGCAGAGATAACTACCCTCCCTCCCTTGTTCACACCGAGTTTCCCGTACATCCAGACCAGTGGTGTTTATGCACACATTCAGCAGACACCGATTCAGGGGATCCGGGAGAGCCCAGAGCGGATCATCTGTTTGTTAGTTGTGGAGGAGAGAGAGCCTATTGCTGGCTCTTAAAGCAGAAAACCCAAAGCATTTTACGCCTCATGTTCCTGGCACGGTGCCATCATTAATAGATGGTCACGATATTGCTAAGAACAAAAACACACATTCACGGCCTTAAAAACGTCAACATGAAAAGTAAACTTAATAGAAGATGGGCACAGGAACGCAGATAACACAGGTTATCTTTAATAATGAAATTATTTATGATCAAACATTTTTACCTCATTTCAGTTCGATGCTGAAACAGTCACGGTAATGTCACAATTAAATATTAATACGGACAGACACAACCTAATTGGGAGGTTATTAAAGCTTCAAATTAAGTTTTTCTTTTTTTTCCTCACCAAAAAGGTCCGCCTCAAAGGGCGTCAGGGGATTTCCAGAACATGTGTTCTATTGACGTGGATTTGCTGGGTTGAGAGAGGGAAGGTGTCAGAAGAGGGGAAGCCTGAATCCCTAGGCAATGCTAATGAGACGTTTTCTGCCTCTTCCTTGAGTAACCAGAGGACTGGTTATTACTCTTGTCCTTCTTGGTGCAGAGCTGGCTGTTGCGTGGGGGGTAGCAATTTCTCACTGGCTGCCTGGTGAACCACCCCACAACGTAAAATAATCCTTGTATTGGGCACAGTTCTGTAGGTCGGCATTTTGGCTGGGCTTCTGCTGGTCTCATCTTCGGTCGCCTCTGGCTGCTGGCTGGGGCTGGCTGCCTAGGATGGCCTAAGTCACAGCTGGTGGGCGGGGGGGGGGGGGAGGCTGGGCTGTCAGCTGGGCCACACGTCTCCAGGAGGCTAGCCTAGGCTTCTTCACACGGTGGCTGGGCTCCAAGAACAGGAAGAGGGAGAGGAAACCCAGCTCTGCCTGTGACATGTTTGCTGAACGTGGCCATAGGCACTCACTTGACCAACACAACACTTACTGTGGGCGGGATCTACACGTGTCACTGACACAGGAGGCGTGGTTCACTGTGCCATAACCGTTTCCATCTACCACATGGAGACTCACCTGGCACACACTGAGCGTTCCCCAGGGATAAAGGATACAGGGAAGGGAGGAAGAATGCTTTACACCCCTGTGTCCTATTGTTTCCCCAAGAAAGAAGCCATGCATAGTTCAGTCATTCAATAACACGCTCCCTGTCAAAGTTCCTGTTAGCTTCTCAGGTGCTATGGGCAGAGCTGGAGAGCCCAAGGTTAATGACTCATGAGTTCTTTTTTTTAAATATATTTTTTTATTGACTTCAGAGAGGAAGGGAGAGGGAGAGAGAGATAGAAACATCAATGATGAGAGAGAATCATTGATCAACTGCCACCTGCAACCCCCCCGCCCCCCCTACTGGGGATTGAGCCCACAACACCGGCATGTGCCCTTGACTGGAATTTTGAACCCAGAACCTTTCTGTACGAAGGCTGATGCTCTATTTATTGAGCCAAACTGGCGAGGGCCATGGATTCTTTAATTCTTATCATAGGCTGAAATGCATGTAACACCCGTTTCACTTAACAGGACCCTACACTGAGCAGTACCTCAGGGGTCTGTGCCATCACTGCTCCACAGGGCAGAACCCACATTCAAGCCGGGCTCCCCCAGAGGGTCGTGTGCATGCACTTCTGTGCACAAGGCTGTGCATCTACAGGTTTTTCTTGCTATTTACTCTCCCAGTTAACGAGAGAGGTTTGTTGAAATCTCCAAAGATAATTGTGAATTTGTCTTTTCCTTGTGTTAGTTCTCTCAGTTTTCACTGTATATATTTTGAAACTGTGTTGCTGTGCATATATAGTTAGGATTGTTTGATCTTCTTGATATCTTACCTTTTCATCATGGGATATTAGATATTATAATAACCGTGATATTGTTAGAAGATGCCACGTAGTATGCCTGTTATGAAGTCTACTTTTCTACTGTCAATAAAGTCACTTGAGCTTTCATTTGATTAACATTTGCATGATATCTTTTTCCTGCTCTTTTACTTTTAATTTCTCTATATTCATTTTCTCTGGCTGCTTTCAGATTTTAAAAAAATCCTTGGCTTTCAGCAATTTGGCTAACATCTTGGTGTAGTTTTCTTTAAGTTCACTCTGCTTCTGGTTCATTGAGCATCTTGACTCTGTGGGTTTATAGGCCTCTGGATGAATTTTTTTTCTTTGTCAACTATTTAAGTTGTTGTTTTTTGAAAAATATATTTTATTGATTTTTTACAGAGAGGAAGGGAGAGGGATAGAGAGTTAGAAACATCGATGAGAGAGAAACATTGATCAGCTGCCTCCTGCATACCTCCTACTAGGGATGTGCCCTCAACCAAGGCACATGCCCTTGACCGGAATCGAACCTGGGACCCTTCAGTCCGCAGGCCGATGCTCTATCCACTGAGCCAAACTAGTTACGTAGTTGTTGTTTTTTTAATTGAAGATCAACAAACAAGCCATAAACAAGTTTTGACTATGCCAAGACACCAAAAGGCAAAATATTAATTGACTCATTCTGGTTGGGTCAGAAACAACCAGTTTGGCATAATCCAGGAACATTCTATCAATGTAGGGATTAAAGATTTCCTATCAGGGCCAGGACAGCTGTCTCTTGTTCTACGTGTGTCATTTATGCACTGTGTGAATGTGGGCAGGACACGATCCCTGTAGCACCTCAGTTTTCCGATCTTGAAAATGAGGATTGGGGTCTGCTTCACCCCCTTCCTACCCCTACCTCTCAGTATTTCATGATTTAATTGCAGCCCTTTCAAAACATGCTCCAGAAAACACAAGTCTCATATCATGATGAGAAGGAAAGGGCCTCCCTGTTCAAAGACATCTGAGCAACTTTACATGTTGTTGTATTTCGTAGACTCTAAAATGCCATAAATGAATACACCCCATTACTTTATGTTCAATAAAGAAAGACAAGTGTCTATCAAGTAAGCTGTGAAGCAACTTTCTTAGCATTTGGGATTTTTATTTTGTACGTACTGAAAGAGCTGCATCATATTTATTTAGATATGGATTTTTTATTGTAACCACTCTTGTGTTGATCTAAAGAAGAAATTTTAAGCAAATCAAATCGCTTAGGTTCCCGCAAACTTCAGGTTGAGTTAGACTCTTTTGCATTTTTTTTTTTTTTACTTAGAGTCACTGATGTTTGTGTTTTTCCACAAGGTGTCTTCTTCAGTGTCATCAAGAGTCTTCCAAGCCACTGGCACCCACGATGCAAATTCCCATGCATATGTTCAGCTGCAGCTGTTTTCTGGCTGACTACCATTGTCAGATACATTCTGATTTTGAAAATGTTAAAATGTGTGTGTGTGTGTGGGGGGAAATGTGCATTTTGGAATGAAGGAACTATGCTATAATCCCTCCTTGGATATGCATTATGCATGATACATAATTAAGGCTCTGAGATACCCTGCACACACACACACACACACACACACAAAAGTGTGTTTAACTGTGTTTATCCCAATGTTTCCCAAACTTAATTGATCCTGGAATTGAGGCTGACTCCTAATATTTCAGGGCCCTGACAGGAGTGTCAGTGGAGGCCCACATACCATGCGTCTAAATATTTAAAAGTTATAAATTAAGCCAACCAACTGTTACATAAAATATGCCATATCCTTCTCTCTTGACAAATACACTTTCCTATTTACCTGGAAATCCAGGTTTGAATGTAGAATCCCTGGACTCCTTAGACATCTGCATTGAAAGAGCTGCTCCTTGGTCCCTAGCTTATGGACCATCCCTGCTTGATCCCATCCTACAAGAAGCGTCTAGTGTCTATGAATGGGCACTCCAGGTGCATGTCCGCATCGGAACTTCTCCCCATAGGAGCTTGGGCTGACTGGGTTCGCAGAAAGCGGGCTAGAAGGAGGGGTAT
This sequence comes from Myotis myotis, assembly GCF_014108235.1. Classification (NCBI taxonomy): domain Eukaryota; kingdom Metazoa; phylum Chordata; class Mammalia; order Chiroptera; family Vespertilionidae; genus Myotis; species Myotis myotis. The sequence goes on from NW_023416323.1 coordinate 39,991,761, forward strand.
GAGTAGACGTGTCTCCTTGGGCCTGTGGACTCCTCGCGCTGAAGGGCACAGCCAGGGAGTCCAGAGCTGGGCCTCTGTGACTCCAGGCTCTCTGGCTTGGGCCCCGGGATGGGAATGCTAAGATGCTTTTACCACGTGACACCTATTGACATCTCATGGAGCGGGCAATATTTCCAGCAACAACTCTGAGGGCGGATGGACCTGTCTGTGAATATGCTGTACTTTCTTTCCCTTTTCTCTCGTCTTCCCTTCTCAACTGTTTCTTTTAATGCTTCTCCCTTAGGCGATCACACCCAGTTCCTGTATAAGACCTTTCCCCCAAGGGAATTCATATCAATTCCTATCATTCCATCCTTAGGAGGAATGGGGGGCCGTAACCAGTGGTACCCCCTTTAACAGTTGAGAAAACAGTGACCCAGAGCAGTGAAGTGACGGGTCCAGGCCATTGAGAACGGTCACTGTGCTTTATCACTGGCCGAGACGGAGGGATCCCTCCTGCCTGCGAAGAGGATGCGTGCATGTTTCAGTGGGCCTCTGTAGCGCGTCCCCGACGGTCATGCCCGCGCAGGGACATTCCGCACAGCGGGGTGCAGAGGGGCAAGGCCAAAGAAGAGCAGGGATCTGAAAGGGATGCAGGTGGAGAGAGGAAAAGATCTCATTCCTCGATCGCCTCTGTGCACAAAACTCTTGCTACAAATTCAAGTTTAATGAAGGGAGATTTTCCATCTGGAACCATCTCTTGGTCCTCTGAACTACGTCAGAGGAGGGGCTGTACCCGTGGAAGGGAGAGGGAGGAAATCCTGTAAAATGGGGCCATGTCACTCAGTAGAGCACAGCTAAGGAAAGGTGTGTGTGTGTGTGTGTGTGTGTGTGTGTGTGTGTGGTCACAGGCATGAGCAGTAAGCACCTGTCACAAGGGCAAGCTCTTCATTCTCTCCACAAAAGGAGGAGGTGCTCCCTTCTCCTTGGGTGTCTGTGCTCAGATTCCTCTTCACGAGGAGAAGACACTCGGTGACTCTCTGTTTGGTGCTTGACCGTGAAGGTGGACATCCCCAGGCTGAGCCCCACAGCTGTGTCCCATCCAGGTGCATGTGTTCACCCAGATGGGCGACCCTGGGAAAGAGCCCTTCCATGTCTCAAAAAGTTTGGAGAGTATGACTCCCCGTTTGGGGCCTTATGTGCTTCCTGCCATAGCTCTGCGGCCTAGGCCAACTCCTCCTCCTTCCATGACGGCAGGAGACGGGAGAATGTTCATTTCTCCTCTGCGTGGCGCTTCAAATTCATAATCCGGGCCGGTTCACACCACAGCCGGGCTGGTTGATGAGACTGGTGTCAGTAACACCTCCGGTTTCACCGTATCTCTGTGAGCTGGGGTATGTGAGAGTCTCTAACGTGGCTGTTCGTGAGAATTCTAAAGCACAGTTAGTCTGAATGGCTGCTGTAATTGACAAAAGCCATCTCATTGCGCCTCTAAAACGCGTTGTCCCTTCCATCAAAAGCCGCAGCACAGGCAGGTGTAATCAGGGGGCCCGGGGAGGACAGAGGACTAGTGCAATTAGAGCGACGGGTTACAGATCTAGCTTTCAAATGAAGACCTGGTGTTAACACTGCCTGTATCCCCCTGGCCCTGATGGCGTGTTATTATTTGCATGACTCTAGCCCTCCCCCAAGAACATGCAGCTGTTCCATAGGACTGATATTTACTTTAAATATATATCAAATATCAAAGAGCCAGGCGAGAGGTTAGAATGCAATTTGTGCTTATGAAGAGGTGGGTGGCTAAGGCCAGCGATATTATTTATCTTCTGATTTCTGCACTAGTCTCTATGAATATAAATAAGAACATGATTCTGTGGGAAAACACTGCTCAGAGGGGAAAAGTCAATAGTAAGCATGAGCTTGATGCTGTAGGAACCCCTGCACTTTCTTTCGTTATTGAATTCATTGGGTGGCATTGATGAATAATGTTATGTAGGTTTCAGGGGTACAGTTCTATAATACATCATCTGTGTATTGTATTGTGTGTTTGCCACCCAAAGTCAAATCATCTTCCGTCACCATTTATTCCCCCATTTACCCTCTTCTGCCTACTCCCCACCCCCCTTTCTCTCTGGTAATCACCATACTGTTGTCTGTGTCTTTGAGTTTTTTTGTTTGTTTGTTTAAGCCCTTCAGCTTTTTCACCCAGCCCTGCCCCCCCAACGACCTCCCTCCCCTGTAACAGCTGTCCGTCTGTTTTCTGTATCTATGAGTCTGTTTCTATTTTGTTTGTTTATTTTGTTCATTAGAGTCCACATATAAGTAAAATCCTATGGTATTTGCCTTTGTCTGACTGGTTTATTTCACTCAGCATATTACCCCCCAGGTCCTTCCATCTGTCACAAAAGGTAAGCTTCCCCCCCCCCTTTTTTTTTTTTTTACAGAGAGGAAGGGAGAGGGATAGAGAGCCAGAAACATCGATGAGAGAGAAACATCGATCAGCTGCCTCCTGCACCCACCTCCCCCCCCCACTGGGGATGTGCCTGCAACCAAGGTACATGCTCTTAACCGGAATCGAACCCGGGACCCTTCAGTTCCCAGGCTGATGCTCCATCCACTGAGCCAAACCGGTCAGGGCGCTTTCCTTCTTTTTTATGGCTGCATATTATTCCACTGTGTAAATGTACCACAGCCCGAGCTCCTCCTTGAACTGGGATGCATGTGTATTGTGAGTTATGACTGCTGTTTTGTAAGTCCCTGAGCTTTTTCTACTCTGATGTCATCAGTTGGAGACCTAGTTTGATGCGCAAACCGCAGACATTGTCTTAGTCCGGCTACAGCGGCATGTCGTAGTTCGGGTTTTCTAGAGAAACTGATCAATAGGCTCTGTGTGTGTGTGTGTGTGTGTCAAGAGATTTATTACAAGGAACTGGCCCACATGACCATGGAGGCTGTGAAGTCCCCAACAGTTATAGTCAGGAGAGGGACAGGAGTAGTTGTGGTCTGAGTCCAAAGGCCTAAGGAATTCCTGTGGCATCCGTTCCAATAAAAGCTTGTGGGCTCGAGACCCAAGAAGAATCAATGTTTTAGTTCAAGTTTGAAAGTAGAAAAAGATCCAGGTCCCGGCTCTAGCTCTCAGGCAGGAGTTCCCTCTCATTCAGCTTTTTTGTTCTATCCAAGCTTTCAACTGATTGGACGAGGCCCACCCACATCGGGGTGGGCAATCTGCTTTACTCAGTCTAGACTCAAATGTTAATCTCATCCAAAAAGGCCTTTATAGACACACCCAGAATAGTATTCAACCAAACATTTGGACACCCTGTGGTCCAGCCAGATTACGATATAAAACTAGCCATCATGAGATGCATTTGAGGCCTGGTGGGAAAACAAGTTCATTCAATGGTGAAGAAAAAAAAAAATCGAAGAACCAGCAGAGAGTAAAGGAATCTGGCATTAACATTAGTTTATTTGGCTAATGAGGCCCCTAAGATGATTCCCCCAGGGGGAGGGAGAAACATCCCTTACATAAAAGTCTCATTCCATAACTGCCCTGTTTAGGCACCAGTGTATGGTTCCTGCGTGTCTCTCCTCTGGGGTATATGGAGTGCATACAGCGCTGACCTCAGATTCCCTGTTTTTTTATGGGAAAGATTTTTCTCTCTCTCTTAGAAAGTCCTGTTACTTGGGTTTCATAGCTGGCTTTTTGGTAAAATGTTGCCAAGAGGACACTCCCTGGGAAAAACAAAAAGAACCCCCACTGTAAGTTGGAGTCTCCCTCAGGTACCCTACACCCACTAACTATGGCTATTCTAAGTTTCCTTCCATGGATGCCCACTGGTCTCCAAAGAGAGACCGGATTTCTGTGGGCGAGGAGAGAGTGTCCAAAGAAGGCGGCGCTCTAAAGATTGAGGGTAGGCTCTCACCATATAAGGCCAGAACTGTGTATAATGAAGCATTTTATTTGTAAACATTTTATATTCACTAGGAAATATAGCAAACGTGGTTTGGGGGATACAGCATCAGACCTTAATAAGTCCAGCACTGCCGTCTTCTCCTGGCGTGTTGCAACCGTGGCTTCTTGAGTTGAATGGATCTTGAGTTTCTTAAGAAAGAGCAGTTGGCTTATGCATCAGACTCCATTATATTAAAAATTCTTTTTGTCCCCTGAGCACATGCAGTTGACTTTGTGGAAACGACGTGTTTGTATATGTGGCGATTCTACCGCCCTGCCTGCGGTGTACGGCCACCATTAGCATGAGAGAAGCTCCCTTTAGTACCCAATGTGGATTAGCACACACAGTTTTGGAATTCTTGGCATTCCCTGGTAGGCTTCTGCCCATCTTAGATATCCCTAAAGGTCACTAGAACAACAACCCCAAGAAACCACGCTAGGGGCAGCTTTTCACAATTTAGCTTGGAGCTCAACTTCTTGCTAAGTGAAAGTGATTAAAAAGAATTTCAAGCATGCAGCCTGTGACTGCTGAAAGTGGCAGATGGTGTGAGCTAGTACATTATGTCAAGGAATCCATGGGCATTTTTGCAACCATTTCCAGCTCGCGGTACATATTAATACTCCCAGAATGCTGTCATCGCAGGAGCCTGGCCAGCTGACCCTTGTCAAATGTGCCATTTCTTTTTTGTTTCCAAAAGGCTTCATTTCAGTTGCATTTTTCTAGCCTCTCCTAGGAGAGTCTTGTTTGGAGGTTTTGTTAAGAATCTGAGGCATTCGGAATTATTCTTTAAGCGTCTCTTGTTTCATCTGTGCTCTCATTTGTTTGGGGGCTGGGCAACACTCCCTCCCTGCCTGCCTGTCTATTGTGGATGGCTTGTCCCTCTCCGCAGTAACACCTCAGGGAAGACAGAGGCAACGTGGGTTCACACATTTCAGTTTATCAGCCTCGTAAGGACTGTGGTCGTGGGAGGCGCACACTCTGGTAGACCAGCTGGCCCAAATCACACTCCCTCATCCAGGTGGGTCCTTCTGTCCTGGTGTGCTGTCGTGCTACCAGGAGAGGTCTGACACCTGAGCCTGCACTGACTCAGAAGGATGCACAGGCCGCCACTTGCTCACACTATCTTTGTTGGAGTAACAGCCTCCATTTGCAAACTGTGTGGGAAAAATGTATCTCATCCAGCTCATCTTTTACTTCCCTACAAACTGTCTTGCAGGGTTTCTTTTTGTTTTGTTTTGGTTTTTTCTTCTCTTTTTTTGGTCAGTTTTGCTGCAGGGCTTCCTTGAATGCAACTGTCCTTTCTCACATGTGATGAACCACCGAGGCCTGAGCCAATCAGGAGAGACCAGCCCTCTAGCCAGGGTTGGGCACAGGCAGAGCATTGGCGATGGTAGGCAATCTCCAGGCTGTGCTTTGGACTTCTTGAGCTGTGTGGGTTGTAGCTGTAGGCCTTACCTTGGCCATGGTGAGGAGAAGTGCTTCCGGGTCACCGAGAGCAGAAGATGAGGCTGTCCGACCTTCAGGGCTACACTTGAGTCAGTCCCAGCTGGAGGGTGGCAGCGGGAAACACGAGGAGGCTGATTCACAGGTTGGGTAAGCAACCTCGGGGATCCCTCCTAATAGCTGAGGAGAAACTCCCAGGAAAGGCTGGACTTTGGGCGGCCTAGCATATGGGGACTCTAAGTCACTATAATTTGAATATTAAGAGAAATGTAATTTGGAACCCTATCAGGTCCTTGTATCTTTCTCCCTAGGCCTCTAGCAGGTCCAGAAGACTCATTCCTGTCTTCTCTCCTCGAGCTCATCTCATTTCAACAGGAGGAATCTATGGTCTCTGGAAGGGTCTACGCATCTGCATAACAAATTAGTCATGGATAAGACAGGGCATTGTGAAATGACCAATCCTTCCTCTCTCGTGGCTCTTCTGAGACCCTGGTGACAAGATGACACCCAGTGGGTGGAAGTGGTGTTTTCCCTGAAGGAAATGAATGCCTCCACTGTCAGCCATGGAGGGAAATGATGAGTCGTGACGCAGAGAGTGAGACAGCCTTGTGTGCCACGCTGGTAACTCTCCCTGCACAGTGACAGCGCTCGGCAGAGGCACTGTGTTCTGGTGGTGTTGCCTGGGGCAGGTCCTACGGGAAATGGACCCAGGCAGTGAAATGTAGACGGGGAGAGAGGAGGACAAAGCCAGCCGGTGCGTTGAGAGAGCGTGGAGCCCTGAGAAGCTGAGGCGAATCCTGACTCTGAGGGGTGGAAGGCGAGATGGACGAGAAAGGCCAGGCTGACAAGCAGGACGGTCTTCTCCATCCCGCCGCAGGCCGGCCCGGCAACCAGCAGATAAGCCCTCGAGCGTCCGTTCGGTGGATACCTGTTAGATTATTTGTCCGTAACTCACACCGCCACCCGTCATTGTGGTGACAGGGGAGCCTGGCAGCAGCTCCTTATCTGGTTTCACGGGGGAACGGAGCGAAGCACAAAGCAAATGGAGCTCGTTGGGAAAGCGGGTCACCTTTCTTCCTCCAATTCCTGGGGAGTCCCGACCCCACCCTTGAGTGTCCAGGGCCTGCACTACTCAGAGAGGAGCAAGGTGGCGGCCCAGGTGGGGGGCTTTCAGTCTCACTGGAAGGCCCTACTCTGAGCAAAATTATCTTCTCTCTCACCAGCTGCCTAGAACTCCAAGTTATGTCCATGGGCTCGGCATTGTGTTTCCAGGTGTCCCCTGTGACAACGCAAACGCCCTCGAATAGGGGGTACACCCAGGTGTTGCCGGCTGTGCCTGCAGTGCTGGGAGCCCGTTTAACCCTGAGTGTCTCCCCAGGCTCTGCGTACCCCCCTGTGGTACGGAAGATGGTTGTAGGTGGTGCCCACGCAATCCAATCCAGAGCTCCTTTTTATTTTATAGTTTTATGTGTGCAGTTACTTTCTATTTAAGGCAAATGGGCCTGCTGATGGATGCTGGAATACATTTCTCTTAAATGAGCTTTTAAATTTTTAAAAAGGCAATGTAGGGAAAAACACGAAGTATATGATAGGATAGGTGTGCATGCATATGGAAAATAACCCGGGCGATTCTCTAAGTTTTGGGAACACTGATTTCACAGCATATCTTTTTTAAAGAAATGTTTTTATTGATTTCAGAGAGAGGAAGGGAGAGGGAGAGAGAGAGAAACATCAATGAGGAGAGAGAATCATGGATTGCCTGCCTCCTACATGCCCCCTACTGGGGACCGAGCCTCCAACCTGGGCATGGGCCCTGATTGGGATCTCCTGGTTCATGGTTTGTTGCTCAACCATTGAGCCACACCGGCTGGGCGTCACAGCCTATCTTATTTCATGAATAGGTGGGAAGGCCCTGTAATGGGGGTGCGTGAGGCAGAATAAGGTTGTTGATTCTTGGCATTGATTTATTGACTAATTGGCCAATGATGTGTGCTGAGAACAACTGGAGAGGGCATAGGGAGTGAGCTTATTCAGCATGGGGACCAGACAAACTAGAGGGTGCGACCGCCTTTCCAGCTGGGGCTCTGCTATGATTGACAAGCAGCTGACAAGGTCCTAGGTGCCTGTTGCCTCATTCCACTCTCAGATCAGTGACAGCCCAGAGCACTGGGCTGGGCACAGCAGAGTTTGTGCATGGACTTCCTCCCTAGGGGCAGGAACCTAAAACGAAGCATCAGTAGACCATTCCAGAAGGGGACCCTGGGAATGACAGATGACATTGGATGTTAATGCTGGGATCAAACATAGGGCAATGGTCCTGGTTCTCCAAGACCAGGATTGGAAAATTCCCCAAAGACCTTGAAATGAGACCAATGGTGTTTATAGGGTGTGCTGGCCCCAGCTATAGCCAGGAGGACACATCAGCTGAGTCTGCTGACCTTAGAGGTTAGTGACCCTGGGCTTTTCAGAACTTGATATCTTCATGGACCAGCTCATGGCTTTGATGAGCAGGCGCTGGGTGATCACCTACACGAGGGCAGACACGGGCTCATCTTGCTCACCTGTCTCCCCAAGACTATGGGTGCTTAGGTGGAGCCCAGTAAGCATTTTCTGAATGAATGAGTGAATGAACGAATGAATGAGTGAATGAATGAATGAATGAGTGAATGAATGAATGAGTAACATTTCTTGAACGAGCTGAGTTAGATGATATTGAGAAGATATTTCACTTCTTTGAGCCTCAAAGTTTTCATTTTTAAAGTCAAGTCATACTGTTGGCTAAATCCTACACTCATTTCGGTTGACCTCATAGCAAACTATTGTGAGAACAAATAAACAGCATTGAGAATAGTAGCTTATTTTCTGAGCGCTTGCTATGTGCCAGATACTACATCGAAGAACTTTCCACACATCTGTATACCCCAGTTATCGCTACCGAGGAGGTACCGACCCAGGACACCTGCCACATTCCCAGGGCCCAGTGCAACATGCAAATGCAAAGGTCTTTGTTCAAAAATTACTCAGCATTTCATGACAGTGACAGCGGAGGAGTAAACCAAGTGTGAGGCCCTGCTAAGCACCTGTCCATGAAGTTGACCCTGCCTACTGTCCGCCACTTGCCGATGATTTAACTGAGGTATAAGGAGTTCACACTCCCACAAGGTCAAAGACTATTAAGAAACACACGGGATTCAGATCCTGGCAGTTGGACTCAAGAGCCCAGGTCTGTGGCCACTAGTCTGTAACGTCTTTCTCAGGAGACAACACATGCAGAAAATAGTGCTGCCTAAGTATAGAGTGTTGTTATTATTTTCCCACCAACAGGGGAAGCCTTATGAATGAAGGCCATAAAAGAGTTGTAAGATGGCTCTGCCAGCGTGGCTCAGAGTTTGAGCGTTGACCTATGAACCAGGAGGTCATGGTTTGATTCCTGGTCAGGGCACATGCCTGGATTGTGGGCTCAATCCCCAGTGGGGGGGCATGCAGGAGGCAGCTGATCAATGATTCTCTCTCATCATTGATGTTTCTATCTCTCTCTCCCTTCTTCTCTGAAACCAATTATATATATATATATATATATATATATATATATATATATATATATAAATTTAAAAGAGTTGTAAGCTGGATAAGTTCAGAGTTCTAATGTACAGCATGGCGATACGAGTTCATTATACTGAACTGTACACTTTGAATTTGTTAAGAGGGTAGATATAAGTGTTCACACCACACATATACACACACACACAGGTAATTATGTGAGGTGATGGATATGTTAATGAACTTGATTGTGGTAATCATTTTGCAATGTATATGTATATTAAATCATCACATTGTACCCCTTTAAAAAAATCACATTGTATAACCTAAATAAATACAGTTTTTATTTGTCAATCATACCTCAATAAAGCTGGAGATGGGGAGAGAGAAAGACAAAAAAAGAGGCCAATGCAATGAGGAAATTTTTGAAAACCACTTACTCCCAGAAGCCTGAGCCGCCACCAGGAGACTGGGCCTGAAGGGACTCCTACTTCTCATACCAAACTCTCTCTCCTCGCCGCCTCCCACCCTCATTTAGGGACCATAAACATGGCGACAGCTACTGATTGGTTTGAGGCCATCAACATGAGTTTAGAAAAGGGGAGGTCATGCCCAATCAGCATGATTAATGTCGTGAAGTGTCTCCAAGCCGAGCAGGAGGGAAGGAGGGAGCTGGAATCGCCTGGGCTTTGAGCAGGCTTTCGGTACAGAAGGTGGGCAAAGTCATGGGGCGGAAGTCAGGAACTACAGTGAAATGTCGGCCTGGAGGGCAAAGCCTGTGTGTCCAAGGATCCTGTGAACCCGGCAGGTGAAAACTCCTAGTTTGCTTCTTCACAGAGAATCCTTCAGAGCTTCTCACCCTGCCGGCTCCCCAGGACACGGGGCCTAACCCCAGAACTTTCCCCCAAAGCCTTGCTTCTGGACGGACACCCCTCTCCCCTCACTTATACGTCCCATTTGGGAAAGAGGGCGCTGTGTTTTAGAGAAGTCATATCCCAAGTACAGTTAGAGCCGTACACGAGATGTACACCAAGGTTGTTTTTAATTCTTGTGGCAAGCAGCACCTTCATTAAGCCAAATGAAAGCTGTAGAATGTTCATATCACAACCCTATAGGCAAAGGGTATGCATTAGAATTCTCCATGGCCCCCCATTCACCGAGGGGGGATTTGATAGTTATCTTGAAGGCAGAGGAGATAGAATGGACAGGAGTCTGCAAACTTCTTCTGTGAAAGGCTGGCTAGTAAATATTTTAGGCTTTATGCGCCATGTGGTCTCTGTTGCAACCATTCAATTTTGCTGGGATAGCATGAAAGCAGCCAGAGACAATACATCACGGAATGAGCATGGTGTGTTCCAATAAAACTTTATTTACAAAATCAGGTGATGGGCTGGATTTGGCCCAGGGGCTAGAGTTGTCAACCTTTGATCTGGACGTACCTTTTGGAGGTCTCAACGTTGAACGTGCCCGAAGATTACTGGGGACAGATTTATAGAGACAACAGTGGCTTAAAGAATTTTCTAAAGACGATTGTGATTGTCATTTGCAAAGACTTTGATCCCAAACCTAGCCTCGCATACTGTTACATGTGACTTTTAAAATATGTCTGTTAGAGTTGGGTACCAGGAAGGTTCGGTAACTTGTCCAAGGGCACCCAGCCAGGGAGCCCTGAAGCTGGGATTTGAACTCTTTCATTCTGGTTGGAACTGCCTCTTCCAAACATGTAGAATGGACTGATCTAGAAATGCCTGATCTTTCAGGACAGTGCATCCTACAGCCTATTAGAGGTTAGGTACCTGATAGAGGTTCTTTTTGGCAACGATAATGATATGATTAGGAAAAAGGAATTAGAAGGATAACCATGAGGGGAAGGTACAAAGGTAATATCAACCCCCACTCTCCAATTAGTTCCTATTTCTTTCCATCCATCTCCCCACCCCCATCAGCAATATAAATCCTTTGAGATGTAATAATGCTGTCAGTGGACCTGGGCATTTTTATGAGACGTGAAGATCCTATTTGGCCAAAGTCACAGGACTCGCCTTTCTCAATCAAGTATGATGTCATTGAGGAGTTCATGTTCCCTGTGGTGTTTCAAGAATCCTGTTAAAAAAGCCAAATATGTTCTTCTGAGCTCTCCCAGTGGGGAAGCAGCCATGGTAATGCATAACCATATCAATTAGACGTGGATTAATTGAGCAATAAGACAGGAGCAGCGGTGCATTTCGGGGAGGTTATTGCACGGCTCATGGAGTGCTGCTGAGGCATCCAGCCAAGAGCCGATGACTTCCCCTGGCCACGGCATCTCAGCCATCCCAGACAGGGAATGTTCTTCTAGAAACAGGATCCGCCGCCATCCATCTCCACTGTGAGAAATAAAAAGACCCTCTTATTAACGAGGTGTGATTGGGCCTGGGCAAATGGACAGCTGTTTCATTATTTCATAATTATGATTAACGGCCTTCCCAATGAAGTCATCGTCCGCTGTCCCAAAGCCAATGGGTCCAGTGTCACCCAGTCATGGGGACTATTCCTAGAAGCATGAGCCGCCTCGAGTTTCACAGGCCCTGTGGGGGGTGGGGGCGGGGAGGTTGAGTGGTAATTGCCTTTGGGGATTGTTTGAGCAGGAAACAGGCCTCTTCTTGGGGCAAGTAAATGGAAGGAGCCAAGCGGGGCGGGGGTTTATGAACGTGGTGATGGGAGAAGCAGAGGCAGGGGATGCACTGCCTCTGGTCTCTACGCCATACTTCGCTCTCTGCTGAGCACATTCCCGTGGCATTTTCATCTGGCCTCCTTAATAATTCTTCGAAGTGAATGAATGCTGTTATCATGACTATACGTGATGAAATAGGCTCAGAGAGGTTGGGCAAGTGGCTGGAGGTCACAGAACTATTGAGTGGCAGAGTAGGCATTCTAACTCAGGGCTCTGGCCTAGTGCCTGCTTTGTTCTGTGGGCAGATCTCTGGACCAGGGCTGACAACTATGGTGCTGGGCAAATACACCCAGTTGATTCACAGGAAATCACTGAACACTTTTTTTTTTTTTGTACTGGGCATTTCAGAAATACAAAGAGGAATCATTAGATTGCAGATAATATTATGGGTTGTGCTCCCCCCGCCTATTTATAAGTTGAAATCCTAACTATTGATGCCTCAGACTACGCACCTGGCCCTGCCTCTTTGGTCACTGCTTCCTTTATCCATGAAGATGAGCACAGCCCTCCATCCGACCTTGACTTTGCCTCTCTCAGGATTTCTGGGATGTACCATCTCTGTGACTTTCAATCCTTTGAACCCATTGCTGCCTTTTGTAGTCCAGGTATAGGACTTGAAGGGTGGGCAAGAGTTAGGAAGGCAGTCTTCTCGGTGGATTTGAGGTGGGGTATGAGATAGTAGAGCTGAAAAGCAGAGCGATCAGGGCTTGTGTGACTGGGGCGGGGGGTGCCTCCTCCCAGATGCCAATGTGACACTGAGTATGTTGGGAGACACGCTCGGTTGAGGGATGATTGAGGACATGACAAGAATGAAGCTGTATGATGTTGGGTTTGGTAGACTGAGGAGAGAAGGGCCTTCATCATAACAGTGATGATATTTGCTACCTATAGACATTTACTGCATGCCAAGCACTGTTCCAAAGATCTTTATATAGTGTTTAAACATTTTAATTTTCACAAAAATCCTATGGAGCATTTAATAGTAATATGTCCTGTTCACAGGTGAGGAAAGGGAGTCTAAAAGCCCCAAAGAACTAGCCTAAGCTTGCACGTGCCTAAGCGGGGATTGGAGCTCAGATCTTTGTGATCAGCTCCAAAGCCCTTGCTCTTCTGTGTTCTTCTTTTTTATCCCTTGTAGCTTGAGGAAGGCCCTGGAAGAGGCAGACCTTTGGTGGGGAGAATGGTAAGACGATGGCTACTGATGAGAATTGTCTAATTTCCCCCTTCCCTCCCCATAGGCCTTGGGAAACTCAAAATAGCACCTCTCCTGCCTCCTCCAATGAGCTAGTTTAAAATAGCTTCTCCCGTGGGGCAAAATGGCTCCCGGCCACGGGGCTGCTGGTGGGGGAAGTGAGCTAATCCACTTAGGAAGCTGCTCCTCTCTTGCTGTTTTGTTAGGGAAGGTGATACCCGAGTCCAAGGCTAAGTAATTATAAACCCTCTTAACATCACTTGAAATGAAGGGACTCATATGCAACACGCTGAGATGCCCATCCTCTGGGCTGGGGGTAATGAGTGTCTTTTAATACCAGTCTCAATTGTAGTTTGAACCTCATGAGAGGCAAATAGAAGAAAAACAAGAAAATCTTTTTTAAAATAGAAACAAACAAAAACCTACCAAAAAACGATCCAAAACACAAATTTGCCCTGTGTTTATGTTCCCCATCATTTTGCATATCCCATTACTGCTTGAACTTAAAAAGCAAACCCTAACCCCCCCAAAAACATATACCTTTCTGGAGTGTAGTTTGGCTTCAACAGTCATCATGAATTTTTTTCATGTCTAACAAAATCTCGCATTTACTAAAATGTGCAGTTAACTGCATCACATTGAGAACTCCTCTTGACTCTACGTGTCTACGTTCGCAAGTTATTAGGAATGTAACACACCTGAGTAGTAATTTCCCTTTTCTGAGCACTGCAGAGTCTTCTTAAATCACCCCAGATGAACTCCTTTTTTCCCTGAAGGTGAGGAGATAGGGTCAGGAATTGGGAATCCAGTCAGGGAGGCGAAGGTTCATCGGCTCTTCTTCAGGGCCCTTCATCTTCTTTGTCATTTCCTTTTGAGCAGGTGTAGACCATCCCCTGGTGAGAGTGTCCATAAATGATAAATTCTTCCTAATTCTTTGCTGCTCATCCTCTTCTCCCCCCCCCCCCCATCCAAGTCAAAATAATAATGATAATAATGGTAACAGCACCACCAACAACCACCCATGTTTTGAGTGTTTGCCAATGGTGAGGCACAGCGCTGAACACTTTATGTGTATTTTACTTACCCTATCTCACAGAGGTCTTGCAGCCCCCTGTGAAGAAGGCATTGTTTTCATGGGCGAGGAGACTGAGCCTAGGGAAAGTCAAGAAACTGGCTCAGTTATGCACTCTCTTGACCACTGTGGTTTATACCTTTGAAAGAGACAGCCAGGGGGGCGTGGGTTGTACGGGTGTAGAATGGAGTCAGCAGTGGTTTCAGCTCTTTAGTTCTGTGACCTCACTCTCTGTCCCAAAGTCTGGTGATCAAGCAACAGCCTGAGCAGATGCTTCCTGAAGAACGTCTCCTGCAGCTTTGTATAAAATGGGGATAAAAGTGCAAATGACCTCATTTGTCACCAGCAACAGATTAGAGCAATGGAGGATGGTGCCTGCCCACAGTGGCATAACCCCCCCCCCCCCCCCCGCCCCAACCCCTGCCAAACCATTGAGAATATCCACACAGAAGAGGGACAGTCAGACAGGTTAAGGGATTTGTCCCAGATCACACTTATGTCTTCCCCTGGCTCCCAACTTTGATCTTCTTCCTTCCTCCCTAGAATGCCTGGCAGGTTTCAAGTATCATACAGTGAGACAGCCCAAACCCTGGCATTCCCCGACTGCGATCAGCACTACAGGGAAGACAGAGGCTCGGCAGGGTGGTGGTTAAAGAGGGATTTGACCTCAGCAGCAACTGGGTCTGAATCTTGAGCTGGCAAGACTCCATAGCTCTCCGCACTCTCCCAGCATGGCTCAGGAGCGGATGTGGAGGCTTTGTAGTGGGTTAGAGGGTAGGCTTCTCCTCACCCTCCTCCTCCTCTGGCTGGCTCAGAAAGAATCCCGGGTGTGCCTGAGAGCCACCAAGCGAGCACTGGACCAGACGGATCCTGCTGTGGGGACACAGCAGAGACCACAGCGGGCTGATGACTAGTACCAGGTGGGGACCTCTCAGTGGGCGACAGCATGTCTAGATGCCTCCCCCCCTTTGTATTAACCAGCATTCTCTAGAGAAACAATAGGATATCTAGACAGAGATGTTCTCATATATAAGAGGAGATTTGTTACAGGAATTGGCTCGCACAGTTACGGAGGCCAAGGAGTCCCACGTTAGCAAGCTGGAGATCCAGGACGGCTGCTGGGCAGTCCAAAGGCCTGAGAATTGGGGGGGCTGATGGTATAAGCCCTGATCTGAGGCTGAAAGTCCAAGAAGCAGAGCGCAGGTGTGCAAGGGCAGAAGATGGCTCTCTCAGCTCAAGCAGATTGAGAGCAAAGTCACCCTTCCTTCTCCTTTTTGTTCTACTCCAGCCCTCAGTGGATTGGATGATGCCGCCCGCCCCCCCCACCCCCCCATTGGGGAGAGCCATGTGCTTTACTCAGTTCACCCATTCAAATGCTAATCTCATCCAGAACATCCTCCCAGACAACCTAGAAATAATGGTTTACCAGCTTAGACCAGTCACGTTGACCATTAAAAAGAACCAGCACACCCCTCATGACTTGGCCCTAGACAAGTTCCCCAAATGGACAGCAGCCCATAAAAGAAGGAAAGGACTTCCAATCTCCTGGCTCAAGGTCTTGAACTAGAAAGTAAGTTGATTTATAGAAAAATAACTTTATGTTTCTTACGACCCTGATTGAGGGACCCCAAATTCAATGATGGCCGTTTCTAAGTTAGTTTGCTTGGAACTCTTGGGATGGCGCACCCTCAAAAGAACCCAGTACCCTCTCGCAGCCTCTGCAACAGGCTGGAGGGTGAGGGGCGCTCCCGCCTCATGGAAGATGCTGTCCCGGTGGGAGGAGGAGCGGCGGCAGGTGATTCCAAGGGTGCTGAGCGCCTTTATTAATCATAACCACACACCGAAGGCTGTGCGTCCTCCAGGCGCCTAGTGAGAGATTGCCTTGTCTCCCGCCGCTCCCACGGTGTAATCAGGGCATCAAACTAAATGAAAGGAAATGGCACCTTCTCCTGCCAGCAGGTGCAAGATTACCTCTAATTAGGACTTTGCGAGGCACAACAGTGACGCTGCGTGAATTACAACGTCGCGTTCATTACAGCAACCATTCAGGGTCTCACTTACCTTGTCACGCGTACGGATTCTCAGCATTCAGTCGGGAGCTCGTTTGTGCTCTTGGAGAACTCACCTGGTCTGACGATGCGCCACCCAAAACATTTGTTCGAAGTTATATAAGGTTCAGGGTAAGGAAGGCTGGGGCTGCGTCCCAGGTTTACTGCGGACGGGTGTTCGCCTTGAACAAGTCAGTTGGCCTTTTTGGAACTCAATTCCCCCGCTCATCAAACGAGGGGGCAGAACTGCGCATATGCCTCAAGGTTTCTCCAACCTGATGTGCTTCTCCAGCCTAATGCGCTACTCTGACCAGAAGCTTGCTGGAAAAGCAGAATCTCCGTCCCTACCCCAGACTTACTGGTTTCAAACTATATTGTGCATGTGAATCATCTGGGGATTATGTTAAAATGAAGATTCTGATTGGCTGTATCTGCCTGAGATTCTGCATTTCAACGCGCTCCCAGGTGTTGCTGCTGCATCAACCACACGTTGAGTAGTGAGGCCCTCACATCCCTTCTAGCCTATATTGCCACAGTAGGTACCATTTATTGGGTGCTTCCTGTAGGCGAGGCATTGTGCTACAGTACACGTATTGTCTCATTTAATTCTCACAAGGACTCTGCAGAGGGGATATTGTTAATATTGTCCACATTTTATAGGTAATGAAACTGAGGCTCATGGATATTGCCAGCTAGACCAAGGTCACATGAAGAGCACAGGTGGGATTTGAACTTGGACCGTCTGCCTGGCTCTGTTGCTCATATGCTTAATGACAACGCTCTATTCCCTCCCAAGTAATTTAGCTTTGGAAAAACTCTAACCCAGCGGTTCTCAACCTGTGGGTCACGACCCCTTTGGCGGTCGAACGACCCTTCCGCAGGGGTCGCCTAAGACCATCCTGCATATCAGATGTTTACATGACGATTCATCACAGTAGCAACATGACAGTGATGAAGTAGCAATGAAAATAATTTTGTGGTTGGGTCACAGCATGAGGAGCTGTCTTTATAGGGCCAGAAGGTTGAGAGCCACTGCTCTAACTCTTGTTTGTTTACCTCTTTGGGTGAAGTTGTGGCTGATTCTCTATGGAGGAGCAGGATTCTCACATAGCCAGTTGACATGACACTCATTCCAACTCATGTTTTCCCAGGGTCATATCATATTAGATGAATGAATTACACATTTCACTGTCAGGGCATCTTGAAGAGTCCCAGTTTTCTCCTGTTATGAAATGTGCTTCAGTAAACACACTTGTCTATACACTTTGTACGTGGTGTGACCTTGGGGAGGATTTCCACAAGTCCTAAGCCTGGACCAAAGGATATGCTTTCTTCCATTTGGATACATGCTGCCGTCTTGCCTGCCTTTGGGGCTCATGGTTTGAAAATTAAAGCTCTTCACCGAGTGGCCAAATTTGAATTTTGAATCCCAAACTTCTCTCAGCCAAAATCCTCACCCAATTTTTTTTAAAAATGTATTTTTATTTATTACAGAGAGGAAGGGAGAGGGAGAGAGAGCTAGAAACATCAATGCAGAGAGAGTCATTGATTGGCTGCCTCTTGCACGCCCCCTACTGGGGATCGAGCCCACAACCCGGGCATGTGCCCTTGACCAGAATCGAACCCGGGACCCTTCAGTCCAAAGGGTTTGGCTCTATCCACAGAGCCAAACGAGCCATGAAACTCCATATTTTCAAATATCAAAATTATTACCTGTGAGGATGGACTCTCCTTTTGGTTGTTCCCTCTACCAAAATGTCCATTCAATTGGGAAATAATGATGCCTTTTTAAAAAACTTGAACAAAAAATGAGGGAAATTGTGAAGCTGGGATATTTTGAACCCATGTTCATTGAACTTGATTTCTGAAAAGACAAACCTCACATTTGAGAACAAGGGATCTCTTGATTTCCCTGTTTGGCTCCATGTTATTAGTTTAAACCTCCAAAGATGGTCTAGGGCTGCTAAAATTTCGGGGGCGGGGGGTAGTGTAAAGGCTCATTTTGATGAGAAGACTGAACTCCAGATGGTTGTTTGGGGGAACCAACTTAGATTTCTGGCCAAAACTCAAAATGTTATACATTTGCCTACATATTTAATACTGTACTCAAGTTCCCAAGGCGCCTCTGATGGATTTTTTTATTTGTGAGTCTGGGTATTTCTTTCTCCTATAAATGGTTATTTCTCTACATAGATACACATGGGAGAGTATTTAATTAGAATTGGAAATGTTTTGAGCGTGTTAAGTACAATCTCAGTGATAAGTATCATGATCTTTAAATGCTACAATAAGCATTGTGATACATGCCTAATTCACTGATGAGCACTTGGCATGTCTTTGACAAATTCTTCGTAAATTGCTCAAAAGAGCCCTTTAGAAAGTGTCATTTCACACTGTATAACTCTACCTCTGATATTTCTCAGCCTTGTCTATCTGCAGAAATGGGAAATTGTCTCGCACATTTTTCTTAACTGATTCTGATTTATGGCTTTCGGTGGAGACTCCCGGGACTTGTTGCAATATTCTGTAAATGAAATCTGCTAGCTGCACAATTTGAAAAGTGAAGGCTGTAGTCTCCAAGTTTTCAGAGGCGGCCCGTTTCACCTAGGCAATGAATTATGGGGTCCATAAGTCCATAGAAAGCCTGAACCCTGCACTTGGCGTGTGTCTTCAAGGGAACAGCTCTAGGCATCGAACAAAGACTAGCCACAGCCCGGATGTCATCTGGAGGGTATTAAGAGAAGATTTGTAGCAATTTAGCTGATTGTTAGTGTTAGGGGCAGCCATTCCTTAGCATCAAAGTACTCCATAAATTCTCCCTGTGCCCAGACCTCAGATTTTGCAATTAAATTTGGGTGTAAGTAAAAGATGCCTTGGAAAATTAATTTTAAGATGCATTTAATTTTAGGAAAGTCGATGGCTGCTGGGAACTCGAATTACTTGAAAGTGGGGAAAAAGCAACACTCGGTGTAGTGGGATCATTTATTTATCTCTCCCGATGTGCCCCAAGCAAGCTGTTCTAACTGCAAGTATCTCAGAGAAAGTATTTAATTTCAATCTTCTCTGTCTGTAGTAAGAGCGCTGAAAAGATGAAAGATAGTCTGATGAGAAAGGTGAAGCTAAAAGAGGTTGAAACACATTGTTAGTCAGGGGACCTGGCTCACTGAGTTTTTAAATAAGCTTTTTATTTTGGAACCATTTTAGATATACAAAAAGTCACCAAGACAATACAGAGAGTTCCTATAAGCCTGTTACCCAATTTTACCTACTGTAAACATCTTACATAACCATGGCATATTTGTCCAAACTAAGAAATGAACACTGGTGCATTACTATTAACTAAACGCCAGACTTTATTCAAGTTTTTTCCCCACTATTGCTTCTTTTATTTTAAAAAATATTTAAAAATTTTTAAAGTTGATTTCAGAGAAGAAGGGAGAGGGAGAGAGAGATAGAAACATCCATGATGAGGGAGAATCATTGATTGGCTGCCTCCCACATGCCCCCTGCTGGGGATGGAGCCTGCAACCTGGGCATGTGCCCTGACTGGGAATCAAACCGTGACTTCCTGGTTCATAGGTCAATGCTCAACCACTGAGCCATGCAGGCCGGGCTCACTAATGTTTTTATTTTTTATCCAGGATCCCATTGAAGACTGCATGTTGCATGAGCTGTCAGATCTCCTAGCCTCTTCTCGCCCAGGACAGTTTCTCAGTCTTTCCTTGTTTTGCATGACCTTGACATTTTTGGGGAGCACTGGTCAGGTATTTTGTAGAATGCCCTCAATTGGGATTTGTCTTCATGCTTTTCCTCATGATTAGACTGGGGTTTTGGGATTTGGGGGAAGAGCACCACAGCAGTGAAGTGCTTTTCTCGTCACATCGTATCATGCTATCCTGCTTCCAACATGACTTAGCACCAGCAATGTTAACCTTGATCTCCTGGGTAACATAGCGTCTGTCCTATTTCTGGGGCTACAGTTTGGATCAGTGCTAAAGAGTGTGGCAATTGATTAGTGATGTCTGCCACAAGCACAGGATTAGCTGTGAGATAGCATTTGGTGTGGATGAAGAAACTGAGGTTCAGTTAGCAGAATTTCATGTTATTGTTCTTATGGCTCAGCTGTCCATATTCCAAGCATTAAAACAACACACATTTGTTGAACATCTATAGACTGTATATAAAAGCCTAAGCAACCATCCAACCATTCGACCGTTCGACCAGTAGCTATGACACGCAATGACCACCAGGGGGCAGGAGCTCAATACACAGGCATGGAAACATGGAACAGACTGATGAATCTCAGAGGGAAGGGGAGAGGGGGGAAAGCAGGAAGAGATTAACCAAAGATCTTATATGCATACTAGAGGCCCAGTGCTCGGATTCATGCACCGGTGGGGTCCTCAGCCTGACCTGCGGGAATCGGGCTTAAAATGGCTCACTGACATCTCCTGAGGGTTTCTGGATTGTGAGAGGGCACAGGCCAGGCCGAGGGACCCCACTGGTGCACAAATCCATGCACCGGGCCTCTAGTTTACGATATGCAAGGGCCATTTTAGGTTTCTCATATAATAGACTGAGATAATGAAGCTTTTAGGAGAGACTTAAGAGATAACCCAATTCCCTCATTATTATTCTCTTTAATTCAAAAGAAATTAAAAAATTTGAAAAGGGAGCAAATGCACCAGAGGCTCAGAAAGTCACAGTTATTGCCTGGAATCTCACCTTCTGACTGGTTTTGTTGTTCTATCCCTGTTATAGCTGCTACAGCGCTGATATCAGTTACCATAAATGTACATAGGAACTTCTAGGGGACCACGGAACATCAGCACCTTTCATTGTGTCGGAGAATGACACATCAGAACATTTTCTCTCTAGCTCATGGACACATTTTTGGTTGTTGAGTATAAATGGAATAATTTTTGACAAATAACAGTGGCCTTTCAAAAAATTTACTCATGGGAGAACAATTTATTGAGTTCCAGCCATTTTTCCAGTACTGAGCTAGATGCTGGCTTTACCTTGGTGAATAAAATGGACACCTTCTGTTCTAGCAGAATATACAGACATAAAATAAAATCATAACAAGCACAAAGTACGAAGAGCGCTAGGAAGGAAGCACAATGGGGTGTTGACAGAAGAAAGGGAGGGGAAGCTAATTGGAATGTCCAGGGGAGACGTCTGCCTGAGAACATGTCGGAGTGGTTTGTGGACGCAGAGGCCCTGAAAGAGAGGACGGGATGACAAGTCTGAGGAGCTGGAAATGAGGTCTGCCAGGCTGCATTTTAGTCAACCATGGAGCAGCTGAGATGTCAGACCTGCCCATATCCCCTCGGCCCTTAGTGGCCCGGAGTACAGTGCCGGCTTTCCCTGGCATGTTGGGTCCATATGGGGCAGGCTAGAGGTGCCAGAGAGTTGATGTCCCAGGAGCTGTTCTCAACTCACAATGAGTGGGTGTTGGTGGGGTTGTTGGAAGGTGTATTTGGTGCTCCCAGGATTCCTCGGGGGGGATTGAGCCTCAGTTACCCACTGTGGTGAGCTGCTTGATAACGTGCCTTTCGTTGGCTTCCTTCCCTTCGCTGCCTTCCATCCCCAATCCTTTATCAACCCCTTCCACAGAAGCTACTCAAACTCATCCTTATGTCAGGCCTCATTTGGAGCAACCAGCTGAAGATCAGCAGGCAGGGGGATACAAGCTGAGGATGGAGATGTAGGCCACGCAGAACCTTGCAGGCTTTGCAAAGAAGTTTGCATTCGTTCTAATGGACAAATAAACTGTTGAACAAAATAGATCCAGAGACATAGAAGCATGTCAAATCCCAGAGGGAAGGCGGGAGTGGGTGGGTGGGAAGAGATCAACCAAAGAACTTGTCTGCATATATGCATAACCCATGGACACAGACAATAGGGACTTGGAGGCCTAGGGCTGGGGGTGGGGGCAGGCTAGAAGGGATCAATGGGGGAGGTGGGAAAGGGAGACCCATGTAATACTTGCAGCAATAAAGATTATAAAAAATAATTGCAACAGGAAGCCACTGAAGGCTCTTAAGAAGACAGGGACTTGATTAGCTTTAGGTTTTAGGAAGGACACTCTTAAATGTAAGTTGGACTTAGAATGATGGATTTAGAAGACATCTTAGAGACAGAGAAAGTGAGAGCCACAGCAGTAGGGACTTGCCCAGAGCCACAGGGCGGTAGAGAGAGAGAGAAGATTAAGTTAGGTCTCAAGACCAGTCTCCTGCCCGTGTGGGACTCAGGGCTGGCTTTTGGCTCTGATAACCTCTTAGAGCTCGTCATCTAAGACAACATTTGCTAAGCAAAGGAACATGGGTTTTGATGGCAGCATTGTGCGGGGGAGGACGGCATTCGCTAATTACCACATCACGTCAGACAGCTGAAATTGCAGGGGAGACTCACGGTGAAGACATTGGCCCAGCTATTAAGGACGGAAGACACTGAAGGGTTTTGCTTCGTGGTATCAGGATCGGGCATGATAACCGCTTGCAAATATTTGTAGAGGTGCAGACAGTGGGGAGGGAGAGAAATGACTTAGCTTAGAGCAGTGGAGGAAAGCTGGAAGTAATGAGGTGGAACAAAAGGGAAATTGTAGTTGAAGAGCGGGAAAGGGCTCTTTTCAATGAGAACCAGTTGGATATGTTTACACACAAACCCAATTGTCGGCGTGAACCTTATGAAATGTCTGAGAAAAAAAAAAGAATTAGAAAGCTTTGCATGAGCACATATCTCTTGTGTTTCTTGAAATTATTTTCTCTTATCCCCCCACTTTTCAAACATATTATTTGCTGTATGTCTGAGATGCAATTATTTCAAACCATTTCACAACAGAAGATGTGCAATGCGGTTTGGTCAGTTTTCTGATCGACCAACTCAAAGTTCTCTCTTAGCAAACAGAGATGACTAAATTATTGGGCTACAAACCAACTGTTCACTAATTATATTTCAATCGCTGATTGTCTGGGGCATCGAGAGAGAAGACAGCACCATTGCTAATCCTTTTTTACAGAGTTTTAACATTGGTGCAATTTTAAACCATAAAACAATGTCAAGGTTCGTGAAACACTACATAGTCACGGGAAGATGAAAATTTCCTGTGTGAGCTCAAACGGTTAATATTAGATTCAAAACAAAGCAGAAAACCACTGACTGCATTATCTAAATGTTGTCAGTGGGCTTAAGGAGCGGTTCTCAACCTGTGGGTCGCGACCCCTTTGGGGGTCAAACGACCCTTTCACAGGGGTCGCCTGAGACCATCGGAAAACACATATATAATTACATATTGTTTTTGTGATTAATCACTATGCTTTCATTATGTTCAATTTGTGACAATGAAAATACATCCTGCATATCAGATATTCACATGACGATTCATAACAGTAGCAACATTACAGTCATGAAGTAGCAACGAAAATAATTTTATGGTTGGGGGTCACCACAACGTGAGGAACTGTATTAAAGGGTCGCAGCATTAGGAAGGTTGAGAACCACTGGTTTAAGTGGTTATTATTGAATAGGATTCCCTGGCAATTAAGGCTATTCTCCCTCATTTTGTTTGGATTTGTCGGATATGCCAGCATCCATGATTTCACTGCCTATTAAAGAGCCACAATCCGTCCATCCAAGGAAAAATCCCTACCAACCCCGGATCCCTTCGGTTTAGGGAGGTCCTCTGAGGAGACCGTGTCGCAGATGGGAGCGTGCAGCTCCTCTATGTGCCTGACCCTCCTACCCGCCTTGTTCTGAGGTTCATCCTTGAATGTAATGTCTTCGCACACTGTTTGCTTTGTCTTCAGTTAAGAGCCCGCAGACTAGATGCCATAATTACTATCTCCTTTACACCATGCCCATTTGATTGCGAGCTGGGCTGGAAATACACTCCACATCATCCTAGGAAAAAGCTGCAGAAAGAGGCCTGTCCTCACACCGCGGGGTGAATCCTGCTCCAAGTGATTCTAAATGAAGCGACAAAGGGCAGAAGAGGCGAGCACACATATTTGACCATGGACCGGTTGAAATACCGCTTTGATGCATGCAAATCCCTTTATCATCGACCCCAGGAGATGTTCTATGTCACCATCCCAGCGAAGGTGTCTTAGCTGTAAGGAGTGGAACCCCACAGGAAACCAGCTGAAACAGGAGAGGGAGCGTGTTAGACATACACAGGGGTATGTGGCAGAATCCGCAAGGCGCTGGGAGTAGGATCGAGGAAACCACCCAGAACTAGGGATGATTCTTTTGCTTTCTCTGTGGCGTCTCTCATCTCTGCCTTTCTCTCCGTAACCTCTTCACCCTCTTGCAGAAGCGGGGCTCTCTTTGCTTCTCCCTGTGTCTGCCCCACAGCCCTCCCCTGCCATGCTGACAGGTAGGAGGTGCTATCTCTTTATGGTTTTTATGTGCATTTCTCGGATGACGAGTGACGCTGAGCATCTATTGGCCATCTGTATGTCCTCTTTGGAGAGATGTCTATTCAGATCCTCTGTCCATTTTTTTTTTTTTAAATTGGGTTATTCGCTTTTTTGGTGTTCAGCGACAGATACCTACTTTTGTCATACTGAGTCTCGGCTGTATATTGTACCAACTCTCATCTTTTACTCGTCAGTTTCAAGGCTACTTGGTGGAGGCCTTGCCTGCTTCCCCCTCAGCCCAGGAGACTGCTGCTTTTGTAACATTTATGACTGTGCTCAGAATTCCATCACTGAGATGGTATGCCACCAATAGTGACTGGCCAGTACACGTTTGTGAAATAAATGACGGAGTATTCCCTGCTCTGTCATACTGAGCTCTCTCTATAGGGCTGATTAATGAACTGTAGAGCGAGCTCAACCTCAGTCTCAAAATTCAAGAGTCAGACCTAAAATGTGGTCCCCATCAATTGTATTTGCCGACACCACCTATGTCTGTTCTTATTTTTATTTTTTATAAGGTAATCCAAGGTCGTGCTTTCCACATTAGTCTTTAAACATATATAACAAATATTTATTTATTTATTTCAGAGAGGAATGGAGAGGGAGAGAGAGAAACATCGATGATGAGGGAGAATCATGGATGGGCTGTCTCCTGAACGCCCCCTACTGGGGATCAAGCCTGTAACCCAGGCATGTGCCCTGACCAGGAATCAAACCATGACCTCCTGGTTCATAGGTTGACGCTCAACCACTGAGCCACGCCGGCCGGGCTGTTCTTATTTTTTATGGCAGCCCATGTTTGCACACATGTTGAAATCTAAGTCATCTCTCATGTGTGTCCTGTCTCTCTTCCCTGCCACGCAATTGTTTTTCAATCGCCTTTCACTTCTGCCTCTTGTAACGTGAGTCCCAGGAGGACAGGGACCTTGCCTATCAGGTTTCTGTGATATTCCTAGCACCCACAGGAGTCCACAGCAGGCCCCGGCTACCTAGTGATTGTATGAGGAAGTGACTGTTGACTGATGACTAATTTAATTGTTTGGGGGACTGTCCTTGATATGGATATGATTAACATGAGTCATGCGGAGGAGGAAAAGTAAATTAGTTTCTACTGCCCTTCACATTTAGTTTAAGTGTCCCAAAATGGAGTAAGAGCCATATCCAATGTATATGTCAGCTCTGCTTCCCCAACAGCCCCTTTTTACTATGGCAGTGGTCGGCAAACCGCGGCTCGCGAGCCACACGCGGCTCTTTGGCCCCTTGAGTGTGGCTCTTCCACAAAATACCGACTTCTGCGCATGGGCCACGAAGTTTCAATCGCACTATACGTGCGCGCCCACAGGTGGTATTTTGTGGAAGAACTACACTCAAGGGGCCAAAGAGCCGCATGTGGCTCGCGAGCCGCGGTTTGCCGATCGCGGCGGCGATCTCTCACTCCTCACATCCTAATCTCCCTAATATCCAGCGTGCTATTCCCTGGGCACTGGACTGTCTTGCTGCAACTTTCAGTTCAGCAGGAGACACAAATTGAGACTTGCGAGGGGCCTGGGACCCAAATGTGCATTTACGGCTCCTCACATTACCCTCCTTGGCGACGGGGATTGTCGAGGAGCATAAATGAAGACATTCTAGTTCAGGTTTGATCTCAAACCCCATCTGCATTCCCAGACAAAGCGAGATCTGTGTTGCACTGGGTTGCATAATAGGACGGGGAGCTTTGTGGCTTACGTTACTTGGAGTTGATTTAAATTTTTATGAACCCAATCCCTCTGAAAGGCAATAATCAAAATGAAACCGCGGTAATTATTTTCATTTTGAAAACATCAGAATGGGACCTCATGACATTTCCAGTGAGTGACTCAAGAGGAAGGCGGGGAAGGCCAAGGATAGAACTCCGTTTTGAAAAAAAATAGATAAATAAATGTCTTAAACTAGCCAGGAAAGCCATGGAAGGAAGTCCAGAGCCAGAGGTGGCAATGTTCAATCACGCTTCCAAGTTCTTTTAATTAAGGATGTCTTGGGAGTGCAGACGGCGCCGGGCCATACATATGTATCTATCATAAACAAGATGTATTTTGCAGCAACGGATTTGGGCTTTGGCATGGACTTGATAGGGAGATCAAAGTGCTCACTGGCATTAGGAGGATTTAGATACATTTGTCATAGGCAGCTGTTATGCTAATCTCATTTATGCAGTTGTCAGCTGATCGGCCCTGATGAGCCAGCTGAGTGGGCAGGTCATTATTCCACCCCTATTGTGATAAGTGTTATTTATGATTGTCAAACGGTATTAATGTTCGATTCAAAGATGGGGAGTGGGCACCATCTACACCAAGTTCATCCATTCATGGTCAACTGCCACAAAGGGAATCGCTGAATTCCAGCCAAACGAACTTCATTTCTGGGTGAAAAGAGAATAATGGCTCTCATTTGCATATGTTTTAAAAGGGTAATGAAGTAATATGATGTTTATCCTGGTTGGAGAGTGGTAATTTTCACTGGCGGGCCTCCAGCCTCGTTGGAGCCATTGTGAGGCACTTACCCGTTGGGTTGGTGTGGGAGGACTTTTCAAAGCAGCAGGTGTTCGGGCTGGGGGTGAGGGGTGGGAGGGTGGGGCGGGGGGGGGGGCAATGATTTATTCATTAGCCCCCAAATGAGCAATCTGGACATCTATTTTTTTCTTCCTCCTCCTCCTCAGAAATGTATTGATAACTAAATCCTCCTCCCTCGTCCCCCCACGATGGTGATATCCCCTAATTTTCACATCCCCTTTGTGGCCTTTGACAATTTAATTAGGTGAAATCCCTAACCCGGCACTCAATTCATTTCTCTTCCCCTTTGTTGTGATCAGATCTGCTGCTTCCACTCCATCGGCACTGCTCTCTGTTCAGGCCTGGTGTCTTGGAACGGGGTGTCGCTTCCAGTTAGGGTAACGCGAGGAACACAGTGAAGGTGGGCTCCCGACGGCTGAGGGCTTGTTCTTGAGCGTTTTGTGAAATTTGCTCAGCTGAGCTCCGAGTTGTTGAAGCTGATGCCCCTGTGTCAGGCCACTTGCAGAGGGCTGTCCCCTTTCCAGTACAGCTGCGTGGGTGAGTGCCGCCTGGCTTATTTTTCTCGTGTTAAAAATACAGATAACCCAATGATAGCTCCTCCCCAGCTCCCCAGCACCTCACCTCATGACTCACTAGTGCAGCAAGAACACTTTCCGTCGCTTGCTAAATAATATTCTGTTTCTGAGGACTTCATCTTCTTTTTATGTTTGCTCTGGAAAAAAAAGGGGTTGACTCAACATATTTCAGAGCTTTCTATGTTGCTGATTCGCCATGTCTCTAGAACAAGCCGGTCACCATTCAGGATCCAGTTTCTCTCTTCTTCGGGGTTGATAACAATGGGGCAGGTGCCTTTGTTCAGTGGGGGAAGACATGGATCAGAAGAGTCATGTTGCCCTGGCTGGTGTGGCTCAGTGGATAGAGAGTCAGCCTGTGGACTGAATGGGCCCTGGGTTCGATTCCGGTCAAGGGCACATGCCTGGGTTTCGGGCTCAATCCTCAGTAGAGGGTGTGCAGGAGGCAGCTGATCAATGACCCTCTCTCAATCATCGATGTTTCTATCTCTCTCTCCCTCTCACTTCTTCTCTGAGATCTACATATATATGTATATATACAAAGAGTTTTGTTAATCCTTGAACTCAAAGGACTCGATCTTCTCGCCTGGTATGTAATGCAGCTTTATTGGGATTCAGAATCATCCATGGTATGATTTAACCCTCCATGTTTCCCCACAAGCCAACAGAATGCCTGGCACCAAGGGCCCTCAAGGAATATTGGTTGAATAAATGAATGAACCTTAGGAAGCTCATAGTCTAGTTCAAGGGTTGGCAAACTTTTTCTGTAAAGGACCAGGTACATAGTAAGTACCTTCGGCTTTAAGTGCCATGTGGTCTTTCAATTATTCACCTGCTGCTGGTGGGTGAAAGCAACCACAGAGTATACGTAAGGCAATGGGTGTAGCCAGGTTTCAGTACATTTCTGTTTATGGATGCTTACATTTACATCATTTTCATGTGCCACGAAGTGTTAGTTTTATTTCTTCCCAACTAAGGAAAAAATGTAAAAATTATCTTTAGGTGATGACTATACAAAAACAAATGGGCTGGATTTGAAAAAAATACAAATTACATTTAATTTTATACTTTTCAAGGTTATTGTCTGAATTAGTTACAGAGAATGCGGGAAAGTGACTTTACAGTCTTTCACCTTTCATGTTAGTTTACACTGGGCCTCCCAATAATGAACTACGTATAAATACTTGATGCCTATACAGTGAATGATGAATAGACAAGGGAATATTTGGTCGTGTGAATCAATTTCCTTTTAAAAATCAATTTAAAGTAGCAAATAAAATAAGGCACACCACAATTTTCATTATGGAGAATGATGAGGGGTCTTTGAGATCTTAGCTTCTTTGCCATATTTATAATTTTAGTGCTACAGCCCCATACCAGAGCGGTTAACGAGAATAAGTTTAAGAAGACTGAAATGACATCACATTAGAACTGACACATCTAGGATTAATCTTAACAACTTGTGATTTTAATTTTGGTGCAAATGTACTTAAAACGATCTCTTGTCACCATCTCTTATTAAACATAATGAAACTGGATGATATTCTAATAACATTGAACTCTTTGGGTAGTCGCTGAGGTTGGTATGAAAAGACTTTTCAAGCCAAGAAAACAGTGGATCATTTCTGAAAGAAAGTATTTGGGGAGCTTTGAAGAGCTGAGTGTTTCATTCATCGCACACACTACATTATCACTCACACCAGCAGGTAATTTAGAAGGTATTCTGTGCGTTAGAAAACTGGAGTGCAATTAATGGGGAGGCGGGGGGGGAGGGGGGTGGTTACCAAGGACATTTTAGCCGAGAAGGAAGCAAGACTAGAGGAAAGATCATGTCACTGCAATTTGGTGTCCATGTTCTTGGGTGATTTTTATTATTAGCAGGGCGGGCCATGAAAAATCCTAGGTTCCAAAAACGTGATAAATAAAGTTACTGATATAACTGGCTCATTGAATTTATCTTCTTAGATCTTCCTTGTCTTCCTTCTTCCTTCCTTCCTTTTTTCTTTCTAACTTGGGTCTAAAAACTGAGGCATGATCTTCCTCTTGGATCTTTTTTTTTTTCCTTTTCCCAGATGAGAAAAAACATTATTTTGGGATAGAATGATATTACACAGTAGGAAAACGGAAATAGCTGTTCTCATTTTTCCTCATGGTGGAGTAATAGTTGGCCTGAAAGCTTGCTACATCCCCGACATCAGCTAATTTAGAGACTTGCTGTGTTCAGTTCATATATCCTCCTTGACGTTCTTAAAAAAACACACAAAACTTGTAGATTTTTTTATAGCATTCTTTTGGCTCCATCTTAGGTCACTCTCTTCTCTGTCCTTAACCTTATTTTCAAATGTAAATTATGTTGATACAACATACATGTAGTGAATGCCTACTAGCTGTCAGGTGCCTGCTGGGCATGGGAGATGCTGAGAACAGAAGAATCAATATTTGCCATCGGAGCTCATTGCTTAGTGGGAAAAAACAGACCATCAACTAATAATTCTCAGATGATCTGATAAATGTTATAAAAGCCTGTGACCTCACCTATCTGTCATAGCTCAGTGGTTGAGCGTCGACTTATGAACCAGGAGGTCATGGTTCAATTCCAGGTCAGGGCACATGCCCAGGTTGCAGGCTCGATCCCCAGTTGGGGGCGTGCAGGAGGCAGCCGATCCATGTTTGTCTCTCATTATGGATGTTTCATATCTCCTCCATTTCCTCCTTTCCCACTGCATTCTGTACTTGGATAGGGACCAGCCTTGCTGGAATCTGTCAGTTCTACCATTTACTGGGTGGCTTTCATTTCTTTGATTTTAGCTTTTATCACTTCAGTCTGGATAACTTTGTACTAAGAAACTTGTCCGCTCCTCCTTTCTTGATTGCTTACAATCTACTCGTTTTTGGTCTCTACAATCACGGGGTGCTTCTATTTGAACAACGGCTTGCTAAATTTATCAGCATTTCCATAAATGAGTTGACTTGAAGATGCCCCCAACGCGACATTATGATTCTAATCAGCACATTAATGAATGGGTGCAGAAATGAGCCTATTTGCAAATTGCCAGATTAGATTTGTCCTTGTTTAACTAAAAGCTTTAACTAAAAGCAGGGCTTAAAATACTGAGGACAGTAAAGCCTCCTCCATGATTGAACATGTCTTGGTCAAACTGTGCTTTCAAAGAGTTTAAGAGCATGTTCATTTTTTGTTGAGAGATCAGGCCTAAAACAATGGAGTAAAGCTTACATCGTCAGATCGGTCATCATGTAAAAATAATGTTGTTAATATAGTGTTGGTAAGTTTACTTTCTCTGCTGACAGACATCTTCCGACTTTAAAATAAAACCGTGAGCCATGATTGATGTATTTTTTATGTGTCCGCTCAGGTCCTGCCTGTTTAATTGGGCTCAGTCAATTTCCATGTGTCTCCTATGACATTTCCATCCTACAGCTGTCAAGACAAAGAAAGAATTAATATCAATAATCCAGTGATCAGATTTAATCGGTAAGATTAGTTGTCATTTAAACTACAAAGACACAGACGGGAAAGAGACGCTCGTCAATTTCCCTTTCTCACGCACTAGTGTGAGATGGGTATTCATATGTGTGTAAAATCACACCTTCGCGTGGATTTTATTGCGTTCTTCATGTTTTCGAAAACAAGGTAAACCACGGTGTTAAAGGAAAACTCTCTTCTCCCACATGGCGTGTTGTCTCCTCTTATTTAATTTCCCGCAGATCTGGAGGCAGCCTGAGCAGCTACTGATCTCTGTCCTTAGAGGTTTCCATTTCTGCACGTCTGTTTTAACAAGCGTTGATGGATATGCCATTTTCTCAGTGGCGAAGGCACTGCTGCCTTTACTGTGTGGATTGAGAAATAAAGACAAAGAGAGAAAGCTGGGAAAGAGTGATGATAACACCCCACCACAATGAAACGACTCTACCCCCTCCGTGCTCAGTACTTCCCACGCTGCTCACGCAGTCATGCCATGCGCTCTGACCACCGTTTAACAGACCTGTGGAGTCATGGGAACAGAGAGCTCCAGCGCCTTCCTGCTGTTGCACAGCGACTGCGGCAAAGCCCTGTTGTATTGCCGTATTGTTATTATTTTTAATCCTCATCCCAGGGTATGTTTTTATTGATTTTTAGAGGGAGAGAGAGAAAGGGAAACATCAATGGGTTGGGTCCCCTATAATTCCTGACCGGGGAATCAAACCAACAACCTATTGGAGTGTGGGATGATACTCTGACCAACTGAGCCACCTGCCCAGGGTTGTATTACCTTATCCTATATAATAAAAGGCTAATATGCAAATTGACTGAACGGTGGAAAGACCGGTCACTATGATGCGCACTGACCACCAGGGGGCAGACGCTTAATGCAGGAGCTGCCCCCTGGGGTCAGTGTGCTCCCACAAGGGGAGCACCGCTCAGCCAGAAGCCGGGCTCACGGCTAGCGAGCGCAGCAGTGGTGGTGGGAGCATCTTCCGCCTCCCTGGCAGTGCTAAGGACCCTTCAGGGGATGTCCGCCTGCCAGCTTAGGCTTGCTCTCTGGGTCCTGGACTGTGAGAGGGTGCAGGCTGGGCTGAGGGACACCCCCGCCCCCCAGGCCTCTAGTTTTAAGATAAATCCCAACAGCCAGAATAGAAACTCCAAGGAAGGGTGTCAGATAAAGCAGTGTGTCCCCCAAAATGCTCTTCAGGACATTCATCTGTTGAGGGGTCCTGAGAAAAAGGGCATCACACAGACCAGAGTTGAACCCTGGCTTTGTCACTTGGTGGTGGGATAAGAGCATGTTATTCACCTCTCTGGGCCACAGTTTCCTCATCTGTAAATTGGGGGGGAGGGGGGGGCGGTTACACTTCCAACCTCACATGTTGTTGTGAGGACAGAATGGAATGTTGCCGCTCCTAGAATGTAGTCGTTCCTTTATAAAGGTGGCTGTTATGATCATGGCCTCCTTCTAAAGAGACGGGACAACATTGTGCCCAGCAGACAGCTATGGAGGGGACCTCCCTCAGTCCTGGGTACTCAGCCAGACTTGGCGAGTGTGGTTGGCTTGTCTGTGTAATTAGTTAGAATGTTGATCTCATGACGTTATCGGTCTGTTAAGCTCAATGGAAACCAAAAGCAGAAAAAGGATTAACAGAGAAAACTTACATAAATAATGTCTAAGAAATGCTTCCAAGTACATCATGTCTAATGTAAATCAGTGGAGTGCTGGCTCACTGAACCAGCCGGACACAGCCGTTCCCACCTCTGTATTCTTTATGTTGGCTGGTGGGAGCATTTACACCCCTGAAATCAGTACACTGTACAAATCCCAGCTTCCCCCCACCCCCCCACTACAGAGCTGATTGTTAAACATTTTCCAGCACAATACTGTCACTATACATTAACACAATCCTTTCAGCAACACTGTGAAATAGCTACTATTATCCTTATTTTTATAATAGGAAACCAAGGCCCAGAAAAGCAAAGTAAATTGCCAAAAACTGTGCAACTAGCAAGAGGCAGAGCCCAGATTCAAGCCCAGGAACTCTGCCTGTAGACCCAAACTCTTACCCGCCACAGCTGACTGTCTCTCCACACCTACCGCCCTATCATCACATGGTTTCTATCTCTTGGGAGATGAGCAGTAGATACACAATGCATTAGAGCAGGGGTCCTCAAACTATGGCCCACGGGCCACATGCAAATACAAATATTGTATTTGTTCCCGTTTTGTTTTTTTACTTCAAAATAAGGTATGTGCAGTGTGCATAGGAATTTGTTCATAGTTTTTTTAAAAACTATAGTCCGGCCCTCCAACGGTCTGAGGAACAGTGAACTGGCCCCCTGTTTAAAAAGTTTGAGGACCCCTGCATTAGAGAATGAGGCAGTATTAATGCATGCATGCATTCATTCATTCATTCATTCATTCATGTATTCAGCAAATCTTTCTGAGTGCCTTCGATGTGGCACACTGTTTGTAGGAAATTAAACCTGACAAAATAAGTGAGTGATATGTAAAACCCACCTCCCTACCCTCTGTCCCCCTGCGAACTTCTTGAGAACACAGACCATACCTTGGTCATCTCTCCTCAAGAACTAACATGGAACCTGACACATAATAGTTGTCAAACGAATGAAAGAGAATGATGGGGGAAGGCGGCCTCATGGGAATATATCGCGTGGCATTTTGCATACAGTGTCCTCCTTTTCAGAAAGAGAGGGGCTATTGGACCAGGCAGGCTCTGTGGGCTCCTTTCCAGCAGGGCTGGCTTCCGCTGCGTGGTGTTCCATGATTTGTTGAAGAGTTTGGTTCCTGAGCTAAGAGGCCAAACCTCAGCTTGGGTCTCCTGGGATCTCTTTGTCATTCAGACCATATAAGTTGACCCATGAAAGAATATAGACTCTGAGATATTAGGGTCAGTTCTCTCTCCGATGAAGACAGATGTCGGGGGGGTGGGGGTGGCCAGGCCAAGCGGTGTCACAGGTGAAATGTCAGGCTGGGAGAGGGGCCAAGGCGGGACTAAGGGGTGAGTGACATGGCCATAAAAGTTCTTGTCTAATTCAGGACACTTTTTTTTTTTGAGAGCAAAAGAGATGCGATTAACCATTACCCGGGGACAGTAGCCATACACCCGGAGGATAACAGGCAAATGGCAATGAGCAGTCACCCGATTTAAGGGTCAAATAGGGACGTATTACAAATTAAAGATAGCCCATGATTGGTTAGAAGAAGCTCTGCCCAGATCTAAGGTATCAAAGTTCTCATTTTAGCTCTGCCTCCCTCCAGCTTGTCACCTTTGAGCCCCTTATTTCTTATCTTGGGCATTAAAATAGATCAGCAGTTCCCAACCATTCCCCCCCTTAGTGGAATATTTCTTTTCCGATCATTCTTGCACCAGACCATTTTGGAAGATCTCCAAGCACTCTCATAGCTTTAGGAGTGCTGAGTGGTAGGAATGAGATTGATGTTGTTTCCTTATCCTTCCTCATTTTTATTTTATCCTCAGGATGAGCAGATATTCATAGATGACTCAGCATATGAAAGAGAGCTCAGAATCAGCTCCTTCATTTACCAGTTAGGACACTGAAGTTCAAGAGGGTGAAATATGTCCAAGGCCATGCAGCCTAGGACACAGGAAATCATATTAACACAGGACCCCAGAACATGCTTAAAAAACATAAGAACTTTAAGCTATTTGTACTCGTAGTCATGATCATTGTAGAAAATATAGGAAAGTCAAGCAGGCCCCCCCAAAACAAGAGAATAAAACCAACCAAACAAACAAACCCAACATAATATAAATCAACCATCAACACTCGCTCACTACAACCGTGATAACCATTCTGGTGCACGTCTCTCTTTTCAGACACCTTTCCCTCCTATTTCCAGTCCTCTTTTCGACCTGCCAACAAGTTCTTATTTTCTCCATTTTGCTACTTATTCCCGTCGTCCATATCATCCTTCCACCCTCTCATGGTTTTCTTGAAATTACAGCTAAAAGACATAGTTCATAAGTTGACAAGTCTCTGAACACTCACTCGAATGCAGCCCCTTGAAGCAACATGCAAGCGGAGTGGGGGCACAAGGAACCCGGGACCTGGGTGCCAAGTGAAGCCTGGTTTTCTGATTGGTCAGCTACCAGCCAAGCAATTAAAAACGAAGATCAGAAACCGATAGAGCTGGCTCTCTCCAAGCCCCTGCGCTCCAGGAAGGCCCTGGCCAACCGTGGGCATCCACCAGTGTGAAGGGAAGACAAAGGTGACCTTCAAGGTTTCCAGGAGGCCTGGGTCCCCTACATAGTCCCACATCCAATGGTTGATGGGTCACATGCATATGTCATTCCTTACAGATTTCCCCAGGTCTCAACTCATACATGTTCCTAAAATTTTGGTTGGAACTGTTAATTGTACCTTATTAGAACCCTTGATTTTTTTAAAAAAATTATCTTTATTGTTGAAGGTATTGCAGATGTCACCCCCCCCCCCTTTTTCTCATTGATCCCCCTTCACCCTGCACCTGCCCCTCCCAGGCCTTCCCTACACTATTGTCTGTATCCATGGGCTGTGCATATATGCATATAAGTTCCCTGGTTAATCTCTCCCCACCTACCCACCACTCCCACCTTCCTTCTGAGATTCATCAGTCTGTTCCATGCTTCTATGTCTGTGGATCTATTTTGCTCATTAGGTTCCACATAAGAGTGAGATCATGCGATACTTGTCTTTCTCTGACTGGCTTATTTTGCTTAGCATAATGCTCTCCAGGCCCCTCACACTGTCTCAAAGGGTAAGAGATCCTTCTTCATTTTAAAAAAAATATACATATTTTTTATTGCTTTCAGTGAAGAAGGGAGAAGGAGAGAGAGAGAGAAACATCAATGATGAGAGAGAATCATCGATTGGCCACCTCCTGCACGCCCCACACTGGGGATGGAGCCCACAACCCAGGCATGTGCCCTGACCGGGAATTGAACCCTGACCTCCTGGTTCATAGGTTGACGCTCAACCACTGAGCCACGTCGGCCAGGCAGAGATTCTTCTTTTGTATCGCTGCACAGTATTCCATGTGAATGTTCCACAGCTTTTTTATTCAATCATCTACTGATGGGCACTTGGGCGGTTTCCAGATCTTAGCTATTGTAAGAGCCGTTGATTCTTTTTAAAATATATTTTATTGATTTTTTTTACAGAGAGTAAGAGAGAGGGATAGAGAGCTAGAAACCAATGAGAGAGAAACATCGATCAGCTGCCTCCTGCACACTCCCTACTGGGGATGTGCCTGCAACCAAGGTACATGCCCTTGACCGGAATCGAACCCGGGACCCTTCAGTCCGCAGGCCAACGCTCTATCCACTGAGCCAAACCGGTTAGGGCAGAGCCGTTGATTTTTTTTTTTTGAAGTGAAAAATGGAGTTCATTAAATGAAATCACAGAGATGTTTCTGAAAGCAGATTAACGTCTGTAGAACACTTTGTGGACCCTAGAGTGAAAAGTTTGGGGTGAAGGAGGGAAAAAATTACAAAGGGGAAGCAAAAAAACAAACATGTTTTCCAAAGCTGTTACAATCTTATTTCACAGAAGGTCCCTGATCAAAACTATTTATTTATTTATTTATTTACTTACTTACTTATTTATTTATTTATTTATTAGAGAGAGAGAGAAAGAGAGAGAGAGAGAGAGAAAGAGAGAGAGAGGTTGTTGTTCACTTATTTATGCATTCATTCGTTGGTTCTTGTATATGCCCTGACTGGGGATCGAACCCGAAACCTTGGTCTATTGGGACAATGCTCTAACTAACTGGGCTACTGGGCCATGGCCAGCAAAACAATTTCTTAGTCTTGAAAACCACTGTCTTCATTTGTCTGATCAGTGGCCGCTTTCAGCAGAAATAGGACCTTTGCAACCCACCAGAGGCCGGCTTTTTTATGCAGATCAGAAGCGCTGCCTCCCCCAGCAAAGTCTGGGTATCACATCTGCGTAATGACCTGCCTCCCGCAAGATGGGCAGTTAAACCAAATAGTTTTTGAATTTCTTTTGTGGAATGGCTGCCTCTTTATTTAATGCTGGAAGCTGAAGGGAGTCGAGGGAGGGTACTGACTAAACAGGCTTTTTAAATACTGTCTCTGTAATTATCTGTGGAATTAAGCCTGCAGAACCCACAGTAACTCTCCCCAGAAAATGGAATTATGAGAATTCTTATTAACAGCAGCTCCAGACTCTACTCACAGTGTTCACTTGAGTAATTATTATTGGTAAAGGCTGGGATTAATTTTATTTTAAGCTGGAGCAAATAAATTCTTCGCAATTGCCTGCCTTGGACACGCAAGAGGAGACAAAGAAATGGGAACTTTTATTTTAGGGAGGAAGAAAATAATTTTAAAATGTAATTTTGCTTTGGTTTCCGAGGGAATTCTTATGCAAGGCAGTTCGTACATAAAGGGATTAGTTGTCACCAATGCCAAAGGAAATACAAAATAAACCAAAGGGCTATGAATGTCCTAAGTGCAGAAAATAATATATAATTTATGATACTTTAAATCTCATTAAAAACACTAGCTTTTGTAGCTTCCTAGCAACCAATTCTCAGGGGTCTCTCTGTAAAGAGGTTGGCTCTCCCCAAGCTCCGGGCCCAAAGCTTTAATAAATGAGGCCCATCTGGTGACTCCAGGAGGGCTCCCTGTGTGCAAGGCATTTGTCGGGGGCTTCTCAAAAGCCTCGTCCGATAGCTTATACTTTGCTAATCCGATGTAATCAACACGAAAGCACTTTGTTAAATGCATGTCCAGGGTCTAAATTAAACCAGTCAGGGCTGGAGGGTTCGAGAAAAAGTTGGTGATCCATAATTGCACCCTTGGTTCGGGGTAGAACATAAAAGTCTCCAAAGGATGGGGCCGGGGACAAGACCTTGATTTATTTTTATTTTTTTTCTGAAGCACGGCTTCATCCACTTTTCTGTTTCTCATTCATAACAACCCTGGGAAGTGCATAGAGCAGGTTTGACTGTGCCCATTTTTCAGATGGGCAGTACTGAGGCTCAGGAAGTTAAATCATAGCAGTGAATGTCAGCAAAGTCAGGGCCATGAGCAATGCTTGTTTGTAACTTCTGCTGACCTATAATGAACTTTTCACTAATCTGAAAAAAAAGGACAAACAATGGATTTTTTCTAATAAAGCAAAATCAAACAAACAAAAAACAAACCAAGCAATGCCCATCCCCCCCCCCCAAGCCCCACAAATAAAAATTATTGGGGGGATTTTTTCCCTCTTTTTTGATACTAAAATGACCTTGATATATTATAAAACTAGAGGCCTGGTGCACAAAATTCATGCACTGGGGCAGGGTGTCCCTCAGCCCAGCCTGCACCCTCTCCAATCTGGTCTGTCTCTGTGCTTTCAGTGGACGACGTGGGAAAGGGAAAATCAATAGTATCAATTTTTATTTTAGGGGAAGTTATAATTTTTAAAATAGGCTTTTGCTTCAGCTTCTGAAGGCATTCATAATGTGAGCACTTTGTTTGTCATGAGATTATAGGCCAGAGATGAAAGAAAAAGAAAAAAGGAATAAATCAGAGAAAAGCAAACATCTGAAATGCAGTAAATAGAGCCACCTGGGGTCCTTGGGGGGCAGTGACATCTCGCCCCACTGCCTTTAGGAAGAGTCCAAAGGAGGTTGGTTCCCCCGATTCCTTAGAATTGGTGGTGGCGAGATGCCCCTTTTCCCTGATGAGCTAGGGTCTCACAGAGGATTAGAGGATTTCTCCTCAGCTCAGGTGGCGTGGCAGTTGCCGCCACACCCTCATTCCTCTCCACGGCTCCCTTCTGCTACCGAAGGGGGCGAGTGCTCCCCAGGCCCTGGGCTGTGGTCCCCAAACTGTCCAGGTGTGTCAGAGCACGTGGCGAACTCATAGCCGCACCAAGGGATGGTCACCGGGAAGGAAACCAGTGGTGGTGGGCATCGGGGGAACATGGTATCAACTGCTGCCTGAAGGCAGTTATTAACCTTACTATTCATCTTAATACAGCAGAGCCGAGGGATGGAGAGCCATGTCCTGAAGCCTTGCTGGGGTCCGGGGTCAGGGTGGTGACGCCTTAATGCAGCCAAACCTCTTTGCGCCCCTTTCTTTCCCTTTTGCTGAAGACAATTTGAATTTTGTTTCTCAAGCAGTTGCCGCAGGAAAAGTGCTATTGCATTCATTCTTTCATTATCGTTGCATGTTCATTTGCATTCCCAGGGAAAATGAGTAGGAGGCCGGAAATGCCGAGTGTCCCCCAAATGCCCAGTGTTTCCTTTCTCTCTAAAACTGTAACTTCTCCTGGGCCTTCGTAGACCTCCCCCAGGTGGAAGGGAGATGTTGGCTAACACGTCTACTGACTGGGGAGTCCAGGAGAAGTGTCTGCGGTCAGTTTTTTGGGGGCTGGTGAGGGACGTAGAAGGAAGAAAAGCCCCCCAAAGATCTGAAGTCCCTCCGCTTTTCACCCTCTAAACTGCTGCAGAGATTGATTTTCTTTGAATGTAACGTTGCTTTCCTTTGTCACGAATTCCAATCAGTGTTACCGCTGTTCTCTGTCTAACGGGCCTGCACTTTACACAGGGACCCAAAATGTTTATTTAAACCTCCTCACTGATTTAAATACAGCAAGAGCTCCAGAAATGTTTACCTAATGGAACGGAACAGTACAGAGGAGACCACGTCGTCCTGAGTTTTCTTGAAATTAGAAAACGACATCATTTGCAACGCAGCTTAAGACAACCCCTCCCTGAAACCACCCATGAGAGTGTTGGGGGAGGGGTGTGGTAAGAGTATATTTTTTCAGACTCAATTTATTTTCCTGCCTTTAAGATATCCTCTCAGCCTGGCCAGTGTGGCTTAGTGGTTGAGCATCGACCCATGAACCAGGAGGTCAGAATTTGATTCCCAGTCAGGGCACAAGCCCAAGTTGCCAGCTCCATCCCCAGTAGGGAGTGTGCAGGAGGCAGCTGATCAATGAATCTCTCTCATCACTGATGTTTCTGTCTTTCTCTCCCTCTTCCTTCCCCGCTGAAATCAATAAACATATATTTTTTGAAAAGAGGTAATTTTAAGGTCTTAGGGGTAGTCTGTGAAATCCAGGATGTGGGGCGGGGTGGGGTGGGGGGGGGGAAATCTGTAAACTCTTCCATCAATTTTCTTGGGACTAAGAGAATTTGTAGTAGTTGTAAGACTCTGGAACACTGGATTGTTAACCTCTGTGTAGCACACCGACATCCGACTGCTTGGCATGGGGACAGGAAGTGTCTCTATCTTCTTGGGCTTGCAGGTGCTGGTCACGTCTTGTGGGACCCAAGGAACGGTTGTGATGTCAGCAGGGCTGAGAGTCAGGATTAGAGGTAGAAGCTTTAGGAAGAGACATCACTGCCAGTCTACGGCCACAGAGCGTCCTTGAGGTGTTCCCTTTCCTTTTTCCCAGGGATGAGCAAATCTCTCCTCCAGACTGTGGTAGACTCCTAACAGTCAGAGTCCTTAGTTCTCTTCAGTGTTCACCCTCTTCCCTCCCAAACGGTGGATTTCCTATCTACCTTCACATCCGTTTTCAGAAATGACTAACCCCCGACCAGGGGTGGGGAACCTTTCTTCTGCCAAGGGCCGTGTGGCTATTTAAAACATCATTCACGGGCCACACAAAGTTATCAGCTTAAAAATTAGCCTGCTGTATGCCTGGCCGGCATGGCTCAGTGATTGTGCATCAACCTATGAACCAGGAGGTCAGGGTTTGATGCCGGTCAGGGCACATGCCTGGGTTGCAGGCTCCATCCCCAGTGTGGGGCGTGCAGGAGGCAGCCGATCAAGGATTCTCTCTCATCATTGATGTTTCTATCTCTCTCTCCCTCTCTGAAACCAATAAAAAATATATTTTAAAAAAAATTAGCCGGCTGTATTTGGTCAGGGCCAGACCAAATGATTTTGCAGGCCTTGTATGACCTGAGGGCCGGACGTTCCCCACCCCTGCCCTAGACTAATAGAGTTCTATTCACATGGAAGAGGACGAGCACGTTAAAAGCCTCCTGCCTCCAACAGTTGGGAACAGCATCACGAGTGGACACGTATCCCCTGGGCACCAAGGCAGTGCCCCCAGCTGTCCTTGGGGCCTTCCGGCCGTCGCCACCTCTCCCAGCAGACTGGAAAGGGAGGATTTTTTTTTTTTTTCAAGTGAAAAAACTGGGCGAGGCTGGTGTGGAAGCTGCAAATCACCTGATCGGGACTGGCATGATTTCTCAAGTCTTGAGCTCTTTTCCTCGCCGCCACTTCGGGCGGTTCTGGAAAGTTCTCCTTTGTTTCGCTCCAAGCCTACTTACCATGTTGACTGAGGGGTGTTTGCTCTCTGTGCTGTTAACGGGGTCCGGAGTGTCTAATTGACAAATTATGTTGTGCTTTTGGTGGCTTTAAGCAATCATTTAAAATAAATAAGATCATAATTATCAGTTTTCATTTACCCATTTATTAAGTAACAATGCTCACGCTGAGCAGTTTGATTTTGTGTTATAATAAGGCAATCTCTGCACGATGACAGATGGCGTTTCATTTTGCCAACACTGTGCTAAAGTGCTTTGAGTTGTGATGTGTTTGATTTTATTAGAGATCAGATTTAACACATGCATGCTACATAACTGCAATCACATTCCCATTTCTCATCTGTAGGAGAAAATGAAACTGTGATGAAATGTAATATACTCACCCTCAGGCAGAACTAGTGGGACTGGGAATTGCAACATAATAAATCTAATGGATATTACACTATAGGACCCTAGAAATTTACTGTTATTATGTTCAGGGAAGGAACTCGGTTTTGTAAAACTCACTTTTATTTCACTGGCATCAGTGCAATTTCACATTATTTAACTGTTGGGTCCCAATGGCAGAGATGAAAAGGAAACTCGCCCCCCCCCCCGCCCCCCACTGTCCCCCGCAGGAACACCAGGGTCCAGGAACCCAGATGAGAGAAAGCGAGGGGAGAGCAAGAGCCCCCAAATTGCATTTACCAAATGTAAATGACAACGGTGGCGTGTCGTTAACAATGGGTTGTTGGGATTGTCGAATTCAGCCTCATTTAGCCACAGTGTTGGTGTGGCACCCGCTGGAGGAAGACACATCCCCAAAAGCTTTGACGATGATATTGACCTCTTCTGTTCTCAGTCCTCCCCTCCTTTGCTCCCTGAGGGGGAGGAGGGGGGAGGGCGGGGATCTAAGTTAATTACACATCTAGTTATTGATGGGACTGTCGATAGAGCTTTCCCCTAATGAGGCCATTGGCAAGTGAAATTCCAAAGGTGAAGGCAGCTTTCAGTGCTCAGGTGCCAAGAAGGTAGAGCCCCGGCCACGCTCCATTGCTTGCTGAAGGTTGATGCCGTGGCATCTGCTCGGCGCCACCTCCAACAGCCTTCCAGGCGGCCTCCCTGCCTCTAGCCTCTGCCACTTGTGGGTCATTCTGTGTGCCCCTCCCCACATTACTCATCTCGAGTGGCTGCATTCATCAGGGTGCTTCTGTGCTCAAAAGCCTCAGTCGCTCCCCATTGTGTGGCATTCACCACCCTGTTAATTCATCTCTGATCTTACAATTCCTTAAAGTAAATCCCATATACCAGTGAAGTCCAGTTCATTCTTCTTCAGACAGGACAAACTCGGTCCCTTCTCCATTCTGGTGTAGGGTCCATTGGGTTGCAAGTGACAGAAACCCAACTTACATTTTTTTTAGGCACAATGGGGACGTGTCTCAGCTCACAAACTGAGGCAGTCAGGGGTGGCTGGGTACCTGGAACAGGTGGACCTGGCACCGAAATATTTCTCCAATGGTCTCTCCAGTATCTACTCTAGATGTGACTACTAATGCTTTCTATTACAGCGAATGACTTTGTTTTTAGGGTAGGGAATATCGGGGGAGAGGAACTGAAACACATTTGGTCTTCCTGGTTCTAGGTTCAAAAATTCCAGGGAAGAGCT
Source organism: Myotis myotis (assembly GCF_014108235.1). NCBI lineage: Eukaryota > Metazoa > Chordata > Mammalia > Chiroptera > Vespertilionidae > Myotis > Myotis myotis. The sequence goes on from NW_023416323.1 coordinate 40,034,707, forward strand.
CTGATTGGCCCGTTTGTGTCATGTGCTCATCTCTGGCATGATGGTTGTAGCTGAGGTTGGGCCATGTCATCGCCTCAATTTGCTTTAAGATAAGGTCCTCTCACAATAATTCTGGTCAAGAAGGTGGGATCTGCAACTCTGTTAGATCAGGAACATGGAACAGAGCCAGGAAAGGAGGGGTGTTGCTTTTCTGGAGCCAAAATAATTGCTGTCCACCTCAGTGCCTGTTTATGAGATTGTCACCACCTGCTATGCCTATGTTCCTTCTCCCTTCTCATCCTTAGCTGAACCATCTGCCTTATAGAATGAAAGGTATGGGGTAGGGAGAGGAAGCTAATATTTCAGTGCCTGTATCATATGAATGTTATCTAAACTAATTCCCACAAGTGCCCTATAAATATAGTATCTTATCCAGATTTTACAGGTGAGTGTAAGAAAGCTATTTACCTTGATTAGGTCATTCAACCAGGCGTAGAAATCAGCTCTGTTGGACTCTGCTCATAGTTTTGAGTATGTAGGAAAAATTCAGTTCTCTTGAACTGTCCTAGAAAAGAAAGCAATTAAACCCTATTTATATGGTCCCAAAATACATGATTGAAAATGACATGAGATGTAGTTTATGGAGTTGTGAAGAGCTTGATTCATGGGATTCATAAAAATGGCGGGTAAGGGGCTTGCCTCTGGCTGTCTCCACTTGGGTCCCGGGGTTGTTTATCTGTTTGGGGCATTGACTCATTTGAGAGTCTGGTGTGAGGCACGGAGGCATGGGGGAAGGGGAGGATATCCAAGCATCTGAGCTCTACCTACAAGAGTACCTTCCAATCCAATGATCAGATCAGGATAAGCTTTAAGCCAAATTTGACATGTAGTTGGTTTCCTTCTTAAATCCTCAGTGTGGGTTGAGTAGAAGGAAGGTAACTCTGGTTAGATACGGCAGATGGGGCAGGCTCCTCGGGAGGTGACATTGCCTTTAGACTTGAATGACAGGAACCAGCCATGTGAAAGTTGGGAAGAAGAACAGTTCAGACAGAGGGAACTATGAGAGAAAAGGAAAATGCTTGAGGAACAGAAAGAAGGCCATCAGAGCTGGAGCCGACTGGGTATGGGAGAGGTGAGTGGAGGCCAGATCGCACACGGTTTAGTCAACCATAACAACAGCCTGGGGTTTTATTCTGATTTCAGTAGGAAGCCATTGCAGGGTTTTGAGCAAGGGAGTCATCTGATAGCCAGTGTCCAAGGTGGCCCCCAATGGTTCTTGCTCCTTGGTATTCACACATGGAATAAGACTGACCGGCAACTAACAGGCGACATGGAGATGCCAGGTGACTTCCGAGGCTAGGCGTTGCAAAGAGACATTGCAGCTTCAGCATTGTTCCCTCTCAGCTCACTCACGCTGGAGGGAGTCAGCTGTCACACCAGGGGGACACTCATACAACTCGAGGGGAGGTCTGTGTGCTGAGGAACTGAGGCCTCCAGCCAACAGCCATGTGAGTGAGCCGCCTTGGAAGTGACGGCCCCAGTCCAGCCCTCAGATGACTGCAGCCCAGGCTGACATCTTGACTGAAACCTTACAAGAGACCCTGAATCAGTACTTAACTGAGCCACTCTCAAACTCCTGGTCCTCACTCAGAAACTGTATGAAATCATTATTTTTCATTGTAAACTGGTCAGCTTTTGAGTAATTTTTTTTTTTGCAGCAATGGGTAATTCAATTATCAATAGATAATTCAAGTGGTATCATTGGATTTAGACTTCCCACTTGAGCTGCTGGCTAGACAAAGAACTTTGGAGGTAAAGAGTGAGAACCAGGAAAACACTGAGAAGGTTTGTAGGTTTTCAGGTGAGGGATGGTGGTGGCTTGAATCAGGGAGCTTCTCGCCAGGGATGGTGAGCAATGGTCAGCTTTGGTCGGGAGGTGATGTGATTTGCAGATGGGCTCCCTGATGAGGTTATGGGGTTTAGTGAATCAGGTTGGCTCCTTATTTTTGGCATGGGCGTCTGGGTAGATAGTGGTTCTATTTACTGAAAGTTTGGAGAGGAACATCTAGATTCCACTAAACACAAAATAAAGGCTGTGTTGAGTGAGACAGTTTAAGCAGAAGCAGTGTTTTCTATCGCCTACAGGGTACAAATCAGAGCTGTCCATGTTTCAATAAAACCATCTTCAGTCAGTACTTTGGAACTGCCTTCCTTCCCCTCAATTAAGTAGGAGACAATTAAATCGGAGTCCAGCTTCCAGGAGTTCATTATGCCTCGTTGAAAATGATAAATGACTCTTGGTGACCTCATCACCTCGCCAACTTGGTCCCACCTCGTTTTTCAAAGAGCTAATGAAACCGATGGATTTCTCCCTTCTCAGTAGCAGGGCCAACAAAAACAGGGCGCACCATGAAAAGCGAGGGAGCTGGGAACAAGGCAGAGAGAAGAAAGGAGAGAAAACGCACACTTGACATTTTGAAAATTGGCCAAAGTGACTTTGATGTGCAAACTTGAAAAATAAAAATCCCACCATCTACATATTGATTTCCTATCTGTTCCATTCCTTTAATCCATCACTAGTTGGCACACAACACCAGGAGTGTGTGTGTGTGTGTGTGTGTGTGTGTGTGTGTGTGTTGGAGGGATGACTTGCTCTTTTTCTTTGGAAAGAAAGGAAGGGTGGGGGGAAAGGGAAGGGCAAATGATAATAGGAAATGCTTTGAAGTTAACAAAGACACCCATTAGTACTTATTTGCGCCTGAAATTACCCTGAGCCCGAATTGCTCTTGAATTGCGCTTCCTTGCTTGGCTGCAAAGGGACCAAGATGGATCCAGAACCTGGAGGCAGTGGGGACTGGGGGGGTGGGGGAGGCTTAGGAGCAGGAGCTCTGGATCTGCGCTTGCGTTCCGGCTCCCCCATTTTCCAGCTGTGTGACCTTAAGCCAGTTATGGAACCTCTCTGAACCTCAGTTTATTCATCAGTAAAGTGGGGATGATTCTGCTGCACAGGAGTTTTATGACAATTAAGTAAGGTTATGCATATTAAACACTTACCACTGCCAGGCATAGGACCAGCACTAAGGACTGCCTCCCACATTTATAATTTTCCCCACTGCATCACGTCCCACATTACTGAGTGAGCAAATCTGACCGTCAAAGAACTCTATTTAAAATACATGATTTAGGACAGGGTTCGACAAACTATTTTGGTAAAGAGCTAGAGAATATGCATTTTGGGCTTTGCGGGCCATATGGTCGCTGCCAGAATTACTCACCTCTGCTATAGAAAATATGTAAACAAATTCACATGACTGTGTTTCAATAAAACTTTATTTGCCAAAAGAGATGGCAGCTGAATTTGATCTCCCAACCCCTGATTTGGGAGATGGAGCTGGGTAACAGTAATTTCAGGTTGCCTTGGTATGATAACACCATTTGCATGGCCGATTTCTGTTTTGATTGTAGCTACAATTTTCCAAGTATTATGGATTCCTTTTTGGGGCTCTGTCTCCATTCTCTCCCTCCCAGGTTTGGGGGGCCCTATCTTCGGTCACCAGCACTGCATGCACAGCCTTCGTCAGCTGGGTACTTTTATGAGTTGCTTCCTTTCATCATGATGTATTTTCTACAGGCCATGCATTTTCACGACTATTTCTATCTGCATTCCCTAAACCAGTGGTCGGCAAACTGCAGCTAGGCAAACCATGGCTCGCGAGCCACATGGGACTCTTTGGCCCCTTCAGTGTGGCTCTTCCACAAAATACCAGCTCTTCCACAAAATACTGACTTCTGCGCATGGGCCACGAAGTTTCAATCGCACTGTACGTGCACGGCCACACGTGGTATTTTGTGGAAGAGCCACACTCAAGGGGCCAAAAAGCTGCATGTGGCTCACGAGCCACGGTTTGCTGACCACGGCTCATGGAGCAAAAATCTGATCCCAAAAGCATTTCTCTGGCTTTAACTATATCTGCCTTGTGGTATATCCAGCTCCATCATATTCCCCTAAACAGCCGGGGAGCTACCTGGGAGGGTTCTGTGAAATCCCAGGACTCATTCCTATGGGTATCTTAATGTTCCGTTTCCTCCTCTGCTGTGTCTTACTGGTACGATGCTATATGCATGTCCCATGGTTCCCACAGATGACCCAGATGGTGCCGTGCTGGCAACGCCCTCCAAAGTCACCCATGGCTTATACGTCTTCCACGGGTTCGTCTTCCCGGTGGAAATTGCTGGGACCATGGCTTCTCATGCTGGGCGCCGTCAGTGAGCACCAGAGGTTTATGAGAAACCCTCAATACTGGCGTTTTCAACCGCTTGCCTTCTCTCAAGATTATTGATGAGCCACGAGTAAAAAAAAATTGGTTTTACAACTTCTCAGCAAGTCCTACAGGGAGGATTTGGCATCTACTTTATTGTCTTTGACTTTAAGTGTTTTCATGGCAAGAGAAACTTGATTTGACATTTATTTCATCTCCTTTAACCCTCATGACAACCTGAGGAGGAAGAGACTATGATCCCCGCCATTGCACTGGCCAGGAAACGGAGGTTTCCTGGGAAAGAATGGCTTGCTCGTGGCCATATAATGGGTGCCTTTGCAAGTCAAACCCAGTTTTCAAACCAGGGCCACGATATGACTCTGCGTTCTCTCAGCACAGGGGCACACTTTCTTTGATGGCCCTCACTTCAAAGTTTACCCCCCAGAAGAAATACTGTGCTTCTCAGATCACTTGCCCCCGATTTTGGTTCAATACTGTAGCCGTTGCAATAATATCCAACATTAGTAACACACAAGGGTTGTCACGTGACTCTTCCAGAGATCCCTGGGCTGGCTTTGAGAACTCTCATCCCCTGATGAGAACTTTCTTATAGCCAAGCTCGTGATAAGGAATGGAGAGTAATGTTCTAGCCGTTTTGTGTCGTACGTCTTACCTGTGGTATGGAATATAGCTCTCTGCGGCCAGGTTCTAGAAAGAGGTAGTATTGGCTTGATCTAACATGCATGCAGTCTGTTTTCTGTCTAAACGTCAAAGGCATAACCTCTGACATTGAGATTTTTTTTTAAAAGTCTCTGATTCTTTGACCTGTGGAAGTACACTGCTTTCGGACGATAGCATTGAGGCTCTCGGTGCTTGCCTGTAAATCAACAGAAAATGTTTACACTTGCGGTAGTTCCACTCTGGGATCCTGTGCCCCAGAGAATGCCATGGCCTGGCTATTTTAAATCCACCCAGAATGACTTACCTTCTCACTTGAGTAGAATCAATTTCTTTCTGTGACAGGAAGGCAGAATTAAATTCCTAAATTAACTGGTGTCCCTGTGGCCGATATCTAATCCTAGTGAGATTTAGTTGTTGGGGGGAAAATGTACTGTGTGAGAGACTCCTTCTGACCTGGAAAATGAGGATCATGGCTTATGTTGCCTTTTTTTCTTAAAAAAATATGTTTTTATTTATTTGAGAGAGTGAGAAAGGGAGCAGGAGAGATAGAAACATAGATGAGAGAGAAACAGATCGGCTGCCTCCTGCACGCCCCCTACTGGGGATTGGGCCCCAAACTCCGGGCATGTGCCCTGACGGAGAATCGAGCTGGTGACCTCTTAGTTCAAGGGTTGACGCTCAACCACTGAGCCACAGTGGTTGGACTCATATTGCTTTAATACCACTTCTCAAAAACATTTCTGACACATACCTCATGGGATAGGACTGCTCGCAGAAAGGGCTATCTTGGGGGAAGAGGGGGTGGGGGGAGATTCAGCACAGAGAAGCCCATCTGATTCAGAGATGTCTCCAGCCATCCAGGAGAGAATCGGGAAGGAGGGAGAGCAGGCTGGGAAAGGGGGAGGGGGGCTACGACCAGCCTGGTGCCACCAGGCCTTCCCTTCCCAGGACATGGACTGGTGGCCCAGGAACCCTCCGCAGGATGGAGCCAGCCTCCACAGAGGGGAGCAGATGAAAGCGGTGTTGGGTTCTGGAGGATGCCTGTGCTTCTGTCTCAGGTGCCACCATTCGCTTAGTGCCACCCCATCCTCCGCAGGAAAAGCACAGCAGCTTAGAATGCTGGAGTTTTGAAACATTCAAAAGGCTGTGATGCTATAAATAAGCTTCCTGTGTCAGAGATTAAATCAACCAAGATGCCTGCCATGCCAACTTTATTTCTGAGACAACATGTTTTCAGCAGAAATCAAAATGCATGCTAATCCTTCCCTTCTGACAGGCTAATGCGAGCCTGGAAAATCGCAGTGGAGGACAACGAAGAGGCGGGCAAGAAGCAGAAGCTGTGTCTACGTGGCTTATCTGCTGGAGCGGACCGCAGCCATCCCTCCTTTTGGAAATCTTTTGCCTGAACTTGTGGCATGGCGATGCAGAATCAGGACTGGCCTGGTGGTTTTCATCAGACAAGTCTTGGTCGTGGTGTTTTGAATACACCAATACAGAGGCTGTGTCGTTGAGATGACGAACGGCTGTTCGTTCTCCTTTCTTTGGCAACAACACCCCTGTTTTCTCTGGGAAACCATCCCTTGAGCACTCTCGATCCAGGTGGTTCTGTGTAGGTGATTCTAGCCTCCAGCTCCAGAGGTGGGACCAGGGCTAGAGCTGTCCATCTCCTTGGCTATGGCAATTGGTTCAGAGGTGAGTCAATCCTCTAGGTAGGCCAATTGGAGCAAATCTTGGAGCTTGGTTGGAACTGTTAGAGAAAAGGAGTAGTTTTTTGTCCCCCTCCTGGGGTTACTAGTTTGGAGCTGCTGAGTGTTCACCGTCGCCATCTGATCACCTGAGAGTGAAGCCAACTCAGATAAAGCAGAGATAAGAGATGGAGAAACTTGGATACAGTCCTGCTTGAAATTAGATGCGTTCCTGGACTCGTCTATGTGAACAAATTCTTTCCTTTGAGAGTGAGTTGGATTTCTGTCACTTGAAATAGAAATAGTCTTAATTAAGTGACCCAACTGATTAATTCAGCCAAACCGGTGAATGCAATGCCAAAATGTATTCATGGATCAACCTGTTGTGAGACTAGATTTATTCTAACTTATGGGAGTGATCTGTTTGGCAGCCCAGGGCAGACCCAACTCTAGTGAAGTAAGGTGGTCGCAGGATGGCCAGCAGATGAAGGGTGGTCCTGAGAAGCTGGGATGAAGGCTGGTGCCAGGACCACAGCTGGGACGATGCTGTCTTGGTGGGAGATTGTTTAGAACTCCTGCTGCTACAAGAAGTAGACTCCAACCAGGAATCCTTAGCCTTCGGGAGCAGCTTTGCAGATGTGACAAGATTATATACCTTCTCCCTAGAAAGATTCACCTGTGCTCTTTCCTACAAAGTTTTCCACGTAATTTTGGGTGGCTCACAGAATCACTGAAACCCAGTTATGGGCCTTTTGAGGATTCCAGATCACACATTAAGAATCTGGGCAGGTGGCTTATATTTTATAGGATCTCTTCTGAATGATATATTTTTGCTGGTTAAAATATCTGAGGGCTTGTCCTAGGCATTGCATTTAACATTAGTGATTACTTATATTTTTAGACTGACACGATGGGTTGGGTGCTCTTATTATACTGATTTTACAAATGCATATTTCAAAACACCAAAAAGTTATGTAGCTTGCTCAAGGTCCCATAGTGTGTAAGTGAGCAAAATCCAAACATCCGTCTAGAAGACACAAGAGGCCACATTCTACGTCACTTCATTAACATTACAAAGCACTCTACAAATGGGTCCCAATGCATGCCAGTCCTTAATGGTTTGAATCCTTACATCTAACTTAAATGCATCATGACACAGTTTAAGCCCATTGCTTCATGGAGGTTAAATGAGATTACATAGGTCCCAATCTCAAATTAGACAAGTGACTTGTGTCAAGTATATTACTTCGTGTCTAAGACAGTTCTTTTTATGGGGAATGTGATTGGTACATTTTAATATTTTTCCATTTTCCTTACTAAGAGATAGAGAATTACAAAAGGGAAATGTGCTTATAAAAAGCCAATGCAGAAATAGGTGCAGCATGAAAATCCCTCTCAATGGCTCCTACCATTTCTGGCCTCCAACTTTAATCAGTTTTAAAGTTGGGTGTGTATTCTCTCAACTCTTTTCTATGAATTGACAGTCTTTCCACATCACATGTATAGAGTTTATTTTTAAACAACAATAAAATCACATATCTTTGCACCTTTCCATGCCTGTGGTACATATTGATCTATTACTTATAAAGGAGTTCCTGGAATCATATTTCAACCAGCAGGACTGAGACTTTCCCTATCCAATCAGAGAAGGGCAAGATCTATTCCACCTCTCCCCCCCCCCCCCCCATTAGTATCCTACTGACCAATCAGAGTGGCTCTACTCCAACCAATCAGGACAGAGCTTTTTGGACCAATCAAACTGCAATGACTTGGGGTCCTCATTTGAATGAGGACAAACCAATCCGGCTCCCCTCTGGCTTCGGAGTGTGCTTTTCCTTCTCACCAAGGGCTGCTGAATGCCATGCCCTAAACCGCTGAAGCGATCTCCCTGGGAACAGCTGTAAGATCTCTCAATGGAAGCTGACGCACTGGAGACGTCTTGCTGGGAGCGGAAACAGCTGAAGATGTCTCCTGGGACCCAAGTGTGTGCAGAGGGCCTGAGCAGAGTGGAGCCACCTTGCCCGAGGGCTGCCTGGCAGCTGTGCTGACAGTTTTGAGCTGTTTCACAATTGAGCTGTTTGCACCGAGTAAAGTTTCCTTCCTCACTGCAGGCCACATGGGGGATTCCTGTTGGCATCCACTTGGCTCCAGTGATCACTGGTTGACAAATTTCCGAAAGGGACAGAGAGCTACAGAGGGTGGCTCCCTTCATGTCGGGATTCTCTCCTGAGATCAAGAGCACGTCCTATCTTTGACTCCCTGAACCATCCCAATGCATCCCTGACTTATTTTTTAGTTTTTGAAATAACCTGATGGTTTCTCGTTCCAATCGCCACCACTCCCACGCCACACACTCCTCAGGCCAAGACGGAATCTGCTCCCTCCTTCATACTGTTGAGAAAAACGGTGATGGAGGAGCTTCTTTTCATTCTCTTCGTAAAGGCTAAACGGAGACTTTCCTGGGAGCTGTATTCCCTTTGACTCGACCTGCCATTTCTCTGATGATCTGCTGATTTTGGAAACGTGCTGAGCTCCATCCTTAGGGACGGCCTAAAGACGGCTCAGCTCGGAGGATTCAGGAATCCATTTGTCCATCAGTTAGGGAGCCCTGGCAGCAGGCGCTCTGTGGGTGGGGCGCTTTGCACTGCCTTCTGCTGGAGGGACTGGGAGACAGGGCGCACCCCCTGGGGAAGAGTCTCCAGAAACGTGGCCCCTCCTTGGGGAACGGACAACTTGGACATGGCAGTCCAAACCAGGTTTACAACCTTGATCCAGGCCTAGAAGCGCCAAGTCCATGAGAAAGTAAGGTAATTGCCAAAGAGTTCTGGTCCCTGGGTAGTAAAGGAGCAGGGGACCATGGACCTGCCGGAAAAACACTTCTCTCAGCGACTAGAAAAATGCAGAATGATGAGAGCAAGTTCATATTCTCGCTTCCGTTGCGCACGTAAGCACACGCACACACACATTAAAATTGTTTATTGTTGAATCCCTGTGGCACAATGCTTGTCCACATCTATTACTGAAAAACCAGATGAACCCGTCTGAAGAAGGGCAGCTTTTGTGGCTGGGCGAGTTAACGATTTCCGTTCTGCATCCCCATGGGAATCTCTGCCAAGCTGAACCTCTCCTCCCCGCCAGAAGCTTTCAAAGAAATGGAACTTCATAACCTTTTTTTTTAAAAAAAAAATGTTTTCATTGATTTCAGAGAGGAAGGGAGAGGGAGAGAGACAGAAACATCAATGATGAGAGAGAATCATTGATCGGCTGCCTCCTGCAGGCCCCACAATGGGGATCGAGCCAGCAACCCGGGCATGTCCCCTTGACCAGAATCGAACCCGGGACGCTTCGGTTCGCAGGCCGATGCTCTATCCACTGAGCTAAACTGGTTAGGGTAGAACTTAATCATCTTGACAGAGGAATTTGTTGTGAAAAACACGTTCAAGGTCTGTGAGTCACTTTCTCTCTTCTCCCCTGCTCCCCATAGCCTTGCTTCCTGTGCCCTGTCCATTGCTACCCATGCCAGTTGACAAAAACTCTAAAACTCTATCCACTGCCCATGGGGACCCACTGTGGACGCCTATGCCCCTGTGGGGTTTCTCACTCAGGCTGGCTTCCTGCATGCAGTACTGAGCATCCGGGGATGCAGGCTGGCATTGGGAGCAAAGCTGGTTTCTTCCTTTGTCTTCCCTCCCCACCCCCACCCCCTCTCCTTTAGATGGCCGCCTTCAGCTGTGTATAAATTAAGCACATTCTCATGCTTTTGCAGGTCACATCTGGGATATTCTGGACATCTCCGGGACAAGCTCTGAATTTATGAAACCAGTAATTTGCTGCTCCCAGCTTATAATGCCTGACATTGTCACTGTTTGCTTAGAGTTTTGGTATCTGATGTTCTTAATGTTCAGGTCAATTTTATTGATACTGAACTCCGCGCCCTCATTTCTTTCCCCATTGCATTTTTTTTTTGAGGCGCACGCAGAGAGGGTACCTAATCTTAATATCTTGTGTTCACAATTCTATTTAGCATGAAATCAGTAACTGACATATTAATTATAATAATCTGTTAAATATACTTTACCTACATGTTAATTATGGGAGACCATTCTCATTTATTTCTCTGGGTAGCCTATTAATTCAACCCAGATGGCACAGCTTTGTGAGACGGTAACACTGAGCATTTGCAGAATAAATCATGTTGCCAAGATACAGCAGCAAAAACGTTATCAGCTGAATAAGCTTTTAGTCTGATAGAACCAGGAAAGAAAACTTACCTATTACTCACACACAGGAGCTTAGTGAAAAACAGGGTCCATATACCAAATGTTTAAGAAAATGCTTTGGGAACATATCGTGGTTTCCTCCAAAAGAGTGGATTCTTTATTTCAGCTCATTGTCCCATAAATAATTCCGAAGGGGGAAATGGAACCCTGACGTGGGGAGCTGGCCATAACGTGGGGGGCAGGGATGGGGGGAAAAGGCCTCTGTGCTTTCCTTGGGCATTTGGATGCCAAGGCTGGTGTCCTGTGGGGAAGTGAAGAAATACCTCTTCCTGCTCCCACCAGGCCTCGCCCCCTTCCATTCCTTCCTGGGGACCAACAGGAGGGACTCTGGGCTCTGTCTCTTCAGGGCTCTGGTCTGGGCTCCATTTGTACGTGGGAGGCCGATTCCTCTTGGAGTGGGGACAATGCCAGTGATGAGACTTGGATCAGTCAATGGGACGCCAGTGATCATCTTCTTTCTTGGGGAAGATCTAACTCCACTGGCCAGAGATCCCTTTCGTTCAACAACGTGGTTCAGCAATTTCATGGGCGCCCACTCATTCCTTGTTTCCAAGAAGAACTGTGCTAGCTCTTGGGGAGCCAGAGGGGGACCAGACTCACATGGTCTCTGCCCTCACAGAGCTTAGGATGTGGCGGAGACCATGAAGCAGACGGCTACAATATAGTGTGATTAGCAGGGGTGGGGAACGTCGGGCCCGAGGGCCGTATCAGGCCCATGAAACCATTTGGTCCGGCCCTGCCAAGGCCTTCGGGGTGAGCTAATGGCATGTTTGACCAAATGTAGCAGGCTAATGTTTAAGGTGATAATCTTGTATGGCCCGCAAATGATGTTCTAAATATCCAAATGGCCCTTGGCAGAAAAAAGGTTCCCCACCCCTGGATTCAGGTCAGGCTATGGCTGTCAGAACACACAGCAAAGGCCCCCAACTCAGACCTGCGGAGAAGGCTTCCCGGGGCAGGGATTTCACGGGCAGCATCTGAAGGGGGAGCAGGAGGGAGTCAAGTGCCGGGCGAAGAGTGACCCAGGTGGCGGGAACAGCATCGGCAATCAGTGCACCCCCTTCTCCTGGAATTGAGGGAAGCTGGTGCGAGTGGAAGGTCAGCTGCAGGGGGCACAGGGGTTGTGAAGACTTGTGGCCAGATAGGTGTGCAGGGGCTTTCTGCACCCTATGAAAGGGGCCCGCCTTCGGGGGGGAGGGGGCACTGGAGAGTTTAAGTGTTGAGGTGACAGGGTCAGGTTTGGGTTTTAGGAATGTCATCCTGGCTTCGCCAAGGAGAGCAGTTAGAGGCTGGAGCTGTGGTTGAAGCCAGAGATGGTGGCATCCTGGGCCCAGGAGAGACGGGGCTGTTTTCACCTTGTCATCCCTGTCAGCCCCGCCTCAGTATCTCTGTCTCTCAAAGCCTTTCCTGACATCTCCAGGTCCCAACAGGCTCTCCCTTCTGTAACCTTTAAGAGCAATGTTTTACAGGTTGATTCATATTCAAAAACAAGCAACGACTTTGCTTCGCTGCTCCCATGAACACAGGTACAGCTGTATGCGGGTGCAGGTGTATGCGAGTGCAGGTGTACCCAGGTGCAGGCGTGTCCAGGTGCAGGTGTATGCAGGTGCAGGCATACCCAGGTGCAGGCATATGCAGGTGCAGGTGTACCCAGGTGCAGTTGTACGCAGGTACAGGTGTATGCAGGTGCAGGCATATCTAGGTGCAGGTGTACCCAGGTGCAGGCGTACCCAGGTGCAGGTGTACCCAGATGCAGGTGTACCCAGATGCAGGTGTACGCGGGTGCAGGTGTATCCAGATGCAGGTGTACGCGGGTGCAGGTGTACCCAGGTGCAGGTTTACCCGGGTGCAGGTGTACGCAGGTGCAGGTATATCCATCCCCGCTGCACCATACTGAAAAGAGACTGGCTTTCTAACTTCTCTGAGCCTGTATCTGTCTTCCACCGACACATGGCTTGTAGCCAACTCTGCACTTGACCTCATCGTTGCTCAGGATGCCATTGGCTACTCTTGCCCCGTATTTCTTGGGACATTATGCGTTGTGATTGCTCCTCGATCACTCAGTCTGAGGACAGCTGCCCCTCAGGCTCTCCCACAGCGCCCTGCTCCTCTCCTCATTGACCACGGTGCGCCCTTGGAGCTTAATTTGATTTGTTTGCTATTTGCGCCTTTTTCTGCCTCCACCACCAGCCTGGAGGTGCCGCTGGGGTGGACACCGTGTCTGTTTCTCCTCAGTGAGTTCTGAGCAGGCAGCACAGTGCCTGGTACGTCGGCAGTTGTGCAACAGAGAAAAAGTTGCTCGAGTGACTGTAATTTTTCCAAATGGAAGGCCCTTTGATGCTTGGTGAGCCACGGCTTCTCTTTCAAAAAAGATATTGAGGAAGGACTGGGGGCCGGCACATCTGCTGAACCCTCCGAAATCACAGCTGAGCCCCACTCGGCAGCTTGGACAGCCATCCACCAGAACCCCACATCCACGACATGGTGAGGAGCTGCTGGCTGGGGATAGAACACTGTAAATGGCAGCGATCACGTCAGTCTGAGTTACTGTTTTCAGGATGACACAGATGTTAGGATAAGGGAGCATAAATGGAAATTAAAGAGAAACAAATTCAGAACAGATGTCAGGAAGCTTTTTCCTTTTCTTTTTTTTTCGTCACGCGGAGAATCACAAATGTGTGCAATGGCCTACCAGGCTCGATTGTTAAGGCAAAGACACAGGGGACGTTCGAGAACTGATCAGATGGCATCACGGGGGAATTAAGCAGCAACAGAGGAAATGAGCGTGCATACGGCGACTGGCTTCCCGCTAATCCCCGGCAATGTCCACGCTCCTGTGTTCCTGGTGCTTGACATACTTACCTGGGATCTGCACCCATCATTTCTTTGCTTGCAGTTTTCACAGATGGCATCCATCTCAAAATAGTTATTTTCACATCATAAAAATGACATCGGCGGGGGGGGGGGGGGGAGAGAGAGAGAGAGAGAGAGAGAGAGAGAGAGAGAGAGAGATGCTTTCCTGCAGTTATTTTATTTGGAGGGAGCGTGCTGTGGTTCGTGGAGAATGAACATATGAAATGTACATCTCTAACACCAAAGAGCAGGGTATGCTCACAGACCGGCCAGCCCTCTGTGCTCTCCTGTGAGAGTTCCCATTCTCACTAAGTAAGTACATGACCGCCCAGGGGTCCATTGGAGGAGGCCCCCAAGGGTTTCTCTGCTTCTGTGTCCCCAGCTAGTGGCCTCACGGTGCCCATATCCTTCTAAGAATATTACACGTCGGAGGGAGGAGGGGGAGGAGGAAGGAAGCTCAGCTAGTTCTTGGCTTTCGGCAGCTACTTGCTGTGAAGAATTTGAACCCAGATGGGGCGATAGGACGTTGGCGGGACCAGGCCCACTGTCTCTCTCTCATTGTGTCTTCAGAGCCACCCTAGAGAGACTGTAACCAGGCGCCCCTTGAAGGGGGTTCTCACTTGGGGGCTATAGCGTCTGATAATAGGGAAGGAGGGAGAGAATAGCAATGACTCTATGCCCCAAGGGGAGGTAGTGGAAGATAAAAAGTAGAGTAAAACCTCATTAATCTGGACCCTGCTAATTTAGAATGCATGAATAATTCAGACCCTCTGGCTGGGCTGAAGTTTACCTTTGTACTAGATATGAAAAAAAAAGGAGAGGGTTTGCTAAGCAAATTAGTAGTGTAAACAAGAGGGAGGGTAGGGAATATATAACCTATTTAAGGGAACAAATTGTTTTCACATACTTAGCAAGAACCATCTGCAAAGGCACAACGAGTAGGTCAATTATAAGTAATCCTGGCCCATTCACTCATCGCTGGGTATCCATACTTAGCACTTAGCAAAATGTTGTCAGCATTAGAAGAAGGAAATGGAACAAGCAGGGAGTGCTTAAGAGTTCATATTTCAGTTGGGTTTACATGGCCTCTCCTTTCATAATTTATTTCAGATTTTAAGACTTTAAAGACCTCCTAACAAGTATTCCTTGGGCCCTGTCTATTCCCTTTATTTCTAAGCCTTTAGGGTTGAGCAGCTAGAAAGAATAAGGTGTAGAACATGGTTCCGAGTATTGTTGGCCCCAGGGTGGGAGAAGAAAGCTTATGTGGACAGCTTTTTGGCTATTTAGCAGGAATGGGGCACTGCAGGTTTGAAAGTGTGGGTTCTCATCTGGTCTCTGCTAATAATATTGGAATCAAGCAATCCATTTACTCCCATTTGGGCCTCAGTTTCCACATGTATAAAAAGGATTAGATGAATGATATCTAAGGACTCTTCCAACTCAACAATCCCATTGTCATCATTTATCTTTCCTGGAACAGCTTCTCATCAGCAAAATAGATATAGATATAGATAGATATAGATATAGCTATAGCTATAGCTATAGATATAGATATAAATATAGATATAGATATAGATATCTACGCTAATAAAAGAGAAAGATGCAAATTGACCATACCTTTGCGACGCCCACCAGCCAATCAGGAGTGAGTATGCAAATCAACCCAACAAAGAGGGTGGGGTAATTTGCATATGCAGGTGCCCAGTGGCTGGGGTGTTCTGCAATGCCCCAGCTGCTCTGGGCCTCTGGGCAGCATGGGAAGGCGGAAAGGCAGCTCCAGCCAGAGCGAAGGTGGTGCCAGCAGCCAGGGGAAGGAAGGCCCATTCTTGCCCGAATCTTTGTGCATCGGGCCTGTAGTAGATATAGATATAGATATAGATATAGATATAGATATAGATATAGATATAGATATAGATATAATCTCATGTTGTTTTGATAATCAAATGAAATAGAAAATAGAGTATAATTATAATATAAGCAGTAAGAAAAGTGTAGGTCAGAGAAAGTGTTGTGTCTCTGCTAATGTCCTGTCTTGAGAATGGACTCTTGACCCTTCCTGGGGACACCATGTTTTCCTCTCCTCCTTCCGAGTCCATGGACTTCCTAATAATGTTTCCCCACTGGGTAATGTTGAAGTCTCGTCCTCTCCTCCCCATGGGTTCTGCCTGCACAGCTCTGCATCAGATGCAGGGTGCAGAGCAGAGCCCCCCTGTGTTCAGCGGCTCCGTGAGCAGTGGATTGGAACAGAGGAGGAGGGAGTCGATGGCTCTCTCAACCAAAGACCTCGAGTTGTGCCAATTTTCATTCTAAAGCTGGGAGTGGACATGGAGCGGCCCACTGGCATACATTTGGCTTCAGCCTTTGGTTTATCTCAGTCTCTCACCCTGCCAGTCACTGACTCAAAAAGGAAGTGAATCAATTAAATGTTGATTTTACTTTCCATTTCTATTTAGGCAATTCTCAAATAATTCTTGATCAATGGACATTAAGATCTTTGCTGCCTAGCCCAGCTGGTGTGGCTCAGTGGTTGAGCATCTGCCCTTGAGCCAGGAGGTCACTGGTTCGATTCCCCGTCAGGGCACATGCCCAGGGTTACAGGCTCGATCCCCAGTGTGGGGCGGGCAGGAGGCAGCTGATAGATGGTTCTCTCTCATCATTGACGTTTCTATCTCTTTTTTCCTCTCCCTTCCTCTCTGAAATCAATAAAAAGCAAAACAAAAAAAACCACCCTCTCCCGCCTAAACAAAGCATCACCCAGCCCTTATTGGATGTAGTCTTGGAGACCAAGGCCATTTTGGGCTTTCTTATCTGCGGTTGGTTCAAGTCGCATAGGTCCTTAAACATGCTTTTAACACATATGACTCAGTAGCAGGAGAGCCTCAGAGATATGCTAGAATCATATGTAAATCTCATTGGTATGTACTGTGTACAGTTACCGGCTCTCTGTAGAAAATGAGAAGAGGCCATGAGAAAAAAGTATGGTGAGTGCCATGGATAGTTTTGGTGGGATGAGGGTTTAAATCAGAACCTACGGTCTTGCGGCCTCCTCCCAGCAGCGGACCCTGCCTGGTGGGGACTATTTGGGTGACCTTTATGCACACAAACTCATCAGGCCTGGGAAGTCAGCTTCGATGATATGGCGAACTTTAGTTCAAAGAAAGTCGTGGTGAGGCCCTTTGATATCCTTGGAAACAAACCCAAATTGATGCACTGCCCTGTGCAGTTGCTGCCGCAGCATTTGTTGTGCCTCTAACATTTGTCAGCAAGATTCACTTTATTTCTCTTTTTTTTATTGACCGATGGCTACAAGCTCCATCCTGTGAGATGTGCTGTAAGCTTTGCAGACGAGCACTTAGTTGGCAAAGGAAAGCGATGACTGTTAGTGTGTTTGAATCCCAAGTAGGTAAAAAGGTTGTCAAACATGAAGACCCTTGTGAAGTGACCTTCTTCAAGGTCACCGCCCCCTACACTCCACCTCCCAACACAGCCCCGCTTTTATTCTGAAACAGAAATCTGCCCCAAATTTACTTGGCTAGTGTAGGGGACGGTTGCATATGACTGGAAATATATGGCAAAGTTTCTTTGTCTTTCAATAGACTCCAACTGGAGTTTAGGGTAGTTTTCACCCTCTTAGTAGGTGAAATTTGAAAATGTTAGGCATATAATCAGAGTATGTTTTTACATGCTGTACACAAACAAAATGGTTGTAAAGAAGTGTCCTGGAAATGTGGGTTTGGGGCTCTTTGATGGTAAATAGATGCTTTATTAGGAACACACAGGAAGGAATGTTAAGCCATATCTATTCATCAATAAACTCAGGGATCATTGTTTATAGTGCTTTCTAAAAATTGTAAATCTTTTTATTTGATTTAGGGAAAATAATTAGGAGTAATGGAAGAGTTAAATTTCACAAATTTCCTTCTTTCCTTCGGGTGCCTGTCATTTGAACATTCTCATTTATGTCTATTAAAAATTTTTCAAGTGCTCTTTAATTGCCTTGGTCAGTAGTTATTATAGTCAAGATTTCTATTAGTTTTTGACTGTCCCATCTTATTTCCTTCATTTTTCTCATTAAAAAAGACTGGCTCAGAAAAATGAATTCAATTCAGTGGCCAACCACTGCCCATCACATTGTAGATTCTACTAATAAATTACATGGTGGCTCTTACAGAACTCTTGAGACTGCAACAAAGGTCTTGAAAACCGAGGCTGATTGAAAAACATTTATTCTTTTGTGGTTTCTTAGAGAAGATTGAAAGCCTTAAAGAACAACTTTAAGACACACAGAGATGTGGTTCAATTAACGCAGTAATTTTACATTTAACTTTATTTACTTCTGCAATTTGGCCCTGGCTCTCTTGGTTGACAAACATTTGAAATAACACAAGAAACCAAGAAATAAAATATTTTAAGAAATCTGGGCCTTGAGATACAGAGTAGATTATACGACCAGGGGAAAATTAAAATGAATATTAACATGGCAGAGTTATCAAAAGTGGTCTGGATCAAGGAATTCATTTTCTGTGTCCATGAGGTTTCCATCTGTTCCCTGCACAGCAATGACAGCCCAGAAACTGGACGGGGAAAGGAAAATGAAGCCGCTCAGTCCCAGAGTGCCCAGATATAAACATTCTGCTAGAGAAAGAAGCCAACAATAACCACAAAACGGGTCTCTAGCCTCCAGACAATTGAAACCAGTGGTGGAATAATACTGACCTAGCGCACAACCCAGACACCACTGATCTGACTCCCTGATTGAGGCAAGGTGATCAACCCCCGCCCCCCAGTCCCTCTGACAATAAAAAGTGAATATCAACTACAGTCTCACCTCTTTTATGTGAGTGCCTGATATATAATAAAAATATAACATGTGGGAAGGAAAAAATGTGACCCATAATCAAGAGAAAAAATAGCCAGTAGACGGACCCACTCTTATAGCCCTCCTGCATTGCTGGTGGAACTGTACGATGGGACAACGCTGGAACGCAGCTGGTACTTTCTTCTATAGTTAACTGCACACCTACTTACCATAAGGCCCGCAAGTTCCACGCTCAGGTATTTATCCAAGATAAAACAAAACATGTGTCTCAAGAGAAGTCACAAATGCTTCTAGCGGCTTTGTTCCTACGAACGAATGCCTAGAAACAATCTGAATGTGCAGAAGATGAAAGGATAAATTATTTAGGCTGGAGGGAGATATTTCCAGTTGAACAGACAGAACTACAAGAAGGAACAAAGAGCTCTTGATAAAGCACATATGTGAGCGTATGTAAAAGGTTATTATTGCTTAAAGCAACAATAAGACTGTCTTCTGGTGTTTTATAACATTTGAAGTAAAATATAAAAACCGCAATAATGAAAAGGATGGGGGTGGTAAATCAATTGTAAGATTAAAAATATTAGTGCCGAGCTTCCTGGAAGCCAAAGCAAAAAGTAAAATATTACTATTTCAAAAATATTTTTGTTCATAAAAATATGCATTCTTATTTCTTAGGAGAAATAAAACTTTCCTGTGAGGCCTAAAGTAAAATTTTACTTTGCTGTTCATAGAGGGGGCACTGAATGTAGTGGATGACACACTCTAAAACCCCCCTATAATCAATGAAGTAGTGGGTTTGTTTAGCCGTTTCTTAAAGCATCTCACAATATAAACCAAGTACGTCACGTCAGGGAACGTACAATGTGATTTATAACTCAGCCCCAACCCTTAATCTTTTTTTTTTTTTTAAATATACTTTATTGATTTTTTACAGAGAGGAAGGGAGAGGGATAGAGAGCTAGAAACATCAATGAGAGAGAAACATCGATCAGCTGCCTCCTGCACATCTCCCACTAGGGATGTGCCCACAACCAAGGTACATGCCCTTGACCGGAATTGAGCCTGGGACCCTTCAGTCCGCAGGCCGACGCTCCATCCACTGAGCCAAACCGGTTTCGGCCCCAACCCTTAATCTTACATTAATATCTTGAAATGACATTCTTGAACATACTTGGAACATACCTAACTCCTGACATAGCAATAATTACCTTAAATGTAAATGATTTACATTTAAACAAACCAATTAAAAGGCAGAGATTGACAGAGTGGATTAAAATATACCATCCACTAGATGCTGTCTATAACAAACTCATTTCAATTTTATTCTAACATTGAAAATATGAAAAGAAACTCATTTCAAATACTAAATATTAGTGAAAATTTGAAACAACAAAAATTTGTAAAGTTTATACTATGTTCATCAATAAAAATTTGTCCAATCCATCGGAAAAGTTATTTGGCAAGTTGCTTATTGAAGGCTAAATTCAAAGCACAAATAAAAATAAAAACAATATAAACACTGGCTAGTACTGAAATTGCTTCTCCCCTCCCCTCATCAACTTGTAGGTAATATGTTCACTAAGTGAGTATTTTGTACCAAATCGTGATTTTTTGTCCACCTATCTGACTCAGAAACTCACGGACATTTAGTCCACATCAGCTCTGCAGTCGGCCCAGTTATTAAGACAGAGGTTTGAAAATGTTGTTTTGAACAGAAATCTAACTCCCTGGTTCCCAGGAGCATGCACTGAAACAAGATTTCAGTAATCTAGAGAAAAAGAAAATATACTTTTGAAACAAGGAAGAGAAGAACTGAAGTTAATCAGTGTTCAGGTCTACTGTCGTATAGTGAAATGTTTTGATTCTTTTTCATTACTGTACTACAGAAAAAAAACAACAACGCTCGCATCAACAACTTTTAATATTTTTACTTCATTTATCTCTTGATGTGGAAACAAATTTTTAGATATTATAGGTCCCTTCCTCTTCCAGAAATTGGGGAGGTTATGGCTCTACCCTGTCACACACAGAGCAGGGCCCGGGGGGGGGGGGGGCGGTTGGGGTGCTGCAGAGAAGGATTTGTATCACTTGGATAATGCCAGGGAATATTTAATCATCATGCCACTTAAGAATAGGAATAGAGTCTGCATAATCAAGAAGTTTGCCTAATCTTAATACTAAAAACTGATAGTCTCAGTTTGGTATTTAGAGAACATAATCCTGAATAATATATCAGCAAAGATAATATAATATCTCAGACTCAAATCAGGGGGAAAGAAAATCTCTTCGCGTAAATTGCTATGTCTATATAATCACTTATGGCCCCACACAGGTTAATAAGAAGAGTCCTACAAGTTAGAGTTGCCAAACAATTTTATTGCATTGTAAGAAACAATAAACCACCCCAACCACTTTGGGGTAGTTAGACATTCTGAGTTATGGGAAATAATTCTGCCTGCGTAGTCCTTTTCTGGTGTCCTATTGCTGCAGTAAATCGTGGGCAACTTTATGATGGGACTCTTGATTTACTTTTACAAAAAGATATTAGCTTTATTATTTATTAATTCCAGCAGGTTTTTTTCTATAAACACTCAATAAATATTAACCAATCTGTTGGATTCTAAATATCTGATGAAAGTGAAAAAAAACTATCTGATGGATGGTGGCCACTTGATAACATTCTCCGTTTATGTTGTTTGCTCCATTTTTTTTTGACAGAAAAATGTGCAATTAATTAACAGCTCATGTCAGTGGAAGAAAAAGATACAGAATTAATGCAGTGAGTTTTAGATTCTTCTGCCAGGAGTAAATACATCATTACTTCTAGAAGTTTACGGTCTCATCTTTGAAGTTGTCCTAAGTTCAACTTCACTAAGAAGTTTTCTTTAATTTGCTACTAGAAATTATTTTCAATAGAATCAAAGCTCTTATTATTAAACTAGAGGCCCTGTGCATGAATTCGTGCACCAGTGGGGTCCTTCGGCCTGGCCTGAGGGATCAGGCCAAAACTGGCTTTCTGACATCACCCAAAGGGTCCTTGATTGTGAGAGGGCGCAGACCAGGACAAGGGACCACACTGGTGCACAATCGGGGCTGGGGAGGGACACGGGAGATTGGCCAGCCGGGGAGGGACTGCCAGAGGGTTCCAGGGCGTGTCCGGCCTGTCTAGCTCAGTCCTGACTGGCCGGACCCCAGCAGCAAGCTAACCTACCAGTAAGAGCGTCTTCCCCCTGGTGGTCAATGCATGTCATAGCAACTGGTCAACTGGTTGACTGCTCAAGTCATAGCGAGTGGTTGAGCAGCGTTAGCATATCATTAGCATATTACCCTTTGATTGGTTGAACCGATGACCGGACAACTGGACACTTAGCATATAGGCTTTTATTATATAGGACTAGAGAAATGGCTAGTGTTACATATTTATGCTTTCCTTCTGATAAGGAATTTTGAAAATAGGCTTTCCTCTTCAGACAAGTGTACAAGATCCACAGTGTACAAGTATTAATTAAGGGCTCATTATGGTGGACGGCTCTGAGTGTGTGTGTGTGTGTGTGTGTGTGTGTGTGTGAGAGAGAGAGAGAGAGAGAGAGAGAGAGAGAGAGAGAGAATGGAAGAGAAGCTGAAAAAATACACAGTGTCTCTCCCCAAGGAGAGTGACAGAGTAGAATAATGGAGGCAGAGAGCCACGGGGCAGAAAATGCTAATGTTTTAGCAATAGATCTTATTTCTATATTTAGTTGAGAAATTTTAAAATTAATAAAAATCTATTATCAAGTTAAAATTGACTCTTCAAACATGCAAACAGAAAAGGTAAATATGGAGCTCATCTGTGTCTTCCCCATACATAAGAAGGATGTGAATGATGAGTGTGTACATTAATATTTTGAAATATAGCTCATAGTTCTTGAGTCTATCTATGTGCCTGGCACTGCGCCAAGAGCCTTATAGATTATTTTGCCGATCATTTACCCCAAACCTGTGAAGTAGGTGCTGTTATTATCATCATCTCCTCCCCCTCTCCCCCCAGCTTATGTATGATGGAACAAAAGCTTAGGAACAGACCATCCATAAAACTGAATTGCACTCTGAGAAAGTTATTCCCTTTTAAATTGTTTCATTCCTTGTGATTTTGAGGAAGAGGAAGTCTCAGAAGCTAACATGTTTTTTAACACCTCTGCAGCATTTGCTAATCAATTTCTCTCATCTCTCTCTCACTCCCAGCAAAGGTAGACTAGCCCCAGGTTCCGAGACCCTGGAAAGCAATCGTTTGTGGCTCAATTGTAACATTGTTTTTCTTTAATTCTATTTTTAATGCATATGTTCTATTTATGGTCAGTGATGGTAGTTCATCTATAGTAGTACCACAAGTCGCCTTTTGAAATTAATCTAAGTAGAAAAATACTTACATTCTCCCCAGTTTCTTGACAACCGTATGAAGGGATGTGTGACTACCCAGTAATGGATGAAAGAAATGGCTCAGAGAAGTTAAGCGACTTATTCACGATGATATAGTTTGTAAGTGGCAGAGCTGGGATTTGATTCTAAGCTTCTCTGATTTTATGTAGTTTTACGTTATTACTTGATTCTCTGTTCCTCTCTCCTTTTTAAAGAAATGAAGGGAAGAAAAATTCTAATTTTTCATAATTACCCTCATCTTCACCATTTCTGTGTTCATGCCAACGTGTAGATCTGAGCTTTCATGTAGATGATGCCCACTCAGGGCACATACCCAGGTTGTAGCATCAATCCCCAGTCGGGGAGGCAACCATCAATGCTTCTTTCACATCGATGTTTCTCTCTCTCTTCTCTCTTCTTCTTCCTTCCTCTCCCCCCCGCAAAAAAAAAATCAATAAAACCATACTTTAAAAAGAGTTATGTAGTAATGTGTTTATAGGAGCACAATTTGTAATAGCCATAAAGAGGAAACCACCCAAGTGCCATCAACAGTAACAGATAAATAAATGGCGGTGTAGTCACACAGTGGAATGCTGTGCATCGAGTATGAATAATATGCAAACATATGCAACAGTCTGAGCAAATCTCACAAGCATAGAGATTAATTGAAGGCACCACACAAAAGCACATATGAGTATGATCCTTTTCTATAGAATAAAAAAACAGCAAAACGAATCTGTGGTGTTGAAATAAAGATAGTGGTTGCCCTTGGGGGAGTGACAGAGAGAAGGCCCTTCTGTGATGCTGGTAATGACCTGTTCCCCGCCCCCCCTTTTTAAAATCTGGGTGCTGCTTACACAGACATGCTCAGTTTGTGATAATTTATTGAACTGCATATTTATGACTTCTATCTATCTATCTATCTATCTATCTATCTATCTATCTATGATATCTATTTCTATGTCTATGCCTGTATTGCACTTAACTTTTTAAAATTGGTTGATGGCAGAATAGGCACAGATGAGTCCCCCTGTCGCTGTTGGTTGGATTGAGCGGAGTGAGAACCTGACAGTTACGGGATTGCTCTTCTACCTTGAGTGACTGATCCAGTTGATACCTTGCACGGCCCCTGTAAGTGCCGTTGTAAGGACCCCGGAGGCTTGCAGTGGGTTTGGCATCTGTCCCAGCTTCTCTCCTCAAGTGGAAGGTGTAATCTCAGCTGCGAGCAAACACATCTCAGGAACCGGCTTGTTCCCTGGCTGAGACCGATGAGCTCGAGAGCAGCTCAGTTTTGCACAGGGCTTCCCAGATGCGTGCATGTGGGCTGTTGCATGGAGGGGTTGGCTCACACTTATGCACAATATAGATACACACTCAACACATGTATAGGTGTCAGCTCAAACAGTGCACACTTACAGAGCTTTGTATGGCTATCATGTAGGACATTCTATGCTTTAATTTGTGTGATTATCTGTTGAGTTTAAAAATAACTTGTGGCCCTGACTGGTTTGGCTCAGTGGATAGAGCGTTGGACTGTGGACTGAAGGGTCCCAGGTTCAATTCTGGTCAAGGGCATGTACCTTGGTTGTGGGCACATCCCCAGTAGGGGGTGTGCAGGAGGCAGCTGATCAATGTTTCTCTCTCATCAATGTTTCTAACTCTCTCTCCCTCCCTCTCTCTCCCTTCCTCTCGGTAAAAAAAAAAAAAAATCAATAAAATATTTTAAAAATAACCTGTGACGGAGATTGGCCATATCTGATGATGAACAAGAGGGATCGTACATCGCATATTTTCCATTAAAAACGAAAACAAAAAAAGGAATCCAGCTGCACCTGTAGCCAGCCTTCCCCCGGGTCTTTCCAGCTGGGCTCGCCTTTTTGCTGAAGCAAACTCCTGAGCTGGAGGTTCTATCCATTGCACCCCAAAGAAATCTAACTAAACCATTAGCAAAAGAAGTGCTCCTTCCTTAGTGGGGACCCGTGACTCCCCAACTACTTGGCCTAGGAATGCATTCCATACAGCACTGTCGAAAGAGCAGCGGGAGAAATGACAGGAAGATGCGGAAAGGTCTCTCCACCTTCAGGACGCCAGCGATGCTGCCGGTGGAGATGGAGGGGCCGGCTTCTCCGTGGGCTCCACACGCATGCCGGCCCCAGAGTTACTTGGAGGAGCAGCGCCATATCCTCAGAACAACCCCAAAGAAGCCTGCTCACGGGCACAAACCCATGCGTGTTCCTATGTTTGGGCAACACATGGGGGGAGGCTGAGGGATTGCTAACAGCCTCTGCTGTGCTTGGGAAGCAGGTCTGCGGCTGGTGGTGGGTGACTTTAGTCCCAGAGAAGCGCGGTGATGGGTCCTGGAATCTGCAGTTGACGGGCGCGGCTGATGTTATAGTCTGAGTCCATCCCACGTGGACCCGGCAGCTGCCCCTCGCGCCTCTCCTGGGAAGGGGTCACCTCCCAACCTGGCCACTGCGCCCAGAGTCTTCTAAGGGTTCCCTGGGTCTCCATGTTTAGTCGGCCCTCAGGCTCCAAATAGCAGGTGGGTTCTTGTGGGGGAGAGTGGGGGAGCGGCTCTCAGCAGAACAGGGCCACCCTGCAAAAAGGATGCAGGGTTCAGAAGTGCCCACATGCCTGACAGAAGGGGGTGTCCGGGGGACGTACAGATGCACAGGAAATGCAGGGGCCACGTCTTCTTTCTTGTCTGTGTAAGGGAGTGGGGGGCGGAGGGGAGCGATTGTCCCAGGATTTCCCACAGAAGACTCTAGCGCAGCGGTTCTCAACCTTCCTCACGCCGCGACCCTTTAATACAGCTCCTCATGTTGTGGTGACCCCCAACCATAACATTATTTTCGTGGCTACTTCATAACTGTAATGTTGCTCCTGTTATGAATCGTCATGTAAATATCTGATATGCAGGATGTATTTTCATGGTTACAAATTGAACATCATGAAAGCATAGTGATTCATCACAAAAACAATATGTAATGATATATGTGTTTTCCGATGGTCTCAGGCGACCCCTGTGAAAGGGTCGTTCGACCCCCAAAGGGGTCGCGACCCACAGGTTGAGAACCGCTGCTCTAGAGCATGCCTTCTTCAACAAAGATACAAAAGTAGGAAGAAGTAAAGGGCGTTTGGAAGCAATTGGCAGGGAGCCAGCAAAATCAAATAATCTTCCTGCAAAATCCTTCCCCAAGTCTGAGCAATAACCTGGCGGGGCCCGCGTGCGGAGCTCTGTTTGCTTGGTCGTTGTTTTATTATGTATTTTTATTGCTTATGTTCTCCTCGCTCCCCTGTTGACAGAGGGCGCTTAACTGCTCATGAGTCCTGTTGGAGGGGGATGCGTTTGATTTCCTGACTGGAATTCTAAATGGATGAGGGGGGCGGGTGCCAGGGGGGACGGGGCCCGAGCTTCTGGCGGCCCCTCTGAGCTCCGCCCTGTCCACCTGCCTCATGCCCCTGTCTGCCTCCCCCTCTCAGGGCCTCCCCGCGGCCCAGGATCTGGGTCTTAGTGCAGCCCCTGTGGTCCTGCAGGACCAGGCCTCCCCTCTCTCTCTGATCATCGGTTCTGTTATTCCCACCCCCTCCTGTAGAGGGCGCCAAGCACACCTGGTCTTCTCCCAGTTTTTCAAAGCAGCCCTGATCCCTCCTTAGCAGGGCTCTGCACATGCTGTTCCCTTTGCCTGGAACGCACCCTCTGACCCCATGAGACGGACCGCCTCCCCATTACACGGTCTCGCGACTCCTTACAGGTGTCCTTCATGGCCCTTGGGCTCCATTTGGGTTTCCCCCAAAAATGACCTGGGAGGTGATTCCAGCAACCGTGGGGAGCGGCAGGGAGGCAGGGAAGGGAGAGGAGACAAGTAGTGTGCTAACAAGTGACTTCCAGCTGCCAGCAACTAGGCCCATTCTCTGGGGAGCCTCTGAGAGACTCTAGGATGGAAGGCTGCAAGCTAAGGCCCTTGGCCTGTTTTTGTAAAAAAAAAAAAAAAGAGAGAGGGAGAGAGAGAGAGAGAGAAAAAGAAAAAGAGACAGAGAGAGAAATTGTGTTGGAACATGCCCCCGTCCCCCCCCCCCCGCCCCCCCCTCCCCACACACGGATGTGGGGTGATGGATGTGTTCATTAGCTTGACTGTGGTAATCATTCCACAACGTACACGTATATCGAGTCCTCACCTTGCACACCTACGGCTGTCACCGTTTAATTTGTCAGTTACACCTCAACAACATCGGGGGCGGGGGAGAGGGGGCAGGTGTGCACAGAGGCTCAGGGACAGAGGCACTGCAGCCGGAGGCCAGCTAAGAAGGAGCTGGGGGCGGCCGGGCATGGCCAGCGCCCCTTGCATGGCAGCCTTTGGCGGTGGCTGCGCGCCAGCAGCACCTGGTGGTTTAAAGATGGGCAGACCCGGCTGTTCCTCGGGCGCCACCACTCACGTTGTGACCTTGGACGAGTGATTTCATCCCTCTAACCCTCAGTCCCCTCTCCCGCACAGCGGGGGCGAGCAGAGCCCCCATGGGTCAGGGGTGTTGGCGCACTGAATGCGGTAACACGGAGGCCCCAGAGCTGGGCCCGATCAAAAAAAAAAAAAAGGAAAAAGCACCTTCCTGTTACTGACTGATTCTTATCATGAGTATCTCACGCGACAGGTCCGTGCGAGGGAAGGAGACTCGGGAGGAAATGCCCGGCTCTGCGGGGCGGAGAGCAGCGTGACACGTGCCCAACAAGGCAGGGCTGTCAAAGGAACCAAAGGGCACGAGGCATCCATGAGCATCCCCCCTCCCCCCCAAGGGTCACACATCTGCTTCGAGTGGTACATTTCTGTCCATCCCTTTCCAAATGCCATTTGCCAGAACAGTTTTATTAACCTTGAAACTTGTCCAATCTGCTGGGAATAAAATAGACTACGGCGATATGTGTGATAATAAAGTCCCCAGCAAACCTGGCCAGCCAGGGACACAGGGACTCCCTCTTGGCACATGATTAAGTGTTGTTTTAAATGCTGACTGTGATGGGCAGGCAGCGCAGATCTCCCCAGGGCAGGCGTTCACGTGGCACACGGCCAGGGGGGAGGCGTGGCTTCGCTGTAATAAAGAGGTAACGGGCCCTGGCTGGTCTGGCTCAGTGGATAGAGCATCAGCCTGTGGACTGAAGGGTCCCGGGTTCAATTCCAGTCAAGGGCACATGCCTGGGTTGTGGGCTCGATCCCTAGTAGGAGGCATGCAGGAGGCAGCTGACTGATGATTCTCTCTCATCATTGATGTTTCTAAATCTCCCTCTCCCTTCTTCTCTGAAATCAATAAAAATAATTTTTTTAAAAAAAGAAGTGGGAAGGCCAGATCAGGCTAAGGGATAAGGGGATCCTCTGTACTGTTACAACGGCGGCCTCTGCCCACCCTCTGGGGGAAGGCGCTCTGGAGCTGGGCCGCCCTGCAGAATCATCCCAAATCGAGACAAGGCAGCATAAGCCAATCTTTTAAAAACATTAAAAAAATTTTGTCAAAGAGTTATGTCATTATGTAGTTGCCAGAGTGGGAGGATAGAACTTCTTTTATTTAACAGCTTTTAGCTTGCTTTGTAACTTGTAAGTATCCAGACATATGGTATGTGGGCTTCTATTTGCAGTCCTGCCCGGGCCTTGCATACACCGGAGGCGGCCACAGGGAGGTGTTCCATCTCAGAGGCCTTGAGCCACGTAGGTGGGTGCAGGTTGGAGTTGGCATGAGCAAGGAAAGAAGGCTTGCCGCTTTCTGCCTGTGTGACTTTGATACCAGAGGTTGACATGATCAGTTATTATTACATCTCCTTTCCTTCCTTCCTTCCTTCCTTCCTTCCTTCCTTCCTTCCTTCCTTCCTTCCTTCCTTCCTTTCTCTAATATATTTTTATTGGTTTCAGAGAGAGGGAGAGAGAGATAGAAACATCAATGATGAGAGAATCATTGATTGGCTGCCTCCTGCATGATTGGGGATCAAGCCCTCAACCAGGGCATATGACTAGGAATTGAACCGTGACCTCCCGGTTCATAGGTTGATGCTCAACTACGGAGCCACCGTGGCCGGGCTCTTCCACTGGTTCCAATAGGAAAACGCTTTTCCAACTCTACCCAGTAATACGCGTAGGCTGCCTGTTGCCTTCCATAGGAGACATTAAACCACCGGATCAATCGATTGATTTGTTGATTACTTCATTTACTAATCATTTACTGAGCAGGTATGTACGGCTCATACAAGGCTGAACAAGAATTTTCAAGAACTCGCCGTCAGCCACCATTGATTTGTACATCATCTCTTGCAAAACACAGTAATTAAGCTATTACTTATGTGCCCATTCTTCATCTAACAAATATTTCTCGTATGTCTGGTTTTTGTTAGCGCTGTGCTGACGCAGAGGCAGCGAGCAAGACAGACGTGCTACCTGTCTCTAAGGAGGTTCCAGTGTGCAAGGCACTCTGTTAGGCATTGTGAGGCGCTCAGAGGTGACTATGATGGATGAATAGGGACATGATGAATGGAGGCTGCCTCAAGTAGGCTCCAATTTAATGTAGACCATGAAGCACATACCTAATTGAGATTATTGGAAGACAAGGAGCGGGAGAGAATCCCCCCAGCGGGGGAGATTACACAAACCTGCACAAATGCATTTGAACTGGATAATTAGGAACGCCATTGGTTAAATGTTATTGTGTATCTTTAGAGATGGGAACACTTCAGAAGGCTGAGGCAGTTGTCCAAGGTTCCTTAGCTAGTGGAATGTGATAGACAGAGGGAAGGTGGGAGAAGGAACCTGAACCTATACATATCTATTTGCCACCAAAGCCCCATGGACTTGTGCACTTTCCCAGCCAGATACTAAAGGGTATTTGGGGGAATTTATCTGAGGGAGACAGATAGAAGCTATAGAAGTGTGAGGAAACAATAGTAGCAACCATCTGCAGAAAAGCATCTGTAAGAAGGAGGCACCAGAGCAGATGTCTGACCTCTTCTGGTCCCAGGATTCTAGGCTCCCCCAATAATCCCCGTGGGAAAGAGATGCTGTAGCTGGGATAGAGAACAAGAATATGGTGGCCATGGCAGGAAAGCTTAGCACAACGTGAAAGAAGAAAAATGTAGTCACCAGATTCAAAGGGAGGTGCATGGAGCATGGTGTTCTCTCCCTGTAGTTGTTGAGACTTTTGAGTCCTTCCAGGGCTTGTCATCAGAGAATGGCTCCCTCTTAAGGAAACCTTATATGAATGGAAGCATCTTCTCATTCATACATCTCGTCTTGGTGTTCTCCGAAAATGTGCGTGCAGAACAAACTCAAAGCTCCAAGACTGTACCCATTAGCCAGAGCAGAGATATCTGCATGTTCTTTAGCGGCCTCAGTACTGAGTGGACTGTAATTCCATAGAGATCACGTTACGTGTCCGACTAAGGAGGGGGGGGGATATTTTCAGTACATGCTGTACATAACATCAGTATATGTTCCCGCAACATGCTTTCATCTCTATTTGCTGCTCCCTCCCCCGTGACTTGTGATTTGTTCATAAATAATATAAAATCTGAGAGCAAATGGAGGAATTTTATCTTGTTCCATCAAAAGGATTTCTGTTGGAGAGGGAATTTTTTTTTCCCTGCTAATGGTCTTTAAATATCTTAAAAGACTGGCTGTGACTAGCTACAAATGCCTTCATGTTGAAAAAATTTTTTTTTCCAGAGAACTCTATTAGAGCGTGGGTCTTGAAAATGTAATAAGGTAGACCATTTATAATAGAAGGCATTATAGCTCCATTATTACAAATTGGCAGTCTATCCATCTTTGGGAATTAAACCTTTGGGAACCTCATTGTATTTACCTTGATGGGATCCAAAGAACAATAAATACCAAGGCTGATGCAGATTTCTTTTGGAAAAACACACACAAAGCAATGGATCAAAGTGAATATGTCTGCATCTCCACTACATAGCAGGCTCACCGAGAACAGGAAGCAAAGCTTTGTATCTTGCATAGCAACAGGCGTAGTGACCTGCTTACTGGGGTGCTGGAGCTGACTCGAGCTGGTTGATGCAAGCTGCAGGAATTTTGCAAGCCAATTGGAACACCCGTGGCAGCTTGAAATTGGTGATAGTGGGACTATTTACTCCACAGAAATTGGCAAATATTATAAATAAGGATTTTTACATTTTGTTTTGTTTTTCTGAGTTTTGGTTTTTCAACACACTACTGCATAAAATCCAGCACCCAGGGAATGTTTGCTCATCAGAATTTGGGAAGTTCTACTCTGGGGAAAATAACAGCAATGACAAAAAATCCTAAACTAATGCTTTATGATTGAGACTGAGATATCTACTCTTGCCACTTCTATTTAACATTGTACTGGTTCTAGCCAGAACAATTAGGTCCTTATTTCACTTAGCTCACTCAACTCAACTCAACTCAACTCAACTCAACACAATTCAATTCAATTCTGCTCAACTCAGCTCAGCTCAACACAATTCAACTCCTCAACTCAACTCGACACAATTCAATTCTGCTCAACTCAACTCAACTCAGTTCAGCTCAACTTAACGCAACTCAAGTAATGTTAGTGGTGTTCACTAATGGAGGCTTTGTTTTGCTAAAAAAACAGTGAGCAGGTAATAGTCATTGTGTTATTTAATCGTTATAGCAGCCTGTCAGATCAATATCGTGCTTATTCCAGCTTTATAGATGAGTACATAGAAGCTCAGAGGGTGTAAATATCTTGCTAAAGATATCTCCTAACCAGTTGAATGTTGGAGTCGGAATTTTGATCCAAGTCTGTCTACTTGCTAAGTTTATGCTCTGAACCATTGCCTTTTAGCAGGACTACCTACATCATTTGCAGCACCCAGTGCAAAATGAAAATGCAGGGCCCTTTGTTAAAAAATTATGCAGGATTTCAAGAGGGAGACAGCAGAGCATTAAACAAAGAGTGAGGACCTTCTCAGGGCAGGGCTCTGTTCGACTGCACATGTCACACACCTAGGAAGCCATCCCGCATCTGTTCCTCCCATTTTCCTGATGACAACAATTACTTTGGAGAGGTACACAGATTTTACAGATCCCTAGGTCTCTAGTCACTCCCCTGGTGAACCCAATAGCGGGGGTGGGGGGGGAGCCCTGAAATTTGTATTTCTAACAGGTCCTTTAGATGATTTTTGACTGCCAAGTGTAGGGAGCGGCTCTAGAGTTAAGCCTCAGATTGACCTGTTGCAGAGCTACAAACAAGTCCCAGCTTAGAGGGCAGAGCCCTCTTAGCATAAGTAAGCTTGACCTTATGGCCGCTCCCTAGCTCCTTCCTAGGTAGCTAATGGGCTGTGGGAGATGCAGCAAGTCTGCCAAAACAAGTGAAACTCACAAGAACATTGTAACTATGTTGACCACTACCTTGTTTTTCTCTGACTATAAAATAAAGCCTCAGCTTGCTGGCTGGATCCCTCTCTGTGGCCTCATCCAGGCACAGGAGACCCACCGAGCCCCAGCTATATTCTGTTTGTCTGTCTTTTCTTTAATCCTTCACCACCCCTCCTCAGGCTCACCAGACCCTTGGCTGTGCTGGCACATTGGGGAAATTGCAATGCGCTGTGCATCCTGGCATTTTTGGAGGACCTGCTCTGTGCTTAGTACTGTGTGCCTATGTGTGGGTTCATGGCAGGGGGGCTGAGGGTATTGTGGGGGAAATCAAGTGTATGCATTTGAGTTCCCATGTTCCAATCTTGCCCCCTCTGACACCTCTGAAACCAGAAATGGGGCTCCTTTATTCCCCCAAGTTGAAGCTGCCTGAATTTTAAAGCACTGCACAATTTATTCAGAGGAAGTCTTTCAAGGAGGAGTGGGAGCCAGGCCACAGGATTCTAATCTTGAATATTCAGGGAAAGCAGCGTGTCCTATTCAACACGGCTGATCAATAATGAGTGCATTCACAGTCTAACTGTGTGCATTATGTACAGATACAAAATATACAATGCCCCCAAAACGGGATAGACATTTCTGATTGAATTTTTTTGTTTGGGTTTATAAAAATAACTTGTGGTGCATCAATTACTCTCCATTTCCATGGATACAGGCAATACTTTATTATGTAACTCTACAGCTGTGCCGGTTTTTAATATAAAACCCAGATTTTTTTTTCATCTATTTCTCTTTCATAGTTACTGAACTGAGATAATAACATCTTTTTACCTATGAATGTATTCAGTCCCTTCCCCACCCCCCACCCCCCCCACCATCTTGCAAACTATTATTGATTAGAATTTCATTTTGTGGCTTTTGTCATAAAATCTCCAGTAAATGTTACCATTGCAGGCAGTGGAAGGACGGAGTGGGGGGAGGGCCTTCTGTATGTATGTTTGTGTAAACATGTAAGAATAAAAAATGCCATGTGTGTGCACACGCTTCTAGGTCTAACACGTGAACACCTGGGCATTGTGCTGGCTTCCAATGTGCTCCGGGGCAGTTTTCAAATGACGACGAAATGTTGAGAAAACCATCTTCTTCCTCTTCTCCTGAAAGGGGTTCTGGGCTGCAAGTTCTGGGTGTGTCCTGATCCTTTAGTTCCATGTGATTTTTGGCGGGGGGGGGGGGGGGGGGGGGGGGGGTGCAAGGTGGGGGAGGGGAGACTTTCCTTCCTTGTGCAGCTGGAGGTCAAAGTTCTCTCCTCCGTACATGCTTCTACACTATAGCCTGTGTTTTAGCCTCTGAAAAATAGCTCAGCATCTCGTTAGCTGGTTCTGCAGTCACAAGAACTGTTTCCATGCTTTTTCCTTCACGGAGCCTCAGTGTTCTCGGTCTCCTCCATGTATGAAATGGTCATCGTAATCTCAGCCCTACCAGTTCACTGAGGTGTCGTGAGGACCTAATGGAATCTCTCAAATTCAGTGTCATGCACATACCCCAAGGAGTTGCATCTGGACCAGTGCTGATGTGTCTTGGTCCACGATGGCAAATCTATGCGTGAATGGTGTCATGTTATCCTTTCTTACCTGTGATGGACATTCTCAGTGGGTCCTAGCACTTTCTCTGCTTCAGCCCAAATGTGGCCTTCTAGTTTTTTCCACACAACCCTCCATGCAGCCTCCACCACTGATCACAGCATGAAACTCTTTTGTGGTCCCTGGTCTAGGTTCTTGAATGGTTGGGGTTAGGGTTGTAGTCTGGGGGTCAATTTCCCAATTCATCATGGGGGAGGCGTAAAGGTAGAATGATGCGTTGCCACCATTTTGAAAAGGACGAAGTGGTGTGCCCGTGAGGCAAACCTGAACAGGCATTTCGGGGTTAGGAGAAAAGGGATTGCCGTGTTAGCTCTTTAAACATCTTTGTTATCATGAATAACAGAGCAGAGAGGTTAGCGAAAATCACTCTAATTGCTTCGCTCCAGGCTGTGCGCCTAGACCCGAACAGTCTGACAAGTCAAAACAGCACACAGCCTTAAGTCAAGTCATTATCGCTCTCTGCTCCTGGGAATTGAAGAAAGCGAGCATATAAGCACACCCCGATGCAGAGGGAAATGAAACATATGAAAAACAATTCACGTAAATATACATTTTGAATAGCTGTAGATGCGCGCATTTGCATACCCTTTGGTATGTGCACCCAGAAGTGAGCAACCACATGCAAAATGGTAACTCCATCAGCCACTGATGAGAGGACTCAAGTAGCCTCCAGACAGGGACCTGAGGCTCTAGAAAAATCCTAATGCAAAACCCACAGCAGCTGCTCTGCCTCGGGCTCTCTCCATCTTGCCAGTGGATTTGCAGGGCACACCGGCCAGAGCTAATTTCCTACCTTCCACAGTGGCTCATAGGCCACCAGAGACTCCCCCTGAGGCATGGGCTCAATGCCTTCGAGACACTTACCCCCCCCCCCCTTCACCCCAGCTTCCACCCCCACCTGGGCAGGCGCTGGCTGGCTGAGTCAGAGCTGGATTCCTCGCTCAAGCTGGACCAATGGGATGTTCTCTCCCCGCATTGAGAACTAAACTCCTCGTCTCCAGTAGGTGTCATCGGGCCTAGCGGCCCTAGAGGAGAGGGGAGAAGAGTTCAGGGCAGGTGGCACGGGCTGCCTGCAGACAGGGCAGGGGTGCTCTCTTGCAGAGCGGGTGGGGAGGGTTGGCTCTGCCTTCTTACAACAGAACCCTTTTGTTTTAATTTTTATGTTTTGATTGATTTCAGAGAGGAAGGGAGAGGGAGAGGGAGACGGGGGGCGGGGAGAGAGAGAGAGAGAGAGAGAGAGAGAGAGAGAGAGAGAGAGAGAGAGAGAAACATCAATGATGAGAGAGAATCATTGAGCTGCTGGGGTTTGAGCCCATGACCCGGGCATGTGCCCTAAGCAGGAATGGAACTGTGACGTCCCGGTTCATTGGTCGATGCTCATCCACTGAGCCATGCTGTTCGGACAGAATAGGACCCTTTAATTTCAGTGAGCTTAATGGGGGCGGGGGAGCTTCTTTTCTCTGCAAGCAGCCCTGCCCTAACCCAAACTGCTCCCCCACATCTGGGCTGTGTACCTCGGGGCGCACGAGCGGATGCTGAGGCAGCAGGAGAGTGACTGCATGCGGCACGCGGCTGGTTTTCTGTTTGAAAGCGTCACCACCGAGCTCCATCCTGAGAAGGAAATGCCCTTCCTGTCCTTTGGATGGTCTCATTCGGGGCTTGTGGCGAACACCTGAGACTTGCTGATGTCCTATTTCAACAAAGAGAGGACGGGCTTCGGCTAAGAGCCTCCAGCTAGCAACACGATGTGGCTGGGATGTAGTAATATTATCTTGCCTTTAATTTCAGGTCGCCTTCTTTTATCGCAGGTGATCTTATGTTTCCATTGCCCTCATTCCGACCCATAGAAGCCATGAGACATATATTTTTAAAAAATGTTGTGGTTTAAAGCCATTGGCGTTTAGGGGTGATGTGTTCCACGGTGATAGATAATGGGGACGGGACCCAGGCCAGATAATTCAATGGAGGGCCATTAACGTGGGGAGCTGGTTCGAAAAATGTTGGCAGGGCACTCAAAGAGCTGATGAGATGGTGAAGCCACCCAGAATGACAATGGCAGGAAGTCGCTTCTGCTCATAGGATCGAAGGGACAAAGAGAGCAGCAAGGCACCTCCCCAGAGCGGGAGCTATCTTGGGGATGCCTGGTGAGAGCTGGAACTTCAGCTACTGCCAGACTCCAAAGGCAGGGGGTGATGGTGGTGGTGATGGCGGTGGCTTGGGTCACGTGTCCACGCCTGCCTTGAGCACCCGGACCCAGGGAGTGGAATGTGAGGGTTGTTCAGACTCGGCTTGTGGGTCCCTCCCTAGAGGCAGGGCATGAAGTGGGTGGGGCAGGAGTCAGCCTCACCTGGGTGGAAGGACAATTCACATAAAGAAAATGAAGGTGCTTGTCCCTGGGAAGAGGGGATGCTGGGCAGGCCCACGCAATAGATGCCTCCTCTAATCCTTCCAGCACACTTATTACCTCCCTGGTTTCTAGTTCCCTGTGGCCCCAACTAGTCAGGCAAATATTATGCCTTATTCATCTCTACTAGAGGCCCGGTGCACGAAATTTGTGCACTCGGGGAGATCCCTCAGCCTGGCCTGCGCCCTCTCGCAGTCCGGGAGCCCTCGGGGGATGTCCAAGGTGGCAGTCAGACATAACACTGCCTCAGAGATGGGAGAGGCTCCTGTCACCGCCACTGTGCTCGCCAGCCGTGAACCCGGCTCAGCGCACTGACCACCAGGGGGCAGCTCCTGCATTGAGCGTCTGAGCATCATAGCGACCGGTTGGTCCACCGTTTGGTCAATTTGCATATTAACCTTTTATGATATAGGATAGTCCGACAATGTTTGGCATGGAATGGGGGCCCGGTCGGCACTCAGTAAATGTGCATGGAATTGCGTTGAGGTGTAAGCACTTGCGTTATCCATTTATTGCTAGAGCTCAATGGGTGTGTTTGATACCCTGGAGGTGCAGACTGGATTTCTTGTCCTTTCCCTTTGGTGGGTGGTGGGCAGAGGAGAGGGGAGCAGCGCTGGCATCCCCCGCCCCCCACCCCCCACTCCCCACCCCTGCGGCAGCCCAACTCCCACTGCCAAATCTCTTTCCCGCTGCCTGGTCTCTTGGGGATGCTGGCCAATCCAGCTGAGAGCTCATCTCCATTTGCAACAAATTAGAAAACCTGCATTTTCCCTTCAGTTGGCCCGAGGCACACACGTCTCTCCCTTCCCATTTGAATTGCATATCAGTCCCACTTCTTCCTGTTGGATGTTTAAGGACAACCCGACACTTCAGTTGTGCCTCCTCATCTTTCAGCTTTAAAAGAGAAAACACGTCGTAGAGCCCCAGTTGGTATTCGGGCCCCTTAGAGAACGCCATCCGCATCCCAGGGCCAAACCAAAGCTCTTCAGCCAGGCCACACAGATGGACTTCCGACTCCGTCTTCGCACCTGGCTGCCGCGCAGGCCTGGACCCCTTTAGTCATTGGCCCCCAAACCAGCCTCTGACTAAGCAGAACCATTATGGAGCCATTATGGTGCCATTCAACATGAAGGCCTGTCAAAGAACCCCTAATAGCGATGTCGGAAACGGAATTCCCGAAGATTTTTATTTTTATTTTCAATAACTGAATGGTTTTGAAAAAGGCAATGAAACACTTTCAAGAAACTATAATGTAATAAATCCATCACAGCCCCTCTGACTCCACTGCACTGTCTTCATATTTATGGCCGCTTACGGAAAACGGCACTGTTAATTCTTCTCACTCTCCCCCTACGCTCTGCAAAACTCAGGGAGATAGCTAGGAAACGCATATTTATATTTTAAGAGATCTATAATTGCTTTCCGTATTGATTACCAAAACTGGTCTTCAGAATAGCTATTGGAATGTGGGCCCTTTTAAATTTTATTTTCAATGTTTGTTTTTTTGAAAGGGTGGTATTAGTTAGGGTTCCTTGATTATAGGCAATGGAAATGGACTCTAACTAATTGAAGAAGATGAAATTTATCAGCAGGCTATCAGGAGCTTGCAGCATTGTTGAGAGCCTTGAGTTTGAATAAGAATGAACAGCAACCAGAGTGCTCAGGGGATGGAAAATAGGACTTCTAGGAAGGTTCTCCTAGAAGAACAATGCGGTCAGAATGCTGCTGCTGCTGCTGCTGCCGACCATGACAGTACCTCTCCTTTATTCCACTCTCCCCTCAGAAGGAACACCTGACTCCTTGAGCTTACGTCCTATTTCTGCTCCCTGGTGGTACCAAGTTGGGGAGAGGAAAGGTCATCGCTTTGGCTTCCATAGTGGGAAATAGGCACCTGATTTGCTATGTCATCCAGGTGACCCAATGGGAGAGGTAATTTCCAAAAGTGATGTGAGTGAAGGTCAAGCCAGCTGCTCTAAGATATACCCCTAGTACTGTTAAGCGGCTTAAGAGGATACGTTCATTTCTCCCTAAATAATAGTCCACTTTTGTTGTTCCTCATTGCTCCTTTCTGGTTCAAATAATTTTATTGAAGTACTAGAGGCCCGATGCACAAAATTTGTGCAAGGGACTCGGCCCTCGCAGCCATGGTGGCTTGCCTCGGCCCTTGCAGTCCCGGCTTCGTCTGGAAGGACGACTGAAAGGTTGTTTGGCTGTCCAGTCTAATTAGCATATTATGCTTTTATTATTATAGATGACTGACACTTGAAAAGCTGTACATATTTAATTTGTAAAAGTCAGTAAGTTTGGGTATGAGTGTACACTCATGCGAACATCACCACCATTGACATCACATCTATCACTGCCAAAGTTTCCTTCCACCTCCATCATCATCATCATCATCATCAATTATTATGGTAAGAACACTTCACATACGATTTACCCCTTTAACAACTTTCAAGTATGCAATGCTCCTATGCCAGTATTGTTGGCCAGCGGCACTGTGTTGTACATTAGGTCTCCAGATTGTATGTATCCGTGTCACTGAAAGCTTGCAAGACCTGTGATCTTCATTTTCCTTCCAGTGTATGACACCCAGAGTTGGCACCAAGGGATGCCATTATGCCCCCATAATCTCAGTTGCCCCCAGGTTTTGAGATGGTAATTGCTGGCATCTTAGTCTTCTAACTACTTCTGGAAGGACATCTTCAAGCCCTCCTTCCGGCCAGCTCACGTCTCCCGGACCCCATTTAATCTAGAAATTCCCACAGTTCCACTGAGTCCTCCCCTCCCTTCTTTGCGGCCAGTCCTTTGGGTTCGTTCTCTTCCCTTCCTCTCTCATTCCAGATCTCTAGCACCTTTGGGAACGGATCACTGAAGGCCTCAGGGGTGGGGCGTGGGACAAAGACTCAGCCTAGAAGAAGAGATAGGGGCTTAGAAAAGGCAAGTTGACCCCTTGCTGAAGCGCGAGTGTGGCGAGTGCAGGGTGCCCCATGTACATCACACCCAGGCCAGGTTTCAGTGCCGTCGGGCTCCAGGCGGAGATGCAGGAGGAGATGGGGGACAGGGCTGCTAACGCATCTCCCAGATGCAACAGAGGCCGTTTCTCGGGGTGAGAGATGCTATTCACCAGGGGAAGCGT
The DNA here is from genome assembly GCF_014108235.1 of Myotis myotis. Taxonomy (NCBI): domain Eukaryota; kingdom Metazoa; phylum Chordata; class Mammalia; order Chiroptera; family Vespertilionidae; genus Myotis; species Myotis myotis. Next base: position 40,074,194 of record NW_023416323.1, read on the forward strand.
CCTTTATGGAGCAAGTCTGTTTCTATGTGCCCAGGCTATTTGCCGAGGCTCGGGGCGGAATCCACGCAGTGTACTCAGAGAGCCGGGCCTGAGGCGGGTGCGACAGGGAAGGCCAGCCCAGAGCGGGATTTTGCACATTTTCTGGGTGTCTTTGGGCCCGCCCAGAACTGCAGGTTCCAAAGAGCAGAACCTTGGTTATTGGGTTCCTGCCGATCAATTGATCAGGATGACGCTGCTGCAATTCAATGAATGTCTCCCTTCGTGTAAAAGAAAGAGGGAGACTTGGCTTCAGTTCAGAATGTGCAGGGTAAGGAGCCCAGAGGTCCTTTCTCTTTCTTTGCAGCTCTCTCTCACTCCCTTAAATAAGGAGAAAGGCTATATTTTTCCATGGATTAAGTCCAATACAGAGAAAACTGTCAGTGTGAAAACAATGGAATTTATCTCCACTGATATAGCTTGACACTGGGACAAGTGCCTGAGTTGTTGCCATAGCAATAACTGTGTCGGACTTATGCATGCGTTTGCTGCTATAGGATTTTGATTAATGGCATTGACTCAATGGTGGGAAGGGGGGAGAGACCAGGCCAAAGGCCCCAGGAGGGAGCCAGGCGGCACGGGCTGTGCTGTGCCCACTCGGAAGGGTGGCAAGTGGTGTTGGCGAGAAACCAGTTAAACAGGGGGCAGAATCCCTTCTCTGGAGCAGCATCTGCAGGCCAGCAGTGCCTGAGGCGGGGGTCTGGGAGGAGGAAGGTGTGGGGGCGGGGGTGCTGGGCCAGGGCTTGCTCAGGGCTGGAGAACTAATGCAATCCCATTTCTATTGGGTGCTTCCTATGTGCTTGCTAAGGAGTTTATGTGTCTCAACTTATTTAACCCTTGCAGGAACCCTGTGAGGTGGCTGTTATGATTGCTTTTCTGATAAGGGAAATGGGCTCAGAGACGTTACTTAACTTTCAAAAAGTCACACAGCTAGTGAATGGCAGAGCTAGGTTTCAAACCCAGGCTGTCTGGCTCCTGGGGCTGAAATCTTTTAGTCATCCTTGATGATGGTTTCTGATAATATGCATGCAAATTGATTTCTGATTAGGTCCAATTATATGCAATTGCTGATAGGTAACTCTTTTTTTTAACATTAAAAAGACAATATCCTATGGTCCAGTCTAATCTATTGAATTAAATTCGATCCTGTCCTCTGTGAACACTTGAACCCTAATATACACTCTCCTGTCCACATATCAGATATTCTTAAAGTGGGACCCAACCTATATTTATTCTTATCCTAACATGTCTACCATGGCACCGGGCCTTGTCTAATTTTTTCCAGCCCTTGTCTAATTTTTTCACCTTCTCAGGCCGCGAGAAGGCCCAAGCTAAAAGAAGGAGCCCCCATAAGACGTGCCAGTAGGCCCTAGGTTTTCCTTTCAACCTCTGTGTAGTAGCTATGCTCTTGCTCTCATTCATTCACTCTCTTCCCTGTAAGGGATTTAGACTTCCCTGCACACTGCCGTGTGACTTGCAGGGCCTCGCTGTGGGAGAGGTGTACTTCCTGCCCCCTTGACAGCAGGCTTGGTCCTGTAACTTGCTTTGGCCAACAAAATGTGATGTATGACCCTCTGGGTGGAAGCTTTAGGACATTGCCCGGTTCACTCACAGTGTTCTTTTCCTTCTGCCACGAGACCGGGATCTCAGGTTGTGAAAGATGTGTGGAATGGAAGCGTATAAGCTCATTTTGGCTACAGCAACCTAGGGAGTTAGAGAACTAAACCTTTGTAAGGCACGGACATGTTGGGGATTGTTTGTTACTGAAGCCATCCCTAGCCAGCACTGACTAACATACCTTGTTAGTATCAGATACTATGTTAAGAGATAACGTTCCAAGGGACTCGCGATGGGTAAGCGTTGTGTAAGCTCAGAGCTCTGTGGAGTGTTTTGGTTTATATGCACTCGCGTGTGTGGATAGTATGAGACCATCCAGCTTTCCTGGATCCAATAGACAATGGATGTACCAGCAACCTTTAGGAGAATGGGTCCAAACCACATGATCACAGACCCTTTGTGAGAAAGAGAGAGAAAAGAATGGTGTTCAAATAGCTTTGGAAATACGTTTGGGTTACATGAAGTTAAGCAGGCTTCTTTCCAGCAAGACCTCTCAGAGCTTTTAATATGCGAGGGTGAATCTCTAAGGGAAGGGGGCGTATATAAAATTCACTGTTTCCCAAATAGTTTGCTCATAGGACTCTTCTTTTTCATCGAGCATTTTATGGCTTCACATTCTGCAAGGATCTCGGCAAATGCTGCCTCTGGTGGCAGCAGAAGTTGCCCATTTCTCCCATCCCTCCCATCTCCTGCAGCCATCTCTCCTTGTCACTGTTGTCGTCTCCCTGGCCTTTGTCTCCTCTGCTCTCCTGTCCCTCTCCAGACCCCACTGTGCCTGGCTCTCCTCCCCTCTCCTGTTCACTCTCCTCACCCCTTCCCTCTCGCTCTCTCGCTGGCTTTTCAGGAGGCTAGTGGGCTTTTCTCTGGCCAGATGCCCCAGGGGCATGTCCTGCCTGATGGTCCAGTGCCATTCCTGAGAAGTAGAGCCCGCCATGGGCCCGCCTGCCCGTCCCAGGCATGGCGTTCATGCTAAAGTGATGGGCTTTAACACCACATCAGCTTCCTTAAGGGGAGATCCTTTGTTCTAGACTCAGACAAAGCAGCACAGTCGGCCTTAAAAGAAAAAAAAAAAGCTGTTTCATTTTATATTGGAAAAATACAATGTGACATCTGGAGAATAAATTGTTCAGTCAGCCAGAAATACGCCTTGTAAAAATTGCTTAGGTTTCTGTAACAAGATTATTTACTGCGAGTGTTCACCTATAATACAGCACACTTTTGAAATGGACCTTTTATGAAACACATCAAGAACTGTAGAAATGTATTCAGTGCGTTAATCTACAGCGCGGCACCCTTTGCCACACTTTCAGAGCAGATTTCAAAACTCAGACCATCTAATGAGATAGAAAAAAGTTATTCTTGTCCTATATTCATTCCAGTCATGTTCTATATGGAGCCCTGGGGATATTTAACATAATGCAATAGGTTTTTCAACACACATACACACACACACACACACACACACACACACACACACTCACACTCACACACTCACACTCACACACTGACTCGCACACACGGTTACACTCTCACACACAAACAAAAAATACGGCTGTTCAGACAAGTATTCTGTTTAGGGTGCGCTAGCCCATATTTCAACAGCCTGCGTGCAAGGCAAAGGCTGGCTCTTTCAGATCCCAGAACTGTATAAATATTTAAAGATCTTGATTTAATCCAAATGAGAGATCGCTCAGGTGCTGTCAGTTACTTGCCATAACTCCTTCTTTGCTGATCAGGGGGATGACAGTTTGGATAGCAATCTCCTGGCAACCGGAGGCACTGCCTCAGTAAGAACATGGCAGCTGGGATGGGGCGCGAGGTGGCTGAAGCAGGTGGAATGTAGAGAAGTGGGTCAGGAGGGGAGGGGGGCAGGGAAAAGCATGCCCTATGATGGCCTGCTTCTCTGATCTTGACCTTCCTTTGAGACTCCGATGACAGAAACGGGTTCTTCCAGCTGGTCAGCTCAGGAGTAGGGTGTCCACACCCTCTTGCCTCAAGGTCAACTCAAGTGCTCCCTTGATCCAATGGATATCAGTTCTAGAAGGTTCGGAGCTGAGGAGACACCTGCTCCGGATGATGGCTCCACCTTCCCAACGACAGGCCCGGGTCCTCCAAGCACACCTGGGCCCAGAGATTATTAGGGTGGTGGCTGGGCAGCCAGACAGAAGGAAAGAGGCCAGTGTGCCAAGTCAGGATGGAAACAAAAGCACCAGCCCGGCATTCTCCCTCCAATGACGAAGATCAGCGACGCTCTCAGCCGTCCACTTGGCATCGCCACACAGTAGAGGTGGCAGTCAACTCAAGGCAGAGCTGGAGGCGGCTGGGCGTTGGCTGTCTGTGTCTTGGGGGGTGGCATTCCAGAAGACCCACCAGGCTCTGCCTTCTGAGGGTTCCCCTCTCAGGGAGTGGCGCTCTGGGAATCTGGCCAGGGGGCCTGGCTGTTCTTACTGCAGCGTAGGCACCTTCCTCCCACCGCGTCCACTTCACTTGTCTGGGCTTCAGGCCTCTCTCTGATTTTCATCTTTCCTCCTGGGCTGCTGGAGACTGAAGAATGACATCTTATTTTTTTATTGCCTCTGCTGGGCTTTCTTGGAATACTTTTTTTTTCTTAATGTTTTTATTGATTTCAGAGAGGAAGGGAGAAGGAGAGAGAGATAGAAACATCAATGATGAGAGAGAATCATGGACTGGCTGCCTCCTGCACGCCCCACACTGGGGATCGAGCCCACAGCCTGGGCCTGTGCCCTGACTGGGAATCAAACCGTGACCTCCTGGTTCCTAGGTCCACACTCAACCACTGAGCCACACCGGCCAGGCAGAGCAGTACTGATTTTAGATGCCATCCTCCAAAATAGCAGTGCCAGGAACCTCATCTCCTTCATGAAGTCACACCTTGGCCATCTCAGGATCATTTCTACAGCACGTGCACGTCTGCTTCGCCTGCTCTTAGTCACTTCGTCTTCCCCCAGGCTTCTCATCCCGCCTCAGAGATCGCTGTGTGCATACGGTGCTTCCAACCGGGCGGGTCCACCAAGGCCCTGGGACGTCCAAGCTCTTTGGGCTGAAGCACAAGGCCCCCCTCTCTCTTTTTCTCTTTCCCTCCCTCCTTCTACAGCCTTCTCTCCCACCCCCACCCCCCAACCTCCACCCCCAATCCTAGGAGCATATTCATTCCGGGTCATATTCTGTTCTCAGTTCTCGGAGAGGAGACACAGTTCCAGCTCCACAATAGCAGCCCCAGGGCGGTGTTCATCACGCGTGAGCACCGCCTGTGCGGCCAGGCACAGCCCGGGGGCCTGGCGGCGGAGCACAGCACCCGGCCTGGCCTCGCGCTGGAGGAGGGCGGACAGTGTTGCTCCGTCCAGAAAAGCCAGCGCTCCCAGGGCCGCTGCGCTCGGCCCCAGTCAAGACACTCTTGGAGCGCTTGCTTTTGAAACCATTTCTTGTTGGGTTCGGCAACGATCTCCCTTCAAACAACAAACAAACAAAAAGGCCAGATCGCCCAGCACTGATGGACTGGCCCCGGGAGCACCATAGCTCCCCGGCAGGATGTAGATCCCTGTTTTAAATCTGCTGCCATTTTTCTAAATATTAGCATCAGGATCAAACAGAAATGTCTCCTCTGGGGGCCTCCCCACCCCCAAAGAATACTAGGACTGGGGCCAGAGAGAGTTGATTCTGATGTTTATTATAGCACGTTTAAAAAAATATTTCAATTTGGAGAAAATGAGATAGCGGATAACAGGGTACAGAAGAGAATTGTTTTTTCTTCTCTCTCTCCCCCCTCCCCCCGCCCCTTTCTCTCTCTCTTGCGCTCTCTCTTTTTCTCTCTCTTGGAGAGGGGTTAGGACTGAAGCCATGCATGTCAGAGAATTTACCCAGGAGGATGGCAAACCTGCGGCAGAGTCAATTTAGTTACAAGATCAAAATCTCTTCACTCACAGGAGACAGTGTTAAAAGGTTGGGAACAGCTACAGATCTGTTAAAATCATGCTTTTGCAGCAAAATCAGATTCTGAATTGCTTTACAGCCTCGTTATTTATAAAGCCCCTTTCAAGTTGGCAGTTTGTGGTCCAAGCAGTCAGGCTGTTTAGGGAGCTGTTGAACCAAGGCACTGACTGATGCCATGCAATGCTCCTCCCCAACCCCTGCCCCTCCTCCCAGACCCCCCTCCTCTCAGACTGGACCTAGAGGTCAAGTTCAGCTGCTTAAAAGGCAAGAAGGAAGCCTGGCTGGTGTGGTGCAGTGGTTGAGCATCCACCTATGAGCCAGGAGGTCACGGTTCGATTCCTGCCCCGGTTGCTGACTTGATCCCGAGTAGGGGGCGTGCAGGAGGCAGCCGATCAACGATTCTCTCTCATCATTGATGTTTCTACCTCTCTCTCTCTCTCCCCCTCTCTCTGAAACCAATAACAAATATATTTACCGAAAAGACAAGAAGGAAAAGTAATAGTCCCTGACTAAGACTGTTTTTCAGGTATTTGCGGGATGATAGGGACTAGGAAGCCACTTCTTGATGCTCTCACTCATAACAACAGCTACTGGGCACTTACTTTGTGCCAGGCATTGTGGCGAATATTGATGGATGGAGTCAGCAAACCATGGCCCATGGACCAAGTCCACCCTACCGCTTCCTTTTGTACAGCTTTTGAGCTCGGAATGGTTTTGACATTTTTACATGGTTAAAAAAAAAAATCAAAAGAAGACTATTTCATGACTCATAAAAATTATATGAAAATCAAATTGCAATGTTCCTAAGTAAAGTTTTATTGGCACACAGCCATGTCTATTCGTTTGCGCATGATCTGCGGCGGCTTTGGGACCACAATGGCCGTGTTGAGCGGTTGCAGCAGCAATTATATGATCCAGAAAGCCTCAAATATTTACCATCGGGCCCTTTATGGGAAGTCTGCTGACCCCTCATTATGTACATTATCTCCTTCTTACAGAAGCCTTCCAAAGCAGGGCCTAGGAGTATCCTAGTGGTTGCAGGTGGACAGGGAATGGGGGTGGAGAGAAGTCCTTGTACCTATAAACTCCGCATGATTTCCTTCCTTAAAAGTCACTTTTGATGAAGATTTCTTTGAGAAGGCGCCCCTTCCTTAGATGCTGGGTTATGGTGAGGAGAGAGTGTGCAAAAGCACTAACCATGTAGGGTTTCAACCCAGGTCGGGAGCCCGTTATCCATGATTCGTGTGATTCTCTGAAGTCGTAAAACACTCTTCTTTTCTTTTTAAATTGAATTTATTGGGGTGACATTGGTTAATAAAATTATAGAGGTTTCGGGCGTACAATTCTATAATACTTCATCTGTACATTGTAGTGGTGTTCACCACCCCACGTCAAATCTCCCGTCACCATTCATCCTCCTTTTACTCTCATTACCTCCGCCCACTCCTCTTTCCCTCTGGGCCTCACCACGCTGTGGTGTGTGTCTGAGTTCTCAGTCAGTCTTCAGATCCCATCCTCTTAAACCTCCTACTGTATTTTCCTTACAGGCTTATTGTGAGAATGATAGACACGAAGGGTCTTGCCAAATTACCATGGGGAGTGTTAGTACCATTGTTGCTATGGCTGCTTCCTCTGGTCTCATGAAGTCCCTGGTGAGGACATGGATCAGACTCAGCCCTCACCCGGTGGCCTTCTCCCCCTCCACCACCCAACCAGAGAGACACAGATTCTTCTGGGGTTGTCGCTGCGTTTGCCACAAGGGAGTCCCGCACCCACAACGCGGCACACCATCTTTTCCCAGCCCAGGCCCCGGGAACCTAAAGGATCTCAGGCAAGCGCAGTGACTAGAATGAATAACATCAGTCACCGAAGGGCCGGCGCTGGGAAGGAGCCGTGTAGCACAACGTGAAGCGGGATAACACGTCGTAAATTAATGTTGTTGAAATGAATCCTCGATAGGAGTCCCAAGGAAGGCTATTTACCGCCGGCACGCGACGCGACAGGAGCAGCGTGGAAGCCAAAGCAATTTGCATCGCATGGCAACGCTCAGGTCGGCCACTGCTGATGACTCATCCAACGCTCTGGCTCTTCTCCAGGTGCGGCCCTGTTTAATGTTCACCTAAAAGGCAATGGGGCAGCGATGGGCTCTGTGTGCCTTGCAAATAGGGGGTGGCAGAGGTCAGTGGTGATGCAGGAAGCGAAGCAAAGGACATCTATTTTAGTAGCCACCTCGCTCCCTGGGCTAACACACCTGGCTTTCATCCTCTTGAATTTGGACAGACTAGCCCATCCTGGACTGGGAGCAAAGGGACACCGTCAAGACCTTGGCACTCATCAATTCTCTCCCCTGGGCCTCACTTTTCTGGTCCCATTCCTCCCAGGAGCAACCTCTACTTTTTGAGGTGCTCTAGGCCTACTCAGACAGCTAAGGGATGGTGCTTTCCATGAGGGCAAGTCTTGGGTAAAAAATGATGCATGTCTTTTAAAAAATATCTAGTTTCCCCCCAAAAAACATCCAACCCAGAATCCCAGGGTCCTCATACCCACCTTGGATGCCACATGGAATATAGCACCGAGTGTCACTGACCTTTTCTCCTTCATCAAGACCTCACATTCCCATGTACCATCCCCTTAGGGCCCTAACACTATGTACATAGCTTGTTCGTATTATAGGAAACACATGTCTCTTAGGAGACTCCCACTAGAACAGTGGTGCTCAACCTTCTGGCCCTCTAAATACAGTTCCTCATGTTGTGACCCAACCATAACATTATTTTCGTTGCTACTTCATAACTGTAATGTTGCTACTGTTATGAATCGTCATGTAAATATCTGATAGGCAGGATGGTCTTAGGCGACCCCTGTGAAAGGGTCCTTCGACCACCAAAGGGGTCGCGACCCACAGGTTGAGAACCGCTGCACTAGAAGGAGGCAACACAAAGGAGGAGGAACAGAAAGACGGCAGAGTGCCGATGAGCTCACTTCTACATGATGTGAGGCTGGGACAGGAAATGAGGGTCTGATGGTCTCTGTTCCCACTGGCCTCTCAATAACACACACAGGTTTCTCTACCGAATGGAAGGTGTAGGCGTACAGTTACAGGCGTACAGTGTTCAGAGAACATGGCCCCTGCCTTCTTCATAAGGATTGTGAGAATAATGACTTGCTTTTTATCTCAAGAGGCAGATCCTATACCCCACTGTGATGGGGGAATCCAGTTTTACATGAACAGCATTTGGGCTCATTCTTTGAAACCTAACTTTCATCAGACTTTGCATCTTCTGGGATTTGTATCAGGAAGAACAAATGATTCCACTTCTTCACGTTCCTTCTCCCTCAGACCTTTATGAATAAGATTTTCCCTGTAGTCTACAATAGGGTAGGTAGCCCACTGCTTAATTTTCATTCGGTTGAGACAAGGATTTCTCAAGCTGGAGTAATATAGAGACTCTTTTTAGAGGACAATAACCATCATGGACCCCAATGAGGATCTAAATTATTTTTATTAAAATGATAATATATAAATGTAAAAGCAGATATAAACTCTTTATGCTTATTATTTTCATCAATTATGAAACCAAAACAAATTAGAAATGAAATACAAACATCACTACAGATCCATTACAATTCAGCTGAAACTGTTAAATGCATACGATGGATCCTGTGCTTTGGCTGAAATGAAATCCTCTCTGAACATGACTGTCATGCTTTGAGCTTTGGTGCAAGTTCTCCCAGGGCAGGAGACCTAGGTGCCCAATAATACTCCTGTCCCTCTTCTCTGTCTCATCACTTGGCATGAATTTATCATCTCCTATGAATGTGTGCCCTGGGTCGTCTCTATTCTGTTCTGCACAGAACAAAGGGAGCAGCACTTGGGGCCTGCAGGATGGTCAATAAAAAATGCAAAGGCCCTTTCTGAAATAGTGTGGCTGAACTCAATTAGAACGTTGTCATCCAAGTGACCCACACGATGCTTCTATTGATTTTTCTTGTTTTGCTTGCCATTGAAATTGCATGTGACAATAACAATTTCCTTTGGGAGAATAATGTGCGTGGACCCCCAGGGGCTGTGGACTCTAGTTTGAGTGCAGTGTTCTAGACAGACTCTCCAGATGCCCCTTTCCTGTTCCTGCCTGTCACGTCGCTTTGCCCTATGCACCATCAGCGCATGAGCTGTGCAAAGGACTCATCTGGACCATCAGGAGACCTGGGCTGTAGTCCAACTCCGGCCAAGTATCCTCGCAGGTGTCGCCATCTCTAACCAGCCCAAGATAAGCCACCGTCATCTCTTGTCCCGGCTACAATGGCCTCCTAACTTGCCAACCCGCCTGCCCTCTTGACGCCCTCCCCCATCCATTCTTCACCTTGCAGCAGAGGGTGGTCTTCTTAAATTGTAAATCAATCATATCACTTCCTTGTTTATGACCCTTCTGTTAGGGTTTCAGTTTTTTTAAAAAAATCTTTATTGTTGAAAGTATTACATATGTCCCATTTTTCCCCTATTGACCCCTTCTGGCCCACCCCCCACCCCAGGCCATCACCACCCTATTGTCTGTGTCCATGGGTGATGCATAGATGCAGACAAGTTCTTTGGTTGATCTCTTACCACCCACACACCCAGCCCCTCTGAGATTCGACAGCCTGTTATGCTTCTATGTCTCTGGATGTACTTTGTTCAACAGCTTATTTTGTTCATTAGAGTCCACATATGAGTGGGATCATGCGATACTTGTCTTTCTCTGACTCCAGTTTTACTTGCAGTGAGACCCAGGACCTACCAAGCTGTCTGTGTCCCTGCTCCACCTCCCTTCCTCTCACTCCTCAGGCTCCAGCCCCAGAGTTGTCATTTTAGTCCTTCCAACTGCCCCAGCTCTTCTCTAAATCAGGCTTTCCCTCCACCCCAAGCACTCTCACTGCTTCCACCAGTCAGCTCGTGTCTCTCTGGTTGCTCATCCTCCCTTAGGTCTCGGCTTGTATCCCCACTTTTCCAGATAGGCCTTCTCTGCTGACCTATCGAGGTTAAGTTCCCCCTAAACATTGCTCTTTGTCTCCGTCATTTCTTAAGCTTCATGACACCACAATATAGGGGTGTGAACCTCGCCTTCTTACCTGAGTCCACATTAATAGTGAGTGTGACGTTGTGTGGGCCTCTTTACCGCTCTCAATCAAGGACTTCCTGTTTCATCAAACAGGGCTCTACATTTCTGCTCTGCCTACTCTTTTGGGTCCTTTACAGACTCTCATCATGGATGTTTCTCTCTCTCTCTCTCCCGTCCTCTCCTCTTTGGGTCTGTCTTCCTGAGGGTCCACGCACTGGGAGGGCAAAGACACTGGGTGTCCTCTCTATCTTGGAATCCCCCCACCTTTGGGCAGTGCTGGCATAGAGGCCATTTTTAAATTATGTAATTAATATTTGTGAAGGAATGGAAACCTTCCCGTGGGCTCATTTTCTGGGCATCGTTTTCCTGAGCTGTAAGACAAAGCGACTGACATCTGCTTTACTCAATGTCATTCTCTCAACACAGAAAAGCCAGTTTCACAGGCCATGCCCTGTGCACCAGGGACACAGAGTGTCTTGAAAAAGTTCAAGGCGTCTCGAGGAGAGTCAAGTGCTGGAGGCTTGGTGTCAAGAGCTGGGTAGGGGGTGTGTGGAGTGGGGGTGGACCCCTCGGGACTGCCTGCTCAGGGACAAACAGCCCCAGGTGCCTCTCTTCCCACTCCTGATGGTCTGCTGCCTTTGATTCAGAACGGAGCGTCCTTCACCGGCGCTCGCTCAGTGATTGACGTCATGCACTGGGAATCCCTGAGTGTTTCTATTGTCTTCCCACCTTGCCTCTTATTTAACACAGCTTCTTGTACCTCTTCTTCCCACTTTCATTCTGGAGATCCCGATGGAGATAATGTAACTTGGTTCATTCATTCATTCATTCATTCAACACATAATGAGCACCTACAACGTGTCCAGCACTGTTCTAGGTGCTTTTAATCTAAGTGGTTGAGGATTTTGTTTCCACTGCCTGTGAGACAATGCTGTTCTGGCCCTAACATAGGCTTGGGGTTGGGTGTGCGAGTCTCCTTCCTGAGCCTATCTCCCTTACAGAACTCCGTGACACAATGACCATAGGGTGAGGTGCAGAGGACGCTGGAGCAGGACTTAGGAACCTCGCCTTCTTACCTGAGTCCACATTAATAGTGAGTGTGACGTTGTGTGGGTCTCTTTACCGCTCACAATCAAGGACTTCCTGTTGCGTCAAACAGGGCTCTACATTTCTGCTCCACCTACTCTTTTGAGTCCTTTATAGATCTGAAAAAGATGCCCGGCCGCCTGTATGGCTCAGTGGTTGAGCGTGGACCTATGAACCAGAAGGTCACGGTTCCATTCCCAGTCATGCCTGAGTTGTGGGCTAGATCCCCAGTAGGGGGCGTGCAGGAGGCAGCCGATCAATCATCTCTCATCATTGATGTTTCTATCTCTCACTACCTTCCTTTCTGAAATCAATAAAATATATGTTTTTTTAAAAAGAAAGCTAAAGATAATGACTATGAGGGAGCTTAGACGAACTATAGAGCAAATGAAAATATAATGAACCGAATGGCGGCGCAATGCTATGCTGAGGTAAAGATAAGGACACGGATGTTAACTGCATATTTACTGGTGCCTGAGGCTGTGCTGGAGCTGAACCCTCACAAAAAACCATGTCACGGAAGAGGAAATGGAGACTGAGGTCACTCTTTCCAGATTGTGCCAACAGGAAGCAATGAGGTCAGCTGTGGAATCAGATGTGGGCTACTTTTCAGGCCAATATGCTCCCCGCCCAGGCAGTGCCAAGCCACCCAACACTGTGCACCATTGTAGAGGGTCATTCGGCCTTGACTTAAATGCTTCCATATGTTCGTGGCCTTATTTCTCTGAGGTCCTGACCCCTGGGGACAGGAGGGACGGACCCAAGGTCAGAGCACCTTCCTACGGATGACGTTAGATCTGTTGTCCTCCATCAGCCCGGAAGTGCCCCCTAGAAGTCTCGGATGGCTAGCCATGGGGAGATATCTTGAAAAGTCTGTCTCCTTTCCAACGAGTTCGTCCCAGTCACTGTCGTGGGCTGTCAGCCTCACCATGCCAGGCACACCTCCCTCTCTGCGGGAAACTCATCACACGGACAACTGCCTCCTCAATTCCGAGAGTGGCTCCCCATTCCATTGGTAATGGAATAACGGGGGTCGTGGCTGCATCAATTTGGTAGCCGCTACCACCCCGAACACCCCGAGCTTCATCTGTATTCATCGCCCCCAGTGCCGTGGATGGCTCCTGCGGACTCGAGTTATCTCAGCCCCAAAGCTAATAGAGTTAAACCAGCTGGCCAATTTAAACAGGAGCAGAACCAGTGAGATGTTACTGTATTCTGAGATGGTGCTAATAAACTTTAATAGATTTCAGCTAACAATTTGCTATAAATTAGACATCGCGCCGCTGCTGAGGTAATAACTTCTGGCACTAAATAACAGAAAATCAAGCTCTGTGATGTGCTTCAAAAGCATCTTCATCGAGCCTCTGAGATTCAGGCAGATCTCACTATTGATTACTGCTTACTCTTCCCCCCGCTTTAAGAAAACAGCAAACTGCTCTAAAACACAACCCCAGAGGAGCCCGGCGTTTTTCTCCCACTGGCTCAATCATTCATTTACATGAAAAGCTCTTTGAAATAAAAAATGGGGGCCCTCCAATGGGTAAGTCAGGAGCCCAGAGGTCAGACAGTCCTCTCAAAGGCATGCAGACACTTGTTCAGACTTTTCTGGAATCTCCCCGAATGTTCACCTGCGGAATTCATTTCAATTCTATTTTTTTTTTTTTAACAGTGGTTCATTAGGAATTAGCAAGGTCTGTAATTAGCTTGGATTTAGGCACCAGAGTCAACTGGGTGGGGAGCAAGGCCTGGACTTGGCATTAGGAGAAGGTGTTTAAGTCCCGGCTCTAGCGCTCATTACCCATGTGAACTTGGCAAGGTGTTTGACTTTCCTAAACCTCAGTTTCCTCACCTGCCTGCCTTCGAGGGTTGTTGGAAGGTGGAAGGAGAGGTGAGAACCCCTGGGAGAGTGTGTTGTAAGCTATCCCAAGACAAGTTGTGAAACTCAGTAGGCCACGTGACTTTATGCTGGCTTCTGAAGTATAGAGATGCTATCGTGCTCCTCAGAAATGGCCGCAATGTTCCTGGTTAGACACATTGGTCCTGACCCACTGGTCCTGGCCCCCTCTCTCTTCTCTCTCCACTCCAGAACCTTCACTGACTTGGATCCATGCCCAAGGTCCGCCCTGGAACTTCTGTGTTGGTCTTCACAGGGGTCAGGATATAGATCCAAGAATAGAACTCTGCATGGAGGTCATAGTTATCGTAACATTGAACGCATTTCACTGCATCTAGGACACACATTTTTTTCTCCCACAGTTTCACATTTCTGGGTCGGGATGCATCTCTCCATTATCATCAGGTCAGAGTTGAATGAGCAGTTCCTTTTTCTCTCTTAGGGGAACACAGTAATGTTGCATCTTACCGTCGAGGTCCTCTTAGATGTAATGGAATATGGAACCGCCCATGTGAGGCACGTCAGCTCTCCTAGCCTTCGTGTCCCCAAAGCAAAGTGACTACAGTAATAGTCCTTACCTTATGGGGCAATTGCAAAGATGAAATGGGCTCACAACACATTTAAACTGTGTGACATAATGCCTAGCACATGGTAAGCACTCGATAAATGTTCGCTGTTATTATTTTATGACGACTTTCAAAGGTGGCAGTAGATAGTAAAGGGAGTATACTGAGGAATTAACTACCTATTTTTATGCCAATACTACGATGACAACTGGCTACTAAGTTATTTGAAACTTTTCAATATGCTATTGCTGCCAGCCATAAACTCCAAAGGTAATAGAATGAATTTCACAATTATATTACTGTGAGAGAGGAACATGCTCTCTTGGGCCCCAGTCTCTGCTGCACCCGGAGGTGCCCCTGGAATGTTATCTCACAAAGTAGTGTGTGTCTGGGCACCTTGGTCCCTGTCTGGAGGAAGGGAACTGGCTATCTGAGGTTCAGGGGAAGGGAGGTGATTTTCCAAGCATATCCTTTTGTAACTGGCACCCTGTGAAGGTACTAGCTATTGAAATATTTTTTTTTAAGAAAAGGTCTGAGGCCCTACCGTGAGTTCATGAGAAAATGATAACTACATTGTAATCAGTTAGTGGGCTCTGCTCGGGGCACTGGCTAAGGCAGAGTCTGCCTGCACGGGGGCTGTGTGTTCTCTGGGCACCAGTCATGATATTCATAATTTATACCTCATGAAGAGACAGCATCTTACTTTTCAGGGAGAAGGTCCCAGGGCAAGTTGTCAATGTTTGCACATGTCTCATCTTCCTCAACATGCATCATGGCTACTTGAGGGTCAGCAAACGGGTTTTCATAGCTTCTCTATTTTAAGAGGGAGAACTACAGACAAACCCAAGGGGAGGGTCTTTGTGCCTGACCTCACTCCCTCCTGTTGCCGTCATTGAAAAGGGGGGTGGCATCCATTTGGTCTCCCCTGTGCTCCCTAGAGCCACTTCTTTCTCCCTCCGGTGGGACTTAGACAGCAGCTGTGCGGCCCCTCCCGCTTTGGGACCTCAGCCCCCAGCAGAAGAGAAGCACAGGTGTGGACACTCAGGCGGGGCCCACGTTGACGCTCCTGCCTGGGAAAACTGCCCTGGACAAACACATTTGTTGCTCAGATGTTATCTGTTGGCTATCTCCCCCTGTGCCCATCTGCTGAGATGGCAGGGTGCCTGATCCCGGGCCCCAAAGCCAGCTCCATCAAACCTAGTGCCAATCACCAGCCAGCCTGCTGCAGGAGACGTCACCCTCTGGGGACCTTCCCCCTCCCCTCCCCTTGAGAATACTGAGACCCCAGGCATGCCTCTGACTTTCTCACCTGCTTCCCGGCTGATCCCCACTTGGGATGAAGAAGACTCGTCCTCGGGAGGACGAGGCCCAGTGTAAGCCGAGTCTGTGTCTGGGCAAGGGGAGAGGTGGTGACATTGGGGTGTGCATGGATTGGGAAGGGGCCTGCCTGCCTGCACGAGGGGCAGAGGGGGACGTAAATGTAATTAGAACCATGTCCCTTCAACTGAATCTCATATGTGTGGGTGAGTGTGCGTGCGTGTGTGTATGTGTGTATGCGTGTATGTGCGTGTGCCCCAAAAGGACTAAATTAATCCACATCATCAGTAATAAATAAAATGTCTGTATTCCCTTTCCTTGTTCCAAAATGGGTTTGAAGGGACAGAGAAAATGCCAGGTGTCTGTGCAACCTGCTAACAAGGGCACATTCTCATCTCCTGTGATGCTCTGAGACCCCAAGAGGTACCTGGCAGGAAGGAGGGAGATGATTAACGGTGGTTTGTGGAAGGCATGATGTCAGGCACCTAGTAGACACTCAGACAAAGCTGCTGAAGGAATGAGTGACTAATAGAGGTTCCCTGGCATAGTCGTTGTGTCGGTGAAATATGATGGTGCAATTGCTTACACGGGTTGTTGAGCACCCATTTTATGCCGGGCACCATTGTAGGCTGTTGGGAGACAGCGACAAGCAAGAGAGACAAGAGCCCTCGTCCAATAGAGCTTATCTTCCATCGGAACAGACAAAAGCAAACAAATGAATGCACAATGAAAACTGCAGGGCTCAATAACCTTTGATCCCTTCTTTTGGTTCTAAGGAAAGTAGCAACATGGAGAAGGCTTGCAAGCACACATACGGTAAGGCACATTTACATGTTTGTTGGGTGGTTTCCAAGGAACCTCCCCCTACAGAGACACATGCTCATGTGTATAAACATACACACACACACATACATACATACACCATCCTCCTAGACTTGGAATTTTCCTGGAATATACTCTATTTATTTATTTTTTTTAGAAAATCTACAAGAGAAAGACCCATGTGATCTGACTGGGATCAAGGATCCAGACAGATCTCAATTTGTTTGGAGCCATTGCCTGGTCACAGTACCTCAAAACAGAACATCTGAGCATTTCTCTGCAGTCCTCAAACCAGTGACTGACTCTGGCTGCCTCTGGGAAAGTGTCATGGCTGCTGGGTCATGTCGCCCTCTATACCCAACCTAGAAAGCTACAGAGATGACGGATGGTCACGTTAGAAGCAGGGTATGTGAAAGCTGGGCATTGGCGAGATTCTAGAATGGGAGGTGGGTTGTACTCTACATTCTCTAAGATCTCATCTACCTAAGAGATTCTGT
The DNA here is from genome assembly GCF_014108235.1 of Myotis myotis. Lineage (NCBI taxonomy): Eukaryota > Metazoa > Chordata > Mammalia > Chiroptera > Vespertilionidae > Myotis > Myotis myotis. Next base: position 40,091,079 of record NW_023416323.1, read on the forward strand.
GATTCCTGGAACATTCAGAGACCTCCATGGACTCAGGAGTTGAAGGGGGGGTGGGAATTCTAGTTTGTCCACTTGGTTGGAGTCACTTGGGTGTCAGAGAGAGAACACTGTCTATGGTTGAAGGACTGCACTCAGGAAAACGTAATATTCTATGAGATGAAGACCAAGACTCCTCTCTAGCATGTTTAGACCACTCTGATATGTCTAATACCCAAATCACAGCACATACGTAGCCTGTTAGTGTGTTACCATGGTTACAATCTCCAATGATGACCAGCGGGATTAAGAAGACAATGTCTGTGAAGCACCCCATGGCTGGTGAGTGAGGGCCCATGGAGAGAGAGGAGGAGTTGGACTGGGGGCTGCTCCCAATGTGCTGAGATGGGACAGACCCTGTGTCCCAGGCAGTCTGCTGTGTGGATGGTGACGGGGGCCATCTGCTCCATAGGTAGGGATCTTATCCGTCTTGTCCATCACTCTACCATCAGCCCCTACAACAGTGTTGGTACAAAGCAGGTACTCAATGAGATTGGATGAATGAGTGAGTGAATGAATGAATGAATGAATGTTGTGCTTTTCTCTTCCCCCAAATCAAGTAAGTGTGGTAGGAATATAATTGATACAGAGAAACTGTGGTGCTATTGGTGGTGATGGTGGTGATCATGGTGATGATGGTGATGGTGAGAGGGTACTTATTATTAGACTAAACGATAACACACTATCCTGGTGCTGGTTGCAAAAGCCCAGTATAGATTAAGTTATCAAAGGTAAAAAATCATCACCAGTGGGTTAAGAGTACCAGGAAATGTACCACTTCTGGCAAGTTTTCTAGAAGCACAATTTTGTGGGCTTGACTGAGTAAATCGCAGTATCCTGGGAGACCATGCTGCCGTCGAAATGATGTTGTAGAAATGTATTTGTCAGCACACAAGCTGTGTATTCACGAGGATGAAGTTAAGCTCCAGGTAACAAAGAGGAAGAAAAGTGTTGCTTTATCAAAAGAGGAGCGAGTTCCTTCCTAATGTGGACCTTTGGGCGGTGATGGGGCGCCTCAGAATTGAGCCTGCAGATTTCTGCCCTGTCAGGACTGGTGAAAACCTTGGGTGGGGTAGCCATGGGGGAGATGTAAGTAGCACACGGGTTCCCTCTGCGCTGGTCCTTCTTGTGAAGATGCCCCCATTCTTCTCAACCACGTGTGGGGTTGTTCTTGTCGGTGTGACTTGTGTGCAAACTCGGCAGTGGGTGCGCAGACCCCAGATGCAGGCAAAGGGGACACGGTGGTCCAGGTGATCGTGACTGTCTCCCTGAGGACGCTGCTTCTCATTTGTGTTGGCTCTTTCACTTCCATTACACCCTCAATCAATTAACAAAGCTTGGAGAAACACATTTCTTCTTGAACTTTGTCGATGAAATGCCTGTGTGGGGAGTCAGTCAGGTCTCTTTGTGTATTTCCCAGCATGTCCCAAGGTGTGATGGTGGTGCGGGGTCTCTGAGACACCAAGACGTGTTTGTGAAGATTGTCTTCTTTTCAAGCCCCCGTTGGCAGTCCGCTGTGCAAGCGAGGCAGCATCTGCCCGGGAGGGTGGGCCCCGAAGCAGGGGGAAGATCACCAGTCTTACTGGAACCCTCAGTTCAATCAAATCAGATGGGAGCGCGTCACTTCAGCACCAGCTTTGCAAGGCGATGGCCCCACGCCACATAATTGGCACTCAGTGTTGACGGTGATCACTTCCGGGAGGCGCTAGGGTTCTGGGAATCTGCGGGGGGTCTGAGAACGAGGGGGTCCCAAAAGGACTGAAGTCAGTGGGGGAGGTGGTGACAGGTTAATGGCAGGCAGGGCCTGGTTTACTGGGAAGGAAAGGGTTAGCCATAGCACCAGTCCTGGTGGAGGCCAGAGCACTTGATCAGCGTCTGCATTTCCCCCAATTTTATTGAGATATAATGCGCAGGTAGCACTGTATTCGTTTCAGGCGTACCACACAATGATTCGATATATGTGCACATTGCAAAATGACTCCTGCAATAAGCTTATTTCACCCCCATCACCTCACAGTTACTAGTTTTTTCTCGTGATGCAAACTTTTTTTTTCTTTCAGAGAGAGAAAGGAAGAGGGAGAGAGAGATAGAAACATCAATGGTGAGAGATAATCATAGATCGGCTGCCTCCTGCATGCCCCTTACTAGGGATGGAGCACTCAACCCGGGCCTGTGCCCTGACCAGGAATCCAACGTGACCTCCTGGTTCATGGGTCAACACTCAACCACTGGGCCACGCATTTTTAGGAATTCTGTCGGCTCATTGACTTCTGTGATGCAGACTTTTAAGATCTACTCCCTTAGTTACTTTCACATACACCATGCAGCATCATTAACTATAGTCCCCACGCTGAACAACGCATCCCCAGAACTTACTTATCTTAGAACTGGAAGTTTGCATCTTTAGACCATTTTCCCCCATTTCTCCTACCGCCCCTCCTCCTTCCAGCTCTGCCAACCATCAATCTGTTCACAGTTTATACGTTTTTTATAGCAACTCCCATTTTACTGACTTTGTAGAGGTCCCTTAAATTGGCATTTTCAGAGGTGTTTAAAACAAACATAAAAAGAGGTTATGAGAATGATTTCTCCTATTAAAGGCTCATTGGGCTGCAAGACATGGCAACCAACACATACAAGGAAACTTTTATACACGAATCAGAGGTGTCCTATAAACCCCAGAGTGAGAAGTATGGCGAGGGGACAAAAGACTGGGGCCAAGAATTGTAGAGCCATCTGAAGCCTGGTGAGTGCAACGGACCAGCTCGCTCTGGGGGTGGGGGTGGGGGTGGGGGTGGGGGTGGGGCAGTACAAGGCCCAAGAGGACTGCCACAGTGCAGCTCCTCTGGCCACCCTCCAAGGCTACATAACGCTGCAGCTTCACACCCAAAGTTAACGGATACTGTTGCTTCATGGCTCAATTCAAAGGGCTGAGAAAAATAGATTGTGATTGGTCCAGCTTAGGTTACCTGTTCATTCAGCCGTGGATGAGGGGCGAGGCCATGCGGGTTACAGAAACAGTCTTTGAGAAAAGAAAAAAGGCAGGTCCACCTGGCTGGTATGGCTCAGTGGTTGAGCATTAACCCAGGAACCAAGAGGGCGCTGGTTTGATTCCCAGTCAGGGCACACGCCCGGGCTGCAGGCTTGATCCCCAATAGAGGGCGTGCAGGAGGTAGCTGATGGATGATGCTCCTCTCTCATCAATGATGTTTCTCTGTCATGGATGTTTCTATCTCTCTATCCCTCTTCCCTCCTTTCTCTCTAAAAAAAAATCAGTAAAACATTTTTTTTTTTTTAAAGAAAAAAGTCAGGGCCTCTATGAAGGCATGTGGAGTAGATAGAAATGATTAGCAGGGAAAATGATTTGGGTCTCTAATATATTTATTTACCCAGAAGGAGAAGCAAAAGCTTTGAGCTCACAGCCTAGAGGGTAGACTCCAGGGGAACAGAAATGCATGCTCTGTTTTTCCTTCCTGGGGCTTCTCCATTTACCTCCCTACCAGTTTTCTAATTACTACCAGCAGAGCAATCAATACCAGGTTATCCACAGTAGGGACAAGTTAATTAAGATGAGCAAATTAATCAGGTAATTAAGTGGCCTTCCCGGAGAAGGTGAGCCTGTGGAGGTGTTAACGGCGCTAGGTCACAGCAGTTGTCTTATGTGGGCTTTTAGGAATTATGCTAACTGTGAATCATGCCAGACGGAACCCAAAGTGACGGATCTTCCTCACCAGGGGGCACACGATTTCTCTGGTCCCATCCAGAATAAGTCCACATTCCAACACAAACTTCTAGCACCTTGATCTCACTCTCACTGTATGAGTCTTTTGTGTGTCAGTGGTGGACATACTAGTTAATAACTCAATACTTAGTTTTTCATTTCCCCCAATAAACAATACTCCAATCTACCTCTGGTGGACTTGCTAAAAGACTACATTTCCCAGCCTCCCTTGCAACTAGGTAGTGGCCAATGAGATTTAGTGTTTTTGGGTGTTTTTTTTTCTGGGGTCCTTTGAAGGAGCTGACCCAGCTGGGAGATACGCTCTTTCCATTTTCTGTTACTATACTTTTCAGTCTATGATTTCCGTTTGGTTCTTTTATTTAAAAAAAAAACCCAACCCTGATATTACTTTAACTGACATTTTCTTTCTTTTTTTTTCTTCTTCATTTGTTTCAAGAGACTTTATAGTTGATGTTGAAGCATTGCTATGATGGCTGCTTGAACATTCTTGTCAGATATTTCCAGTGTCTTATTCATCTCAGTTGCTGGTGTTGGTTGACTGTCTCTTCTCACTCAAGTTGTGATTTTCTTGGTTCTTGGTCTGATGGGTTTAATAGTGTCCGGGACATAATTGGCTATTATTGGTAGGAGAGAGGCACTGGGTCCTACTTAAGCCTTTTACGTTAGCAGGCCATATAGGTTCTGCATACTGGGCCTGGCATGCTTTTGTGGGCTGGCAAGAGGTGGCGCTGAGATATGATCCCAGCATGAACATGTTCAACGACAGTGTAATTTCAAGCCTTTGTGGTCGTATTTTGGTGTGCTTGGTATATCTGATATTTCCGGGTCAAAGGTTAGATGAATGATAAGGCTTTGATATCTATATTTTATACAGATATAATTCCTCTATATGTATCACCTATACTTGAAGACATTTGAATTATAATCCAATGGGGTATTTAGAAATATGTTTGCCAATGGGGAAGAGAACAATGATATCTCATTGTTGTTTTAGTTTGCGTTTCTTTAATTAGCTCCACCAACCTATTCCTCCAACCTTGGCTGTGAGGAGATTGGGCCCAGAAGGTGAACATGACTACGTTCAAAGGATGGAGCAGGGGCAAAGAGGATGACTTCTGACCCTAAGTCTCCCTGCCACAGGGAGCGGCTAATATTGGTCCTGACAACTAACAGATTCCTAGGCAAAGCAGATCCCAAGTTCAAGTACAGCCTGGGCCTAGGGGTGGGGAAAGTGCCTCAGTGCCTGGCAGTAAAATTTGTCTGGTCCAGTTTCAGGCAGTGAACACCTAGGGAAAGAAAGCTAACTCGAAGGACAGGCACCTGAACCATTATGGCCAATGCCCACCCTATTATCATCTCCTTCCCCAGCATCGAGACCTGTGAATGCTCTGATCCAGGCACTGAGCTCTCTCTTGGGGAATCAACAACAAAAGAAAAAAGAAAAATATCGGCCTGGCCAGTTGCTAAGTGGTTAGAGCGTCAGCCTGTGGACCAAAGGGGTACAGGTTTGATATCCCGTCCAGGACACATACCTTGGTTGTAGGCTCGATCCCAGCCCTGCTCAGGGCGGGAGGCAACCAATTGATGTGTCTCTCTCACATCGGTATTTCTCACACTCTCTCTCTCCTCCTTCTCCTCCTCCTCTTCCTTCCTCCCTCCCTTCCACTCCTCTAAAAACCTAATGGGAAAAATATCCTCCAGTGAGGCTTACAGAAAACACAAGAACACTGTCAATATTCAAGGAGCATCGCCATTTCTAGAATCTCCTGAAATGAAGGGAGGGTGAGACCCAATCAAGGCTTTTTACTAATTATGAGAAAAACAGAGCACTTGCTGGTTGGTAGAGGACATATATTTTTTTTTCTACAACATTCCGGGCTCCAGCTCAGGCCCCTGACTTTTGGGAGCAAACCCGTCCATCCTTCAGTCAGGAAGAAAACGGTGAGCTGGGAGCGCCAGCCACAGAACAAGGCTGTGTATTGTGAACACGGGCACTGGTGAGGTCAGAGCCACCGCGGGGACGCGGAAACGCACATTTCTGTAAGAGGCGGTACAATTTTCCTGCAATTAAGTTTTTACCCACAAACCCTCAAATCTGTTGTTTGGTGTTAAGCAGATGTTGAAAGGGCTTAGCCTGGATGCCGTCTCTATGGATAGGTTGTCTTTTGATCAGCAGCCAAAGAAGAAATCTGGAGGGTATTTTGGATTTGGAAATTTCCTTTAAATAAACATATTAGTTGAGTATGTAAATCTGCTTATCATCACGTCGGTCATGTTGCCGGAGTGAAAAACATCTGCGGCCTGGTGGTGGCCGACTCATCAATTCACACTCCGAAGATGCTTCGCCCAGGCGATGGCTCGGTCACGTGGTGGGGATCGCCTACATCAGCTGCGGCTTGACAACACCTCCTGACAAGTTTGAGGTTTAAATTTTGTCTTGTGAGAAATCCACCAAGCAGTCTGGGCCTAGGCGTCCAGCCCCCTTCAGGACTGATTTCAGAAATGAATTGTTAAGCCCAGCAGGCGTGGCTCAGTGGTTGAGCATTGACCTAGGAACCAGGAGGTCACGGTTTGATTCCTGGTCAGGGCACATGCCCAGGTTGTGTGCTTGATCCCCAGTGTGTGGGTGCAGGAGGCAGCCGATCAATGTTTCTCTCTCACTGACATTTCTCTCTTTCCCTATCCCTTCCTCTCTGAAGGCAATAAAAATGTATTTTTTTTAAAAAAAGAAATTAATTGCTAATATTTTGGATTATGGATGGCAGGGGTCTGTGTTATTTATCTGTCCAGCCAGCGGGTAATTCCAGGAAGGGATGATGTGCACTCCTCCTGGTAAGCATGGACGTGGGGTCATTCGTGCAGCTTTTCTGCCATAAAGCTCTCCAAGTGCCGATCCCTCCCGTAAAAACGATACTCACTCAACCTCCATCTCTAAGTCCAGAGTGAATCCTTCTACCTGGGGGGCTGGTGGATGATGCCGGCTGGCCTCGCCTTCTCACTGATGCAGGCCTAGAGCGAATGCATCCAGGCGACTTGCTCCTCGCTCTCGTCCAGGCCAGGAAGCCAGCACCGGGGAGTGAGTGTTTGGAAGGCACCCCACATGAGGGAAGAGTTTCTGCTCAGTCCAGAAGATGGTTCCAGCCACGGGTTGACCCAGCAGCCGAAATCCATGTTCCAAGGCCCTGGGGACGTGAATGGTGGGAAAGAGGACCTTCAGGGAAGCTGTGGTGACCTGTGTCTATGGGAAGACTTCCTCGGTGTGTTAGTGAGGATAAGCAGCGCTAGCTACTATAACAAAGAGTCCACCCATTTCTTTTTTATTTTTTAAATATACTTTTATTGGTTTCAGGGAGGAAGGAAGAGGGAGGGAGAAATAGAAACATCCATGATGAGAGAGAATCATTGACTGGCTGCCTCCTGCACGCCCCCTACTGGGGCTCGAGCCCAACACCCAGGCATGTGCTCCAACGGGGTATTGAACCATGACCTCCTGGTTCATAGGTCGATGCTCAGCCACTGAGCCACACCTGCTGGGCAGGAGTCCACCAATTTCAACGCAAATGCATGAAAGTGTATTTTAGTTCGAATTCCTGTGCAATGCCGGTCAGCGGTGGGGGGGTTGGAGGGGGGGAAGCTTTGCTCCAGTTACTTAGGGATCAGGCCCTTTGCATCTAGTGACTCTGCTGTCCCCTAGGGCTTTGGCGTCCTCCATCTCCTAGAAGGTGAGGGAAGTCAGAGAGCAAGGAGGGAGATTTTCATAAGCCAGGCCTGGCAGGGGCCGCTGGCCGGAACCCAGTGGCATGACTGTATCTAACTGCCAGGTAAATGGGAAAATACAGTCCAGCTGTGAACCCAAACCTTTGGCGCACACTTAGTCTTATGGGCATCTGAGCCCTAAGGAGAATAACAGCAACGAAAAGGATAGTTGGAATAGCTAACGCTTCTGGATTGTTGAATATGTGCCAAACCCTGAGCTTTTGTGCATTGTCTTGTTTAATGTTGTTCTTCCCATTCAATAGGCGAGCAAACTGAGACTGAGGGAGCGGAAGTAATTTCCTGAGTCACATGACTGTGAGTATGTCTGCCTTCAGGTCATGTGATCTCAGTTCTTCTGTTCTCCTCAACCACATCTTCACACGCCTCTGGCTGGCCTTGGGCCACCCTGTTCCCTCCCTTTCCTCTTGCCCTGGGCTGCAGTGGTGCCTCCTCCTATCGGAGACCTAGGAACGAAGCATCCTGATTGAACCCCCTCTCATTGCCATGAGCACACAGTGAACCCCAGGCAGGGCGAGACACTGCTGGGCCTTCAGGCATAAACAACGCAGACTCCCTGTCCTGGGCTGGGGCGTGGGTAAGGCTGGTGCCACTGAGGTTTTCATCCCAAATATCATTTTGGTTATAATCTTCCCCTTTGCAAGCAGAGAAGTTTAAAAAAAACAGGTGGATGACTCCTCAAGCCCCCAATGATTCTAAACATGTGGGTCTTTTTATTCTGTATTTTATCCCAAAGTTATGCTTTCTGGACCAACTTAATTACCTTTTCCCTCCCTCACTCTCTTTATCTCCCCCTTCTTCCCCACTTTTCCTGCCCTCCCCCCAGCCCCTGACCTTTCCTGGATCTGGCTACTCCATCCTCCATGTTCCCTCCCTCCCCCTCTGCCTTCCTTTCATTGAGTAAATATTTTCTATGTGCCTACTTGTCACCAGATATAGACTAGTAACCAAGACAGTCCACGTTTCTCCCTTTGTGGTGCTTACCTTATTTTTCCACAGCAAGATAAAAGTCATGATTTCTCGAAAAACATGGTTCACACGAAGAAGGGCGAGAATCTCAGAGTCGCTTCACAGTGTGGGTGTGAGGAAATTCTGCTAGGCTCTCCAGCAAAGGGACTGCTTCCCAGATACCAGGCACGTGGGCGTCAAATCCAAGCCATGCACGAAATGTAGCTAACTGCGTGTTTTGGAACATTGGGGGCTCCCCGGCAATAATGAAACCCATGGCCTTTAAATTCGTGAGTGCCTAGGGTTTGCTGCAGGGGCGACCAATGCATGGCACAAGGCCTGCCCCCTCCTAGTCCAAGCCAGTGGCAGACATCGCTAGTCGATTGCAGCACACTTTGCCACAGAACTCCATGCAACCTTCAAATCTTTGCCAACACAGTGCTCCTACTAAACCATTGAAATTGCATCGGTGAGGAACCCATTGGCCACCCCTAGAATGCTGTATACCAACTGTGTTTATTTTTGTAATTTTTAAAAATATACTTTTATTGATTTCAGAGAGGAAGGGCGAGGGAGAGGCAGATAGAAACATCAATGATGACAGAGAATCATTGATCAGCTGCCTCCTGCATGCTCCCCACAGGGGACTGAGCCTGCAATCTGGGCACGTGCCCTGACCAGGAATTGAACCGTGACTTCCGGGTTCATAGGTTGACGCTCAACTACTGAGCCACGCCGGCTGGGCTATGCCAACTGTCTTTAAATATGGACACGCAATGGTATTTAACATATTTGTATCCGGGTGATGCTTTTTGTGCACAAAAAATAGATATTTGAACTAAGTGCAAAATAGTATGAAATTGCTAACTGGGATGGAGAAGAGAGCTCAAGGAAAGAGTCGGGGAGGAGGTGACACAAAGAATAGGTCCTTGTTGTGACAGGAGAGCCCCATGGGAGTGGGAGCATGAGTCCAATGGCCAGAAGCGGGGGTGGCAGGTCCCTCTGCTCAGCACTGTGCATGTCCTGAGAGCCACACTCTGTGGACTGGGGGAAGGGCCAGCATAGAGATGAGAAGTCGCTGTGACTCTATTTTAGGCCTCTTGCCACCATGAGGCTCATATTGCCAGAACAGACCTCCTCCTCCTCCCCACCCCCCATCCATTTGTATCTTTGTCCATGCGGCCCTTATGGAGTTGGGGAGGAGTGAGTCATGGTCTGGCATGGCTCATGGACCTGGTAGACAGAGATCTGCTTGCCCTCTAGGGAGTGGCTGGCATGGGCAGAGGGGTTTCTGCCAGGGGCAGGGTCAGGTGGAGTCAGCGGGCAAAGAACTACTATCAGGATGGGTTAGTGGTCCGAGAGCAAGGATTCCCAGTGGCCCGGTAAGGATTCTAGTTCTCACCATGCTCACTTCTGCGTGTGTCTGCGGACACGTGGACTGCCATGGGACTGTCCCTACAGGTGACTTCAAGGACACCTGCCCTCCCAGGAAAGGTGCTTAGTCAGGAACAGAGAAAACATGGGTGGTGTGCAGGCAGGGGTGGGGTGGAGACGGGAGAGGGTCACCCAGGGCAGGGGCAGCAAAGGGTGCAGAGTCTATAGGGAGTTACAAACAATGGCAACATCGGCTAAATGTTGTCTTACCTTTTATTACATAACCTTCCTCCAGCAGCTCTAAAGCCCTGTCCTCACCTCCACCGCTATGCCACGGCACAGCACATTTGACGCCTAAAGAGTCCCTTGGGGCAATTAACCCGTGTGGTTGAGATTGGTTTCCGGCCCGCTTTCTCACACTGCCCCTCCCGGCCTCACCCATTACTAGCCCCATGGGATGTGAAGGTTTATGAGGCACAAACTACAAAGACCTAGTAAGGTTCCATTTGTTGTACAGTCAATTAATATTTTATTTTATTAAGCAATTATTTAATGATTGTTTTCTCTCCCACGGCTGTGCTTATTCGTTTCTCTCTCATTTGAAAAGTATTTACGGAGTTTTTTCTCTGTGCCAGGCCAGGTGCTGGGCATGAGGGGGCACAACACAGTAGACGAGACAATGACCTGGAGCTAACATTCTAGAACAGGACACGCAGCGAGCAAGTGGAGAAATACACACGCGGAATGGTTTTCATAGTCACTGAGTAGGTTTTTAAAAATCCATCTACATGCCGTCTAGAAGAAACTCACTTTGGATTCAAGGACACACATAGGCTAAAGGATGGTCTATGATATTAGCAGTCAAAAGAGAGCAGGTAGCCCTAGCTGGTCTGGCTCAGTGGATAGAGCGTTGGCCTGCAGAGTGAAGGATCCCCAGTTCAGTTCTAGTCAGGGGCTGCAGGCTTGATCCCCAGTAGGGGGTGTGCAGGAGGCAGCCAATGGATGACTCTCATCATTGATGTTTCTATCTCTCTCCTTCTCCCTTCCTCTCTGAAGTCAAGAAAAAATATATTTTAAAAGTATTTTTTAAAAAGAGAGAGAGCAGGTAACCCTGGCCAGTGTGCCAAGTGGTTAGAGAATCGATCTGTGCATCAAAGAGGCTCGGGTTTGATTCCCGGTCAAGGACATATAGCTGGGATGCAGGTGCAGGAGGCAACCAATCAATGTGTCGCTCTCATATCGCTGTTTCTCTCTTTCTCTCCCTCCTTTCCTTCTCTTCCACTCTCTCTAAAAATAATCAATGGGAAAAAGAAATCCTCGGGTGAGGATTAACAAAAGAAAACAAACAAAGAGCGCAGGTATGGCTAGATCTACAGTATATCAGACAAAACAAACTTTAAGTAAAAAACTGTCACAAGAGACAAAGAAGGACCTTGTATACTGGCAAAAGGGCCAACTCACCAAGCGGATAAAATAGCTCTGAGTGCTATATACATGTGCCCAACATCAGAGAGCCTAAAATTACAAAGCAAACCCAGGCAGAACTGAAGGGAGAAATAGAGAGCAATCCTATATAATAAAGAGATAATATACTAATTAGACCGAACAGCAGAACGACCCTCCGGACGACCTTCCGGACGACCTTTTGGACGAAGCTGGGGTTGCGAGGACCGAGCCCCTTGCGTGAATTTCGTGCATCGGGCCTCTCGTACAATAATAATAGGAGACTTTAATACCCCACAATCAATAATGGATAAACCATCCACACTCAAGATCAATGAGGAAACAGGGGACTTGAACAACACTTAGACCCAGTGAACCTAACAGACATGCGCAGTCCACCCAACAGCGTCAGAACACGCATCTCCTCCAGCACACACAGAACTTTCTCCAGGATGGGTCACGTGGGAGGTCCCCAAACACATCTTAACCAAGTTAAGAAGACTGCAATCATATCAAGTTGTCTTTTCTGACCACAGTAGAATGAAACCAGAAATCAATAGCAGGAGGAGAATTTGAAAGTATGTGGAAATTAAACAGCACAATCTTGAACAACCACTGGATCAACAAAGAAATCCAAAAGGAAATGAGAAAATACCTCGAAGCGAATGAAAATGAAAACACAACATACCGAGACTTATGGGATGCGGCAAAAGCAGGAATAAGAGGGACGCTTTTTGCAACAAATGCTTACATCAAAAAAGAAGAAGAAAGACCTAAAAATAAACAACTTAACTTTATGCCCCAGAGAGCTGGAAAAAAGAAGAACAAGCTAAGCCCAAAGTTAGCAGAAGGAAGGAAGTAACATAAACAAGATGGTTTTAGCTAGCATGACATGCAATGAAGGGGAACATTCTAGAGTAATGAGGTAGAAAGTGATGGGCAGGGGCAGGTCTGTATTGGATACGGTGATCAAGGTTGACCTCTCAGAGGAGGTGACATTTGAACCGAGACTTGAAAATGGGAAGGAGCCTGCCATGGCAGGGAAAAAAAAAACACCACAAAAAACAAACACACACACACACACACACACACACACACACACACACACACCCCAACAGTGAGTGCAAGATTCAGAGGCAGGAACACATCTGGCATGTTGGGGGAAAATGAAAGAAGGCCTGTGCAGTGAGGAGTAAGGGGGGGCCTATTTAGGGAAGAAGCTAAAGAGATGGGGGGTGGTCAGTCATGTAGGCCCCTAAAACCCTATTGTGGAGTTTGCATTTTATAATACAAGCAAGGGGGTGAGTGATGAGAATTTAATTGAAGCTCTTTGCTACTGTCTCCCTTGTCCCTTAATTTTTCTGGCTTTGCCACATTTACGTTTAGTAGCTTCAACAGACCTCCCTCACACACCACAGCTTCCCTCTCTCCTCAGAGCTTACCCGCCCGCCCTCCCTTCACTCTGCTCATGCATTTGCCTTCGGAATGTCTTCTCCTTGGCACCCAGTTTCCCTGGGCACTGTTCTCTCCGTCCTGCCGACTGGCAATGTGGTGAGAAGGAAGGTCTGAATGCCCCCAGGCCTCATCCTGACCATGGCCGATAATCAGAAACACTACCCTTTGTCTAGGTTGGAGTTCAACCAGCTGGGCCCAGGCCTCCCTCCTCTCCTGAGTGGCATTGATTACCTTGGACTTCCCATTGAGCTCTCTTGGGCAAGGAGATGAGTTTCTGAGTCAGGTGTGAGGAGGAAGAAGGAAAGGGTAGGAGTCGTGGAGGCCTGGGAGAGTTTAGAGAAAAGGGGAAAGGCAGCCGGCGATTCCCTGGCCTGGCCGCTGGGCTGCGAGAAGTACTCTCTGTCCACTCTCTGTCCACCAACTCTATTTCTCTTTTTCAGTCTTCAACGAGGTCTGCTTCCTTCTGACCTTTGTCTGTGGATTTGAGGGAGAGACACAACCATTTAAGAACTTAAAATAGAAGCTCATTTTGGGTGGAGAAAGTCTGGTTATTCTCTGAAGAATAAAAATAATGGTGTTCTCTCTCGCTCTCTCTCTCCCTCTACACACACACACACACACACACACACACACACACACACACACGGTCGCACAACGTGTCATTGGTTAATCAGCACTGGTTGCTAGATTCCGCTTTGACACAGGTCAGGTTCGGGTGGAATATGACTTCTATGGAGACCCTGTTTTAGTATCTTTTTTTTTTTAAAGGAAAATAAATTATCAGAATTATGTGGCAAGTCTGGCAACGAATGGATGGAAACCAAGGGCAGGTGGGTCTTGGCTTCTTGCCTAGAAAAAGTACGTGTCCTTCATTTTAGAAATGATGGCGGTTCTGGGCTTCTATAGGAAGGAGGGCAGAATTGAGCCTGGTTTTTTTTCTGGAGTCCCTTGAGGAAAATGGCTCAGTGTAGTTCCTCAGACCCCGAGGATGCATTAGACATTCAAGCTGACCTGTTTTCACCTGTTGTAATGGTAAGAGAAGCCCCTTAAATCTTCCAGATTCCTGTGGATATGTTAAGCCAAGCAAGCCATGATCCCCATAGAGATGACTTTGGAGATTGAAACATAAATATATGCTTTGCTTTTCAAAATGGGACTTGAGAACCTGCCAGTATTACACAATCATTACGGACTTATTGATGACTATCTCACCTTTGGTTCCAGATCAGGCAGACAGGACCCGTGACAATGCTCTCTGGTGGGGGAACGAAGGCCCATCTCTATTGTATTAGGATTCTTCTCACTTCGAGCCGTTGAACTCCCAGACTAAAACAGAAAAGATAAATTATTGATTCATAGAAATGAAAAATTCAGAATCGGGCTTGTGTGTCAGTTGGCTATTGATAAATAATAGGTCACCTCAGCATATTGTAGTTTAAAACAAGTACTTATTTAGCTCAAACTCTGTGGGTCAGCACTCTAAGCTGGGTTTGGTGGGAGGGTCCTTCCGGTCTCCACAGGGCTCCCTCATTCATTCCTCTGCCGCTGTGCATGGGTTAGGTAGCGTGGCTTCTGGTCGTGGGCTGGGACACCTGGCTCTCCCCAGCATCGTCGCTCCTCCTCCCGCAGGCTGGCCCAGGCTTGGCTGCTAGCTGGCAGGACTCTGAGAAAGAGCGAAAGGGGCATGTCATCCCTTCCATGGCATCGCATTGGCCAAAGCAAGTCACGAGACCAGTCCTTAATCAAGGGCTAGGAAATTGTTTCCATCTCTTGACACTCTCAGCGAGAGAATCTGCACACTCACATTCAAAGGGTGTGGATACAGGGAAGGGTGAAAAGCTGTCTGTATTTCCCCCCACCGATTGCTTTGAGGCCAGCTTCCGGCAAGGCTGTATTCGGTGTTGGAATGTTGTCATCATTCTTCTTTGTTGACTTCAGCCTCGGTTGACTATTGGCACCATGGCTACAGGCCGCAGCGGTTCTCAACCTGTGGGTCGCAACCCCTTTGGTGGTCAAATGACCCTTTCACAGGGGTCGCCTAAGACCATCCTGCATATCAGATATTCACATGACGATTCATCACAGTAGCAACATGACAGTGATGAAGTAGCCACGAAAATAATTTTATGGTTGGGTCACAACATGAGGAACTGTATTTAAAGGGCCAGAAGGTTGAGAACCACTGCTATAGGGGTTTCCAATGCCCACATTCAAGTCTCCGGAAAGGACAGCCCCTCTGATCACATTGCATCGCAGCCTCATGGATCATGTGACTATACTAAACCAGTCTCTGGGGCCAGGAGGGTGCAGTGCCTTGATTGGTTCAGGCGGGCCACATACTCCACCCATCAAACACTTGCTCATTCACTGAGGGATGCAGTGGGGGTGGAGCCCCAGGAGAAGCATCAAGGCTTTGCTTAGAGGGGTGATGGGACCTCAGGTGAAAATTGGTGGCTCTTTCCAGGCAGAGTAACAGGCTCTGCTGGTGACAGTGATGATGGTGGGAGGTCGGCAGACACCCAGAGCATCCCCGTAACAGAACACGATTTATTTGCCGAGCCTCCATTTGCTGGACCCATAGATAGTGCATTACGTTAGGGGGAGGGCAGTGCATCGGGATTCGAATCCAGACCCTCAGATACCACCTCCTGCATTTTGGCCCGCATTATCTTTCTCAACACTGGGCATAACTCCACACAATATGAGGAATAGATGGCCCTGCCTGGCGGGGCTTTTATTTTGTAATAGAAATATCACCCTTGATGGCAGCTTTGGCTTTTTTGCGATCATCTTCTACGTGTTGTGGGATCAATACACTTTCAAAGACTTGCCCATTCACCGAGGCATTATCTCCCCGAACTTCTTTGTCCCTGCTTATATTTGTCAACTTTACAATCCTTTTATTGCCAGCAAAAGCTTTGGGAAGCAACAAATAAAAGCAGGGATTATAAAGAGGGTTCTTATTAAAGCATGCTTTCTTTCAGGCACGGAGCACAATGCCCCCCGTTCTCCCCTGGTGAAAAGATGTGTTTTCTTGTTTAATTAGAACAGACCTCCATTCCATTAGAAGAGGACAAGTAGGGCAGCAGGACGGAGACTCCGGGCCCCAAGAAAGAAAGGCTTGTTTATTTCAGCTCCGGCCAACTTTCAGAGTGGAGGGCAACTTTGTGAAAGAGTCCATCATATTCTGAGCTGCATGAATGCATGTCCAGCGCCGTGTCCTCGCCCATCGCCATTGTTCACGGTCTCCATTTTGTTGTTCGTTTTTGTTGTTGTTGTTGCTGTTACTTTGCAATTAAAGCCCGTGTTGGAGAAATGCAAAGCCAAGTACATCAGTTAGGGTCCTAGCAGGAAGCAGATGGCACACTCCATTTGGGTAATTCGAGGGGAGCTTGGTAAAGAGATTGTTTGCAGAGACGTGAGCAGGCTTAAAGGGAGCCCACCCCATGGGTCTGTGTTGGACCCCAGGGTCAGCAGCTGTGGGGGACTCACTCACTTAGAACCAGGCTGGCAAACCGTGGTCCCTGGGCCACATCTTGCCCCCGAGCTGTTGATGAAAATAAAGCTTTATTGAAACACAGCCATGCCCACTTGCTTACGTACAGGGTGGGGCAAAAACAGGTTTGTAGTTGTGAGTACATGAAACCAGGTTGATTCTTGTATTATTCTTTACTAATTATTCTATTATTTTCCATATGAACAACCACAAACCTACTTTTGCCCCACCCTGTATTGTCCAGGACTGCTTTCCATTTCAAAGCAGAGCTGAGTAGCCTCTCCAGACTGGAGAGCCTGCAACTCCTAAGGTATTGATTATCTGGTCCTTTCTAGAGGTTTATATGAGCAGTGTACACGTGTTAAATATTCCCCTCTTCTTCCAGATCAGCATTTGTAAGGGTTAGGCTATGTTATGCTGCAGTAACAAACAACCTCAAGCTCTAGGGCTCAGAAAAACAAGGGCTTGGAGAGAGGGAGCTCTATAAGGTCTCCAGCAGCATTGAAATATTTGACCTGAAAAGGAAATATGAAACTTCTGGTGGCTAGTCTTTAGTTAACGCTATTCATGTGGCCCCCACCTACTCCCAAGGAGGCAGGAATACAATCCTCCCTATACCTCAGAGAGAAAGAACTAAGGATATTTGGTGAAAAGCACTAATAATTACTATACTACCCTTTTGCTTCATCTTGTTTTCCTGTACTCCTCTCTCCCTTCCTCCCTCCCTCCCTCCCTCCTCCTCCCTCCTCCTTCCTTCCTTCCTTCCTTCCTTCCTTCCTTCCTTCCTTCCTTCCTTCCTTCCTTCTTCCCTCCTCCCCCCCCCTTTGTTCTTAGATAAAATGTAGTACAGTGAAGTTATAATCTTCAAAGCCAAGCAAAATCTCATCTCTTACTAACCAGCTGTGTAGGCGACTCTGGGCACATCACTTAAACCCATTGTCAGTCACCTCATCCTAAAAGGTGTCCATTGTGAAGATAAAATAATACATGGACAAAGCAGAAACTTAACAAATGTTGGTTTCCTTCTTCAGTTCATCAAGGTCTTTCTTTTTCCTCTCCATTAAAAAAAATTCTCCTTGAAGGGAGGAGTGAGGGTTTGAGGGTCAGGTGTGGGGCTGGAGAGAGAAACCATTTCCGCTTTTATTACATCCTCTACCTCCAGCCATGTCTTCAGATGATATGCCTGTGGAAGCCAGAGCCAACCCGGGTCACTCAAGGCCATCTCAAGGCCATCTCAAGGTGTTGAGAGTTTCCAGGAAATGCTTCCCAAAATAGTTGCTATGACAGCTTCAGGAAATGATCTCCCTGGGAGACTTGCGTGAGTCACTGTTCCCTCCAAGAAAGGCACACCTGAACGCTTCGCACCCTTTTACGTGCACCTGAACCACTGGGGACTCTGTATTTCTGAGGGGCTTCCAGAGGATTCCCAAGCTGCTGATCTCTCGACCGGACTTTGAAGAGTGAGCTTCCAGGGGACAGAAATGAAGATGTAGGGGCTGTGGCCCTAAATTAGAACCTGGGATCTGCTGCTGGTGAACTTCGAGGCTTGGGCACAACACTTGCCTGGTCCCAGACTCCATGTCCTCCTCCGTAAAGCAGGCCACAGTCATCACACCACCTCGGGGCTCCAATGAGATCACACAGGGGAAGCCTTTGTCACGGGAAAGCACTGGGAAGTGTGAGCTATCGGCATCTCTTCCCGTTCCCAGCCCCAGGCTGTCCCCCTCGCTTAGCCTCTCCCATCTGCTTCGTAAGCACATTCCCGCTCCCAGAGACATTCACCTCCTGTAATGACAAGTGTCCAAAAACTGTGGGAGAGGGGTGCTCAGTCTCAACCCCACACAGGATGGTGTGGGCAGGGAACTAGGTGGGAGGGCTGGGGTGTGGCCCCAAACCAAGGCCAGTTGGTTATAAAGGCCCAGGCGGATGGCGCCTGCGCCAATAGAACCTGTTAAACCAGGCCGCTCGCCGGGAGACCCTCCTTCTTAGGGGATGCGGTGATAAAGAAATTACATCGTTATTTGAGAGGAACATAAATAAAGATTAATAGGTTAATGAGTTATTTTCCTTTCATTACTAAGCTATTGTACTTTATTATAATTGCTTTGCACTCATTTAATTAAATTTGAACCGGGGCCAACACGAGATAATTTGTTTTCCCTGCACTGAACAATGAGTATGCAGATTGGATGTACTGAAGCAGTAATCAGCCCTCTGTTTGCAACACTTTTCTACGCGGAGTAGACATTATAATTGATAATTTGATTGTTGCGGCACTCCGTGCAATATATTTTAAAGCAACATTAACATAATGGAAATTATGTTGTGAGCTTAATCTCAGTGTTTCACTGAGAGGCGATTATCTGGCTCCTCCGTGGAAACCAGTGAGGGTCTGATAGCCTTAGATCTCTCCCTGTCCTCTTCTCTCTCTCTCTCTCTGCCTCTCTGCCTCTCTCCCTCCCTCCTCTCTCCTTTCTGTTCCCTTCCTCCCTCCTGTCCATCCTCCTCTTTCCCACATTTTGTCCATTCTTCCCTCCCTCCCGTCCTTTCTTTTCTGTCTTCTTTCCCTCCCCCCCTCTCTCTCTCCTTTCTTCCGTCCTTCCACAACCATGTCACTTTCTTTCTCTTTTAAATGTATATATTTTTCTTGATTTCAGAGAGGAAGGGAGAGAGAGATAAAATCATCAATGATGAGAGAGAATCATGGATCAGCTGCCTCCTGTGCGCCCCACACTGGGGATCGAGCCCACAATCTGGGCCTGTGCCCGGACCAGGAATCGAACCTCCTGGTTCACAGGTCGGTGCTCAACCACAGAGCCACGCCGCTGGGCCACGCTCACTTTCTTTTCTTGCTGCTTCTCTGGATCCATAGACGGAGGCAGAGGAGGAAGCCGAAGTGTTGACATCCATCACTCCCAGCTGCAGTTCCCAATGTTGAGACCTGTTCCCATCCGGGACACTAGGGAGCAAAAGCAACCAAGGGCCTTTCCCCCAAACGACCAAACGAGAGGTCACTCCAGGTGGTCAGCGCCCTGCCCGCACCACGCTGAGCGCTGTGGGTCAACGTGATGGATTCATTCCCAAGGCCATCGGTCATGAGCTCTTGGCGGGCATTTCTGCAAATCTGGGCAGATGAGCAAAGAGTCGCCTGCATTGTCTTCATCTAAATTCCCTTCTTCCCTGGCAGCCGCAAACGCCTTCTTGCAAAGATGTGGCCTTTATCCTGATGAATATATCCTGGGACCAATTCTCTTTGGCCCACGGGTTTCGTGGCCCATGGGGTTTGTGGCCCACCGTGGACGTGAGGTGTGACCTCCTGTTGACACTCCGGGCTGCAGATCTCGGGCACAGGTGGGGGCCACCTCGCGCCCAGGTGCCTTCGGTTGAATTTCCATAACTCGGTTTCCGTGTTTGTTTTGGGAGGGAAAGCACCTGTGAGTGGTTGGCAACGACTGTGTTTGCCTTGGAAGAGCCCGAGGGGAGGGCCTGGCTGTACTTTGTCCTCCTCCAAACGGCCCAGGCGCCGCGTTTGTGGCAGAAATCTCACTTCTTTGGAGAAGAGCCTGCGTCTTCATCCCTTGGCTGTTTCTAAGGCTGTGGCGCCCACACGCTGGTCTGCAGTTGGGTTTTCCAACTCCTGTCTGCGGGCGGGCAGGGGAGGGCTGTGCCCCAAAAGCCTCTGCCATGTGGTCATTTTCTCCCGGGAGCGGATGTGTCAGCGCTGGCTCTGAGGGTCTCGTCCCCCTATCCCCCCCCCTCCCCCAATCTCGATTTTTCACAGAAAATGAAGCTAGAACTTGACTTAGCCACACACCAGTAACCAAGGTCAGAAGCAACACTTCTAAGTTTTACTTTTTATCTCACTGGGTGACTCATTGCTATGAGATGCACTTCTCGCAGAAGCGGTTACCCTTCTTCTTTCTTCTTCTTCTTCTTCTTCTTCTTCTTCTTCTTCTTCTTCTTCTTCTTCTTCTTCTTCTTCTTCCTCCTCCTCCTCCTCCTCCTCCTCCTCCTTCCTCCTCCTCCTCCTCCTCTTATTATTATTATTACTATTATTAATTTATTTTACTGGAAAAGGGCACAGAGACTTGTGCTTTGACATTTTCCCTCCATTTTAAAAGATACACATAGACACACAGATACACACACACAGACATACAATCACACCAAACGCCAATTTGCCGGGATGGAGTTTGCTGACTCCTGCCCACAGATGCTGTGTTGAAGCTGGAGACGTGGCCCCAGCCTAGAGACACGGATGGCAGCCTCTTGCGTCACCCACCCCTGGCTCCCTGCCTCCAGGGACCTTGCGAAGGAAGACTGCTCCCAACGAGGCCGGAGGGTGGCTCAGGACACAGGGACCGTATGCAGCGGCCAGCAGCTTCCCGCCCAGGGAAGCCACGCAAAGGGCCTCTCTCTCCCGGACCCGGCCAGGGACTCCCGGCGCCTGCCGCCTGTACACGCATCCCAGCCCCTTGGGAGAGTCAGGGTGGCACCCTGTTTGTATCAGTCATAATCTGGTTCCTAAGACAAGGATTCAAGTGCATGTGATGTATTTGGAGGTGATTCCAGTGAAGACCAGAGGGGCCAAGGGGTTGGGACAAGGCAGAGAGTCAGCCAGAGGGTGACATCATCAAAGCCATGGCCATGGGAGCATCATCCTTCCCAGGATGCACGTGGGCAGTGCCCCTCAGGCTGTACCCCTGCGGTGGGAGGCAGCTGGGGTGTTTCAACAGCAGCTCCGGCCCATCACTAACCCTCTGATGTGTCTGTCCTGCTGAACACAAGGGCAGAGCAGGCTCAGGATACCAGAGAGGCGCTCAGGCTGGCAATGCCCACGAGCCACATGACCAAGACCCGAGAGGCCACGGCCAGGCGCTGTAGCATCTGCCTCAGCTTCTGTATGAAAATCCTCACGTGCGTCTGTTCCGTCTGAGATGCTCAGCTCTGTGAGGACCAGGGCTGAGCTCAAAGGCCGTCCGCGTTCCCCAGTGTTCGCCTAGGTCAGTGGTCGGCAAACTCATTAGTCAGCAGAGCCAAATAACAACAGTACAACGATGGAAATTTCTTTTGAGAGCCAAATTTTTTAAACTTAAACTCTATAGGTAGGTACATTGTTATTAACTTAATTAGGGGACTCCTAAGGCTTAGGAAGAGCCACACCCAAGGGGCCAAAGAGCCGCATGTGGCTTGAGAGCCGCAGTTTGCAGACCATGGGCCTAGATGATATTGCTGCTCAGGCATCCGGCACTCACGGTGACTGTAATGCCACGCCCAGCACGGGGAGCTCCCTCCATCCTCCCAGCGGCCCCACAGGCCACAGGTGAGGCGGTGAAGCAGGCAATCTGCCTCCGCGGGAGTCAGGATATCCACGCGCAGGCCGCCTGGCCCTGGGCGCACCCTTCGGGGCATGTGCTGGGCGGCCTCTCCCAGCTTTCTGGTGAGAATCACAGTCTGGAAGCTCGGGGACCCCTGCTCCCCCAGCTCCACCTGCATTTGGTGACTTCCTCTCATGGCCTCCTCGGGGTCACTGCTTGGCCCCCATGCTCTTGTTTTACTCTCAGAGGTCACATGGTGTGCGTTGTCATCCCATCTGAGAGGTAAGGACAGTGGGGCTCAGAGAGGTCAGTGCACAGCTGGTGAGGGGAGGGGTCAGGGTGCAGGCGGAGGTGCCCAGCAGACACCAAGGCCAGGGCTGCCAGGGCTCTGAGGGCCCAGTCTTCCCTGGTGAAAGCAGAGGTGTGTGGGGGGTGGAGGCGGGGCAAGGATCAGGGCAGGAGCCAGGGCCCCTGAGGACACCACAGACTCCCCACCCTCCGCTCTGCTTCCTCTCAGGATGTGGCCCAATCCGGGCAGGTGGTGGCTGTTCTGGACTAGCCCTTGATAAGGCCCAGAGTGCATTACAGTCTCCTTCCCCTTCACCTGGCTCGGTGGCAGGGCTCCCCGGCACAGCCGGCCCCGCCAGGCCGTCAGGGGCCCTTCGGCCAGCACTGCTCTGAAAAGTCGTCAAAGTGCGGGAGGCTAACAGCACAGCCCCGCAGGGCCCTGCAGGTGGCATCTGGGGTTGCATGCACTCTCGTCCCCAGCGTCCCCAGCACGGGGTGGAGTGGGGAAGAGAGAGCAACAGCCAAACCCTGCCCAGGGTGCACCTTCATTTGGGGGGTGCCGGGGCAGGGGAGGAAGGGGAACCTGCCTAAGAGGACTGCTGGGCATTCCTTAGGTGGTACTCGTCAGGGACCTTCTTCTCTCTTCTCTTTCCTTCACTAGCCCCTTCTCCCCTTTGCTGCTGCTGCTGCTGCTGCTGCTTCTTTTTTAAAAAAGTATTTTTTTTTTTATTGATTTCAGAGGGGAAGGAAGAAGGAGAGAGAGAGAGAGAGAGAGAGAGAGAGAGAGAGAGACAGAAACATCAATGATGAGAGATAATTCTGGATCGGCTGCCTCCTCACGCCCCCTACTGGCAATCGAGCCTGCAACCCAGGCCTGTTCCCTGACCGGGAATCGAACCCTGACCTCCTGGCTCATAGGTCAATGCTGAACCACTGAGCCACGCCAACGGGTCTCCCCTTTGCTTCTTTGTCTCTGGCTCCTACCCTTTTCTTGCCAGAAAAGGAAGCCCCGTGCACTAGGCCACGCACTGCCCAGGAAGTCAGGAGGCCCATGTGGCTAGCACAGGACGGCGGCTGCTGTGTTCAAGCTCACCCGCCCCAGCTCAGGGACCCCTGGGACCCCCGTTCCAGCTCCACTTGGTGACGGACCAGATGAGCAACCGTCTCCTCCCTGGAACATGGGCAGACACCCCGGATTCGGGTTTTGAAGTCAATAGAGCTTTTCCTATGTGACTCACAGGGATATCTGTGCCTAGATGGTCTGTTACATTAAAAACATCCAGGATCATTGGCGTTGCTTGAAAAATCCAGATATGGCCACACTGGATCCACCCCCACCCCCATGCCAACTGCTGGTTGGCACTGAGGTCTGCTGTCCGCTGTGGGTGGGGTGTGCATTCCCCCCACAGAGCCCACACTCCCTCTGGCCCACACGCATCCTGCCTCTGGGTTTGTAAGAGGCTGGGAAGCTATGGCTGCCAAAGGGGCCTCAGATGCTCCTAGGAATGCCTGTGGGTAGGGAATGGCCATGTCTGTGCGTTTACTGTGGGAGAAGGACGGAAAGCGAACACACGGAAAGGCAGCAGGACCCCGGAGTGACCGCAGACAACGGCAGGAACGGTGTGTCCCATGCACGCGATTCGCCAGGTGCCTTCCCATGTGGGCGCTCCTGGGCCCTCCAACCCCGAGAGCCAGGGCTGTCTTGCTCATCGCACGACGTGGAACCCGAGGCCCAGGCAGGTGGGGTGACCTGCCCCGGTCCCAACACTCAGCTCTGCTCCCTCCGGCCCACCGCGTCTGCCCCTGGACCAGGACGTGTCTCCGCCTCCGTTTGAGTCCTGCCTGATGTTTCCCTGTCGCCTCAGCCATTTGGCTCCTCGAACAGCTCGGCAGGTGTGGAAGGCAGCTGTTATTAGAGACATTGCGACAGACGAGGAAACTGTGGTGGTGACATCAATGGGCATAAGGCAGGGGAAGGAGTGTGCCTCAGCCCCTCTCTCTCTCTATTTTTCATGAGGGAGCACACTCGAATATACTCCCCTCTTTTTAAAAAAAAAAAATTTTTTTTTAAATTGATTTCAGAGAGGAAGGGAGAGGGAGAGAGAGAAACATCAATGATGGGAGAGAATCCTGGATCGGCTGCCTCCTGCACGCCCCCTACTTGGGATGGAGCCCACAACCTGGGCATGTGCCCTGACCAGGAATCGAACCGCGACCTCCTGGTTCATAGGTCGACGTTCAACCCCTGAGCCACACCAGCGGGTGACTCCCCTCGTTTTTTAAGGAAAAACAAAGGGACAGGGAAAGGAGAGAGCCAAGAGCATTAAACCCCAATCTTGCTCACTTTGCCAATTTGGAAACATCAGTCCCAAATTCCTTTCTGCCCCCCCGCTACCTCCCACCCCCCACTTTTCACTATGAAAACAAAGAATACCTTAGGTTTTCAAATTATTGCATGGACTTCTCAGTTACTCTTCTCAGAATATCTCAGAATACAGGACAGGCAGAGTGGGATAGCGGGGTCTTGCCCCCCAGGGTGAGACCCCGCACCAGCAGCGGGCGGGACCAACAAGCCCGCTGACAGCGCTCAGAAACGCAGCTGAGCGTGAGCCCCAGACTTCCTGGGATTCCAGTGGGAGCCGCCCTGAACCTCTCCGGAGAATTGGGGAGCATCGGCCAGGTGCCAGGTCTCTCCTGGTCCTTTACGTAGAAAATCTCACCATCCACAAACGATTGCTGGGAGGGCATGCTGCTACCCCCTGTCAGGTCAGCACTGAGGAAGTGGACACAGGTTTAGGGCGCCCGGAATGCTGCCCACGCTCATCCCACAAGGTCGGGTCTGACTCCACGGCCCACCTCGCTCCCCCAGATTGATTCTGCAATAGAAGGAAACAAAAGTCCTGCCCAGCCGGTGTGGCTCAGTGGTTGAGCGTCGACCTATGAACCAGGAGGTCACGGTCAGGGCATATTCCCAGTCAGGGCACTTGCGTGGGTTTGAGGTTCAATCCCTTGGGGGGGGGGGGGAAGCAGGTAGCAGCCGATCAATGATTCTTTCTCATCATTGATGTTTCTCTCTCTTGCTCCCTCTCCCTTCCTCTCTGAAAACAATAAAGACATTTTTTTAAAAAAGAAAAGAAAGGCCATAATACTCCCCCATTCACCAATAATTGTACATCAGGCTCTTTCCTTAATCCATTTATTCCCAGGGTGTTTGGGGGTTGCCTACAGGTCCCCTGGGATTGCCTGACGGTCGGATAATATTTGGGCCATGTTGCCATCACAGAATCTTCAGCTTTATGAAAGGAAAGACCTCATCCTACACCGCAGCCAGGCACCCCCCGGGGTCAGCTCTTGGTTCTCCCTTCAACTGACGGTTGTCACGCTCAGGGACCCTTGGAAAGGAAGCAAAGCTGGTTTAGACGGAGTGAGGAGCAGGCAGGAAGCAGAAGCCCCCGCCACGCCCTGGCCATGCGGACCAGGGAGGAGGGGTAAACATTAACCAGAAGGCAAACACGGAAACGCCAGGGAGGCCCTGCGTGGAGGGAAAAGCCAGTGGGGCCGGGCAACAGTAGCTAAGCTCACGGACTTGGAGATCAGCCAAGGTCTTGGTTCAAATCCCTTCTCTGATACTTCCTAGCTGCGTGCGGTTAGGCAAGGCACTTCACTGTTTTCAGCCTGAATTTCCTCTGGACATCGGGGGGGTTAATCATAGAGTGCCGGTCGTGTTAAATAGTAGCGTGTACAGAGCATGTCCAGCGAGTGCCCGGTGTGATTATGGGCTCCGTGGCTGATGGCTGCATTACATACAACTAAACGGCCATGAACCTCGGCTCAGGCTCTCTCCTCTCAAATGTCTTCGCTATGCTCACATGTCAAGAAAAGGGGTCGCCTCGGGGTTTTTAGGATGGGATCCCTTTGCACGTCTAGAGCCTGCTCTGTGGCCACGACATTGCCTGCCTACCATGCGAGCCTATCACCCCTCGCAATGAGAATGGTCCCTGTAGGATGAGCAAGGGAGACTATCGAAGCTCCAAAGACAGAGACGCATGTGGCCACTGGACACCATGTGTGGAGGGAAGAAGGTGAACAGGACTCCAACAGAATTTTAGAAATATATGCAGAATGGCCCGGCTGGTGTGGCTCAGTGGTTGAGTATCAACCTATGAACCAGGAGGTCACGGTTCCATTCCCAGTCAGGGCACATGCCCAGGTTTCGGCTGGATCCCCAGTAGGGGGCGTGCAGGAGGCAGCCGATCAATGATACCCTCTCATTGATGTTTCTCTCTCTTTCTCTCCCTTCCTCTCTCTGAAATCAATAAAAACTGATTAAATTAAATATATATATTTATATATTAATATATTAAATATATATATATATATATATATATATATATATATATATATATATGCAAAATGGACTCTGGGGAGAATGCCAACCATCGATTAACCCAAATCCCAGTCCTGGGTAGGGACATCCCATCAGCTGATGTCACGCAGAAATGGAAAGTGGCAGAGATAGGGACACAGTGGCCATAAGACTCAGAGAAAATCCGCTCCGGGTTCCTACGAGGCAGGTGACAGCTGACACCAGTCCTTCCTGAAAAGAGAAAATGGGGGGATCCGAGGGGACGGTGCGCGCGGTCTGCCATGAATACCCGATTCTGGCCGGGCACAGACATCTACTGTGCCATTTGGGAGACCTTCCCATGAAAAGGAGATTGTGCCATTCATGACACCCGGTGCAGGGGTGCAGGGCAGGCAAAGTGAGCAGGGGGTGGGAGGGGGAGGAGGGGAGTGAAACCAGGCTGGCCTTCCCCAGCAGAGGGGAGGTTGAGGGAGGGGAGTCAGGGAGTGACAGGGGACTCCCAAGTGAGAACAGAAGAGAAGCTGGCAAGGCGGTTGAGTTCGTGGGCCTTTCTCCAGGCCTCACGCCCGCTCTCCCCTTCCGTCCGCTTCCCTGAAACCCAGGCGAGAGGCAGGGCGGTGCGAGAGAATTGTCTGCAGACGCGGGCGGATCCTGTACGGGCATTTAAACAAGACGGAGCATTTCCCTGGGAACGGAAGCGAGACTGGAGGACACGGCCTTACAGGATTCACACAAGGAGAGCCTGCGGGCAGCACCCTGCTGAGGAGGTGGGGGTGGCCTCGGGTAGTGGGAGAAAAGGGAAAAGAAACCCGAGAAATATCGGGGCGGAGGAGGTATACGTCCCTCACCCTTGACTTCGGGGTGGCTTGGTTTGGGCAGTTGGGGTGTTGGTGGTTGTGATGCTATGGGTGAGCCCCTTTAGAACCCCCTTGTGTGCTTCCTCCATCCCTATGAAAAACATACTCCCGGGGGGCACCTCCTGATTCCCAAGGAAAACAAAACAGGGAACAATGCAGAGCCCAGCCCAGCCCAGCCCAGGCCAGATCTGACCCACTCTAGGCCACCTGCCGAGACCTAGGAGGTAAAGAGATGGGGTGAGAAGCCAACACAGCCTTAACCAGCGTTAACGTGGCTATAGCCCACTAAAATGTACAGCAACAAAGAATAGGTCTCTTCCCTTTTACATCTGAATGCTCTTCAAAGAGATAGTGGTCCCTATTATTTCCTGAAAACATTATCATTTTGTTCCCATTTATGTCCAGTGCTGATAACCATTCCTTGTGTGACATGCATTCCAACCCCCGCCCCCCTCCGCCACCCTGTGCATAATTGCTCTCTTTCACCCAGCACTGAGCACACAATCCTCCAGGGGGAATATGCCCCTCACAGGGCCTACTAAGATCATCACAGCCCTTCCACTGAAAAGAATACTTTTTACTGTGCCTTAAAATCGCTTTAAATAATAATTTTAAAAAAGCAGCTCCGTCGTTGGATCACATTGAGCTTTGGGTTCATGAACACCCTCCGTTCTTTTCTGATTCAATTGCCATCAGCCGGGCTCCCTGGCCCTGCACTTGCATAGCTGACTTTTTCTGATGTTAAAAACAGATACTGTTACCCTTAAATCGTATGGGGTTGGTTTTGACCTACTAACCTGGACTGTGAATACCATCTGAATCCTTATTCTGACACCAAAAATAGCAACTATTTCTTCTGTCTTTATGGCCTCACCCACCATAAATTTGGTGAGCACGCCTGCTGTGTCTTCATTCAAATCACAGAAGAAAGACTATTGAACAAGACAGGGGTAATGATAGGCCCTTATGGCCTGTCTCTAGAGACTTGCACGTTGAGTACCCAGGTGGTTGGTTGAAATGGGCAACAAGCCCTTTTTGATCATACATCACCTCATCTGTGTTTTGGAATGTTGTCCACAAGAACACGAGGAGTGACATGGCCAGACGCCTTGCTTAGATCCATGTTGATTCATGAAGAAACTTAATAAAAAATGGAAATCTGTTGGGGCAG
Source organism: Myotis myotis (assembly GCF_014108235.1). Lineage (NCBI taxonomy): Eukaryota > Metazoa > Chordata > Mammalia > Chiroptera > Vespertilionidae > Myotis > Myotis myotis. The sequence goes on from NW_023416323.1 coordinate 40,119,347, forward strand.
CACGGTCTGCTCTTGGAGAACCGATCCTGGGGCCTAGTCATTACCTCCTTCTTTTCTGGTTCGTTCCTCTATTCTTGTATACCATTCCGGAGTAAAATTTAATTCAAGACTTAAATCATCAAGGTTCATACAGTAGTGTGTGACCATGGTGTTCAGCTCATTATCGGCCACATGTTAATAGAACTCACGTTTCTATTTTTTTTTTTGTCAAAATGTTAGTTCTATGACTTCAATAGTTAATAAAAAGGAAACATTGTTAAAAAAATTATGTGCAAAAGGATAGATAGTGAAAGTAGGTCTCCCCTTCGCAAGTCAAGCCTTCTGTTACTAGTCTCTTAAGTATCTTTCCAGAAATATTCTATATTCTATGCATTTATAGGCACTCATGCACATACACACCAACACACACACAAGCACACACGCTGTCTTCCTAACGTACAGGCAGCGGCGTGTATTCTACACACCATTCTGCATGTTGCTTTCACATGTGGCCGTAAATCTTGGTGACCATTGATATCGGCAGCCCTACACTTGCTTTATTCTTGTAATAGCTGTGCACAGTTCTCTACTGTATGGATCGATTTTATGCCGATGGCTGCTTAGGTGATATCACTTCTTTGACAGAATCTAAACTCTAATATATCATAAAACCTTAAAACAACAACTGTTTTTATTTGTTCACAAGTCTGCAGTCTGAATGGGGTTTGGCTGAGGAATTGTCCTGGTCTCTCTTGCCTGTAGTCATTCCTGTAGATCAGTGATGTTTCGTGAGATTGGATGTGCCGTGAGATTTTTGAAAACATGCAATACCTGGCTACTTAGTCAGGGACACTGACCCCTTTTCCCTTAGATTGTTAAAAAAAAAAAAAAGACAAAAGCCAACACAACAATAGCCATCCAATGTGAATGAATCAAAATTATACCTTTTTAAAAAATTTTTGGCCAAAAATATAATATGTTTTTTGGCGTGCTGCAGAATTTTAGCAATTAGTTTATGTGTGCCATGAGGTGAGAAAGGTTGGCAGTCACTGCCTTAGCTGCACTCGGCTGGCAGGTGCATGTGGGGCGGGGCTCAGTTGTGGCGACGGGCTGGCTGGGCCTCTTGCTCTCACTCCATGTCGTCTCAGGGCTTCTCTCGTTCCTCCTGAGCCCATCAGAGCCTCACTCTGCAGCCTCCCCAGCAGCTCAGAGCTCTGGAAACTACTGGGCATCCTTAGCGCTGAGGCCAGAGACCAGCCTGTCATCACCTCTGCTACCTTTTATTCTACTGGTTGGACCAGGTCACAGGCTCCGCTCAGATTCAAGAGGAAGTGACCTCACAAGGTGTGACTGTAGGAAAAGGTGGGTCACTGGGTCACCAATCAGATCAACTACTACAGATCAAGGGACTTTCGGGGAAATGAACTAGTTAAGGGATCAGGGCTCCCAGCGGATGCCCATCCCCTCGTATCGGATTTTTTTTTGTTTTGTTTTGTTTTGTTTTGTTTTGTTTTTAATATATTTTTTATTGATTAAGATATTACATATGTGTCCTTGTCCCCACGTTACCCTCTGCCCCCCCCCCCCACTCATGCCCTCACCCCCCCGTTGTCCGTGTCCATTGGTTAGGCCTATATGCTTGCATATAAGTCCTTTGGTTGATCTTTCCCCCTTACCCCCACCCTCCCCTACCTTCCCTCCAAGGCCCGACAGTCCAATCAATGCCTCTCCCTCTCTGGATCAGTCCTTGTTCATCAGTTTATGTTGTTCATTATATTCCACAAATGAGTGAGATCCTGTGGTATTTATCCGCTCTCCAGTTCCATCCATGCTGTGACAAATGGTAAGAGTTGCTTTTTCTTCTTCCTCTTCTTAAAGAATACCTTTCAGCATTTCATATAATGCTGGTTTGGTGGTGATGAACTCCTTTAGCCTTTTCTTATCCGTGAAGCTCTTTATCTGACCTTCAATTCTGAATGATAGCTTTGCTGGATAAAGTAATCTTGGTTGCAGGTTCTTGCTATTCATCACTTTGAATATTTCTTGCCACTCCCTTCTGGCCTGCATGGTTTCTGTTGAGAAATCAGCTGACAGTCGTATGGGTACTCCCTTGTAGGTAACTGACTGTCTTTCTCTTGCTGCTTTTAAGATTCTCTCTTTATCTTTTGCTCTTGGCATTTTAATTATGATGTGTCTTGGTGTGGTCCTCTTTGGATTCCTTTTGTTTGGGGTTCTCTGCGCTTCCTGGACTTGTAAGTCCATTTTTTTCACCAGGTAGGGGAAGTTTTCTGTCATTATTTCTTCAAAAAGGTTTTCAATATCTTGCCCTCTCTCTCCTTCTGGTACCCCTATAATTCTGATGTTGGTATGCTTGAAGTTGTCCCAGAGGTTCCTTACACTATCTTCATATTTTTGGAATCTCTTTTCTTTTTTCTTTTTCAGTTGGGTATTTTTTCTTTCTTTGTATTTCAAATCTTTGACTTGATTCTTGGGATCCTCTTGTCTGCTGTTGGATCTCTGTAAATTATTCTTTATTTCAGTCAGTGCATGCTTAATTTCTAGTTGGTCCTTTTTCATGTCCTCCGTGGTCTCACTATACTTATTGAGGGATTCATTAAATTTATCGGCGGTTTCCATAAAATTCTTGAAAAACCTTATAAACGTGGCCTTGAACTCTATATCCAGTCGTTTGCTTTCCTCCATTTCTGCCATTTGTGACCTGTTTCTTTGTCTCCGCATTTTGGCTGCTTCCCTGTGTTGATAGAGTAGCCCTGCGCGCCAGGTGTCCTGTAGGGCCCAGTGGCTCAGCCTCCCCAGTTACCTGAGGTGGACACTCTTGGTGCACTCTTGGTGCCTTGGTTGTTGTAGGATCACTGGGAGGAATTGACCTTCAGGCCAATTGGCTGTGAGAATCAGCTGTGTCTGAAGTGGGAGAACTTCTGTGCTGAAGACACCCTTCTGGGGCAAGACTTGCTTCAGTGGGGCTTTGGTGCTCACTGAGTCTGCTCCCTGAGTGTGTCCCTTATGGATCTGAGGAGTTGCAATCTGGATGGTCCCCCTCTGACCACTGGGTACAGTGGCTCCTGGATCTAAGGAGGTGCTAATTCAGCCTCTGCCTGAGGCCACACAGCAGGAGCCACAAAGAGGCTCAGCTGTGAAGCAATGCAAGCCGCTGCGGGGCCTTGGGCCTTCTCTTGGAAGTTCCGGGTCTGTCTGGTTGGGCTGCAGTTAGGTACATTCACATGCAAAAGCCTCTGCCGCAGCCTGGGTGGGGCGGGGTCTCAGGGAGTCAAAGGGTGGAGAAAGCAGCTATGGCTGATTCTCCTAAGGAGTCGCGCGTCTCAGTGACCCGACAATTGCTGCAAGCACCTCTGAGGGAAAGCCGCACTCAAGCTCGCCCGCTGCCCGACAGTCCAGCTTCTCCCCGCATGAGTCCTGGGTCCCCAGAGACTTCCCAGAACCGGAGTTCAGAGCAGTTGGGAGCTTGTGATTCAAAAAGACAGCCGCGTCCTCAGGTGCCACCCCCTTTCCGCGTGCGCAAGCCGCCGTACCTCTGCACTTCACCTCCGCAGCGCCTCTGGCTCTCAGTGTGCTTTTCTTTCCTTCTAGTTGTAGAATTTACACTCAGCCAGGCTTCCTGTTGTTCTGGATGATGTTTGCTCAGTCCTTTGCGGTATTTTTCAATTGTTGTGGGAGGCGGCAATTTCCCGGTGTTTATCTATGCCGCCATCTTAGTTTCTCCCTCGTATCGGATTTGAGGTATTTTGTTTGAAAAGATAATTTCATGCCCAGTCAGTGTAGCTCAGTGGTTGAACGTCAACCTATGAACCAGGAGGTCACGGTTTGATTCCCAGTCAGGGCGCATGCCTGAATTCTGGCCTATCCCCAGTAGAAGGTGCGCAGGAGGCAGCTGATCCATGATTCTCTCTCATCATTGATGTTTCTATCCCTTTCTCCCTCTCTAAAATCAGTAAAAATATATTTTGAAAAAAAGAAAAGATAATTTTACATTTTAATGGTTGAAAATCACTAATTTATGTCATGGAGCTGTAAGAGGATGTAGAGAGACCATCCAACCCTCCCCCTTCATTTGACCAATGAGAGATCTGAAAATCAGAAAGACTAATGGTCAAAAGAATTACAATATCCCCCCTGACTCATGGTCCCAGGGTCAGCACCCCCATCTTTATACCCCTTCTTATCCTTTCCTGTTTCCCACGGATGCCCCCTCGGTGGGCTTCAACCCCTTCAGTTCCTGGTTTACTGAATATTTATTGAGCACCTCCTGTGTTCCAGGCACTGTGCCAGAAGGTCATTATTTCAGCAATGCAGTCAACCTAGGCCAGTGATGGCGAACCTTTTGAGCTTGGCGGGTCAGCATTTTGAAAAACCCTAACTTAACTCTGGTGCCGTGTCACATATAGAAATTTTTTGATATTTGCAACCATAGTAAAACAAAGACTTATATTTTTGATATTTATTTTATATATTTAAATGCCATTTAACAAAGAAAAATCAACCAAAAAAATAAGATCGCGTGTCACCTCTGACAACACGTGTCATAGATTCACCATCACTGTCCTAGGCTCACATACGCTAATGGTGTCCTGGAGCTAGCCTGAGACATCTCATGAACCTGCTCATGCTCAACTCCAAATCCACGCTCTGTGCCATCATGTTGGCAGCTTGAAAATGGCCTTGGTGGGGACAGTCACAGCACAAAAATGGGCAAACACTGCCAATAAGGATTACTGGCATTATTTTTTATCTCCTGAAGAGTTGGTTTCAACAGTCACCAGCACACACTGGGCTTAGTCTTAAGTCACATTCTCTGTCAGGCTGAGAGGGACTCCATGCCGACTATAGGTCTGTGCATTCTCATTCATTGATTTCCTCGTTCAGTAAATATTTATTAATCAACTGCCATGTTACAGGCAGACATATGGGCCTGGGATTGCTAGATCTGATTTTTTTTTATTTTCTTAAGAGAGAAGCTGGTAATCCAGATTTTTGCATAGAATTTCCCAATCTTAAAATGTGGAGCAACAGATTCAAAAATTATTTTAATCTATTGCCTGGCCCAGCCTACACACCTCTTAAGGAATATTTGTCCCAGGATCCACCATTATGGAACCTCTGTTCTAATCCTAACAGAAGGGCTGGTCCCGGCCTCTCCACTCTCCCCTTCCCGGCAGTCTGGCTACCATTGAGCCACCTGGACATCCCGCCTGGCACTGCCCCCTGTGTCCTCTGCCTTTCCTGGGAGGTGCCAGATGTGTGTCCTTTGCTTTCTCTACGGTATCTCCCACAGTGCTGGGTACTTCAGCGGCTCTTGCTGGAACGAAGTCATGAAAGCACGAGTGAGGGGCACCCCCTCTCTCCCCTGGTACACAGTGTGTCGGGGCCCTAATCCATGCTGGTGGGAAAGGCAGGAAGCAGCTGTTTACCTTCGAGGGAGCGGCTGGGTGATGTGCCTATGTAAACAGCCATGTAGCCAGGTGTCCCGAGGAGCCACGGGGAGAGAGAGAATACACATCGATTCCTCTCCTCGAGGCAATGGCCCAGAAACCCCAGCTTGGCCTTCTGCAGGTCCCCGGGCTCTCCTGGAGTGGGAACCTGTTTTGTTTTCTGACCTGCCTGGGTAAATCTCTGGTAAAGGCAGTGGAGCAGCTACTTCAAAAGCTGGGATGGAGATGAAAAGACAGAAGTAGCAAAGTCAACTATAACTATAGCAAGCAGTTAGGGGAAACACAAAACAAAAAAAGATCTAAAATGTGACGTCCAACACAGAGCATGTGAGAGGGGAAGTAACCCTGTACCACTTGAAGAATGCACGAGAACTTAAACGCCTGTCCGCTTAAAATAGACTGCTATCTGTATTGATATATATACACACATATATATATAAACCTCATGAGAGCCACAGACTAAAAACCTACAAAATTATACACACACAAAAACCAAGAGAAAGCCACCTGAACGCAACACCAAAGAAAACCATGAAACCACAAAGAGACCAAGAAAATGAAAAACAGAGAAGAACTACAAAAACAACCAAGAAATAATGAACAATATGGCAATAAGTGCCTGCCTATCAATAATTACTTTAAATGTAAATGGACTAAATGCGACCATCAAAAGACCTAGGGTGGCTGAGTGGATAAAAGACGTGACCCATCTATAGGATGTCTAAAGGAGATTCATTTCAAATTGAGATGCGAAGTGAAGGGATGGAAAAAGATATGCCATGCCAATAGAAAGGAAGAAAAAAAAAAAGCTGGAGTAGCAAAACTCACATTAGGCAAATAGGTTTGAAAACAAAGACTGTGAAAAGAGCCAAAGAAGGGCAGTGCATACCGATAAAGGGGTCAACTCAAGAGGAAGCTATGGCATTTGTTAAATATAGGTGCACATCTATATTATAAAAACCCAGTTGCCCTAACACCGTAACGACCAAAGGCGGGTCACCAGGAGGCTTCGTGCGGGGTGAGGCGCACGCGGGTGGGCAGGGACTTGACTCTGGGTCGGCAGGGACTTGACTCTGGGTCTCACAGAGTGGTGCGGCGGGACTTGGGGGAGTCCCACAGTGCGGCGGGGTCTGGGGTCCTGGGTCTCACGCAATTTCGCACGCTGGGTCACTAGTAAATATATAAAGCAAATATTAACAGACATAAAGGGAGAATTTGACTTCAGTAAGAGAAAAATCATAGGGTCATTTAAAAAAATTAAAGAAATAAAAATGGCATAGTAGATAAAGCAGCTGAAAAGTGAGGTGTTTCATAGGTCTCTGTTTCATAATTTGGGAGAGCCACGCTTACCCATAGGTCTCTGTTTCATAATTTGGGAGAGCCACCTGGATGGGGAGGGAGAGTGTGTCTCCTGGTCACACACCCTCATGCTGTGTTTTACAGTAGCTCCCTGGCTAAGCCACAGGTTGGTGAGTTACCCGTGGCGACCCAAAGCTACTTTACTGTTTCTTATTATGTACCTGATCTGTACATAAAAGGGAAACCAGAATTATAGGAATCTTCCCACTTTTAAGAAAGCATTTACTTAGCCAAACTAACTGTAGCAGGCAACTAATTAAAAAACAACAACAAGTTCTTAGAGAGAGACACACACACAGACCCACAGCGTGCTCCAATTTGCGTAAAGGCTCATTCTGAAAACTGCATCCCATTGCTTTGCAAGTGAGACCTGAAATCCAAATTTGGTAGTTAATACATCTCTGAGCTGATTTCCATCCTATTCATTCTACTTAGGTTTCTAGACCTTTATGGTCATTTTGAGTCTGAATTTCTCTCCAACTACATTAGCTAACATTTCCATCCTTTGGTCGGCTGAAAATTCAGAGGGCATGTCTTCCAGGTCCTCAGCAGTTATTTATTAAAATATCGGAAAAATAAAAAAAAATAATCGGAAGCAAGGGCAGAATAAAATGAGGCTTTCCTACAGGCCCCTCTGCAGGTTGTCCATTATAAATCAACAACACCGTTCGTGTCTGATTGTTCAATCTACTTTAAATCCACCTGACAGCAGTGTAAATTTATCCACATCTGCCCCATTCCTCGAGGGCTGCCAAATATTTTACTCCATTCAGATCTTCTTCCAGGGGAACTAACATAGTCATAGACCACAAGCGCCATGTACCTGACCGCATTAGACTGGACTGAGGATAGAGATACTGGACCAATTGGATTTTCTATCTCAAGAATTTGGTAGAGTTCATATGAGAGTAGGTCTTAACATTTCTCATCACAAGAAAAAAAATTGTAACTGTGTGAAGCGATGCATGTCAACTAAACTTACTGTGGAAATCATTTCACAATATATCCATGTATCATGTCATTATGTTATACACCTAAGAGGTACGCGATGTTGTATATTAATTATATCTCACTAGAGGCTCAGCGCACAAGATCGTGGGCAGGTAGGGTCCCTCGGCCTAGCCTGCGATCAGGGCCATCTTCCCCCTGCTCGCCAGTCCCCAGTCCTGCCCCACCGCCTCCACCCACCACGGTTTCCCCGTTGGACGGGTGCGATCTATCTGAGCCTGCAGGCCAGGGGGAGGGACCAAGAGGTGCCCAGTCCCCAGTCCCGCGCTGCCAGCCACACACCCCAGTTCCCCGTGGTTCCCTGTTGGCCATCCAGTGATGGGAACCTGCAGGCGGGAGGGAGGGACCGAGAGGTGGTCAATGCACCTCAGAGTGACTGGTCAATCAGTTGTTCTGGTCATTATGGTGTTACAATTGCTGGCTTTATATATATATATATATATATATATAGAGAGAGAGAGAGAGAGAGAGAGAGAGAGATTAAATCCAGAAACAAAAAAAACCAACCAAACAAAATAGGTATGGAGTCTGAGTCTATTAGCTGTAGGGAGCCAAAAAGAAGGGTCATGAAACTTAGAGGCTGAGCCCACCTGTGTTGGACCTTGTACAGCGGACGAGTGGGGGCTGGCCTGTAGGGAGAAAGGAAGAACCAAGATATACATGCTGAGAGAAACAGAACGCTGAGACCAGAGAGAGAGGAAAAAATGAAGGGAGTCGCCACCTGTTGGCTTCTCACTTCCCGTGAGGTCTAACTTTAGAACCTGCACTTTGATTTTGTGAATTTTTTGTAGTTTTTAAAATAAAACTCCTTTTTTTTTTTTGGCTTGAGCAACTAATGGGCTGAGCTAGGTTTCCTCCAAACTGTATAGATTGAAACCCGAACCTTTGGGACCTCAGAATTGGACTGTGTTTGGAGATAGGGCCTTTAACGAGTTGATTAAGTACAGGTGAGGCCGGGAGGATGGGCCCGGACCCGATCTGACTGGTGTCCTATGAGGATATTAGGACAGAGACAGGGACCCTGAGAATGTGCGGGCACAGAGGGATGACCCAAGGAGAGGCAGTGAGAAGGGGCCATGTGCAAGCCCAGGAGAGCGGTCTCTGGGGGAACCAGCCCTGCCGGCACCTTGACCTGGGGCTCCCAGCCTCCAGAACGAGGAGAAATTAAGCTTCTGTTGTTCAAGCCGCGCAGGCCCTGGAATTTCGTATGGCAGCCAAGGCGAACTAGCCCAGCAAGTGTATGTGGTTCCGTGGCTTTCAGGGCGGGTAACAGAACTTAGACTTCATTGTATCAAAGGATAAGACTGCATGTTGTTCACATAACTAGAAATCAGGAGGGAGAGAGCTCCAGGGCTGGTAAATCCAGCGACCCATGACATGGTCCAGGGTCGATTCTTCCCGCGTTTCTGCCCCACCATTCTCATCTCTGCATGTCAGCTCTGCTTCAGGCTAGATCCGTGCATGCTGACGAGATGGTTGCAACCTTTGCAGGCATGACATTGTCCAGAAGACGAAATTATTATTTATGCCTGAGAGTTTATTTCCAACAAATGAGGAAACACTTAAAAGAGAGCCCTCCTGCACTCTTTTGCACATGTCTCATTGGCCAGAAATGCATCATAGCCAACAACTAAACTAATCTCTGGCCATGGAAATAGGGCCATTATGAGAGGATCTATCCTGGAGAACTATGGCCCCATGGAAGAGGGTGGGGTTTACATAAAATGGAGATGGGCTAGGCATAAAGAAGGGAGAATGAACCTGGAATAAGTAACCAAAGTTCCTTTTAAGTGCATCATATATATCTATATATATAAAAGTCTAAGTGTCTGTCTGCTCGGTAGCTATGACACGCACTGACCATCAGGGGGCAGATGCTCAATGCAGGAGCTGCCATGATGCGCACTGGCCATTTAACAATACTGGCATCACTGACCTGGCGCCAACAAAACAGCACTCAGCTCCCCGCAAGTAGGACACAGGCCTCAGCACCACCCCAGAACGACACCCCACCAAATCACAGCCAATGCTGCCAAGACCCCATGGCGCAAAATGCGGCCCACAGCACAGCCCAGCCCAGCCCAGAAATGGTCGCTGTGGGTGCCGGTTAATGGCGTCATGTAGCAATGCTCAGCTTCCTCTCCCTAGTGACTAGCCTCCTTGGAGCTTCTTTAGCCCAGTAACACGACTTGCTTTATAGTCGGGTGCAAACATTTTACACTTTAAACACATGTTTGTGAAGCCTTTTCACATGCCTCATCTCATTTGATCCTCACAGAAGTCCTGGAGTAGGTAGATAGGAGACTCGGTAGAATCCTATTATCTTTTCATTAGCTAGAAAATGGAGATTTAGAAAGTTTAGAAACTTGACCCGACTGAAAAGAAGTAAGAAATGGTGAACTTTGAAAATGACTTCGGATTTTCTCCCTGCGCAAAATATCGTCAAACACTGCTGCAGTTAAATATTTTACCCTTTGTTCTCCCTGCGTGATCTACAATAATAATCTGCTTCGTGTTGATATTTACCGCTGTGTTGCTGACAATTTCCTGAAAGAGAAGTTGGGGTGCTCCGTTGGGTTGGAAAAAGTTTAGCTAAATCAGAAAGCAGGTCTAATTAAACAAGTTTATTCTATATATGTAAAAGGCTAAGTTGACTTGCGCATGTGCGATACATATAAAGCTCTCGCTGGCACCAGTCGTATGCGTGTATTTTGATCTGTCATTGTCCATCGTGAATTTGGTTGACACTTCTATTATAGAGAAAGGATGCATAGTGATATTAAAATATTTCTTCTAATTAATTTCCTTTCAATGTGCACAAATCTGTGCACCGGGACACTAATGTGAGTGTGTGTGTGTGTATGGAGGATACCAGCTCTCAATTGCCTCAGTGCCATGGACATGACATGTGTCACGTGACCCCTTTGCCTACTGGCAAGAAAGGTTAAGAAAGACATGGTGGGGGTGGGACAGCACATGGACATTTAATACACAGTCACTGTCTCTGCCACAGGATTTTATAATAAATACCCCCGATAAAGATTTGTTTCTTTATTCACTTATAAAGTTCTACTCTTTGAGGAGTGGTTATAGAAGCATCATTTTAATGACAGCTTCCGCTGGAGGAGAAAAAGTATCATATTAACCTTGCATTCAGACGGTGGGTATAAGGAGGCGATAAAGAATAACAAGTCAATACTAAAGAAAGGTGACACTTTTATTTCTTTGCCCTGCAGTGATGCAGTAGAAAGAAGAGATCTCAATTTACATCCCAGCTCTCCTCTGTGCTACTTCTGTGTTCTTAAGCAAGTTCTTTAACCTCTGAGAGCCCACTGCTTCCACTTCAAAAAAGAAATAGCATCTACCTTAGACAGATGTCATGAGGATTAAAATTTAAATATATATATATATGTATAGGGTGTCCCCAAAATGTCTACACATACACTTTTTGATAGCTCAATTGATGTTTCTTTCTTTTCAGATTTAAGCCATTGAAATTAATAATTATTCAAAGTGTGTATACAGTTTTGGGGGACATCCTGTGTGCATATGTACAAGGTGTGGCAAAAGTAGGTTTATAATTGTGTGTATGCAAACACTGAGTTTATTTTTGTATTTTTTTTCATATGCTCCAGAAGCAGGGAAAGAAAGGCAGTAGCTGGTAGCAGAGGCTGGAGCCTAAGGGCCAGGGACACAAGTTAGGAGGGTGTCACTTTTCATTAGATTCTGCCTCACGATGTTTCAATGAGGCACCGGCTCTGAAGGGTCTCCTGCCATGGTGGTCTTCATGCTGCGCCTGCTCTGGGTTTCTGGGGGGTGTGGGTTGGGGGTCTATGGAGGAAGAGAATGGCAGTGCTGTTTCAAAACTCTAGGGGGCGCCGTCCACACTGCGTTTACCTAATAGAAGGAAGTTGTGTTCTCCTTTCCTACCAGTGGCCTTGACCAAGAGGCAACAGGTTTTCCCTGAACTACTCAAGACCACCTTTCTATTGGATGTCGGTGATATATTTACCACTAGAGGCCTGATGCATGAAATTTGTGCAGGGGGCTTGGCTCTCGAAGCCCAGAAGATCATCTGTGTGCAGAGATCGGGGGTCTGCATGTGGAGGTCAGGGACTGCGTGTGGAGGTCGGGGGCCATGTGCAGAGGCCGGGGGCCATGTGCAGGCAGCCTCTGGGAGCAAGGGGAGAGCTTAGCGGGGCTCAGCACCACCCTCACATGTGCATACGAGGGCAAGGAAGCCAAGTGCTTAGTGGCTAGCTGCAAATTAACCAGGGATTGAGCAGGGGGCTCCAGCCTCAGAGAGCTTGCTTTCTAGCTCTCATTTTGGCCTGCAGTGAATGAATGACGGTCAAAAAGAATAGGCCACACATCTCGGCCACCCTCCCACTTACATTACAATTAAAATTTCAGATTTAACCCATTGAAATAGCTCAGTCAGATATGAGTCAAAGATCTCAGTGCTTAGGTGAACTCTCCGGAGAGATGGAGGGCTGCCTGGAGCCAGGAACAGGAAGGGAACCAAATGTGCCAGGCTAGGTACCAGGGCAGGAAGCACTGAGGTGGCCCCCACTCGCTGGCAGCCTCCGGCTTCGTCCGGAAGGTCGTCCAGAAGGTCATTCGGCTGTCCCGTCTAATAAGCATATTACGCTTTTATTATTATAGATTTTTCAATGCCCCCAGAGCCCTAGTTTGAAATTTTTAATATTCTTTTTAAAAAAAATATATATTTATTGATTTCAGAGAGGAAGGGAGAGAGATAAAAACATCAATGATGAGAAAGACTCATTGATCGGCTGCCTCCTGCATGCCCCCCACTGGGGATCAAGCCCGCAACCCGGACATGTGCCCTGACCGGGAATCAAACTGTGAACTCCTGTTTCAGAGGTTGATGCTCAACCACTGAGCCACACCGACCCGGCTGAAATTTTTAATATTCTTTCCTTTATCATGTTGTTGACACAGGACATACTGCATAAATAAAATGAGATGATTTTACCTGCTGGCCTTAAAGAACAAAGCTCTTGGCTAACTAACTCACGTTCTTTGTAGAAAACCACAAATCCTCTCACCGAACTGCTCACACATTGAATAGTTCGGATGTGGCTTTCAGGACCCTCCAAAAAAGTCAGGCCGCGGGGACAATGGGAACCGCCGGACCAGTGCTCACTGGCCACAGAGCCAGGAGGTGGCTCTTCCTCCCGGGTCAAGAGGTCAAGCCCCGCCACATGAATTTTGCTGAGTTGCTTTGTTGTAAATAACGCACAAGGTCATTCATTTTCATTTTCGTGTTTCTAATTGCACGCATCTCCTCCCGGGGATGAGCTCCGTGAACAGGTGGCTGGGATGCTGGGGAGAGAGCTTGAACCGGGTCCAGGGAACAGGCCAGGCCCCGCTCCTGCGAGAGAGTTGGATGAGGGAGAGATTTCGTCACCGCGGGATGCGCACCTGGCCGATGACTCGCAAAGCAAACACTCATCTGTTTGGCGAGCACAGATCCATGTAAATCAGGGGAGATTATGGAGCTGCTCATCCTCGGCGGTGGTGTGATTAAATGCAATTGTTTCCCATTTCTTAAGAAACACCGTCTTTATGAGACTCGGTTCTTCTTCTCCATTATTGTTGCAAGTGAATTGTCCTGCGGTTATTAAAAATAACAGGCTGTGCAAACGAAGTCTGGGAGCACAGTGCTTATCAAAGAGAGTCTCTAACGGGGAGAGATATTTATGTGCAAGGCACAGAGACCTGTCAGAGAAGGGTTAAATGAGGTTCTGCCTGGTGGTCTCTCTCCTTCATGCCCCTATAGCTGTCCCTTGGTGAAAAATAAAAAGTGGCCCAGCCGGGTAGCTCAGTGGTTGAGCATCAACTTATGAACCAGGAGGTCACGGTTCGATTCCCCGTCGAGGGTACAGGCCCGGGTGGCGGGCTTGATCCCCAGTGTAGAGCGTGCAGGAGGCAGCCGGTCCATGATTCTCTCCCATCACTGATGTTGCTGTCTCTCTCTCCCTCTCCCTTCCTCTCTGAGATCAATAAAAATATATTTTTTAAAAATGAACTCCCCCCTCCCCCACCCCTAAGAGAGCCCATGGGCCCTCAGCTTTCATTGCACAGCCCGTGGACCTTGTGGGCAACACCGCAGGGCCCCTCTTTCTGGAAACCCTCTGAGCTTCCTGATGTTCACGCGGTATAAACCTCCCCTCTCATCACTACCTTTTTCTCCTCCGGGAGAAGAAAAAAAAAATCTTTTCCACTTGAGCAAAATAAGAACTACCCGGCATTTGTGTGTTCTGGAGTGTAATTATAAACGGCATTGTACGCGGCCCCTGGCTTTGATGCTTATCTCGAAGAGAGTTCCGTGAAAATAAATTGTTTTTATGGAAGCGGAGAAACCATTTGATAAATGCTCTCTCTCTCTGAAAATTGTTCCTGCAAAAGAGGTCATTCTCCCCCTTTAAGAGAAATAGAATGTGTTGCAGAAGACGGGCAGGACCACAGCTCAGGACGTCTCTGAATACAGGATCTATATGTTTTTAAGGCAGAGCGTAAACACATTGAAAATTGCACACCTCCCGACAGTGTGGAGCGTATTGGTTTTCATAAACGCTTTATTGGAGAGCCGCTCAGGTCAGGGGCAGGTGCTTGCTGCCCTTCCTTTTCCTGGGAAGGGATGTGACGAGGATTTTGGGGAGCTACCATTCCATAATTACTGTATATCTGTCAGAACCGATGGGCGTATCTATTCTGAGTGAACGTAATAGTCAGCTGGGAAAATGGTTTGTTTTCTAGAGCATTTCTCGTGCCTGGTAGCCCAGAGACCAACATGGCCCAAGTGAGTGGCAGTAATAGGAGATTCAACCTCATGCCCATAACTAAATAGATATTTATTATCATGTATGGAGAGTTTTCTTATCCCCCACCCGCCCCCCATTTGCTCATGTGTCTGCATGATCTCCCCTAAGTAAAAATATCAAAACAGTCCACATTTCCAAGCCAGAAAAGTTGGCATCCATTTGGAAATGAAAACTAACAATGACAATGTTTGGGGATTTTTCCTCCCATGGTAACGCCTGTGGGGTACTCTCTCCTGGCGATTTGTTTTTCGAGCCTGTGCTGGAGACTTACCATGAGGGCCACATGGATGTTCACTATTATGAGAGCCTTGGTCTTTTTTTTTTTTTTAATATTTCTTTTTATTGATTTCAGAGAGGAAGGGAGAGGGAGAGAGAGAGAGAAACATCAATGATGAGAGAATCATTGATTGGCTGCCTCCTGCACGCGCCCCCACACGGGGATTGAGCCCAAAACCCGGGCATGTGCTCTGACTGGGAATAGAACCATGACTTTCTGGTTCATAGGTCAACACTCAACTACTGAGCCATGCCAGGTGGGTGAGAGCCTTGGTCTTCATTTTATCTGCATGGGATTTAGACTATGAATGTGAAGGGGTAAGTCTCTCACATGAAACTCTCTTAAGTTTCATAGGGAGGAGTTGTGCAGATGCTAAGAATCCGTGCTGGCTAGAAACTCGAGGCTTACTGACATGGAGTCAAATTCAGATGTAAAACCAAGCATAAGACATTTTCCCAACATCGTGCGTTAGCTGTTACTATGGGAATAGATGAGAGGAAACTTGAGTAGCGCTGGCCTGGTTAATCTCCATTTGGAGTTGCTGTTAATTTGGCTACATTACAAATTGCAAGCAGGGATCATAATATTTGGATAGGACTTTTCATCACCGAAAAACTCAAGAAGATTAAACCGTATCTAATGCTCAGTAGTATCCTCATTGCATCTGGGAAAGCTGGACACGGGAGTTCAATGACTGCTCGTAGGTCCCTAAACGCGGGGGTCCCAGCAAGATCTTTGATTCTATGACTCAGCATTTCTTGTTTAATTTGGAGCCAGATAAAATAAAGAAATAAAGTTTTCAGAGTTCTGTCAAGAGGTAAAATAGCTTTCCCATTACAGCTTGTGTATTTCTCTCTCTCATATTTTAGAGATTCTTGGATGATACGGCCTATTCCGTTAGAAACATCAAGATAATAAGATAGAGTTTTAACCCAAATCATATAAACACCCAACAGGAGTTTTCTTATTCCCAGGAGTTATATTTTGGCTGCATAACTGATTCTCGTGCTGCTCTCCTAAACCAATGGCTGTTCGCCCTGCTCAGCATACATCCAACGCGTGTTTCAGATATGTTCTTGGAGAAGTGTCTTCAAATTCAGGGCTAACCTAGTACAAAGGAAACCTTTGTCTATGGCAGGGGTGGGCAAACTTTTTGACTCGAGGGCCACAATGGGTTCTTAAACTGGACCGGAGGGCCGGAACAAAAGCATGGATGGAGTGTTTGTGTGAACTAATATAAATTCAAAGTAAACATCATTACATAAAAGGGGACGGTCTTTTTCTTCAATAGTTTTATTCATTTCAAACGGGCCGGATTCGGCCCGCGGGCCGTAGTTTGCCCACGGCTGGTCTATGGTGTTTCAGAGACAAAATTGCTGACAGGCTGAAAAAGGCGATACCCTTATGATGACACATAGCATGACACTTACAGTTGCCTGACCTTTTTAAAAAGCATCCTTGTAACGTTTCGGTCTTCTGAATGCAATGGAGAGTTTCATCAGATCGGTTCTAAAGGAATTCTGCTTTGAATGCATACAAAGGAGCTGAAAGGGCGGAGTGCAAGAGGTCCCCTCCCCGCTTCCCCACCCTGATTGTCTGTGAATATCTGATCAGAGGTCCTGGGTTCTCTCTCTCTCCTCAAATCTTACTTTAACCAGGTTCCCTGGAAAAGATACAGTAGGTCCTCGGTTACGTCGGAGATCTGTTCCCACGGCGCGACGTAACGCGATTTTCCCCGTAAGTCGGAACCCACCTACAGAAGCACCTACGTCACTCACATGGAGCACACACACAGCAGTAATGAAATGAAACAGTAAAAAAAGTTTAAAAGAAAGATAACAACTCCTGACCTTTACTTGTGGTAAATAAATAATGGAAAACATAAAGCACATATGTACATACGTCGAAATGACGGAACTTTTTTATTTATTTATAAATAAATGGGAGATGGCGACGTGACCACGAAACGACGTACGTCAAGTCCGACGTTACCCGAGGACTGCCTGGATTCTCAGTGTGAGGGATGCCAAGCTCTGTGCCTCCCTGGTATTTCTGAAAGGAAGCCCCAGGGAGGGGAGGGGGCAGGACAGGCTGTTCAAGACCTCCCCCCCACCCCCTCATGACTGTCTCCTAAGAACCTTGGACCAGGCTTGGTACTTACCAGTAGGGGGTTTGCAATAAATAAATATTCACTTAGGAAAAATGGGAGGGGAGAAAGGGAAAGGGAAGAAACAATGTTTTAATAGTGGAATACTGTATGTGAATGTGTTTATCAGGACTGTCCCTCTCAATAGTAGTAGCTGAGTCAGGCCAGGGTCTCCAGGTGACTGCATGGGACAGGGCATGTGTGCATGTGAATGTACTAGTATGTGTATGTGAGCGCACAGGTGTGTGGAGTGTGCAATTCACAGTCTTCATTGAGGACTTCCATGCGTGTCATTGGGGATCCTCTTTCTCACTCACCAGTGCCTCAGTGTCTGGCACAGAGCAGTCACCCCAGATAGCGGTCAGAGTGCCTGGGAGGGCAGCAGCCTTCCCGGATGACCTGTCTCTGCTCTAGTGATTTTTGCATCCTAAGGGCCTGACTTACATCTCTCCAGACGAAGGGCAGTTTCCTTTTCCCTTCTCCTCATTCAAGACGCACACTCGGACATTTTGCTTAAGGTGCCTCCTCCTAAATCACCGTCATCATACAATAGTCACTCACGGAAAGTTTCTTCCCAAAGGCATTTGCCTCTGAACAGGGAGGGGGATTTTGAGGGGACGGCGTTCCTAAAACAATGGCCCAGAGGTCATCCCGGACATGACCCTGTATCCTCAACTCCCCAGCTTCCTGGGAGTCCCGCTTCCCTTTCGGGGCTCCAGGGCACAAGGCTCAAGGCAACGACACATGAGCCCACAGGCAATTCCCGATCTCGCAGCTAGTGGGGTTGCCACTGCGAACATGTGTATTCCTGGCCCTCGGGGTCTGATGGCCATGACAGGTCAAGCGTAGTCTCTCTGTAACCTGGATGGCCCTTCCCTCCATCCTCTGGAGTCATCAAGCTCGGATTCCTGAGGAATGCGAGCGTGCCAGGAAAACACCCGCTTCCCAGTCTTTTGGGCTCCTGTGAACAACTATTGGGGCAAAAACCAAAAAACTAACCACCACAGCCTCGTTTCTCTTTGGGAACCTGCGGCCAGGAGGCTGCTCCTCTGCTGCGGCCAGATGCTGCCCTCCACACCGTGCTGAAACGCTAACAGTGAAACTTAAAGGTTGTTCTCTTGCCAGACAACAGGTGGCCACTGCGACCTCCAGCTCCGATTGGCGGAGAGGCCACAGGCGCGCCCAGTGGCCCAGAGAAAGGCCCTCCAGGCCTGCGGTTCAAGAGCCTGCTCAGTAGGATGTTGCCCTGATAATATCTCAGCTCGCTGCCAATTTGTGCAACCCGCTGGGCCATTAGGGAGCACGCCGGGTTGTCAGTGTTCAATGGAGACTCTGGAGGGGAGACCAAAGCTTTTTTTTGGGGGGGGGGGAAGGGCGGGTAGGGTGGAGAGGGTCCGTGTCAACCCAGGGACAATGTGGGCAGTTGTCCCTTTCCTGGATACACAGTGCTCTCCCCTGCAGTCCCCAGGCACACGCTTCTGCTACGAGCAGAGCCAATCCACAAACAGTCACCTAATTGAAGTTTATTTTCCCCTGCCTGGTCCCAGAAAGATACCATCGGCGTTCAAAGGGAGAAGGGACCGTACACAGGTGTCACCACGCCCAAGTGCCTGTGCAGGACAGAAGAAAGGACGCCCCCTGTGGGATGCTTGTCTGACAAAGTTCTGGCCCTGGGCCAGCAAAGTGTGACCCTGGGGCCAAGTGTCAGGGCGTGGGAGCTAAAATAAAAAAAAATCTGTAAATGTCACCCTTCCTGCTCCAGTAGCTCCTCAATCACCAGATGGAGGAGGGGCTGTTGGCAGGGGACCCTTTCCCGGGACCCCATTCGTTCTGCAGGCTGACTGGCCGCACAACTCAAACGACAGGCAACAGATTCACGGGAGAAGAATCCAATGTTAGTGCGTGCACACGGGGAGCTCACACAAGCAAGGGGAACCCCAAGACAGCCAGGCGCAATGCGGGAGAGATGTTACATTGGGTGAGGGGGCAGGCCAACGTTTGGCAAGTTGTTGCAGGGCCATCCAGAGACAGTGGGGCACGGACCAGATTTTGTGCCCCCGGTGAGGGGGCCGCAGGGATTTCATATGTGGGGTGACTCTTCGGGTCCCTTCCTGAAGCATTTGCCGGTCCCTGCACCGCCCCCGCCCCCATCACCACACACAATGCCATAAGGCAGGTAAGGGGGAAGGAGGTGAAAACGCTCGTCCTGGGTTTGTTGGGTTTAATTGTTTTCAGCTAAAAATAATCTGCACATTCCAGAGCCAGGGCTAACCTCAAAACACCTCTCCCCAACTCCTCAACTCTTAGCCAAGTCCCTTCCTTTGCCCGGCTGGGGGCCAAACTCTCCTGAACCCGCGCAAACAATCCGAGGGGCCGGAGGGGAGGGGAGGAGGGGGCAGGTAGCTTAGAGCAACAGAAAGAAATGAACAAGGGGGTGGGTGAGTGCAGTGCGAGCAAGTTAGCCACCCAGAACCTTTTAGGAAAATGGGGACGTTTTCCCTCGGAGCAGCGAGCGATCCGCCCAGACCCAGAGACTCCAAAGCCTCCCGAAGACAAACAAGAGCAAAGAAAACACGAAGGGAACCGCCACGAGGCTGCCCACCCGGGAAAGGTCAGGCCCGCCACCCGCCACAGGTGCACGTGGGCGGGTGCGGGCTGCGGGGTTCGGAGCCTCCAAGCAGCGGCGTGAGTGGGGTTAGGCGGGGGGTCGGGGAGAGGAAACCGGGGACCCGCACCCACGAGCCGGGGAGAGGAGGCGATGGGAAGAGGGTGGGACGGGAGCGGCCGGCACGTGGGTGCGAGCGGCCGGAGCCGGGCGTCCCGAATCGGCGGCTGCCACGGCGGGGAGGGCCCCGGGGGCCGAGGGGCTGGCCGCGGCCGGGGCGGCGGAGGGAGCCGGGAGCGCTCCGAGGCCTCGGGGACAAAGGGGGCCGGAGCGGGAAGGGGGCGCGGGGGGGAGGACCGGGGCCTCGGAGCGGGAGAGGCCGAGGCGCGGGGCGCGGGGAGCGGCGGGGCGCGGGCCGGGCGGGCGGGCGGGCGGGCCGGGCTCCCGGAGGCGGGCCGGGCGGAGGAGCGCACCGGCGGGGCGGGCGGCGCGCCAGCTGCCCGCGGAGGGAGGGGCGGAGCGGCGGCGGCGCGGGGAGGGGACCGGCGGCGGCAGGAGGGGGAGCGAGAGGGGAGGGGCCGGGCCCCTTGTCTCCGCGGCTCCTCGGCTCAGTCCGCCCGGGAGGAGGAGGAGGAGGAGGAGGAGGAGGAGGAGGAGGAGGAGGAGGAGCGGGCAGCCGCGCCGCCGTCCCAGCCTCGCCCGCCCGCCCGCCCGCCGGCGCACCTGAGCTCCGCGCCGCCCCCGGCCCCGCGTCCCCGCGCCCGGCCCGCGCGCAGCGCCGCCTCGGTGCCCGGCGGGGCTGGTCCCCCGGGCCGCCTCCCGCTCTCCCGCGGCTCGCGTGGCCGCGCCTTTGTGTGCGGCGGCCGCGGCTCCCGGGTCCCCGGACTCCGACCGCGGCGCCCCTCCGGCCCGGAGTCCCGCGCGCCGCCCGGACCACCCCGACCCGGCGCCCTCGACGGTGGATCCCGCCGCGTAGAGGAGGCGGGCACCCGCCGGCGAGCCCCAGCTTCGGCCCCGGCCCGGGCCCGGCTCCGGCATGGATCTGAGGTTCTACCCCGCGGCGGCTGGGGACCCCGCCGGCCTGGACTTCGCGCAGTGCCTGGGGTACTACGGCTACAGCAAGGTGACCGGGCCGGGCGGGGGGCGGGGGCCACCTCCCCATCCCGGGCGCGCCCCGCACTTTCTTCCCTCTCCCCTCCCCTCCCCTCCCCTCTCCACTCCTTTCCCTACGCGCCTCCGTCCCTGTCCAACTCTCCTCTCCTCCTCTGGCCCCTTCCCGCCCCACCTCCGCCTGGCCCCCTTTTTGTGCCTCTGCCGGCACCCCCTCTCCCTGCCCCTCTGCCCTCCACCTCTCCTTCCCCTGTCCCCCCGCCCGCCGGCGCCCCTCGCCGCCCCGAGGAAGCTGAGCGCAGCCCGAGCCTGAAGGCGGGACTTGCGTGGGATTCTTTGTTGTTGTTATTAGTGAGCGCGGTCGCAGCCCCCCGGCGGGGAGGGCGCAGGGGTTCCCGGGCTCGCGGTCGGAGGACCTCGCCGCCCCACTCGCAGCCCATCATCCCTCCCCCTGGGCCCCGACAGCCGGACCCCGGCCGCTGGGGAAGGAAAGGAACAAACTTTTGAGCGAGCCCGGCGCGGGGAGGGGGCAGGGGTGGGACCCCTGCAGGTGGCTTTTGCTCCCCTCCGGTGGGGCGCTTTGGGTCGCTCCTCCGCCAGCACTAGGGACTTCTCACCTGTAATATTTTGGGGGGAGGGTCCGTTTTGCCTTTTAGGGAGAGCAGGGTGGGAGACCTGCACGCCACGCCCTGGGTCGTCCACCCCCCCCCCCCAACCTCCTCCCCCTCCTCCCCCTCCCTCCGGGCGACTTGGAGGGCTGGTCGGTTCTGGCGGCGGAAGGTGGATCTCGGGGAGGTGGCCGGCGCAGCTCCGAGGGCGAGTGGGTGCGGGAGCCCCAGCCCCCGGCCAGGGCACGCGGACTCGGGGTCCCTAGCCTTCCCGAAGCCCGCAGGGCCGAGCCTTGGGGGACACATCCCCCCGAGAGCGACATTCGGAGACAGCGCTGTGCCCCGCCGAATGGCTGGTGCCTTTTCAATGTGGTTTTTTCTTTCTCCTTCCCCCGCCCCTGCGCCTCCCCCCTCCCCCCTTTTTCTTTCAAATCGTAGTTTGTTTGCGATGGCTGGGATCGTCGGGGGAAAGCGAGAGCCTGCCCCAGGAAGGTGCGCTGCGAGCCTGAGGAATAAATGGCAGGAGGAGGGAGTGTGGAGAGCGAGGAGCGCTGTGCTGCGCCCCCGTGGCTGTTTGTTTATACTCGTGCCCAACTCCGGTGCTGAAGTTCCTGCGGGGCTTCAGGGTCTGTCTTCCTGGCCCCCGTGTCCCCAGCGCCTGGCACAGGGGGGCCCCGCGCCCCTAGAAGGCGGGACCTTATTCAAGCGGGTTTTAACCCTTCCCTGAGGGTGGGGGTTCACGCTCTCCAAATTTCCAGAGTGAGACCTTCAAGCAGAGAAAGAGAAACAAGGGGAGAGAGCAGGCCCCGCGGCAGAGTGAAGGTTTCACCGCGCCTGTCCTCTGATCTTGGGTTTACTCGGGTTATTAAGTGCTTTAAAAAGTCCCCATGCGCGCGCAGGGGCGACTCGGCCGCCTAATGAAGTGGGGGGCCGCCTAATGAAGTGGGGAGCGTTCTGAGGCTCCCCCTGATAGTTCCTGGCGGGTGTTACTTGTCTCCGCGCAACCCAGCCTGCGCGTGTGCGGGCCCTGTGCGCCTGGGCAGGCGCTTATTTTTGGAAACCATTACGTTGCCTAATGTAACTACTTTTTTTCCGATTTAAGATCAGCAACACTCGAATGACACCAAAATAGAAACCCTTTGTATTCATCCAGTCACTGCAATGCAGATCTCTCTGTTCCCCCCTCAGAACCCAGGGGCACTTCAAGGCACCCGCAGGACATTCTGGGTGTTTTGTGTGTGTGTGTGTCCCCCTTTTTTATTTATTTTGTTGAGGAAGGCTGTTTTGAGTCCATTTAAACGCGGAACGTTTATTTCAGGGAGGTGTCTAGAGAGAGCTGGAAAACAGACATGATTTATTGAGGTGCATGCTTCACGTGGGGAGTGGGGGGGCCTGCTGGTTGATTATCACGTTTTCTGAATGCAGCGGTTGGCCTGAAATAACTCGGGCTGTTGGTAATTCAGCAGCCGGTCATCTTCAGTAGTGCTGTGGGTACTCAACTTGTGAAAGTTAGACACAGCGGTTGGTATTGGTAGAAATCAAAGTATGCTTATTTTACGGGATGTTTGCACTTAACTCCTTGCAAATTAAAAAAAACCACACACACACACACACACACACACACACACACACACTAATCTCTAAATGGAGCCACAAAACTCTGTTTGCCTACGGTTCATTTCAGGAGTGACAAACCCAATTTTATTCCCTGTAATTTTTTTTTCTTTATGGGGAGAATGGAGGAGAAGAGGAAGTATTAAGGTTATGTGTGTAAAACACCAAGTGCTAATGAAAGGTTTATAGCATTTGTTTCACAGCTCACGTGGGTGTCTGAAGGGGTGCGATGAGGATAGGTTTCTGTGGAAGATGTGAAAGCCAGCATACCAGACACATTTATTTTATTTGAAAGTACTTCTACTCGTTCCTCTCTTTGAGAACTTACCTCGGTGACATGTATTATCTTCCTGGATGGGAAATGATGGATTGGAAAGACAGTAGGTTTCTGCCCTTTCTTGTTTTAATGATCATCTGGGAAACTTTAAAAGCAATACCGAACCCTCCTGGGCTCCAGGCCGAAGGAGGGAAAAGTTAGGGCTTATCTTGAAATTTTATTTACACACCGTGAATAATAGGGTTTCATTCATCTCTCTCTTTAACACATGACCAGACTCCTGTGTAGAAATGATTTGCGTGTATATTATCTTTACATCCTGTGAGTATATATGGGTCCTTTTTAAATGTCAGCGCCCATGAAAGTGTGCTCTGTCTGTGGAGAATGGATGAAAGAGTGCTGAGGGTTCAAAAGTCCTAGCAAGTAGCAGAATAACTTCAAATAAAATATAGCCAGGATCATTAAAATCAGTTAATAATTCATGAACCAGCCACTGAGGTATAAACTTAAAGTCATCTCTTTTTTCTAAAGGCTAATTTCCATTTTATTTTCAAGTGGAGAAATCTGTTTGAACAGTTCTTTTTCTGATGTAGCCAACAAATTAAACACACACACACACACACACAGACACACACAGACACACACACACACAATATATATATTTTACAAGAAGGCCTTCATGTTACTCAAGTGACTTGGTGACCCATTATCCATATATCTAGAATTGTTCTTTTCCTGGGTTCAATCTGTCTTTTTTACCAGTAAGGTCATGTACAACATACCAGTTGGCATGTAATTGTCGGAAGTCTGCCAGCCCAAAACAAACTGTTGTATTTAACCGGGGTGTAAGGTGAAATTACACAGTGGGTTAATCATGAACTTGGACTAAACTCTAGTTACTAGCTTTTTCTGCATATTCTTGGGGTTCCCCCCTCTTTTTTCAAAATATGGCTATTAGCTTCTTGCCCTCTGTAGACTGGCCCAGTGTTGTTTTTACCCATCAGTCCCAAACCGTGTTTTCTCATTATGGTGTGTGCTATTGATCACTCTGCTTAATTAAGACGTTCTGAGGTGAGTGCTCTCGCTCTATCTCACTGAGCCTCTCTGTCTTGGCCAGCTCAAAGGGTAAGAGGACCTGAAGGGTCATTTGTCATTTGTCTACCTTCTTGGAGACTGTGGTTCAAATTGAGACCATACTGAGAAGGGGATTAGATCGAAACTCTTCTTAGGTTGATACCTGGCGAACTTGACACATGAGAACTAATGATTTCATTTCTAGGGTCTGGAGTATTGGGAGAGTTGAATCTTGAGAGCAGATGAGAGAGAGATTTCAATATTTTCCCATGTCAGGTCTTCAAAAAGAGATTGAAGCCACATTGTGAAAGAGAAATAAGGTATTTCTAAGGACCTTAGACCAGGGGCCATAAGCTCAAATGTCTATGGGGACAGCCAGTTACCCTCCATGAAGACAGGGTTAGGGGTCTAGGGATGACACGCTCTGTTTCCCGGGGTAGCCTGTCCAGCATTAGTAGATCGTTGCCATGCCAACATTTGGGCCCAGTCTCGTCCACATTTTGTAATTATTTTTTCAAGAGAGTGATAAGCTGGGTTTTTATGTGCAGTCTTCTGAATTTTAAAGGTTGGCAAGAAATGAACAAATCATTAAAACCGTGATGCGGGCCCCTCAAAACGTGCTTGCGTCCTGCTGCTTTGCCACTTTGTCTTAGACAAACTCATAGGCAGATAAGGATTCAAAATCCTTTTTCGTGAGTCATTTATGGTTTACGTTCAACTCTGTGGACAGTTCCACTCCCGTGTCCTGCTCTGTGGACAGTTTAGCTAAGTGAGTGGAGGCAGTAGAATCTAACCACTTCCAGTGGAGTCCTGGTCTGATCACTTGGATTCTATCATTGGTTAATTTCCTGGTCTCAAGTCAACGGACTAGTTCTAGATCAGGGTTGGCAAACTGCAGCCCGTGGCCTGCTGCCCCTTCTTGTGTGGTCTGTGAGGTAGGAAGGGCTTTTACATCTTTAAATGGTTGAAATAAGTCAAAAGAAGCATGATATTGTAGGACTGTGAAGATGACATGAAACTCACAATTGTGTCCATAAATAAAGTTTTATTGGGACAGGGCCCCGCACATTTGTTTCCGTGTTGCTTTCATGATGCAGGGGCAGAGTTGACTCATGATGGAGGCTGTATGGCCTACAGAGCCTGGAACATTTACAGTTTGCCCGGGTGTGGTTGACCCATGAACCAGGAGGTCACCGGTTGGATTCCAGGTCAGGGCACATTCCCCAGGTTTTGGGCCCAGTCCCCAGTGAGGGGCGTGCAGGAGGCAGCCGATCAATGATTCTCTCTCATCATTGATATTTCTCTCCCCCTCTCCCCCTCTCCCCCTCTCCCCCTCTCCCCCTCTCCCCCTCCCTCTCTGAAATCAATACAGAAATCAAAAACAAAACATTTACCATTCGCCCCTTTCCAGGAAGAGTTTGCTGACTCCTGTTCTGGCTGATCAGAGCACTTGATGAGCTGCCTTTGTTCCCAGCCTAGGCGGTAGAAAGAAGGTCTAGTTCACAAGATGGAATAACCGGAAAGATTGCCGTCCCTGAGAATGTTTCTCAAACATGCTTCTAGAACAGTGGGTTCCCAGCCCTGGCTGTTCTTGAGCCCTGGCTGAGTGGGAGAAAGCGTCTTAAAAAGACTTATACGTGGCCTTTCCCCGGACCACTTCAGGGAGATTCTTGGGGACCCAGGTGGCAGTGGTTTGGAAAGCTGCCCGGGTGATTCCAATGGGCAGCCGTGGTTGCCGAGCCTTGATTGAGGCTGAGGGTCCTGCTTGGAAGTGGTCAGCCTCCAGGAGCCGAGAAGCGGGTCGAGGGGTTTGATGGCTGTGATGAGGACAGGACTCCTGGCAGGAAGGTGGGCTCCCGGTTGGCACTCGGGGCCTTTCTCAGACCTTGGCAGGCTCCAAGCACTGGGGCTCGGGGCTCCCCTACATCGTCGCAGACATTAACATGCACCCGCTCCTGCCTGTGATGTGATAGGATTCCCTGTCTGAGTTGATGAGCTGCACTTTGTGGACATTTAATTAAGCATCTGTTAATTTCCATTTTGTAGTTTGGGTGTGTGTTGTGTGGCCAATTAGTTGATTCTTTCTTACACTTTTAAATGTTTTATGTAGGCCAGGGGTGGGCAAACTTTTTGACTCGAGGGCCACAATGGGTTCTTAAACTGGACCGGAGGGCCGGAACAAAAGCATGGATGGAGTGTTTGTGTGAACTCATATAAATTCAAAGTAAACATCATTACATAAAAGGGTACGGTCTTTTTTTTCAATAGTTTTATTCCCGCGGGCCGTAGTTTGCCCACGGCTGATGTAGGCCCTTGAGAAACTCACAGTTCTAAGTGTCTTGTTTATAGTGACTAACACCGGAGGCCCACAGACGCCCCATGTTGCCACCCGGGGCAGTGGAATGTTTACAAAAATCCTGTGCGCAGTAGAGGCCGGCCTTCAGTTAGCCACCGCAGGTTAATTTTAGTCATTTTACATGAAGCCAATGCATGTATGTGGCTACAACGTTCAGAGTGGGCGTAGGTATTTCAATTAGTCGCCTGTATATGAAAAAGACCTTGGCATAGAGATCTGTACCTCCAGCTTCTCTTGAGGAAAAACTCTTAACGTTTGGCAATATCGGACCCGTTCGCTCACATGGCACCATCTGCTCAGTGCCCTCAGGGCCCATGCTCTTCCTCCTTCACCGGGGTCCTTTCCACTCCTTGTTTCTCATTCTGGGTTCTTCTTGGGTCCCTGGAGGCTTCTGGCTTGGAAACTTTGATTAAGGAGAGATGGAATGAAACGAACGACAAATGATGCTCCAACGTGGTGAAATGAGGCCAGGGTCATGGGAGAAACAGGTTATGTGTTCCTTACGGTATGCCAGTGAGTAGAGGCATGGAAAACAGTACTTTGTGATCCTGTTATATAGCATTGTTTCTCAAACTTGAACGTGCACAAGGATCACCTGGAGAGCTTCCAGTGACAGGTGATGGACTTAGCCTGGAGGAGACGGCAGGTAGGTGTGTGGTGGGGTTCCCAGGCCACGCTGATGAGCTGTGAGTGGCACGGCACAGGGGGCCTTCAGGGGTAGGCAAGGGGTTTGCTCTTTGCAAGTCTTTCAGTTAGAATGCGTTGGGCTGCAGGTAACAACGTTCAACAAACAGTGGCATGAGCTCTAAGGAAATGTGTTGACTGACATGGAAGTCTTGAGGGAGGCAGTGTCGGGCTGTTTTGGATGGTTCAGTCATGTTTTCAAGGACCCCCTTTGCTTTCTGTTCTGCCATTTTTGGGGTTTCAGGAGTCTCCTCAGCGTCACAGTTGGCTATTGTAGCTGAGACATCACATCCTTATGTGATAGCATGCCAGTTGGGGACCAAGGGAGTGTGGGGGTGGGGGTGAGGAGGACAGCAAAAGAGCACTTCTCTTTCTGTGCATCTCTTACCAAGAAGGGCAAGGTTTCTTGGAAACAGTTCCACTAGACTTTTTAAAGAAAATCTTATTGATCAGAAATGAATCACATGTTCACCCTAGCCAGTGATGGCGAACCTATGACACGCTTGTCAGAGGTGACACGCGAACTCATTTTTTTGGTTGATTTTTCCTTGTTAAATGGCATTTAAATATATAAAATAAATATCAAAAATATAAGTCTTTGTTTTACTATGGTTGCAAATATCAAAAAATTTCTGTATGTGACATGGTACCAGAGTTAAGTTAGGGTTTTTCAAAATGCTGATACGCCAAGCTCAAAAGGTTCGCCATCACTGCCCTAGGCCAATCATTGACAAAGAGGAAGGAGATGCAGTGATTGGCTTTGCCAGCGGTTCTCAACCTTGGGTCTCGACCCTTTTGGCGGTTGAACGACCCTTTCACAGGGGTCGCCTAAGACCATCGGAAAACACATATATAATTACATACTGTTTTTGTGATTCATCACTATGCTTTAACTATGTTCAATTTGTAACAATGAAATTGGGGGTCACCACAACATGAGGAGCTGTATTAAATGGTCGCGGTATTAGGAAGGTTGAGAACCACTGGCCTCAGACCAATCCCATGTCACCTGGGGCTGGGCCCAGTGTCTCATGAGCATAATTGATGTTCTGCTCTGTCAGCAAGGAAGAAGACAGCTGGGAAGAAAACCAACAGTGTCGTCTACTGAGCACATTGGAAGAATGTTGAGTGGGCCGGTGGTGTGGTTGGAGTTGTACTTTGTGAACATGGATCTGACCTTTTGACTAGATTACTGTAGTCAGACAGGAGGTGATGGGGGGGGGGGGAAGGGGGGGGGGGAGGCTGCCATGACCCCATTGAACTAAAGCTGTGGGAAGAATTGGAACTGAGGAGATGTGAATGTGGATGTGAAGTAGAGAAGTCACTGAACAGAGCATGTCTGGATCATAGGAAGAGAGGAGGAGGAGGCAGACATGACTCTGCATGTTTGCATGTGGGCCCTGGACCAATGGGAGGATCTTGAACAGAAGCAGAGAGATCAGAGGAGCAGCTGGTTTTGAAGGAAGGAAAGTGCTGATTTGGGGTATTTTGCTGAGCTGTCCCCATCCAGATATCAAGTAGGCACTTGGACCGGTGTGTGCGCTGGAGCTCAGCGGTAAAGAGACGGGAATGGCGGGGCTCCTCCAAGGGGGAGGAGACGGGTTGCTAAGGTCCTCTCCTCGGGCCTGCAGGTTGGTTGGTGTTTGTGAGTTCAACTTTCTAGTTTGAGAGGAAGTAACGTGTGGGACTCAGAAAAATTGGAAAGCCTACTGTCCCATTAGAAGAATGATATACAAAGGAGTGTGTGTGTGTGTGTGTGTGTGTGTGTGTGTTGGCATGAGAGTATATCCTTTCTATCATAATAGTTATCTGGAAAGAAACATTCTTCAGTGGTCACTATTCAGTGGGAATGTTGCATAATCTGCAATAACATAATTAAAAACCCTATCGGCCATTTATGAATTAAAACTTTATGAGTTGTTTTCTGTTTATGTAAGGGGTGCAGTTTCTGATGGGATTTTGTGCCATGTTCATGAGGTCAAGTATTTGGAGAATCTGTTTTGCTTGTGGTCAATAAGGAAGGGCAGTTTTTGCTAAATATGCTTATAAATTTTTTAAAAAAGTTTGAAGTTGGAGTCAGCTCTTTCCCAAAACAAGAACACACACACACACACACACACACGCACACGCACACGCACACGCACACCCTTGATTAAAATATGATTTGGAAGCTTTTATTTAAGGTCTGCATGAGCTTCTCACAGACTTTATCTTCTCCCTTGGTAGTGGATCCTTTTATTTTCTTTGTTTCCTAGGTTTGTAGCCTTAATCCCTTCCTGAGGGAGGCGCTGTTCCCTCAACATGTTCCATGCTTGTGTGAAACATACCGGCCACTGAAAAATGGCCCTTTTTGCATGTCTCACATTCTGATTTTAATCTTTTCTTTTTTTTATTGACTTTAATCTTGACTTTGTTTATAAAAGAATAATTTGAATGTCTCGATAATCCATTAGTTAAGCAAATTGGCCAGGATCAAGAAGTATTTGGATTTCACTCTAAATACATATTTAAATGATATAAATTCATTTTTTGGGGGGAGGAGATAGATTTCAAGCTGGGCCTTTCTATTCCAAATGTTGCAAGTTGAATATGGCCTTTTCTACACTGACTGGATGGTTTATTTAGAAGAATTGTATTAGCTGTGGTAACGGGAATTAATTTTTTAATATTTTAAATGGATGCAGTGGAAGTCACTGTTCCATATTGAGAGATTTTTCTCAGCAATTTCTACAGCTACTTTGTAATGAGCGAGGGATTTTGATGTACTGTAGAATAACCAACATTTTACACGTTCTTTTCAAAAGCTTCTACATATAGAAAGTAGAAGTCCCAAATGCTGCCCTGCCTAGAAAACTTTTATGAAATATATATATATATATATATATATATATATATATATATTTATATATAAAATTGGTTGGAAGTTGATTTTTCTTGAAAACAAAAACAACATGAGTCAAATCTAGGAACATTGAGCACTTACAAAGCATTCCCGGTACTCTGTTTTGCTGCTCCTTTATGCCTATGTCTCAAATGAGAAACTCAACTCTTACTGGTTGGCTTACTTTAAAAATTCTAATAAAAATATTTACTGGGGAAGTGGTTAAAAGTATGTTTATTACTGAAAATCCTTTCGATTGCAAGTGGGGAAAAGTCCTCGCATGGAGTTAAGTAGAGAAGGGATTGTCGGTTTTGGTTCAGGTGTTGCTGGATCCAGAGTTTCCAGGGTTCCCCTCCAGACTTGCCTGGATTCGCTTTGCTTTCATCTGTTTGGCGTCCCCCCCCCCCCCCCATGCTCTCCTCAGGTGGCAGGCAGATGTCCCAAAGCAGCTCCAAGTCACAGCCCCTCCAAGAGGGAGAGATTCTCCTTCCCACTTGTTCTAGTACCTTCTCTAGACCCAGTTGTGTGGGGATGGCAGTAACCCCTTCCATCCAAACTCCTTGAGAGTAGGGACTTTTGATGACGTACTGTATGCCCAGCATCAGGAATGGTGCTTGACACATAAAAGCAAATATGATGAGGAGTGCCCTAGAGATGAATAAAATGATTGTTGAGAAGGTCTGGTTGTTCTTTAATCGTTGGATAAACATATGTTGGACCTACTATGCGCCAGGCACGTCTATGCGGTGGGAATGTAGAGTTGAAGAGTCCCTTGTCCTGTTCTGAAGGAGCTTGGCCTACAGCTGTAATGATCCCGGTTAGAAGTTTTTAAGCTTAAATTTTTATTTTAAATTTCCTCCATCAATGTTTCATGTGTCGATGGGTGACGGGGAATGGAGCAGCGGAAGGCAAGGATGAGTCGATGGTGGTTCTTGCCCAGGCAGGAGTGAGGGAAGAACAGACGTGGAGGGAAAAAAGTGAAGGAGATAATTGAAGTGACGGCTCTTACTCCAAGTGTCCAGACTGGTGAAGAAATGGTCAAGGAAGTGGTGACTTTGATAAGTAGCAGAGGCTTAAATGAGGTGGATGTTCAGCCCTCTTCCCCCTAACGAAGTGGAGAGGTTAATTAGTCGGGGGCTGGTGTGGTGGCTTTGTAGACATCTGGGAGCCAAGCTACCTCCAGCTTTCATATGACCCTTGTGCTCATGGTTCAAGGTAGATCACCATCCATCATCCACGTCAAGGGTAAAGGGAGGTTTCCAGTGGCTCTCACATGACATTGGCGTCTTTTTCAATGGCTAAAACTGTGACACGTGGCCACATCTGTGACGACAAGCTATCTAGGAAATGTAGTCTGTACTGTGGCTGGTCATGTACCCAGTGACACACTCAGTTACTGTGGAAGGAAGGGGGGAGTGGGTAGATGGGGACAACAAGTAATTTATGGCAGGTGTGTGGGAGTGAGTGATGGGTTTGATCTTTTCTGTATGAACTATAGTCTTATATTTTGATAAACTTCATTCAGTATTTTAGTCTTCATTTGTTCCTTAGAGGGTCCTCTTTTGGTGATACACTGATATCTTTTCAGTTCTTTCTTCAGTTTGGGGGTTTTATTTGGGGCATCTCAGAATACCCAATGGCTTATATTCTTCGTAGGAACTGAAGTCCTGTCCTAATTTTAACTGATTATACCTGTATTGTAAGCCCACATTTATCTTCTTTGCAGAATACCTCTTGAATTTTTATGCTACCATTTCTCAAGTCAAAGTTTTGAGCACTTGTCAACAGTTTCCAAAGTGGTTTTCTGTTAACAGTGATGCTTTTCCTTATTGATTCAGCCCACTTACCTCTCACTCGTCATATCCCTGCAACTACCGAGTCTTCTTCCCCAGGAACCAGCAGGAACCAGCAGTCCTTTATGTTCTTTCTCCTCATTTCCTCCACAGGCCCCTTTGGTTCAGCTTTGACTCTTCATGCAGGCTCAGCTGCAAAGCCATCCCCCCCCCCCCCCCCCCCGTGCCTCCCAGCCTCCTCAGAAGCGGGTTTTGTGCCACCCTTCAAGTCAGTCTCATTGCTCAACTTTAGGGTAACTGAAAAGTGTGTCCACTTTCCTTACTAACAATTATTGCTGCTGGATTATACCTGGGCCCTTTGCTGCACAATCCATGTATTTATCTGTTTATTCTCTCGGACGTTTCCCATAATGGCTAGTCCACGTCTTCTCCAGGCTTCCAAGTCTGGGTCAAACCAGCCCGACCCTCATTCTTATAATCGAACTCTGATCTCTCACTTAATGAGGAATGTTGATATTATCCTATATAATAAAAGGCTAATATGCAAATTGTCCTCTTGACTGGGAGTTTGACCAGGGGGCGGGGCCGGCTGACCAACTGCCTGCAGCCCCTCTCCCCAGCTGGACCCCCCCCCCCAACCCCCATCGGGGCGGGCTGGCTGGAACCCACCCATGCACAAATTCGTGCACCAGGCCTCTAGTCTGATATAAATCGCTCATTTGTCATCCTCACTTGCCTAGGGTCCAATTCTCTCTTTTCCTAGACCCAGGTAGAGAGAGCCCTTCTACTCTTGGGGATCAGTCCTTCCAACAATGTTTACCCCTTTCTGATTGTGGAACATCCTGAGTTCTACAGACAACACCCATCTTTCCTGCTTGTTTTCTCTCTCCTTTGAATGTGCTCAGATTTTTCCAGTCTTTGGTTTGTTGAATGTCACCTCCCTGTCGGACTTTTGTCATCTCCTCATTCCATCCGCATAATAATATGCTTCACATTTTTGTTTGACTCGCTCTTCCAAGTCCTTAAATATATTAATGTGAAATTAAGACAACCACAAATGGAAAATTCTACCACTTTTCATACATAGAAGAAAAGCCTTAGAATAAACGCCAGGGGGGTAAACAGTATTATGGAGACCTTGCTTCCCCAAGCTCTGCTCTCTGTTTGTTGAAAAGGGGGCTTTGCCAGCCCTAGGAAAGTGTTGAAGACGGGTTAGCACCAAACTGCGACTTTGTGTCTGACTTTATCTGGGGGCTTGAAAGGGATTCAAAACAGGATGACTTTCTCCCAGTCTCTGTTAACTCACAGAGCAGTGCTTCTCAGCATGGGGCATGCATCCAGGTCAACTGGGGGCCTGGACGAAGGGCGGCTCAGCAGGCTGGGGTGGGCCTGAGACTTGGCGTTGCTGATGCGGTCCCAGGTGGTGCTGATACTGCTGGTTCCCGGCCACACTTGCAGGTGTTGAGTTTAGGGAGAGACCATTTATACGTTTGCACCTTTGTCTGACTCTGTGGACCTTCTCTAACATGTTTCTGAACAGCTTCTCAAACAAGAAATCTTTGCCTGGAGTTCCACCTCTTCCCCACCCTGGCCCTCCTTAGCACCTTGCAGTCTATTTCTATTCCCTGTTAGGTCACTGAACATATGATTCCTCCTCTCCAGAGAGCTCTGTTTCGCCAGATGAGACTTCATTCGTCCTAGGATCTGGGATGGCTACCTTAGGCCCGGTACTGCTCTAAGCACCACGGTCATGCTTTTCTGATGACTCCTGGAAACCCCCTATCTCTACCCTTTCACCTCCACCTCCCCTCCCCACCTCCCATGTCCCTGGTCCCCTAACACTGTGTATTTGGATGCTTCGATGGCTTTCGCTCTGTCATGGTGTCTGCCTCTTTCCTTCCTCGTCCCAGCCATTGGGAATGTCCTCCCAAAGCTTGGCTCTTGCCTCTGTATCCCCCCCGTACCCCCCCCCCCAACTTTACATGTGGATCTTGTTTTCTGCCTTCAGCTGTCCCCCCTATGGGTTTGTATCAGTTATCTATCGCCGTGTAACAAATTAAACTCTGTGGCTTAAAACAAAAAAAGAACATATTTGCACCCGGTTCTGCAAGTTCCTTGTGTGTTTCCAGTCTGTTGTGAGCTCTCTAGGAGGCTTTGCTCCTGGAGCTTGGCTGGCTGTCAGCTGGGTCCCCTCTCTCCTGCGTGTCCTCCCTCACCTCTGTATGCCAAGGCGCGCGCAAGAGCTCTCGTGGTGGCAGCATGCTGAGCAGTGCTCAAGAGCCCTTGAGCGCAGTCTAAGAAGGGTCACCCGTTCCTCCTACCACATTGTGCTGCCCAGAGCAAGTCACAAGAACAGCCCAGATTCAAGGGGAGAGGAAGTGGGTTCCGTTTCTCGAAGGGAGAGGAGCTGCAAAATCACCTTACAAAGGGGCCTGGGTGCAGGGAGTTAGGGAGAATCGCGGCCCTTTTTGCAGTCTACCCCACGGCCTCCAGTTTTTGTCTCCGGCTTGATCTGCGTTTCTCCTCTCCTCTACGGCAGCTCGCTCCACAGCGTAGCCCCACTGTGCTGTCTGCCATCAGTTCAAGCCCAACATAAGCCTTATGGCAACATGCATTGCTTCTACCTTCAAAGTTCCCCATCATATTTTTACCATTTATCTCGGTGCCTTCATCAATTCCAGATGCAGAAGAAAAATTAATTTTGATGACTTGGCTTCTTTTATTCCCTTAGGTCAATGAAATACAGCATAGAGAATGTAGTCCATAATAATATTGTAATAATTCTGTAGGGTACCAGGTAGGTACTGGAAATATCGGGGGGGGGGGATGCTGTAAAGTATATGATTGTCTAACCACTATTCTGTACATCTG
Organism: Myotis myotis; assembly: GCF_014108235.1. NCBI lineage: Eukaryota > Metazoa > Chordata > Mammalia > Chiroptera > Vespertilionidae > Myotis > Myotis myotis. The sequence continues at coordinate 40,154,308 of NW_023416323.1, forward strand.
AAACTAATACAAAATAGTATTGAATGTCAACTGGAATTGAAAAATAAAGTAGAAACAAAAAAAGCCATTTGGTAACTGTCCAAGATGTTAGGATATAAATTCCTATGTGCTGGTCCTATTGGCTTTAGTATACTATTCTTAATTCTATGTTCTTTGCTTCGATTCTTATAAATTCTTACCCTCTTCTTAGAGTCAAATTTACTTTCGAGAGAGAGTCAGTCACCCTCAGTTTCTGTAGAGAAAAGCAGCTTATGAATAAATACTTTAAGTACTTGCAAGTGCAATGAATATGTTTGTATAGTGTCAAGGATACTTTGCATATCTTTCTACAAGAGAAATTTCCACATTGAAGTGTATGTGTTGCGTCAGTATTATAAAGCTAAAAAACAAACTCTTACCTCTCCCTCCCCCCCTTTTTTATAGGGATGAATATAATTCTCAATTTAAAGCACTAGCTACAATTTGTCACTTATAGGATATTTCCCCCGGAATTATGGAATCTATTGAAATAGTGCAAATAGGGAAATTGCTATACTCCCTGAGCCTTTAAATACTGTTTGAACTCTTCGTTTATTAAAATAGTAGGAATTTGTGAAAGTTCACATCATGCCGTAGTCAGCATTTATTCTAGCGAAGATGTGGTTTGAATGTCACCTGACGACTGTCCTAAGATTCACTGGGCGTTGGGGGTCCTTTGAATGGGACCAGTTGTCCAGTGTTGAGTGGTTCACACGTGTATCCCATGACTCGGTCCCCACGTGCATCCCATGACCCAGTCCACACATGCATCCCGTGACCCGGTCCCCACGTGCATCCCGTGATCTGCAAGTTGGCTCCCTGCGGTTGGAAGAGTGTCTGCACTCGCCCAGGACGTGGCCCTCTGAGAAAGCACTGTCTGGTGCGGGCTCGAACCCTGCCCTGATGGAGAGAGGCAGTGAGCACCTGCACAGCCCGCCACCCCTTTAGATCGCTTTGAGGTGACCCGTGGCAGTGCCGATGTACTTCACCATTGTTGGGGGGGTGGTGAGGGGACCCTGATTTGTTTCACCGGCTCCCTGAAAGGCAGAAAACTTGATTGTGGTAACTTTGGAAAGCAGCCTGCCTCCTTCCAACTCAGGCGGTTGTTGGTTCTGTTTACCTAAGGTGTAGACTGTAGACTCAAGAGGCCCCAGGGGTTTCAGCGGCTCCAAGTAGCCAGCAGTTGGGAGGCAGAGCCCCGTGCGAACCCCTTTCCGCCACTTCCTGGGGTGTTGTGTGCGCCATCTCTCCAGCGGGGACTCTGTTCTGCTGGGTGCCGGGTAGGCATGGTGAGCGACACAGGTAAAGCTTACAAACCCAACCACAGCGTGGGATTGTTGTGTCTAACGAAGAAGCTGGGAATAGTCATAGCATTTACAGCACAGGGCGGTTGTCAGTATTGACTGTGGCTCTGGCTACATGAGGCACTTTGTTCATGTTGGCTCTTGTCACCATTGGATTTCCATCCTGAGCTCAGGTGAACCGCTTCACACGTGGACAGATTGCGGAACGGAGACTGTGGGAGGAGAATCTTCCCTCGGGATTTCCTGATATTTTAGCAGAACCGCCAGGAGGACCTCACACCTGGAGCGCTGATGCTTGGGGCGCTGCTCTTGCCTTGTACCCCGAGCGGGGTTTCCAGCCTCGGCGCGATCGAGGTTTTGGGGCGGCTCATGCTCTGTTGTGGGGCTTCCCTGTGCACGATGGGATGCTTCGGGGCATCCCTGGCTTCAACCCACTGGAGGCCGGTGGCCCCCCCAGTTCCGACAACCCAAAATGTCTGCAGACATCTCCAAGTGTTCCCTGGTCGGGGAGAAGGGGGCAGATCACCCCTGGTTGAGAGCCAATGGCTGGAGGAATATTTTGGAAAACGTTCCGGTTGTGTCATTTAGAAAGTGCTAGCGGGGACGAGTTCCTCCTTTGTTACAAAGGGCACCTGCCTAAATATAGGGCAGCTCTCTCTCTGGGGCTGCAGAGCTAAAAGGAGCCTCCGTCGCGTTCCTCAGAAGAGCTAAGAAGGCCAGCATCGCTTCAGAGGAGGTGGTCGCCGGGAAGGAGGCTTCTGGACCAAGAGAAAGAAGCGCCTTTCTTGTCACCTGCCAACTCTTTTCTTCTTCTCTCTCTTTCTGTTGGGCGGTCTCTCTGGGTTCATAAAAATATTTTTAGAATGTACAAAGCGGTGTGACTTTGGTGGGTGGAGGAGAAGGGGTCTGTGCTCGCTAGAGGGAAGGATTGTCCATGAACCGGGGAACTGGCTCAGCGAGGGGCCCACCTGTGTCTCTCGGTGCCGGGACCAAGGCGGGCACAAAGGTTTTTGGGATGAATTGTTGAAACATCACCGGTGCCGGGCAGTGATTGGTGTCAGAGGAATAGATGGGACCTGGGAGTTAGGGTTTGTGTGTCCTCTTCCCTTTCTTCTGAGGTCGTGGGGCCTGCTCACGATGCTTTCATGGGCTTGGTTGTTCTCAGTATAGCTGCTAGTTATTACTATATTTTTTAAGTCTTGGGGTCACGTGAACCCCAAGCTCAGAAATCCTTTCTTCATTCATGCGTTCCTCACATCTCTATGCAGCGGCTGCCGTGTAGAAGTGGAAGGTATCGCTCTGGCTTTCCAGACTGTTTAGTTTGTGGCTCGGTCAGTCCCCAACCCTGAGCCTGGCGTGTGGGAACATCTCAGCCCCTGCATAACTGGTTGCACCATTTTATGCCAATATTCAGTGTCCTTTGCTTAACGACGGTACATAGGTTGATTACTTGACAACTTTCTTGGACGATTGGCAGGATATCCTAAGGAAGCCTGTGGCAACGTGTTTAGAAAGAGCAATTCCAAGAAAGTGGACTGTGGTGGCCAGCAGCAAATCTCAAAGCCTACCTGGCGGGTCTTTCCCAAAGCGCTTGTCAGGAGTCCCGTCCCTCCCCTCGCTGCCACGCCTGCACTTCCCAAAGGGGAGGGGGCACTGCCTGGGACAACAATGTCCCCTCTCTGGGCTCTGATCCGGGTTTTATTGTCAGGAAATCCCTCTTTTCAGGGACTTCATTGTCTGCATCCTCTAACCAGTCCTCCTGCCCCCTCCCTCCCACCCCCCAACCCCTGCCAGCCAAGGATTTCAAGGCTTTATGGAAATGAAAAGTTGCTCTTCTTCACACACACACACACACACACACACACACACACACACACAGATGGGGGGAGATAAAGTGATTAGCACTTGTTTTGTTGGGGAATCCATCCGAACTCGCATCCTTGAACACTCATTGGGCTTGTCGGGAGGGTAATCTCTTGCAGAAACATGGGGCCGAATTGGCCGGTTCATTATGTATGTAAGTCTGCTCAAGAATGCTTAATTCACGGAGCCCTCATCTCCAGGCTCCATAATCTCCTGCCTTGGCCATTCTGTTCTCTGTGAGTCTCTGCAACTCATTTCTCTCCTGTTTATTGAATCTTTCCCTGGACGTTTCAGGCTCGGCGGAATCTCAATGAATAGATTTGGAGGGGGGGGGGGGGAATACCACACTCTTCCCGTTGGTGGTTGGTGACTGGGTTGTGCTGGGGGCGATTAAACTCGAGGAACGATGCATGTAGGCAGGAAAGCGGGAGGCGGCTTAAGCCAATGGGAATGTTGGGGGATGTCTGAGAGGCGGTGGGAAATGCTTGCAAAGAGTCGCTCCCTTGGACCACAGGGGCAGTTCTCAGAGAGCCAATTCTGGAAGATCTAAGTGACAGCAAGTGAGCGGACCAGACCGATGTTTTCACTGTTTAAAGACAGGAACCGGTCGTTCCACTGTGGGTATCTTTCAATGGGATGCATTGTGCAATTTTCCCGTTTCTCTTGGGTTCTGGAAGGGTGTGTGTGTGTGTGTGTGTGTGTGTGTGTGTGTGTGTGTGTGTGTACCTGCCTCTTGGGACTCAGATGGATGTCCCAGAGCGGGGAAACGGGGGGGGCGTGAGAAAGGGCCGTTCTTTAGTTACTGCCTTTGTGCTTCATGCCCCCGCCATCTCGGATGGCACAGAAGCAGTGAGATACCTTCATAAATGCTTGAGGGTAGCCACTGAGTTGAAATGAGAGTTTGCGTCTGTAGGTAGGTGCTGGTGAAGTTGCCGCTGGCAGGAGGCATGCTTCTTAGCAAGTGGCCCGGGGCCTGAAGTAGGACTTGATTTATCATTTTTAGTTCGTATGTGCTCTACTGTCTTAGTCAGTTAGGGAGGGGCTCTGGACTCCACATAAGTTTTCTTTCCACTTCTTTCCCAGTAGGCGGGCTTCAGGGAAAAGGATGAAAGAAAAAAGATGAACAACCCGTAGACTTCTTCAAGGGGAGGGACCCTTTCATTATTACAAATACATGAATAGCGCCCTCCCCCAGTCAACCACCTTTGCATTCTTCAGAAAGATCTCGCATTATCTTATTTACTATGTCCAACCAGGGGCCATGCAGTCAGTACCTACAAAGCATGGAGTGGTCAGGTTCTGCAACTTTTATTTACTTTTTAAAACCACCCTCACACCTTTATCTCCCCTCAAATGTCTTGCCTTTTAGAGTTTTGAAACCAGAATAAAACAGAGAAGATTAAAAAAAATAATTCTCTCTTCAAAAATAAGCTTGTTTGGGAATGTTTACCTCAACAGAAGAACATCAGGGTGGAGGTGCCATAGAGAGGCAGAAAACGGGGTCTCAGACAGGAGCACTCAGGCCGGCCTGGAAAAGGCCTGGCTTGTCCCGCTGTAGGCTCTGGGCCTTACCTTGTTAGGTGCTTTTAAGCTCAGCCTGCACCAAAGGTCTTGCTTGGATGGCTGGTGGGGAAGGTGGCTGGAACTGGTGTGAGGGCTGCCTGGGCGGGGAGGAGGGTGGCCCTGTGCTTGGGGCGGGAGTTGAGTCGCTGGAAGAGCATGGGATGCTCTTTTCCTTTATGGCATGTGCAGCGAAGTCTTCTGAAATCTCATTAAGAGACTTTGTAATCATGTCCACGTCTCCGGGGTGATTTGAAACCATTTGCATTTCCTGCTCCCTCCATGTAAATCATAGTAATTTTAGGAAGAAAGAATTGCAAACATCTAAAAACTTCATTGGAATTCATTTCTCAGGTTCCATCTTTAAGACATCCCTTTCTTTCAGGCCATCTAATGTCTTACCCGAGTAATTTTTTAAAATGGAAACAGACCTGTGTAGGCCCTATTGGATTCAGTGAATTATTAAATTTCCCATCTTTCAGGGGGTTTTTTGGTTTTTTTTTTTCCATAGTTCAAGATAATGTTTTTTTAATACTACATGCAGAATTCCAGAGATTCATAATAGCTTGTGACATCTTAATGTCCACAGTGACATTCCACTGGTCATAACCAACATGATAAACAGCTCCGTACTCTGCGGCGACACAGCCACCAAGTGAAATGCGGGCAGATGCCAACGGTCCCTCACTCCTATGAATAATGTTTCAGCTCCTGCATGTTAATTTTGAAGAAAACACATGTTTCAATTTAGTGCTTATGCCTTCAATTCCTAGTCCTTTTATTCTTCCAGGAAAAAAAAAATCAAGCAGCTATACTTTAAATGAATTTAATGAACTGCAAAAACTGACATTTTCACTATAAAAGTCACACTTCATTTAATGAGTAGTTAAATATTGATGCTATATTAAAATACAGGCAGAATAAAAATGGCACAGTGGAGTTCAAAATAGGAATTCAGGGTTCTTTTAGGTTGAAAATTTCATGAACTGAAAAAAAAAACCAACAACACACCAGTATTGTTCATCAGAATGTCTACATAAACACAAATAATTCTGGGGAAATAGCCTATTAGCCTACAGTACATAAATCCCAGCAGATGACCGAAGTTAGTCTTTCTTTCCACTGGTAGCTTCTATGTCATTCTCTGTGGCCAGAGGACCCCATGAAGTGAAATGTGTTTCCTGTCTTTAATGAGAAAGGTGCTGACATGATGGGAATGGAGCCTGATTGGTGTGGCTCAGTGGTTGAGGATCAACCTATGAACCAGGAGGTCAGGGTTCCATTCCCAGTCAGGGCACAGGCCCGTGTTGCGGGCTGGATCGCCAGTGTGGGGCGTGCAGGAGGCAGCTGATCCATGGTTCTGATCTCTCATCATTGATGTTTCTCTCTCTCTCTCCTTCTCCCTTCTTCTCTGAAATCAAAAATATATTTTAAAAAAATGATAGGGGTGGGATCCAGTTTTGTTGAACTGACTGACTTGGATATGAAGTAAACAACCAGTGTATGTCGATAGCTATTCTAGAAAAGTAATTGAGCTGGGGCCTATTCATGCCGTGAGTCCGCTGTTCTCCAGCGGCTCTGATTCATTCATAGTCAAAGTCAAGGCCATATGAAGTCCTACACAGAGCCTTAGCGTGGAGGCCTCCATGATCTCCTTGATCTTGTCTCCTCCCACAACACGCCTGTGTCCTTGTCACCACCAGGCATACTCCCGCCACAGGGCCTTGGTTTCTCGACCCCAAGCTTTTTCTTCAGATATTTTCCTGTCTCACTTCCTCATTTTCTTAAGATCTCTCCTCCATAGTCTCTTTTTCTCAGGAAGGTGTTTAGGACCATCCTACCTAAAATAAAGCCATCTTCCCTTTCCCTGATAGTCTTCATTCCCTTCCCTGCTGTGTTTTTCTCCCAGCGCTTGGTCTTAAAATACACTGTTTTACAGATTGCCTGTCTCTGCTCGAACAGAACCTGGTGAGGGCAGAGATTTTTGTCTCTGTTCTTCATTGTTTCATCCCTGTTGACCAGAACTGTGCTGGCTAGTTTGAGAAGTATTTCCGGAATGCACAAATGAATAGAAGAAAGTGTTTTGTGGTTGGTTTTTTTTAGACAAAAGTGAAGTTTTCAAGGGAGATGTTCCCCGTGGTAGTTGGAAATGAGGAACAGAATATCAGGAGAGACACCTAGAATGTAGATTTGGGAGCCACCTGCATGAATAGTGCGAGCAACTAATTCCGTGTTTCCTGGGACTCTCCCAGTGTTTTTTTTTTTAAAGTATGTTTTTATTGATTTCAGAGAAGAAGAGAGGGAGAGAGAGAGAGAGAGAGAAACATCAGTGATGAGAGGGAATCATTGATGGGCTGTCTCCTGCATGCCCCACACTGGGGATGGAGCCTGAAACCCTGGAATGTGTCCTGACCGGGAATTAAACCATGACCTCCTGGATCATACATAGGTCAAAGCTCAACCAATGAGCCACACTGGCCAGGAGGGAAGCTTCTAGTTTTAACATGAAAGACCCGTGTCCTGGGAACCCCCTCCATCTCCACAAACTCGGATGATTGGTCACCCTCTGCAGAGAGAATGTACTTGAAGGTTGTGGAGTTCGCAGGAGGACAGACGCTCACAAACCCAGGTTCATAGAGACCAGGAAGGTGAATGTAACTTAGGCCTCTCTATAGGGTGGTTGCAATTTCTCACGGGCCAACTGTAGCTCAGGAATTGTAGACCAGTGTTGTCTGAGCTCCAGAATTTTCAAGGGGAACCAGACATTTTGGTTTTGTAATGTTTTCAATTTTTAAATGTTGGCGACTTATTCACAACTATCTCAGGATTGTGTGTGGCCTGTAGGCTGTCTATGTTGGCTGAAGTGGACCTGGGCTTCCTCCTCTTAGGGAGACAAGGCCTATGAACATTAATTTTAAGTCCTAAATGAAGAAGATAGTCATTAGATGTCTTTAATGTTTGGAGGCAAGAAATATTATTGTTAGCTGTAGGTCAAGGTCTTATGTAACTTACATGGGATGGTATTGATATCTGTGGAATATCGCCAGGAATGATTCTAAGTGTGTGAATACATTGAATACACTTTATGTGTATGAATACATTTAATCCTCAGCAGCTCTGTAAGGTCAGTACTGCTGGTGTTCCAATGTACCAAAGACGCATTAGATTAACTGACTCATTCAAGGTCACAGGCCAGGAGGTGATAGGTCTGGGATTTAAATCCAACAGCCTGGTTCTGGGGCCTGTGCTCCTTGCCTGCCTGCCTCTCAGATGTGAATGCGCATCCGAGTCACCCGGAGGACTTGTTAAAATCTAGGTTGCGGGGCCCCACACCCAGAATTTCTGATTCAACGTGAGTCTCACCATCCCAAGGCCGCTGGAGGGGATGGGAACCAGTGGGTAGAACGTACCTCCCTCCTTGGAGCTGTGTCCACGCAGGTGATCTCTGATGTCAGACTTGCCTACTCTGGTGATGACAGTGTCTTCTGCCTGGGCAGCCGTAGACAAACGCATGGCTTTAATAAGCAATAACATGGGTTTTGTGGAATAGGAAGCACTTCCTGGACCCCTGTAGTCCCACACAACTTAAGTGTCTTTTCAGTTGCATCCCGAAGACCTCTGTATTTCCAAGTGACCCACAGAGAAACTGGGTCTGGCCAGGGGCAGGAGCAGACAGGATGGTGAGTTGGTGTAGGACTAGAGGAAGTCAATGGTGAGGGGCTTCTGGGATGTGTGTGGATTGTTAGCTACAAAGATAGGTCATTAAACCACATTGAGTCCCTTGAAAGCATTTCAGGTCTCCTTCCCTTTCAGGTCTCCCCACATCAGTGAGAAAAATCTCAGTTGGGTGCCAATATGTCTTTAACACTTAATGCTTGCTTATCTCTTTTCTACAGAGGGATTGAGAGAGGGAGAGAGGAAAGGAAGAGGGAGGGATTCAGGGAGGGAGAGAATGCAGGACTCAATGTCAAACTCTTCTATAGCTAGTAGCTTGCTAGAATTAGTTAGATTATTTTGCTATTATTGTATTTCTTTTGGTGATTATATTCTATGTATGTCAAGGAATCCTGCGTTTTCCACTTATGATGTAAAGGTTCGTTTTGTTAATATAAAGCACAATTTTTTTTTTTCTTATTTCAATGACCAAACTTAAAGAGAAAAGTTTACGATACCTTATCCATACTTCCCAAATTCTAAAAGTTCTAGAAAACAAAGTTAAATAAGTCGATAGCAATCCACTTGCAGCAAAACCTGAACGTCCTGAACAATGTGAGGCTTTTTCTGTCCTCTGTGTATCTCCCTTTGTGGGACATTCAGACTTTTCCCTGTGGAGATGTGTATGTGTTTGATTATGGGGTGCTGCCCTGGGCCACGGGAGCTGTTATGTAAGGGATGGGACATGCACCGTATAACTTCTCTAAATCTGAAAAACTCAACTGCAAAACACACCTGGTCCCAAGATCTTGGCTAAGGAAGAGTGTGGACCTTCTTTCCCTGGCAGATTTCAGCAAGGTGGCGCACAAGTCACTGAAAGTCGCAGGCGCAACCCAGGGTGGAGAGCTGTCATTTGAGGTGAGCACGTGGCCATGCAGGGAGCATACGTAGCATCTAATGGACAACTGCAGTGGCTGCATCCCTGTCATAACTGTATTTTGTGTAACATAAGGTGCTGGTCCTGCTGCTAAGTCTGATCTCTTAAAATAAAAGCTTTGCAGGAAAGTGGTAGTGTAAGAAAGGACACACTTGGATTGGAAAACTTAAGATATTCAATCAAGAGCTCGTTTTGATTTTTCAAATCTTATTTTAATTGAATTTATGGGGTGACATTAGTTCACAAAACCAAATGGGTTTCAAGTGTACAACCCAATAAGGCACCATCTGCACACTGCATCGTGCGTTCATTCCCCAAGCAAAGTCTCCTACTGTCCCGTTTCTCAAATATAAACATTTTTTGCTAATTCTTTCACCTTCTTTCATCCAGTCCCCCGACCTCTCTCCCCTCTGACAGCTGTCGGTCTGTTCCATGTCTCCATGCCCAAGAGCCCGTTTTTAAATGGATTTAGAGATAGTATCTCAGGGTTTTAAAAACATACACTAATTACTCTTACAGATCTGCTTTCTATATTTGGGTTTTATAGACTGGCACCCATAAAATCGGGCGTATCTGACATGCGACGCCTGCATTTACATTCCAGTTTCTGTCGTCTGTGGGGACATGGTATGTGTAGGCATGGCTGGTGTTACTAGTGACGCCTGTCTTCTCAGTGTGAAAAATGGCCGATTGCCCAACTCTGAGACCCCTTCCTTATCTTGTTGAGGTAGGAATCTCTTCTTTCCCCCAATCCCGTCCAGCGGAGGGACTGCAGAGCCAGAAGAGGCAGAGGAGAAAGACTCAGTTGCTCACAGAAGGTATAGTGAGGGGCCAGCCCTGCTCAGGGAGCGGCCACCTGGATGATGACCTGGGAGTCAGACCTGAGTTTCTGGTGAGGTTGCACATGGTGGCCCAACTCACCCTGCATTTTATCAGTGTGTGTGATGAAGGGACTAGCTCTCACCTTTCTCGTTTGCATATGATGAAAGGGGTTGGGAAGCAGGAGGTGTAGATTTCAACACCACATGCACGAGCTGATGAAGGTGTCCTGGGCTTGCAACAGTTTGTAGCCTCCGACATATGTGTAGATGGTTTGGCCCATGCATCTGTCTGGGACAGTTAGTGCTGGGAAAGCTTGGCTTTCCGGGCTTTGAGTGATACTGTTTCCCTTTGATCTTCTTGACAAGAGTTGTCCCCAAAGTCATCTGCAGGGTGAGGGAGGATGTCCTGATAGGGGACACTGTCCTGTCTGTTTTCTTCCAGCATCTATACCCAGGCTCCTTCGTCATTGTTCTTTGTGTTTACACTCAAGTGTAAATTTGGGTAGGAAAAAAAAGGAAATGATTTATTCAACCACAGAATATAAATGATCATTGGAATAGGATTCAAGTCGGAAACATCCCATCCTAGTGGAGAATGTTTGGAAAAGCGGTTCCTTGGTCTTCACACTGAGGAATCTGTGAAGTAAAGTGATTGTTTTTTATTTATATAAAAACAATTGGGGACACGAAGCCCCTAATTCTAAATTACTGTGAGCTGCTCTTCCCTTCTGTGCCGTATTGGATAGTTGTTTTTTTTCAAAGTAAATGTAGATATTTTTTTTTTTTTTATTTTTTTATTTTTTATTTTTTTTATTTTTTTATTTTATTTAAGTCTTTATTGTTCAGATTATTACATTTGTTCCTCTTTTCTTTCCCCCCATAACTCCCCTCATCCCAGTTCCTGCCCCACCCTCCGCCCTCACTCCCCACCCACTGTCCTCATCCATAGGTGCACGATTTTTGTCCAGTCTCTTCCCGCATCTCCCACACCCCTTTCCCCCCCAGGAATAGTCAGTCCATTCCCTTTCTATGTCCCTGATTCTATTATAATCAACAGTTCATTCTGTTCATCAGATTATTTATTCACTTGATTCTTAGATTCACTTGTTGATAGATGCATATTTGTTGTTCATAATTTGTATCTTTACCTTTTTCTTCCTCTTCCTCTTCTTAAAGGATACCTTTCAGCATTTCATATAATCCTGGTTTGGTGGTGATGAACTCCTTTAGCTTTTCCTTATCTGTGAAGCTCTTTATCTGACCTTCAATTCTGAATGATAGCTTTGCTGGATAAAGTAATCTTGGTTGTAGGTTCTTGGTATTCATCACTTTGAATATTTCTTGCCACTCCCTTCTGGCCTGCAAAGTTTCTGTTGAGAAATCAGCTGACAGTCGTATGGGTATTCCCTTGTAGGTAACTGAGTTTCTTTCTCTTGCTGTTTTTAAGATTCTCTCTTTATCTTTTGCTCTTGGCATTTTAATTATGATGTGTCTTGGTGTGGTCCTCTTTGGATTCCTTTTGTTTGGGGTTCTCCGCGCTTCTTGGACCTGTAAGTCCATTTCTTTCACCAGGTGGGGGAAGTTTTCTGTCATTATTTCTTCAAATAGGTTTTCAATATCTTGCTCTCTCTCATCTTCTGGCACCCCTATAATTCTGATGTTGGTACGCTTGAAGCTGTCCCAGAGGCTCCTTACACTATGCTCGCATTTTTGGATTCTTTTTTCATTTTGCTTTTCCGGTTGGGTGTTTTTTGCTTCCTCGCATTTCAAATCATTGACTAGATTCTTGCGCTCCTCTGGTCTGCTGTCGGGAATCTGTATAATATTCGTTATTTCAGTCCGTGTATGCTTAATTTCTAGTTGGTTCCCCAATATAAGATCGAGGGTCTTATTAGTTTTCTTGTAGATCTCATTAAGTTTATCGGCGGCTTCTAAACAGTTCTTGAGAGACCTTAAAAGTGTGGTTCTGAACTCTATATCTTCCATTGACAATTTTGTCCTGTTTCTTTGTCTCCGCATTTTGTTATGCTTCCTTGGTGCACCCCCTAGTGGTCTTTGTTCGCAGTCTTATAGTTAAATCTTGATTGTTGTAGCTAATTCCAGGGAGGGTTTGACCTCCAGGCCAAGTGGCTATGAGAATCAGCTGTGTCAGCAGTGAGAGAACTTCTGTCCTCTAGGGAGGTGCTAATCTAGCCTTTGCCTGAGGCTATCCGGCAAAAGCCTCTGTGCAGGGCTTGGGCGGGGCGGGTCGAACAGGATCAACAGGGTGGGCAGGAGAGAGCAGTTATGGCGGCTCTCAGTCCTGTCCCCAGGGGCTCTGCCTCTCTGAGTCCCAGCACCCGCTGCAAAGCTCAGAGAGAAAGCTGCACTCGCTCTGACCGAAGCCAGACAGTCCCGCTTCTCCCGTTTGAGTCTGGGTCCCTAAAGACTCGCCTGGATCTGGAGCTCAGAGTCTGGGACTCCCTCCCGATTGAAAACGCCAACCGCGCCCTCCGCCGCCAGCCCGCTCCGCGCACTCCGCACCTCAGAATTTGACTTCAGCACTGCGCCTCCTCTGAGTGTCCGTATGCGTTTCTCTTTCCTCCTAGTTGTAGGACTTCCACTCAGCCAGCGTTCCTGTGGTTCTGGGTGATGTCCCTTCCGTTTTTTGGTTTCACTTTTGAAGTAGTTGTTCAAAGCAGCAAACTCCGGCGTTAACCTATGCCGCCATCTTGGTTCTCAGTAAATGTAGATATTTAAGAACTATGTTGCTGCCGATTTCTTGTAAATATTAGAATGCTGTACGGCAGCAGTTCTCAACCTGTGGGTCGCGGCCCCTTTGGCGGTCGAACGACCCTTTCACAGGGGTCGCCTAAGACCATCCTGCATATCAGATTCATCACAGTAGCAACATTACAGTTATGAAGTAGCAATGAAAATAATGTTATGGTTGGGTCACAACATGAGGAACTGTATTTAAAGGGCCAGAAGGTTGAGAACCACTGCTGCACGGGACTATTGATAGGAAAGCGGCTTAGGACTGACACCATTAGCAGTGAGGTAGAGAAGATGTTTTATTAAATACTAATTTCATATGTTATTTAACAAGCAGCCAGCTTTGAACACATTAATCTCTCTTTTTAATTCAAGGTTGATGGTCTGGGTCTTACATATTGTATCCCCGAATAGGCCATTCAATAACTATGCAAAATATCTATTTCTCCCCTGGGTATGTGCGCTTTGATATTTTCTGATCCTTATTAAATTTAAACAGGATCAAATTTATACAGCTCCGGCAGAGATTTATTAAAAGACACTGGGCGGCCAGCTTGTGGGAGCGCAGTGTACTGTAATAACATATGCCTTTTACCAGAGAATAGTAATTATTGAGGCTCAAATAAATCTGTAGGCGGTTAAGTATATATGGAAAAGATATCAATTGCAGTTCTTCAGAAACGCGCCTGAAATATTATTTGAAGATGTGTGACTGAGCAAAGTAACAAGCCCCATCCTTTTAGACTCTAAATATTTAGCCATCTTCGAAAGGCAGGTTTTGGGGGGGATGTTTTAAATTCCGAGGCGGGGGGGACTCAGCATGATCAGAAATGTGACATGTGTTGCAGCACACTCCATCTGTGGAGGCACCTGTGTTGTACTTTGCCTCTCTTTTTATTAAGTAGAATGGAAAGCACACGTATCACACAGTTTGCAGAACCTTTTTTTATTTTATTTGAAGCAGACATTTGGGTTTCCTTTGCTTGGGGTTTGGGAGAAGGATTGCAGGTGGACTAAATAGAGCCCCTTTTCCAGACTCGTCGTAGTTTATGTTTTTCAAATCCTGTTTTGTCCTGAATGTTGTGTTTTCCTACATTATCTTCAAAGCGGTCTTGGTGTCTTGAATCTAATTGAAAAGATGGCCTTTTTCCCCAACTTATCAATTTTTCTCGGTGTGATGGCATCGTTGGGGGGAGGAGGGTTAGGATTTTAAATACTGAACATGTAGGTAAGGTAGATTACATAGCCCTTCTGTTCTTTCAGAGCCCCCGTGGTTTGAATGCTTTATCCTTCATAAACTATTTAGTATGTTACATTCGTCATTATTAGTGCTTTTGTCTTCTCTCTATTTATAGGCACTCCTGGGGGCTGGCCAGGCCACCACCAAGCAGAAGAGAGTTCTCAGTGAGGTGGGGGGGGGGTTCCCCAACAAATGATCCAGACTTTGCCACTCCCTTCTCCCCCAGAATCTGCATTGCTTTCTCTGCCTAGTTCTTGTATAGAAGCAGGGGTACAGGTGGAGGTGGGCCGTTCCTCTCTCCTGGTCAGAATCTTTGAGTGTCAAGTGAGACTGGCCTGAAGGATGGAATCAAGGGAGGCTTTGAGCGGTGGCACCGAGAGGAAGTGAGTTAAGATATTCCTGGAGATTTCCCAAGGCTGCCCTCCACCAAACGGAGCATTGGAAAGGGGTGGTCAAGGCAGCAGGGAGGGAATCTGGTTTTTTTTTTTTGCTTTGTGGTAGGATATGTAACTTAATTTTTGTACTTGTTGTTTCTTTAACATTTTTTAATAGATTTTTTTTTGAGAGAGAGAGAGAGAGAGAGGGAGAGAAAGAGGAGCACCAATGTGGGAGAGAAACGTCGATTGGCTGCCTCCCAACTGGGGATTGAACCCACAACCTGGGTCTGTGCCCTGACTGGGAATCAAACCCGCCACCTTATGGTGTAGGGGACAACACTTCAGGCAACTGAACCACCTGGCCAGGGGGTTGTATTTATTATTTCTTAACACATAGTAAGCATGTGTATGTGTGTGCTCTCTTGTGCGTGTGCTGTTTTTATAAGAGAATCACTATTTATTCATTCGTTGTAGTGTTATGTTGGGTCATAATTAACATGTGTTTGTACATGAGGCTCTAGGTAGGCACTCTATAAGAATTCTTAGGTGTCATGGTAATCAGGCGCGCACGCGTGTGTGTGTGTGTTGTCAGATTTACTGAGATATTGTTACATATAGTAAGGTTTGCCAATTTTAAGTTCTGACAAATACGTAGTTGTGACAACTCTGCCACGATATGAAGCATTTTCATCACCTCGGGAAGTTTCCTTGTGCCCAGCTTACCCCCAGCCACTGCTCTCTGTCCACGTGAAGTTTATGCATTTATATTTAAGGCAACTGAATTATACTAATAAGTATGTAAATGTTTATATATAACTGTAAGTAAACCTTTAAGACTCACATATATATTTTATAGGTTTTCCATCTTTCTCCCAGTTTTGGTGCTGTCATTATCAGAAAGAGGAAATGCCAGATATTTGAGTAAAAAGTTTACATCAATTATAGTGAAAAGGATTATGCCCCAAACTACTTGTTACTGAGGAAATAAGTGTAATTGGCTGTATTGCCAACTTTTCTCCGCCATTGTTGCTTGTGAATGAGAAAGGTTACTCTGAAAGCTTTTAAGTAATGCATTCAGGTCCCTTTCTCCTGCAAATAAAATTTTTATTTGCATGTCTATTTTTATGCGGGCAAAATATTATAACTTGCCTTTTATAGTGTTGGTTTGATCCACAGTGTACTATAGACCTAGTTCTGGAAAGATGAAAATAGATAAAAATATTAAATGATATGATTTTAAAATCCCAATGTGTTCATCTTCAGTTGGTTTTTCAAAGTATTACATCCATGATCCTGTTGGATATCTGTGTGCAATTTGAAAGTTATTTTACATTTAAGGTCATTTGCAATACTAAGTCTTTGGACCAGATGAGCTCAAATGTCCTTTACAATTTAAAATATATAAATGTTTGAGTTCTTTTTAACAAATGCATGTGTGTATCTGATGTGTGTGTGTGGGTTATGTGTGTATGCAGGTGTGCATATAAAGATTCACACACACACACATGAATTATAAATGGGAAAGAAAATGAAACATCCAAAGCGATTATGCTGTTGCTATCTTAGTTATTGTTTCAGAATATTTATTGTAAAGATAATTAAAATAACATCCTAGAGGTTGATTATGCCAGTTGGAACAGTGAAGAAGGTGGAAAGCTAAGTAACATACTTTTGCTACAGGGATCCTTAATACCAAGAAAAATACTAAAAAAAAAAAAAAGGAAAAAAAATCAGCATAGTCTGTTCTTCCGTTTTACCTCCTTCAAATTTATAGAGTAACATGAACCACTAGCTGCATACATGCCAAGCTCTTAAATGCTGTGCAGTAACAGGGACATTTTTTTAGTGTTGTCAGAACTTTTGTTTGCACCTGGTGTTGCCCTCGATCACTGAATAATGGAGTGATAATGACTGTTATTTTTAAACTAAAGTATAACATCAGGGGAGGATGAGAAACTCTGAAAGCCCAACTCCCCCCAAGGGAGTAGGGAAAAATAGTGTCAAGCATGATGGAACTGTCGAAAGTCCGTGCAGCCAGCTATGCAAACTCAGAGCAGGACTCACGGAACGATTCGTTCTGCAGCTCAGAAAAAAAAGACTCTTTTTATTTCACAAAGATGGAAATTCAAAGGAAAACGAGGAGCATTTGGACACCAATGACCTAGGATGAAGAAACCGTCATAACTAGACAAACACAATCATTCAGGACCAAGGACAGAGGCACCGGCATGCCTCTCCCACTGAAAACCTTTTCCGTGTGTCAACGCTTCATAGCTGTGCTTTTAATTTATCCACTTGCTTCACTCATTCATTCAACAATTACCTATTGAGCATGTACCATGGGACAAAACAAGACAGACCGGAACTTGGCTCTTAGGGGACTTGTCTTCTCTAGGGTTCTTTGACACAGTTAGCTCTTTTCTAAAGTTATACGTTCTTTCTCTCTTTCTAGGGCTTGCCTCCTCCAAAGCGATTGTATCTTCCATCAATACCTCTTAGATGCTCAACCTGCTACCGTATTTTTCCGTGTATAAGATGCCCCCCTGTATAAGAGGTCCCCCCTCTTTTCTAATCCAAAATTAAGAAATCAATATTCTAAACATTTTGCTGGTTGTCCTCTGAAGGCCTTCTTCTTTTTTGGCCCCTTAAGGAGTTGTTCTTCCTGTTTTCTCCACGGTCTGATCATACACTCAGTGGGAGGACGTCCAAATGGTCTCTCTGCAGCTCTGCGTCCATGCTCTCTTGCAGAGCTGATTGCATTCAGTTTGAATTTTGCAGAGTAAGACCATCGCTTACCAGTATTTATCTTCAGGTCCATATAAGGTTTAATACCTGCTTCAGGCCCATATAAGGTTTAATGAACGTAAAGCATCTAGAAAAAGTAGGTGTAAATTCTCTAAGTATTTTTTAATGAATCAAGGTAGAGGGGGATAAATGGAGATGGAAGGAGACTTGGTGTGGCGAACACACCATGCAATGTAAAAATGCTGTATTATAGAACTGTACCCCTGAAACATTTTTCATTTTAGTAACCAATGTCACCCCTAATACATTTAATTAAACATGTTTTAAAAGCAGAAATACATATTCAACTAAAGGTAAAAAAAAAAATAGTGAAGTTCCTTGTTTTAAAAGTTCTACCTTTTAGATTTTTTGCAGTGTTGACTTTTCCATCTCAATTCTAGGTCACTCTGCTTTTGCTCAGTTCTAGAGTTAGTTCTAGAACTGAATAGAAGCAACACAGAAACATCCTGTCGCTTTTATTTTGGAAAAGAACTCACGTTTCCTGAGCTCTTACAGGATCCTCGGTACTTTGCATATATTACCCCATTTTAACCACAAGAGAGCTTGTTTTCAGTGTCTATTCAGTTATTTCTATCTCATCTGGACTTCCGTCGTTTTCACTCATGTCTTTACCCTTGCCACGGTTTTAGTGTATGAATGTTTGGGAAGTATGGGCCTGGTATGTCTATACATGGACTGTACAGAGAGGAAATGCTCACTTGTCGTCTTTGTGATGAATAGAACACAAAATGTTTCTAGAACACAGAGGTAAGATGGTATTTTCTTTTTTCAAAAATATTTCTTTTGGTTATTTATTGATGAGAGAGAGAGAGAGAGAGAGACATTGACATTGATGTGAGAGAGACACATCAATTGATTGCCTCCCGCACACACGTCCCTACTGGGGCCAGGGATGGAACCTGCAACTGTGGTACATGCCCTTGACCGGGAATCGAACCCATGACCCTTCAGTTCCAGGGCTGACGCTCTAACCACTGAGCTAAACCGGCCACGGTGGGGTTAATTATTCTTTTTGCTTACCTTTCTCACAGCAGTGGGTTCTCTAGTCCCTTCCTGTCCATGCTGAAGCCATCCTGCTCCCTGGCATTCACGTGCGGAAGCTAGCTTCGATTTCACTTGTTGCTTTTTTTCTCTTACATGCCAGGCACCTTCCTGGCTCGGGGCTTTGACACTTGTTCCTTCTTCTGCAGGGAATGCTTTCCCCGGCTCCTGGGAAGCATCTCAGGATCGGTTACATCTCAGCTCAAAAATGTCCCCTCCTCTGAGGAGCCTTCCTGCTTCCCCTCTCAAAAGCATCCTTCCCACCCCGTTATTTTAAGGAACATAATCTTATTTTATTTTCTTCCTCTGAAATTCTTTTTTTAAAAAAATCCTCACCAGGATAGTTTTTTTTTTTTTTTTAAAAAAAACACATGTTCTTTATTGATTTTTAGAGAGAGAGCAAGGGAGAGGGGTAGAGAATAGAAACCTCGATGAGAGAGAAACATCATCAATCGGCTGCCTCCTGCCGCCCCCTTCTGGGGATCGAGCCTGCAGCCGGGCATGTGCCCTGACGGAGCATCAAACCACAGCCTTTTGGTGTACGGGACAATGCTCCATCCGGCTGAGTCACCCGTCCAGGGCCACTCCCCTGAAATTCTTATTTATTGTCACTTATCTTTGCCTCTCCCCGTTTGTCAGGGGCAGGGACCTTGGTCTCTTTTGTTGCCAACCCCCTCTTACACACATAGCACAGGGCCTGGCATAGAATAAAAATGCTGATGGCCTTTGTTGCTATGCTTGGGTATGTAGGAAAACAGAGGCTCCTGATGGTTGGGCTATCTTAGGAGTTAAGTTCTGGGTTATAGACCATTTTGGGGCTGGAATCATTTTGAACATAACCCATTGGTTGTGTAGTTTTTCCTTAAAAAACCTTCCTGGCAGTTGGACAACTATTTCTGAGGCACGTTTTTGTCCTTTTAATTCACTTGAAAGAAAATCATTTTGAGCCAATATTTCTGTTTCTTTTTCCAGAATGTGTCCTGATTTCTGGGGCATGGCAATAAAAAATATTCTTTTTCTGTGAAAACCATCTTAAAGATGAGTCACCAAACACAATCAAAGAAGGATGGTCAGTTTCTCACATTTGATCCCCACATTTACTCTGGGAGGGAGGGAAGTATGAGGCATTAACATTTTAAAAATGTTTGGCATTAGCTGTCTTCTTTGGTTTTCAGTATTCTCTGAAATTATAAAGTCAAATACAATTTTACACTGGAATTTTTTTAAGTATGCTAATTTTTTAAAGTATGTTAATTTTTTTTTTTTATTCATTAGAGAACAGACTGATAGCTTTCAAAATTCTTAAGACCTTAAGACTCCCTCTTTCAGCTGCTGCTGGGGTCCTGCATGTCTTCTCGGAAGAGTCCTGACTTTTCTGGAACTCTTTGGGTTACTCTCAGTGCTTGTGTTCATTCTTTCCTGCAAACACACATGCTGAAAAATGCAGCTCTTATTGTGTGATAGGAGAAACGGCATCCAAATCTATGGACACCACCTCTTCACATTTACTTTTTAAAAATATATATTTGTATTGATTTCAGAGAAGAAGGGCAAGGGAGAGAGAGATAGAAACATAATGATGAGAGAGAATCATGGATCAGCTGCTTTCTGCACGCCCCCCACTGGGGATTAAGCCCACAACCCAGGAATGTGCCCTGACTGGGAATTGAATTGTGACCTCCCGGTTCATAGGTTGATTCTCAACCACAGAGCCATGCTGGTCAGGACACGTTTACTTTAAAATATCTTCTTATACTCCCAGTTCTTTTGTATTACAGATAACCTTCTTATTTTTTTGGTGGACTTGACATTCATGTTGCTATTTTAGTGTCCTAAATTCAGAGCTTTTTATAGGAAGCTCTTTGTTCTAATGAATTATAATTCATACTAGTGGCCCAGTGCACGGATTTGTGCACATTGAAAGGAAATTAATTAGAAGAAAGATTCCTGCAGTAATTACATTACTGCAAAAAATTGCATGTTAAAGTAGTATACTACTATATAATATAGTATTATAAAATTAAACCATGCGTGTGATTGGCGCCAGTGAGAGCTTTATATGTATCGCGCATGTGTGAGTCAATGTTTATTTTAAATTGCCAGTGTGCGTCATATGTACCGGCTGGTCAGTTGGTCAGACGGTCAGACGGATGGGTGGATGGTCGGTCAGCCACTTAGCCTTTTATATACATAGATTCTACGGACGCTCGGATGGTCACAGTGTGACCCGGGGGAGCCTCCTGTTTCCTCGTCAGTCCTCTGGGTGACACCGCCAACATTCCTGACGGCACTTCGGTTTTCCGGGAGCCACAGGAGGTCCCCGTCCATCTTGATGCTCTCCTGGCCCAGCGCGTGGAGTCTGCTCTTCTCCAGGGAGCTGGTTCCTACAGGAGAGAAAAGCATGAAAGGCTCAGCTTTGGATGCGGTTCCATTTAAGTGCCTCTGGAAGGAAGGAAATGACTCCCTGTGAGGTCATGCCAGGGGGAGTGCTGGAAAGGCCATTTTTTTGCTAAGGTCACGGGTTCAACTAGCTATTTCCGACGTCAATCCAGCCTCACTAAATCCATTTTTTATTTTCTAATATAAAAATTTTATATAGATTTCTGCTCAACTGTAAATTTTTAAGGCCCTCATCCTAAGAATTACTTTCATTCCTTTCTCTTCTTTACTATTTAAATTTTTAAAAAATTTTTGTTGGATTCACTCATCTATCACTTTGCTGTAATTACTTGATGGACACAGATATTTTGAGATTGTCCATGCTTGTCACAAGAGAAGAGTGGAAGATGTAAAAGAGGACCTTGCATTTGAACTTGTAAGCGGCATCATGTTTAGTAAGGCTTCTCTCTCTCTCGGAAATGCAACAGATCTGTTTTGAGGTGCAGGGGGACGGGGTGGGAGGAAGGTAGCTGATGTTGTCCTTGGAAGCTCCGCCCTCATTATTACCAGCAGCAAGTATCTCTGGTTCCTTGGAAGTTTCATGTAGCAAATACCAGGCCCCATCATTATAGCGTCAGCTTGTCTGTGTCCACGGGTGATGCATATATGCTTACAAAGTCACTGGTGGCTCTCTTCCCACCCCCCCTCCCCTGCCTTCCCTCTGAGGTTCAACTGTATTCATGCTTCTCTGGTCTGGGTCTATTTTTGATCATCAGTTTATTTGGTTCATTAGATTCCACTTATGGGAAGACATATTTGCCAATGACACACCCGATAATGGGTTAATCTCCAAAATATAGAGGGAACTCATACAACTTAACAAAAGGAAGACAAACAATCCAATGAAAACATGGGCAAAGGACCTAAGTGGGCACTTCTCCACAGTGGGCATACAGCGAACCATGAGACATATGAAAACATGCTCAAAGTCACTAATCACCTGAGAGATGCAAATCACAGCGACCATGAGATAACAACAATTCAAATTTAACGGGTAATGATAGTAGGACTGCTGCTGTCAACCACTATGCTCGATATACCATACGATGGTATGCGAAAAGTCCGTTTTAAACAATAGCTAGGCGTTCGTGTGCGTGCATGCACTTAGGCATGCTGTGTGGTTGTGTGTGCACATGTACCCACACATACACATTAGGCCGCGTTGCATGATCTGGAGGAACTGCGAGTGGGTGGGTGTGATTGGCAAGTGTGAAATTGAATTTAATATGAGATTCTCTGTCTTAGGTAAAATATTTGCAAGAACGTAGATCGCGCAAAGCTGTCTAGCTTGGTGAAAAAATGACTTGTGTGTTCTGGGAGCAAGAGGTCTGAATGTTAAAATTTCATGTAAATGGCAAAACACATTTAGAACAAGGCTGGAGAATTTGATTTTAGTGGGAAAGCTTTAATTTGCTTATAACATGAGGTACATGTTATTAATTGCACCAAAGATAACATACTAATTAAAAGGTTCATGCATCGCTGTCAGAGGTTAACTGCACACTGACAGGCTTGGAATAGAAACTAATTATATTATGTTCTCTAAAAGGAGTATTTTTACCCACTCCTCTAAGATACCTTATTATAGTGCTGTGTGGGGTGTTTTTCCCCCCCCTTAGCTTGGAAAGAAATCTTTGAGATGTTCTTTATAATAAAACTGCAATGATAAGCATTCGAACCCCATGACGACGCTATATAAATAGCTTTACTTGCAACATTAGCTGCAAGCATAGTTATAGAGGTAATTCGCAGTAAACCGTTATTCATGTTTGCCACTTAGAAGAAAGACACAAAGTGGATCTTCCCTCAACTTCATTATCCTGGCTTGAAAGAACAGCGCAAGACGCAGGAATTCTGCAAATACCCTAATGCTCCCATTTCAGTTACTTTATCAATAACGATCTCCGTTGGACTGTTAGTAGGGCAGCGATTTGGGCCTGTTCACTCTTTTATTGCATTTTAAACCTCTTACTGGTCATATCTGTAAATATACATGTACAGATATCTGTGCATGTGGATTTCATTTGTGAAATCTACTTTATAGGCAAGAGTGCAAGTGAGGAGCACATTTAAAGACTAAAGATAAAACAATCACCTGTTTGCCCAACTCCCAACTTCATTGAAGGTGATCTCCTTCTCAGTTGCAACTTCCTACAGCCACACCCCCAGAAGCAGTCACATCTCTGAATTTTATATTGATCATTTCCTTGTTTATTTCAACAGTTTGAACATACATCTAGTTACCCCCTCAATACTAATGTTCAATTTTGCATATTTCTGGTCTCTGATAAGGAATGATATCGTACATTTTCCTTTCTGACTTACTTTCCCCTCTCAGTGTTATTTTTGTAGCAGGCATCTCAGATGATGCATGGGGCTGTACTTTAAAAAAAAAAAGTTTATTTTTTATTTCAGAGAGGAAGAGAGAGATAGAAACATCAATGATGAGAGAGAACCATTGATCGACTGCCTCCTGCACGTCCCCTACTGGGGATTAAGCCTGCAACCCAGGCATGTGCCCTGACCGGGAATCGAACCATGACCTCCTGGTTCATAGGTCGATGCTCAACTTCTGAGCCACGCCGACCCGGCATATGGCCGTGCCTTGGTTTTCACAGCTGTGGACTGTTCCATTGTGTGAAGGTACCACTTCTGTTGTGGACATTTACACTTGTTACAACATTTTTCTGTTACCCGCAGTGTCCCTGCAGGCATCTTTGTGTCTGTATCCCAGTGTAACATCCCAGAGGGGTGTAGGGCCGGGTTTGTGTTTGACGAGGTAATAGTGAACTGTTTTTCCAGAATGGTCCTACTGAGTTATACTCCCACCCCCCATGTTTCCATGTTGAACGTTGCCTCCAAATCAACCGTCATCATAACGTCTCCAGCTTTGTGTCTGATAAATTAGTTCTCCAGTTCAATCAGAGGGAAACTTTTCTCAAACTTTTAGCAGTTCTGCTATGATAGAATATGTCTTAGCATACAGTGCTTCATCAGAAGTGCTCAATATATTTTTTTTAAATATATTTTATTGATTTTCCACAGAGAGGAAGAGAGAGAGATAGAGAGTTAGAAACATCGATGAGAGAGAAACATCGATCAGCTGCCTCCTGCACATCCCCCACTGGGGAAGTGCCCACAACCCAGGTACATGCCCTTGACCGGAATCGAACCCGGGACCCTTCAGTCCGCAAGCCGATGCTCTATCCACTGAGCCAAACTGGTTTCGGCTAGAAATGCTCAATATTTTTGATCAAATACTAAACATGGGCAGCAACAAACCCAAAACGCATTAGTCATATTGTTCTAGTTATGCAAACCCCAGTACTTCCTCATGTTGAGTTCAGAAAGGGAGGGAGAGGGAGAGGGAGAGAGAAACATCAATTAGAGAGAGGCCTCTTGGTGCATGGGGCAGTGCTCATCCACTGAGCCATACTGACCGGGCAAGTTTCTTCTTTTAATACATCACCAGGGGCTACTGTTCTCTGGGACTTGTGGCGTCTCCACTCTCCATTTCCCTAGATCCAGTCCCACGCCTCGCCTTTCTGTCTCTCCTTTTGGATCCTGTCTTTGTCCAGCCCAGTAGGTCTTTAAGAGCCTCCTTTAATCCCTCCCGCCAGTGAAACAAACCCCATCTCTTCCACCCTTTGAAACCTCACCTGCGCTTTGAAATGTCATGTGAGCAGGCAAGAACGTAGAGCTGACTGTGGTCTTCACCGCGCGTGTACGTGGGGCCCTGCGTGCACAGACGTCCCTCATTGCTCTTCATTTTGGAGTCTGAGTTCTCTACCCGGGGCCTTTGCGTCCTTTCCCAGCCACTGACGTTGCACCACGAGGCATGGCTGGCATATGCTGCCCTCATTCTCAGCGAGGCTGAAAGACACTCCTTAATCCCCGGATTTTCATGACCTATTATTTATTAAATATCTCATCTCATGCTGTCGTGAATATGAAAGTGGCGATTCTGTTGGAGAACAAATACCAGCGTATGACTCCTGGGTGTTAAAAACAGCAATAAAGCAGGCTTTGAAGCGAGGGTGGAATTATCGGACGCGTTTGCTCTTTGGAGTATTGTTGCATCGTGTTGGAGCTGGTTAATGTAAAATGTGTGTTCTTCCCAGAAACACATCCTTTGGTTCCAGTAATGTAAAAGGAAAGCTCTTTTCATTCTTTGTCCTTTGGGAATTAGAGAAAAACAAATTCTGTAGAATTTTGTTGAGAAAACCATAGTTAATACTTTTAATATTCACTATTATTTTCTGTTGCCTTTCTTTTTTGTAAAACCTTAGAAGATCCGGGTTATACTTGAATTTGGAAATGAATGTACAGTTTTGCCTGAATACCCACCGAGATCGCCACGGTGCCGGGTGTTTTGGTAATATCATTAGCGATCAGGCAGAAGGAAGTTGTCATAGGGTGGGTGGTAAGGTTGTCCTTTCTGTCCATTCACTTGTCTGGGCCCCACAATGAATGGCCACAGGAGGTGAAGACTGTCTTTATCTCCATTTTACAGATGGAAAAACTGACACCTAGATGTGGAAGGTCACTTGCCCAGAGTTCCATAGCTGTCCTAGAGCCCAGCCCTGCTGGATTTCATAGCTCAAGGCTCTTCATTCTGCATTTTTGAATTTATGAAATTTCTTTAATGAGCACACATAATTTTTTATGGTGGAAAGACTGCAATAAACATTAACCATAAAAACACACAGTAGATACAAATATTAATTTAAGTCGGGGGTTAGAATCTATGGTCTGTGGGTCAGTTGCCTGTTTTTATAAATAAAGTTTTATTGGCACACAGCCATGCTCATTCATGTACTGGCTATCTTCTGTGGTTGCTTTTTGCTATAGCAGACAGAGCTGAGGAGTGGGCAACAGAGACCATCGGGCCCACAGAGCCCAAAATATTGACTCTCTGGAACTTTAAGAAAGAGTTTGCTGGCCCCTGATTTAAAGTAACATGAGAAAATGCATTGCTATTGTTATTAGTATTAGCATTCTACTACCAGCAAACCAATGCTACATTATACTTAATGCAAGAAGCAATATTATTGGACCATTGGAAATTTCCAGAAATGGAGTTAATGGAGTTCAGTCTTCATCAGAATATCATGGAATTCTTATGTTAGTCTCTCAAAATTTTTGTAGTCATTGTAAAATTCTTCCTCTGCTCTTAGTTGTGTAAACATGTTATATTTGAGAGATCTTTCCGGAATTCTTCATTCTGCGTACAGTGTAATTATTTGGTTGAACTTCAAGACTAAAGATTTTCTTCAAAGCCGTCCTCCTCTTCATTGGACATGGCCGCCTGGATCAATGGTCTTTTTCCTTCTTTGCTGGTGAAATACTATTGTCTCCATCTGTGGTTTTCGTGAAGCGTAGACTTTTACATTTGACTGAAAGTTGTTCCCTTTGCTTGGAGACATTCCAGGTTGGACTTGCATACTGTTTATTACTGCTCATCTCGCCGGAAACTGGCTTTCAGGCTCATACGTAAGGGAAGACATTTTAGAAATGAGAATTAAACCTGCAGCGGGAAGAGTGGTGTTTGTCCGCCCAGGGTGGGTTGCCCCCTAAATTTTTTTACTTGGAAATCTTGCTCCTGGATGGCTGTAGCTTTTCGGTTTGGGCTCCTGGCCTTGCACGCAGGCTGGCAAACAGGAGGCGCTCAGGAAATGCGGAACTGCGGTCTGATTGTAGGGGTGGGAGGGACTTTCAGGAAAAGAGGGGAGTTTCAGTGTCCCAGAAAGCGGTGCATCGGTAAGCTGCCCGGGTAGGTGTGGCCACTTTCTCTCTGTGGACACACCACGTTCTATTGGGTGGGTGTTCAGGTTATAGGAAACAATAATATCCTTCCCTTCTCTGTTGCTTCCTTCTCACAAGGCGAGAAGAGTCCTTGTCCCCCCAGGAAGGAAGGCCAAGGGGTCCTGGTTGGGGACACGGTTGTCTTTTATAGATTCTTCTAGATGGGAGGGTTGGTTGACAAAGGAATCAGAGGGAAGCGGGGATGGGGGGGCGGGAAGAGGGTAACCAAAGGACTTACATGCATGTATGCATTGCCCGTGAACACAGACCATAGGGTGGTGAAGGCCTGGGGAGGGGTGGGAATCGGGTAGTGAGGGCAAAGGGGGAAAGGAGGGGAAGGGACATCTGGAATACTCTCCACAATATAGATTTTTTTTTTAATAAAAAAGAATCTGTTCAGATTAGTGGCTTAGGGCAAGAGTTTTCCCCAGTATGGTTCACATGGCTTTAGGATTGGAGAAGAAAGTATTAGTAATCCTATATTTTCTATCATACTTTTTAAACTATAACTTTTGATATGCTTTTGAAATATCAGAATGGAAGTGACTGTATGTAATTTATAAATAGATACATAAATAAACCTGCACACACTGGAAGTGTTTTTATTTTTTAATTTTTTAAAAATATGTTTTTTATTGATTTCAGAGAGGAAGGGAGAGAGAGAGACAGATAGAATCATCAATGATGAGAGAGAATCATGGATCGGCTGCCTCCTGCACGCCCCCTACTGGGGACCGAGCCCACAGCCCAGGCATGTGCCCTTGACTGGAATCGAACCTGGGACCCTTCAGTCCACAGGCCGACGCTCTATCCACTGAGCCAGACCAGCCAGGGCCCCACGGGAGTGTTTTTGGAGAGACAGTGCAGTGGCTCAGGAGTGTGGACTCAGGAGCTCGCTTCTCTACGTCACCCCGCATCCTGGGCCGAGGCCCTCGGTAGAGTTTGGTAGTGAGAGCACCTGCCGCGTAGGTTGTTGTGAGGAATTAATGCGTCAGCGTGCGAGAGGGTTTCGAGCTGCTTGCCACCACAGGGAGTCACAGGAAAGTGTTGACCAGCTCTCACTTCGATGACCTTTACTAGCGGCACGGAATAGAAAATAATTGGAACCTACTTACTTAGAATGTAAGATTTCAGAACCAAGCTGTTCTTGGTTTGAATCTCGCTATTCTGGCTGTGTGATTGTGCACAAGTTACTGAACCTCTCTGAGCTGTTGCCTTAGCAGTAAATGGTGATTGCAATACTACTACTACTAATCTATGTATATAAAACCCTAAGTGACCAGTCAACCGTTTGGTTGCTATGATGCACATTGACCACTAGGGCACAGATGCTCAATGCAGGAGCTGCCCCCTGGTGGTCAGTGCGCTCCCACAGCGGGTGTGCCGCTCAGCAAGCTTATCAGCATCCCCTGAGGGGTTCCGGGTTGCGAGAGGGTGCAGGCCAGGCTGAGGGACCCCACTGGTGCACGAATCCGTGCACCGGGCCTCTAGAAATAATAACAATACCATGTTTCACTGCCTAAGGCACACATTTTCCCATCTTTTTACAGGTAGTTGGATTGTATCTTATAATCAGCGGTGCCTTAGAGCTTATGAAATGTGATAGTTTCTACCTGTGAGGAACGCCTTAGTGAATAGGAAGGGATTTGCAGAATGCCCAGCATACAGAAGGTGCTCAATAAATATGACCTGTCATTCTTAAGACATGTGGGCAGGGCCTCATGCTGTAGAGGAAGCGAGGAAGCTCCATGCAGGGCAGTGGCTGGAGGGTCGGGAGCCCCGCCCAACGTGTGGAGCAGGCGTGGGGACCTCAGCCTTCTCGGTTTTGGGGAGCGCTCCCAGGGCACCCAGTTCTCCAAGCACGGCCGCCTTTTGGTGCCCTCCAACAGCCTCTCTGAACCATCTCTCATTTCCGTGTCACTTTTACTTTCCAACCAGAAGACCTTGCGGGATCCCTTCTTGGCCTTTGGCTAAGATCAGGTGTAGGGAAAAAGCCATGGGTTCATACTCGCCTCGCACAGCAAAGGAACGACTCGGGAAACCTTCCCAAGGACTGGGGTGCCTGCTGCGGCTTCATGGGTGGGAGCAGCTGTCTGCGTGGCCGAGGCTGGCGTGGCAGCCCCTCCTCCTCGCGCCTTGCCCGCTGGCTTTCTCATGTTCCCCTGTGATCATAGTCGTAAAGCCTCGTTTCCAGGGGGGAGGGCCTTGTGAGTCATATTCGGCGCTTTGCGTTAGAATAGCCATTGGGTATTGCCTCGGTATTCGTTTTCACCATTACGGGATAATCAAATCAGCCCCTCTCCGAGGATGCCGTGGAAACGGAAAATAACGGGGCTGGGATGTGCAAACGGTGAACGGGATGCAGCCTGCTCACCGGGGCGGGCAGGCATGCCCTCCTTTCCTGTTCCAGCTCACTGGGAGCCGTGATGGAGGAAGGAGATGGAAGCGCATTTCCGCATCTGTGCTAAGGCCGGCCTGTCCTTCATCTGAATACGCAATTGTCTTTTTATGGCTCAGGGGGTGGCGCCCTCTCAGAAGCCTCCCCTGCCGCCACAGGGACCTGGGGGAGCAGGAGGCCGCCTGGACCAGCCCCCTACCGCGGTTTCCCTTTTAATCACCGACAGCATTGGGTGTCTCTCTGCTTCCAGAGCTATCGCTTGCAACTCTCTTCCGTGCTCATCAAGGCCTTCTTCTAGCTTTTCTGAAAAAAAAAAAAAAATAAGTACATAAAGAGCACGCCGAGGCTACATTGTTAGAAAGTGCAAGCCCCCCGCCCCCCCTCCCCCCCAAGGTTCTGATTTGACAGGGATGTGGGGACGCAGGTCAAGCGACGGCCTAATGAAGATGAATGAAGAACATCGTTGGTACCAGGATCGCGCGGGGGCTCCCGGCCCAGGTTGTGGAAAGTGTGATGGAATCTCATCGCTTCATTTATCAGTGTCATATTTGGGCTAAAAGTGAGCAGTCTTGTTCTCATTTCTCCCAGATGGATAGGTCAACTTTAATATGTATGGCTCTTGTAGAACATTTGTTTGATGTATTTCCATTAGCTAGGCAATAATAGAAAAGCAGTGCAGAGAAACACAAAACAGCTCCCTTCCTATTCAAGTTGAAATACAGCGCACACGATTGTAGAACCACGGCCTGAAGTGCCATTGATCCCCCCCCCCTTTTTGGTTGACGACATGATTGTATATATTAAAGATCCTCGTGAAAATAATGGGGAGGCGGCATGAATAGGCTATATATTGAGAGCAGCTGGCGGGGTATAAATTGTGTTGTCCTTTGATTTTCATGATGTGGTCATATAATTGGCGAATTTCTCACGGCTATATATTTAATTCTTCACCCGACATCATATTTTAGAGTTGGGAATAATGTGCAATCATCCTCTGGGTTCTATGGTGAATCTCCATAAAGCTAGGATTTTTTTTTTTTTTTTCACGTGAGAGAGCCGATTGTTTTCAGTCGCTGAATAATGTTGACTTTTTTCTTTATATCTTTGTGGGAGGAAAAAAAAACTGCCTTGTTATAAACAGCATTTCCCCGCATTGCGACTGCACTGAAGATAAGACCCTTGCACGTGCAGAAAGATTGGCCCCGCAGAGACATGCGGCTCCCGATTTATTAGCTGATGCTCACATTTTGCAGGAATCGAAACGTCAGGACGTTACTCTTACGCTGCGGAGCAAACCTAGTTCTTGGTGAGGTAGGTGTTGTCTTAAGTGCAGAGCAAACATCCTCGCCATATGTTTCTATAATTTAAATTAATTCGGTACAGTCATACTGTTAATCTTTAGTGACTTGTTGATTGGCATTTTGCAGACATATTTCTGGAAGGCTCCCAATGCCATTTTCTGCAGCCTCTCTGGCAGTAGCAAAGAGCAACGTTTCCACAAATTGGAATCTTGTACAGCCCTGGGAAGCGAGCCAAGATTTAAATTAGACAATAACCTCTGCTCGGGATATAGCTTCTATTCTTCAGCTGCAGGCAGAGTGATTTGTTTAATACAGTCAGCCCTGGAGCATATAATAGACTGATATATGAGTCACTCCTTGGCAATGTGTGTTTCTTAAATTTATATAGATTGAACAACTGGTCGGTAATGTACTTAGTTACAGTTGTACAAACAATAACTATTAGCAGGGCTGAAACAGGCCTGGAAAGGCTGCCCTGGGCCGGTGTTTGTGGGGATCTAAAGCATTGCCGAATTTCAGATAATTCCCCTTTTGAAGCTAAGGGAGACTCTATTTCATAAACCTGGGTGTGTGATTTTTATATTTTTTTTTTTAGCAAAGCAGCAATAAAAGTTTTATGGTATAGTTTTCTGTTTCTCATTTTCTATTTGTTTAAAATTGAATCGGGGAACCTAATTTGCTTCAAAAATTATACCTAACGTCAGTCTGCATTTGGGGCAGGATCATTGGGTTGCAAGAGAGAGTATGTGTGTGTGTGTGTGTATGTTTTTGTTTTTTTTTTAAACATTCGCTATTTCTCTTAAAAGAACATTGGTATCAATACGTGGCTTTCATTTCTTTTCCCAGGTTAGATTGTCACTGGCATGAACTGTTGGTAGTTGAAGATCTTTTTGAACAACAAAGATCTTTTCAGGGAAAGAAAGCGTGTGCTCCACAAGTTCAGTTCATGTTTATTTAAAAGATTAACATCTTTAGACCAGTTCTCACTTTTTTTTGAGGGGGGGGGGGGCGTGGGTAGTCCAAAAGAAAATTGATTTTGCTTCTTCATAAAAGCGGGATCTCAAAGAGGATATTCAGGAATACGCACGTCGAGGCGATGTGGAATCTATTTGTGCCGCTGAACAAAGCCGTCCTGTTGTCCCCTGGACACGGGCTTGGCCTCGGTGTGAACGTTTCTGAACAGCGTTGTCACCAGCCTTTAGAAATGACTTGTTTTGCGAGGCAAAGGGGACCGCGTTGATCTAAAACGTTTTAATGCCTTTTTAAAAAAATACACTTACGCCAGCTCGCGCGCTTATACAGTAACACACCCTGTAAATACTGAACGATACGAAGACACCTTTCATAACAGTTCACCGTGTGCTGCGTGTGCTCGGGGGAAGCCCAGCGGTAGTTAGTGGCGAATGATATGCCAATCAAAAATTACCATCGCGAGTGGAACCTGGGAGAACGCGGTACCTGATCTGGCAGCGTCAGCTTGATCGAAGCCAGCTCTTTGTCTTCGCAAGTTCAGCTCGTGTTTGCCCTGGGTGAACGCTGCCTCCCCGAGGCTCATTTGCATTGCGTGAGGGAGATTCTACTTGACAGTTTTATACATTTAAACAATCTTGATTATATGGTATTTTGCATGTGTTTTTAAGCTCCCAGTTTCTATTTTACGTAGGCTTTTAAGTCTTCAGTGGAAGAGAATGAAAGAAAGTCGTAGGTAGAATCTGATACTGTGTGTGTGTGTGTGTGTGTGTGTGTGTGTGTGTACAGCAGCTAGTAAAATTGGGTAGAGAGCCTCTTCCCATTGGCCCCCGGATTCAGGACGGGAATGTCTGATCGCTGCTGATGGGGGGCTGGGGGTCGTTTGCACCGTTTCTCAGACCTACATTCTAGTGAGAGTCCACGGGAGACCATGTGATACTGAAGTCTCACTAGACCGAAATAGAGACTTATACTCTTTTGCCCTCCCTCCTACCCCCATGATAACTTGGAGAACTTCTAGATGAATTTGGGGGGAAATGTGAGGATCAGGTGCCTCACTGCAAGAACTTGGAGATGGTCTGTGTGCCAGCTGTGCCCTGGAAGGTCAGGGGCGCATCCAGACACCGTGGTGGGCGTTGAGGGTGCACCAGCCGGCACCAGACAGACTAGCTGCAGATCCACTGTCCACCACAGGTGTCTGTCCGGTGTGGCTTTTGAACAAGATGCTAAACTGCTCTGAGCATCCGCCTCTGCAGCTGCAGCTTGGGGAGAAAGGAACACTCCCCGTAGAGCTTCTGAGAAGGAAAAGGTCCCGAAACATCCATGAATGTTAGCACTAACATGGTCTGTCTGGTAGCTGCTTTCGATCTAATGAGATTTGGAAACACTGGTCCAGAGTGGTAGCTTTCATCCATGCTCTCCTCTCATCAGCAGATTATCTGGTAATTATCAGCGGAAGGTCCCATGGCTGTTCTCCAGATTGGGGGAAGAAAGGGATTTTGAAGAGAAAATAAGGCATCTGGGAGTTGCATTTTGGGGAGGAAGGGAGATCTTCTCTGTTTTCAGATGTACTTTCTGAACTCCGGACTCCTTGGGAGACCATATGATGATGTCTGAAAGGCAATGGAGTTTTCTTCACGTCTCTTATGAGCTGATCGATAATCATAATCCTTCAACTCGGTATGAGTATCAGCTCCAGCTCATTCTCTTCCATAAAACAGGAGCTTAATGGATTTAAGGAGTTTATAATGAGCTTATATAACCCCAGCTGGTGGGTGGGATTTGAACCCATAACCTCCAGACGGCAAACCCATGTCCTTTCCTGCCCAGCAGGCAAAATTCCTATTTTTAGGAGAATAACTTCTCATGGAAATGCTGTTAACCACCAGTCCCTTTGTGGTGCTGGGGAGGGGGTTGTCATTAGTGAGCTAATGAAACCCCGTTGGCCATTGGACATGAACTCTTGTGCCCACTGGTGTACAGATGACACAGGTGGGTGCTTTTGTCACAGGAAAGTAAGTAAACTAAAAAACCTCCTCTCCTCTAGTATCATGTCATCAGGTTGGCCTTGCATTTGATGGAAGAGAACTGAATGAATATTTATTGATGGAGGGATTCAAAGAGTGATGTTACCAGATGCAAGTGAGTGTGATAGAAAAGATATGTAAGTATTGAGAGGACGATTTTTGATGGAAGTTTTTATTGGAGAGATGGGTTTGACCAGAAGTTTGGAGGTCAAAAGGACAAAGAAGGATCTAAGTAATATAGAACCATTGAGATGGCCCCCAAAGCTCTGAGAGGCAGAAATGAATACATGGTAGATGATGGCCTGGCCAGAATAGCCCAACATCTGTAACAAATAGACCCCAAATGGAGAATAGAGTAACCATAATAGAGGCGTATTTCTTGTTCACCTGTTCAGCTTCAGGTTGGTCTTGTTGGTGAACCCAGGCTGATGGAGGCCCTGTTGTCATCTTGAGGTGCCAACAGCCATCTTTACGTGCCAACTAGGAGGTGGGGTGCAGGGAATAGGAGGTGGAGAAGCCACACTTGGGTCTCTGCTTTGGCCCCACAGCGACACACATCTTTTCTGCTCAGGTTGCCTTGGTGAGAGCTAGTCATATGGCCCGACCAAGATGCAAGGGGGTTAGAAACAGCTAGTGCCTCTCTCTCCCCTGGAAAGAGGAGTGTGACTTTCAGAACATAATTAGCTGTCGCTGCCTCAAAAGACAGAGCAGATCTGTCTGCCAATATTCGAGGATTCTTTGGGGAGTTGGAAGAACAGATTATAAAATTCTTCTTAAAGAGTTCTGGGTGGAAGGGTTAGAGGGCGTCTTGGATCCTCAGTCAGGACATATCTGCTCTCCTAAGATAGAAAACTCAAGTCTCTCCATATGGGCGAAGATAAATGTTTGTGGAGCATAGGCCGGCAGGGAGAGGTATACACACTGGAAAGGCATCTGAAGTGTTGGCATTGAGGGTGAGACGTGTGCCAACGACTGAAGAGCCGTCTGGGTAATTATGCGCTTAAACAGATAGAAGTTTGGGAAATAATTACCACCATTCTTCCAAACAAAGGGCAGGATTTTGTAGGAAAACGGGTTTCGAGAGGGGGAAGCAAAGGCCTGGGGCGTTTAAATGAAGAAGTCACATCACAAGCTCTGAACAAGGCACCGTGTCTAAGATCCTGAAATGGATGGGGATGAAAATAAAGATGTTGAAGACATTTCCTTGTCATGAGAGGGGTTGGGAAGGACAAAAGAGAGTGGTCAGGGTTGTCAAATATTTATAACCGATTGTCTGCCTTGATTCTTGCTGGTAATTCTCTTCAGATGATATTTGGTATACAGTGTGCTTTCTGGCTTTTCATCACCCTGGAGTTTACTTATACATCTATTTTTTTAATCTGTCCAAGGAACTCACCATTACTACTTTCATTTTACGGTCCAATTTATGGCTACGCTGCACTTCAATAAAGAGTGTTGCTCTCCACGTGTCCAACGAGCTGGGTTCTGAGAGGAAGAGGGTTGGTGGACTTGTGGGCGTATGAGTGTGGCTGGCTGGGCGTGTGAGTATGTGTCCAAGGTTAGATATTTCTTAACGCTGCCTTCCATTGACGTCTCCCTCTCACGTGATGCTGCGCAAGTCCTTTGGAGTCCTGCTCCCTTTGCCCCAGTTATGTCACTGGTTTCAGATGCCTATTTTGTAGGACAGGAGTCCTCAGCAGGGGTGAGGATGGAGAAGGTGGAGGGAAGCGCCGTTCTGTCCACTGGCTCTGTGCTCAGTGGAAGCACAAAGTACATGTTTGTTCCACGTGTGAGTAGAAAGGGAGAAACCCCACCTGTTTTGCCTTCAGAAATATTCTTTTGATCTCAGAACAAAAGCCAGCGTGGACTATTTTGTTTTTTTGGTGTTTTTTTTTTTTTTTCCAGTTGGGTTGTCTGATGTACCTTGTGCCTCTCATGAAAACAGAATTGGGAGTTGAAAGAGTCTACACTTGAGGGGGAGGAGGGGAAAGCAAAGATTCTTTTCATCATCTTGCAAATCCGAAGCAAAGATAAGGCCTTTCATTTTTCTTGTCATACCCGACAGCACCTGGTAACACACGGGGCCCTGACTGGGGTGGGAAGGGGGAAAGCGACTTAGTTTTGATTGGCTGTCTGTCTGTCTCAGGTCCCCGATACAGTACATGGAAATTCAGTGATCATGAATGTTCCACATCCTGATGTGAAGGATTTTTATAGTTTTAAAAGTGATGGACAGCAAGCGTTCCATTCCAAAGTTTTCGAAATATTGCCCAAGTCATTTGATACCTGAATTCATCCTACAGGTCCATTTTGAGAACTAAATCTCATTTACAAAGCTGGGAGTGAGTGAGGGACTAACACTTCAAAGTCAGCCTTTGTCATGTCAGGGGGGCCTAGCAGAGCTGTTGGGGCTGGAGTCCTTCAAAAGCCAAAGTTCCTACCGCCCCAGGCTGCGTGGCCTATGGCCCTGAGCGTGGTGTGACATATGGCTATGGCCCTTTTTTTTTTCCCATGAAAGACAAGAAACCTTGATAAAACTTACTACAGGGCATTGAAAAATACAGACAATGTCATCTTCTGATTACTTTTTTAAATCTTACCTGAGGGTATGTTTTGATATTTTTAAAGACAAAAGGAGAGGGAGAGAGAGAGACATCTATCAGTGCACCCTGACTAGGGATCAAACCTGCAACCTGGGCATGTGCCCTGACTGGGAATAGAACCGCAACCTTTTGGTGTATGGGATGGTGTTCCAACCCACTGAGCAACCCAGCCAGGGCATGATCTTCTGATTTTTGATGTGAAACCCAAACCAAAGTGCTTGTGCTCCAGTCTCCACTCTCAGAAGGCGGAGCTAACACTGTCATTGACCTCACAGGGTCATTTATTCATTTACGCAGGGGGACTTATTTAGCACCTGCCCCGTCCCACATAGCGCGTTCAGTACTCAGAACGAAATAGTGAGCAAGAAGAGATGCAATTCCATTGTGACGTTTACAGTCCGTGGGGCTGGCAAACACGTCAATCAAATGATTCCCCAAATACATGAAACTTGTAACCGAAGCTCAAACATCAGACGTGGCACATACTTAGTCTTTAATTAATGTGAGCTCTTGTTTGCAAGTAGTATGCAGTAAGTCCTAACCTGGCAACGCATCCACATAAAAACCATAGTTTTAATTTATTTGACCCAGATTTGAAAGGCTGCTCTGGGTCTTTTTAAAAAAATGGTATTTTCCATTACAGTTGACATTCAGTATTTGTATTAGCTTCAGGTGTACAGCATAGTGGTCAGACAGTCGTACACTTTACAGTGTTCCCCTCGATTCTTTCAGTACCCACCTGGCACCACACAGAGTTATCACAGTATTAGCGACTGTGTTCCCTGTGCCGTGTTTTAGATCCCCACGCCTGTTTTGTAGCTAGCAACGCGTACTTCTCAACCCCTCACCCTTTCCACCCGGTACCCCAACCCCCCTCCCGTCTGCAACCATCCGTCTGCTCTCAGTCTCTTTCGATTCGGTTTATTTATTTTGTTGTTTGGATTCCACATAGAAATGAAATCATATGGAATTTGTCTTTTTCTGACTTAGTTCCACTTAGCAGATGACACTCTAGGTCCATCCATGTTGCACAAGTAGTAAGGTGTCCTTCACTTTCTATGGCCGAGGAATATCCTGAGGCTTTCGATGTGCACCGACGTGGCGTGTCTCCCGGAGGGGCTCACGGGGGACTGAGGGAGGAGGAGGAAGGAACCGGGCACATGCGTGTGTGAGACGGCCTGGGCATCCCCGCAGCACGGGGCAGGGAGAACCAAGGCGCGAAAGGCGGGGGATGCCAGAGGCCCGAGGTTGACAGCGGAAGAGGAAGGGAAAGGGATGAGGCTGGAGGGATGCGGGGTGTGGACTAGTGTCTGTTTTCCCTGCTGAAGAAAGGACTTGGTGATCATTAAGCTGTGGGCATCGCAGGAGGACTTCAAGCCTGACAGGAACATGCTTCATCAGATTTCCATTTTGCAAAGCTGACCCCACTGAGGCCTGAGGAAGTCAGTCATGCTCTCCACGCCTTGGCAGACTATGTAACTATGAGAAACCCCATCCTAGAAAGTGATGGCGAGGAAAATGGCGGGGGAGTATCTTTTTCCATTTAAAAAGTGTGTTAAATGTATATACTTAAAAAAATAATGTACGAAAATGTTATCTAGCAGATCACTGGGAAGAATAACTGCAGACACCGCGTGGAGGATGGAGGAGAGTGGAGAAAGTGGAATCTGAGGGTTGGCTAGGATGGGCGGTGCCTTGAGAAGTGATGGGAAAGGTATGTGTAGTTGGCAAAGCTGAATGACCTCACGTGGGGGATGAGAGAGGATCAAAGGGGTGTTTGGGTGGGAAACCTAACAGATGGTCCCGGGTTCCTGGAGGGATCACATTGGAGGCCGGTAGAGATAAGCCCTGCGGCTGGGTGTGCGGAATGTGAGCGGTTGGCGAGGCACCCCTGCGCGTGCAGCAGGAGTTGGGAATTTGCAGCTCACTACCTGACAGATGTTTAGACTGGAGAGCGTTGGTGGTGGCTGAGGCACCCCACGTGAGGAATGATCTTCTCATGTTAAGAAACTGAGAAGTCTTCGGGGGCTGAAAGCGACTATTTCCAAATGAAAATACTCTTTCAGAACAGGGACTGGCTGAGCCTGTCAGAGGAGAGACACTCCGGGCAACCGTCTGTGGGATTTGGAAATGACGCGTCTACGGTAGGCATAGGGACAGCAGATGATAACATAGAGGGAGACAGCTAGCAGGAGGGTTAGGAGAGAATGAGAGATCAAGGTGTGGAGATGGGAGCTGGGTTAGTGGGATGAGGGGTGAGATTAATTTGAGAGGGGCTCTGTGGTCTGGGCTCTCCCCCCTCCCCCCGCCCCCGCCCCAAGGGTGAATGGGATTTGAACATTTTCGTAAGTTGAGGCAGGAAGCGGTGGAATGGGAAAAGTTGGAGATCCCATGAGAGGTGAATTGATGGAGCCAGGTCTAGATGGGAACAGAATTTCGACTAGAGGGTGGGAAGGGGTGACTTCCGGTGCTGGTTTTGGGGTGACAGTTGAAGAATTCCTTCCTGGTGGTCCTTTTTCTTGGTAAGGCACACATTCCTTTAGTGGAGGGGTGGGTGAGGATTGGAGCAGAGAGCTGCCGAGAGGGGCAGGGGTTCACAGAACTGCTGTGGGAAACGGATAGGAAGAGTTACAAGGGATTGCTGAGATCCGAAACCTAATTATGAAGACATCGTGCCTATTGGTGGAAGGTGGGTGAGATAGGGGAAGGGGCTTAAGAGGCACAAACTACCAGTTACAACATACCTAAGCTTGGGGCATATCGTCAATAATAATTACGTTGTGTGGTGACAGGTGGTAACTAGACTTACTGTGGTGATCAGTTTGTAATGTAAATATCCAATCACTGTGATGTACACCTGAAATTAATAGGATGTTGTATGCCAGTTGTATTTTAATTTTAAAAAATCATGGATATTGGGATATACATATTTTGGTGTTCATGTATCCAAGGTTTATTAATCCTTTGTGTGTGTGTGTGCGTCTACATATATGTACATGTGTATGTGTATTCCATAATGAAGGCTCCTGCACATCTGTTGAATAAATGAGTTGTAGATTTTTGCAGGCAATTGTTTTTTGGGGGGCGTTGATTTTCTGGGATGCAAGTAATATAATGTCAAGATTTGGATCCCTTTTCCTATGTCTTACTTACTTTTGTAAGACCTTTTCCCCCCTCTTCGGTGGATGTTTCCTCTTCCACCAAAAAATAAAGTTCAGGTGAGCCCAACCGGCCTGGTTCAGTATTTGAGTGTCGACGCGTATGAACCAGGAGGTCATGGCTTGATTCCCAGTCAGGGCACATACCCAGGTTGTGGGCTTGATCCCCAGTGGGGGCTGTGCAGGAGGCATCCAGTCAATGATTCTCTCTCATCATTGATGTTTCTCTCTCTTCCTCTCTGAAAGCAAAAAATATTTTCAAAAATATTTTAAAAATAGTTCATGTGAAAATGAAAAATTAAACCCAAATGATTACTGTGTTCCTTCCATGAACAAAGCATTGCACACAGCTAACCCTGCAAAAGCCGATCAGTCATTCATTTGATTTTTGTTTCCCCACATTGCAGACTCGTAGGAATTCCCATGGCTCCGTAGACAAATCTGCCCATTGAAAAGTGCCCCAACCCTAACATTTATGAAGACCAAATTGCTTTCGCGAGAAATGGTTTCCGATTTTCTTAGAATTTTCCCATTCATATTTCATGCATTACCTTGAAGTATAAAATCTACTGGGATTCTCTTGTTTTTAAAAATAGTATTGAGGGACACGTGGCCATGGTTATTTTCAGGCTCATCACTGCTTCCTGTCGAGGTCATTTTCTTCTGAACACATCTGGATAATTCCTCACACTTACAGGGTGTGGGTCAATAAAATTGGAGACAGGAGGTATTTCTTGCTCAATGCATGTATATTTAATCTTGAACTATCCCCCCTTCCATGTTAAAATTAAGTCTTGAGATGAAATCAGTCTATAGCACCTTTAAATATATGGCATTTCCTAGCAGGGAAAGGGCATTGGCAAAGCTCACTTTTTCCCCCTTTATCACACGAATGATGAAGGCGATATCTTTTTTTCTTTTTTGTCATCTATTTTTTTTTTGACTCAGCTGCTTCCTTGGCTCTAGAGCTAATGGTGATGGGCATGGACTCGCCCTGTGCTTATCACCACCAGACCCACAGTTTGTGGGGCATCCGGTGCTTACCGTTATTGGCAAATGAGGCCTTCTTACCGATTCCAAATAATGCATCTTATGCTTTATTATAAGAGAATCTCTTTCCTTGATGTGTTCTAAGGAATTCTGCTTTATGGAAATCTTCAGACCCTGCATATCTATTGAGGGCTTACTATTTTTCTCCCATGTTAATCAAGATCACAGGATGGGTGTTCACCCTGTTTTCTTTCTGTGTGTAGTTCTCCCTTAGCGCAGCCTTCTCTCTTCCTCCTCCACGTCTCTCTCCTCCCACCTAAACTGGAGCTGAGCACTTGAGTTTCTCTGGGTGTGGTTCTGAGTCGAGGCTTGTCTGTCTGTCTTGTCTTCACAGCTCCTGAGGGCAGCTGGGACCCTCCCTGCCTCGTATCTGGAGGCTGTGCCTTTGAGAACGGCAGAGGGTCTTGGCATCAGGAACTCCAGCGAAGACAGTATTTCAGCTTCCAAGTTTTTGCTCTACGTACCGTGCCTGATCCCTCTCTCTTATTGAGGTCCCCTGTTGACGCCAGGAATGTCACTCTTTCCAGGCTGCCCTTCTACAGCTCTTGCCAGCTATTCACAGGCTACGTGATGGGATCAGTGTCCCTTTCATTA
Source organism: Myotis myotis (assembly GCF_014108235.1). Classification (NCBI taxonomy): domain Eukaryota; kingdom Metazoa; phylum Chordata; class Mammalia; order Chiroptera; family Vespertilionidae; genus Myotis; species Myotis myotis. The sequence goes on from NW_023416323.1 coordinate 40,195,026, forward strand.
AACAATGGAGTTTCTCAAGATCCTACTTTAGGTCATCCTTCCGGTTCTCCCTTCCCACATCTCCTTCACGTTGATGGCTTTATTGAACATCCGCACCCATGCGTCTGACAAAAAGAGTCTCCCTAGTCCAGACCTTTTACATAAACCATAGACATCACTTGGTGCCTCAGTCCCAGCACGTTTAAAATGCACCCCACGTTCAGCCCACCGCCCATCCCCAAGACTGATTCTGTTCAGCGTCCCCGTGCCCATGAAGGCATTGCCACCCATTCGGTTGCACAAGCCCCAGACCTCGCCGACCTCCTCAGCAGCCCCCGCTCCCTCACCTCTCTGAACTCATCATCGCCCTGGAATCACCCACTTCTCAACTTTCCCATCTTCTCTCCCCACCTGCCACCGCCACCCTCGTTCATGCTCCTGTCATTCATCTCTCATCTGCTCTGCTGCGTGTTTTCCTTCTGGTCTACCAGCACTTATTCTCATTCATTCTCTATCCTACGCCCTTCTCTGCGGCATACTTTGCAGGTGAAGTTTCACCATGTTGCTATAATCATTTGATTGCTCCCTGATTTCCCTGCCCTAGGCTCTATGCTCTATGAAGATAGGGAAATATATATATATATACACATACACACACACACACACACACACACACATACACACACATATATATGTATTATATTTGGCTCATGGTGTATTCTCAGTATTTTAGCATATAGCCTGGAACATAGATGCTATCGAATGTATTGTTGTAAGAATGAGTAAATGAATGAACAGTAACATTGATTATTGCTGTCTTGTTCATTTTCGGATTTTTATTTACTTATTTGCTGTTAGAGATTAAGGAAATACTTGTTGAGACACGTTCCATTGCAAACATCGGTTTGCCTGATTGCAGAACTAGTAGGTGCTAATTTTAGAAAGCATAGAAACATTAAAAAAAAATTTATCCTACTGTCCGTGGTTCTGAATCATGGTTTTTCTATGATCCCATGACCATTTTCCTGTGTCAATAAAAGCACTTCAGAATTTTCATAAGTAAAACGGACAAATCTGAAGCACACAGCCTTTCTGGAATGTGTGTATCTGATGCGATGAGCCTCCTGGGGAGACCTCGTTTAGTTAATGACATTTCTCTACACCAGCGGTTCTCAACCTGTGGGTCTCGACCCCTTTGGGGGGTCAAACGACCCTTTCACAGGGGTCGCCTAAGACCATCGGAAAACACATATATAATTACATATTCTTTTTGTGATTAATCACTATGCTTTAATTATGTTCAGTTTGTAACAATGAAAATGCATCCTGCAGATCAGATATTCACATGATGATTCATAACAGTAGCAACATGACAGTTATGAAGTAGCAACGAAAATAATTTTATGGTTGGGGGTCACCACAACATGAGGAACTGTATTTAAAGGGTTGCGGCATTCGGAAGGTTGGGAACCACTGCTCTACACTATGGGAGTCCACAAGGTTTGATGAAGGTTAGGATCTGTTGAAAATGTATTACACTGTGCTTAGTGTCCGAGATGGCTTCTGCTTCGTGCTGCTACTTTGTAAAATTCCATGTGATCACCTGGACCTGCCCACGTTCAGATTTCCCAAGAGCAGGGTGAGGATTCCTTGGTCGGCATTTGTCACACAGCGACCCTTGATATTCCCCATGACCACACCAGGCATCAACTCCAGGCTCTGCCCTGAGAAGTGGAACCTCCTCTCGTTGGTAAAGTTACTTTACTTTGTATTAAAAACTGCCCTGGCTGGTCAGGGAGTCAACCTTCAGCATTTTCGCCCAGCGGTGCGTGGGTAGGCACGGGAGGGTTCCTTCGAGCTCTCGTGCTCAGAAGGGGAGTGGGTCCCTGCTCAGTGCTGGGGCGAGGTGAGCTCTTGATTTCTCAGCTCTTCTCTTCTGTTCAGTGGCTGAGGGTCAAGACCTTTGGCAAAATATCTCCTGTTATCGCCCATGGATTTATTTTCTCACGGAGGAATCTGATCTTTTATACGGCGAGTGTTCCTTGTATATGAACCTGTATTTGTTGTTTTCTTTTTCCAGTGGAGCCTGAAGACGTTCAGGTTTCCCTCTTTCTGATCAGATTAACATCGTTAAACACGAAAGAGAGAGGTTGGGTGACATGGTCGCGTTGGAGGGCTCGGTCTCCTGGGAGCGCCTAGTTTGGGGAGGGGGTGTTCAGAGGGAACAGTGGGGAAGGGAGCGGCCTGCGGCCCGTGCCAGATGGCCATCCCTCACGGAATCTGTTACTTGTCCCAGGGGCCCTGTTATCCCCGGTTTATTTTCAATATTAATCTTGATATGAAGGCAGCTGCAGTTCTTAAAAAAATTCATACCTCGAACGTATTTTTATTATGGCCAAAGTAATTTATAGATAGGCTTTCTGATGGATCTTACTTTCCCCTCCGTTATTAACCAGCACTGCGGAATGCGGGGAAATTTTTCCTTCGTGCCATATATATTCTTCCGCTGGTAGCAATGAGTAAAGAAAAGCTCTTTCTAGGAAAAGATGGAGTCAGTATAGGCTGGTAATATGTGCACCTTATATGAGTCCTTGTAAATAAGGTGCTAACATTTTACTTTAAAGCCAGGCAAGTAGTTTGCCTTTTTTTTGTGTGTGTGTGTGTGTGTTTCTAAGCCAATCCCCGCCTCCCCCCTTAACTGGCATGTGGAGAAGGTTAGTGAGTTTTTAGGTTGTATTCACATACTGTCTTTAGCTTAAAATGCAGCCTCACCGATGTCCTTTTGTGGTTCTTTTAAGGTTTTTGCGTCTGTTTTACTGCCTTTTCGGTCACTTTCGCATTTACACCTCGATACGATTTGCCTTCATGTAGTTGAGTCGCTCTTCTGCAGTAGAATTTGTTTTTTGCTGGAGTGCGTGAAAGCCGATACATGATTTAAGAGTAGCTGCTTACAAGTGGCTGTCTATAATCACATCTTTTTAAATTCACGTCAGGGAAAGCTAAGGTCATCTTGAGTGTATTAGTATACAATGGCTGTTTGGGATTCTAAGAATAAAATGCCTCTCTTATTTAGGAACTAGAGGCCCGATGCACGAAATTCATGCAAGAGTAGGCCTTCCTTCCCCCGGCTGCCGGCACCGGCTTCCCTCCAGCCCTGGCTTCATCCAGAAGGATGGCCGGAATGACGTCTAGTCTAATTAGCATGTTACCCTTTTATTATTATAGATACTTAAATTCATGGTTTTTTTATATAAAGTGGTATGATACGTTTGAGTTGTATACCAGATTAGCATTGACATCTTGACTGAATGCTACCATTTGCCTTTAGGATGAAAGCCAAGGGCCCTTACTTTGAAGAGATTTTATTTTATGGTTACGATTAAGAAAACATTAGCCTCATACTCAAACTAATTAAAATATAGGCCTGGGTGGGGGGAGGAAACCCTCTTTTTAAATAAATATAAGATATAAATTCTTAAGTTACAAATTTCGGAATAGTGGGTTGGGAGGAATGTGATTTCTCTCCCTCTTGCCCCAAGACCTTATCCAAAGTGGGATTTCATCTCCTGTGATCCTTTCCTAGCAAAAGAGTTTAGATAAACAAATGAACAAAACGGGTAAGAGACAGAGAAGTAATGAAAGCTATGCAATCACCCATCTGGTGAAAAGTTGTCCCTACAGAGTTCAAGCCATCATAAAATCGCAGAAAAATGTCTGTAATCAAGATATTCTTGCAGTGTGAGCAAAAGCCCTCTGGCCCTGGCATGTTTCAGTGGCCAGACCAGCGCCAGTATTCTCATGTCTTAAGTCTCATAATTCCTTATCAAGTATCAGAGACTCGCTCATAAACGTTTGGAATTGAAAGCTATGGCTTAATAGACATGAATAGACCTCATATGCGATCCTGTTTGATTGAAATGATTACATATTCTGTATGCTTAGGAGCTTCTTACCGTGGATGGTTTTTGAGTTAAGCAGGTTTCCAGTATTGGGTTACCCAAAATGATGGAGGCTGATAGGGAATACAGTTCATAATATTGTAGTAACGTTGTACGGTGCCAGGTAGGTACTAGACTTATTGGGGGAGCACTGTGTAAATTTTATAAATGTCTAACCGCCATGCTGTAAACCTGAAACTAATATAAAATAATATTGAATGTCAACTGTAATTGAAAAAGAAAAAAAAAGCAACTAAATAAAAATAATTGAGGCTTGAAAATAAGCACTTGAAATTAAGTCACTTAGTCCTTCAGAGAGAATTTACAGTTTATTGATCTTTTAAAAATGTTAGCCTGAGGAAAACATGTTCATCTACTTCTATTTCTGGAGTTATTCACAGCAGGGGGAAAAAAGTACAACTGACTATTTATGGAAATGGGAAGCTTCCTAGCTGACACCAACTAGTTGATACATGTTGGAAACTCATTTATATATATAAAAGCCTAATGTGCAAAGTGTTTCCCCTGGAGTTCAACCAACCCCGAGTTAGATCGCTCGCTATGACGTCTGCTGACCACCAGGGGGTGGCGTGGAACGAAGGAAGGCCCTGGCTGGCAGCTGGCAGCTGCGGTGCGAGGGGGCGAGGGGAGGCCCCAGCTGGCAGTTGACAGCTGCTAGGGACCCTACCTGTGTACGAATTTCGTTCACTGGGCCTCTAGTTTAACATAATTCTTGATTACACTCAATGATCTTACCAATAGATCTAGTCAAAGTCAGCAGAATGCCCACTTGAAGAAGGAATGCCAATTGTGTTTGGATCGTGTAGAAGTGATAATCCTGTAATGTTTTGGTTAAAACATTTTATCTTTTGTTTCTATTTAATGTATGGATTGATTGATCTATTATTAGAGTGTCTCAGCCTCAGCACTATTGATATTTTAGGCAGGGTAATTCTTTGTTGTGGGAGCTATTCTGTGCCTTGTAGGGTGTTTAGCAATATCCCTGGCCTTGAGTCATTGGGTGCCAGAAGCACCCACTAGTCATGACAGTGAAATCCCTCTAGACATTTTCAAATGTCCCCATGGGGCAGCAAAATTGCCCCTCGTTGAGAATCCCTGATATATACACCTATCCTATATAATAAAAGGCTAATATGCAAATTGACCGAATAGCAGAATGACATGCACTGACCACCAGGGGCAGATAGCGCCCCCTCTTCCCCGCCCCCAAGTGCATGAATGTCATGCACTGGGCCTCTAGTATATTTATATCTGTGTATCTATAACTCTGTGTGCATATATATATATTAGCCTATTGGTTTTAGGCACCTGAACACGATGTGGGTTAACAGCATACAATTTTAAACTTTAGCAATCAAAGAATGGAAGATAATACAGGAACTCATTAATGTTGTGATGGAATTCATATGAAATCATAATTAGAGGGGTCGAAATTGGAGAACGTGTTTGTGTTGCCATTGGTTAGTAGAGCTTGGTTTCTGAACCGAAAGAAATGTTATAAGAGTTAAGATGTTTGTATTTAAAAATACTGAGGGACATTTTTCTTAGATTTTGTTCCCTTTTTACATTTGAAACGTCATGTGGCTGTGCAGGAAGCAAGGCCCAGGAGACTTAGGAAGAGCCCAAAGTCTCTAAGGTCCTTAGTCATTTGGTTGCAACATGAGCTATAAAGTCTGGCAGGACCAGGAAAATAGCTCAGGTTTCGTCTTCTATGACTTTCCATTTCTATTTTGTTTTAAGGCTTGGTTGCTGGGCCCATCCCAAAGATTGCTCCATTTTTTTTTTTATTTTTATTTTTTTTTGCTAAAAAGAAAACGTGATTTTGGAAGCTTAGAATCCTCTCCTCTACTTACATTTGTTTCTGATATTAAACAAGTGCAGTTTTTGTTTTTTTTTTAAATTTCTCCTTGCCACTTCTAACGAGTCCAGATGGTCCTGCAGTTCACAGACTCCAGTGTGTCCAGACCGTGGCCATCCAGAGGCCTCCCTGTGCGGGGAGAGCCCGTATGTTTAGGCCTTGCTGCTCCTTCTGTGGGCCCACAGGACTTGCTGAAAAATCTGACGGTGGAGCGCGCCTTCCCTCCGTGGTCCAGCCTAGGGTGCTCCCGTCTTCCCTCCTGGCCACGAGGGTGCCGAGGGTGCCGATGGTTGCCCCCCAAGTGGATACGTGTTCCTGCAGCAGCGTCTGCCTCCTCAGCTAGCTGGAGAGGTTTATTTACAGAAAGAAACCTCCGCCGCATCGTCCGAAGCGAATGAGGCTAGTACTTTTCAAGTAGGAGTGTGTTTTAGAGTTCCGGAGGAGCTGGTTCGAAATAACAGATTTTTAGGGCCCTACCGCGTAGAGATTCTGCTACAGACAATCCAAGGCGGGGCCGGGGAATCTGCATTTCCTGCAGGCAGTGCTGGCCCTGTGCTTCCTAGCCCCACACTTTGAGGAACTCTGACATAGCCTATCAAGCCACACACACACACACACACACACACACACACACACACACACACACAGAATATTTTAAATAAAAAAAAATAATAATAAGTCATCAAATTTAATACTCAAATTCTTGCCCCTTGATGTTAGGTGGGTGGCCTTGTCTCCTCTCAGTTCCTTGCTTGCAGGCCAGACCCGTGTTGTTCATCAGAGCTTGTTTTCAACCACCTAAGGCCCCACCCAGCCTGGACACTCCAGCCCCACCCGCCTTGGCCTCCATATCTTTTCTATAAAAGGGTTCGTTCATTTTCTAGAACAAAGCATATTTTTTTTCAAGCTTAAGTATCTCTAGCCTTTACGATGTTAATTTTATTAGGAGATGTAACCGTTCCTATCACCCCTTCCCCACCCCCCCATGGGTGTGGTTGGTGGAGGGGCCCGGGGTGATGGGTGCTTGGGGTTTCCCCTTTTCACGTGGATTCCAGATGCTTCTACTGTGCCCTGCTTGGCCTGGAGAACAATTCTACGTAGCATCCGTTCACATCTAGAAATTAAGTCGATGGAGATGTATTGAATGCCTGCTGTCTGTCAAACATTCCTTCTTAGCACTGGGACATCTGTGCAAACAATGGACAAGACGTTCATATCATTAGGTTTGCAGTCTAGTGGCGCAGGGAGAAGGACAGTAAACACATTGAAAAGTGTTATGGAAACAAATCGACGAGGGGGAGAGGGATAGAAAGTGCTGGAGGTGGAGGACCGCAAAGGGATTGTATAGGGGCGTCAGAAGGTGGCTTGTGAGGAAGGACGCAAAAGGAGGGGAGTGAGAAAACCATGGGGACACTTGGAGGAATGACATTCTGGGCAGAGGAAAGAGCCGGTGGAAAGGCCCTGAGGTGTGTGTGTGTGTGTGTGGTGGGGGTGTCCGGGGTCTTGAAGGAAGAGCAAGGAGGCCCACAGGCCAGAGCAGCATAAGCAGGAGGGAGAACATTGGCCAAGGGCCAGAGAAGACACCAAGGCCCGTGGAGGCTTTGGGCTTCTTCCCTGAGTGGATAGAAAGGCACTGGGAAGCTTTGAGACGAGTGATGGGATCAGGCTTAGATTTTCAGAGGATGCTTTTGGCTGTGTACCGAGCATGCACTGGGCGGGGAGGGGGGAGATGGGAGGGGGGGTGGCGTGGCCGGGCTGTGGCCTACAGGGCGGCTGCAGCGGGACGGCATGCATGGCCTGGGCCTGAGTGAGTCCCATGGAGGAGGGGAGGAGCGGTCAGCTTTGGGTGTAATTGGGAAGAGAAACCAACAGAAGCTTCTGATGGGAGAAAGTGTGGATTCAAGCATGATCTTCGGCCCGAGTCATTGGCATTGCGCCAGTTCCCCATAAAGGCGGTGGGGAAGGCTGTGGGTGGGCAGACGTGGAGGAGATGAGTTCGATTCTGCTCATGTGATCGAAATGCCTACTGACCCCCAAGGGGAAGTGCTGCAGCCATTACACGGGACCCCGGTGCTCAGCAGATAAATATCTCGGAGCTTTTAGCATGTGGGAAAGGCAAATGATAGTTTTGAAAATTTATTTCCTTTACTGTACCTGTTAATGTACGTGTGCATATGAATGTATATCTGTAATAATAAAAGCGTAATATGCTAATTAGACCAGACGTCCTTCTGGACGACCTTCCGGACAAAGCCGGGGCTGCAAGGGAAGCCTGGTTCCCTGGTGCCAGAGGGAAGCGGGTACCGGCAGCTGGGGGAAGGCAGGCCTACTCTTGCATGAATTTCGTGCATCGGGCCTCTAGTAATTATATATGTGTGTATCATTCTCTCTGTGTAATTGTATGTACGTAACCAGCAGAATTGTGTGTGTGTGTGTTCTCAGTGTTCACTGCTTGCGTGTCTTTGTTTCTAGATATTACTGGGAACCCCTGCCCTTTGGTCTTTATGCGCTGAAGTCATTCTTTGTTTCCTGATGGGGGGTTCTCGGTCCCCTCCTCATAACCCTCGGTGTTCCGTGTTCTCATCGGCCACCCCGGGCTTGTGCTCACTTTGGGGATCTAGATCTTGGAACGGATTCCATCCCTGCTGACAGTGGTCCACACCTGACCACCTGCGGGAAGTTCTTTCCCACGGGGTCGCTCACAGGGCCCGGGAGAGCGTGTGCACTTCGCAGCACCGCCTTCCCCGCCACGGGACCACGCCTGGCACACTTGACCCACGGTGGCACCGTTCATTTGTGTGCGCAGCCTGACAGATGTCCCCGCCGAGGCGTCCCATTGGAGGGTGTCTGCTTACAAGTCTAGTGGGGGAAGGAAGAGAGAGTTCGAAGGATTATCTTTTTTTATTTTTGAGGATTAAATGTATGCCATTTAGCTGTGATGCCCTGTGGTTAATGCTGCTTTCTTAGAAGCCTGTGCGCTTCGTCACGTGGCTGTCAAAACCATTCCAGCGAGAATGATGCTGCGTGGACTCCTCGGGCTGCAGTGTCCATCAGGGGTTACAGATGGGTTATTGCCTGTGCCGCTCCACGCTCTCCCACGCCTGGTGCTGGCCCGGCTAGACTTCGCCGAAGCCACGCATGTGCTGTGGCCCTTCGCACGGTTAGCCGGCCCAAGAGCACAGGGATGTTCAGTGCATTCGTTAGAAAATCCTGCAGCACTTCCTTTTCATTCATGCCCTTCATCCATGGTATTTGCTGAAGCTGTAGGTACTCGTCAGGCAGAGAAAGGAAACCTGCCTTCAAGTACAAGGAAGATGCTCTTTTGTGCAAGTATGAAGATACAGAAGTAGGCCGAGCACTTTAGCTCCGCCGTGGATGTATCGGCAGGGACTGTGTCTGCGGGGATCGCATCCTCAGAGCCTATCAGAGTGGAAAGGACCCCAGCAACGCCCCTGCCTCTCCGTGACCATTGCCCACATATATATATGTGTTATCTATATATGCCCATTGCTTTCATAATGTGTTTTTTTAAGAGAGAGTAGAAGGGAGAGAGGGAAGAGGAGAATGAGAGAGAGAAACATCAGTGTGAGAGGGACACATTCATTGGTTACCTCCTGCACATGCCCTGACTTGGGCCCAGGGATCAAACCTGCAGCCCAGGTATGTGCCCTTGACTGGGAATTGAACCCATGACCCTACGACCTGTGGGCTGATTCTCTAACCATTGAGCAACACCGTCCAGGGCATCATCATGTTTTCATATACTCTTTGGAGTAGTTAACTCTCCGTTTCACCTGACGGTCGTTTAGTTTATTTGAGGTATTTTGTCTTGACTCTTCACGTCTCCTAGAGGAACCTTACATGGTTGAGCAGGAGACGTCTGAAGGAACAACAGTGGGAGTTACCATCTACAAAGGCTGGAAATAAGGTGAAATTAAGGTGACTCACAGCGCTTAATCTAGAAGTTCTTGTTTAGTTGCTTTGCAAAATGCATCACCTTTTTACCGTTGGGCAAAATGAAACTCCTCGCTTTCATAAGGCTTCGGGGAAAAGAAAAGCATGTCGCCAGGAAAGCGTTTGGAACAAGGCTTCCCAAAGCGTGTTCCCACGGGGTGCTGTGGGGGAAACAAAAGGCGGAAGCGTTCCACAGGGGAAATGCTTTGGGTGGGGAGGGCGTTACCGTCTCACCCTTAAGAAACATGCAAGCTCCGTCCAAGTGGGAGCCTCATCATCTTCCCCAGGTTGCCTCCCGTGCCGAGCGCAGTACCTGGCGGTGCCTGGAGGAATTAGCTGCAGGACTTCTCAGGGCCTTTAACGTCGTAGCTGGTCTTGGGAGTCATCGGAGAGGGCAGGGGTCTGCAGCCTTGCACACACGCACAGGACAGGGGAACTGTCTTCACGAGCATTTTACTGCACTTGGGTACTTGCAATACCCGCTGGGAAATTCTAGCTTTGGGTGCGACGAGATGGGTAGGTTTCAGAATGGGCTTGATCGGGGAGTGGAATACTCATGTTGCTATGGATATTGGACTCGCAGCGAGACAGATTGTGAGGCAGGATGGACGTCCCGCTTCGGTGCTTGTCTCCCATTTGGGGCCCGTAGGCTGACCCTCAGAAACCTCAGTTTGTTCATCGATAAAATGGGGAGAGGAATGATGTGCATCTGACTGGTTGTTGGGGGAAATAAATTACATTTCGTTGCACTTAGGAAAGTTCAGTAACGTGTGAGAAAAGGCTTTACTGGGCAAACACATCATGATGGTGATGATGGTCATCATCATCATGATCATCACTCTCATTATGAGGCACTGAAGTGAAAGTAGGGTTTCTCTCTCCCTCCCTCCCTCCCTCCAGTACATCGTGGGGTGTGTTGAATATGCCAGGCATTGTTGTTCTGGGGGAGTCAGTGGTGAGCGCAGTAAGGGGCCCGTCCTCCCTCAGGGGCCCTGGATTCTTTGTGATATAATGTGTTTACCAATGTCACTGTCTCTTAGATCATAAATCTAATTGCACACAATTTAGTTGAAGTTAATTTTCCTGAGGTCATTATATTAAAGGCCTGGCCCCCAGAGGCGCTTTTTCTTGAAGCATCAGATCTGTTCTTACACAAACAAGGCAAGTAGGATCCATAGGTCGTATTTTAAAAATAAAATAAATAAGACTACACTAGCATCACTAGGTCAGGTAGGTCACACGGGGAGTGACAGCCCTTCCTGCCTCAGCAGGTCACCCCCATCCCACAGTAGGGTGGTCAGATTTCACAAATAAAAATACACAATACCCAGCTAAGTCTGATACTACAAAGAGAGAATCAAATTTTTAGTATAAATAAATATATCCCAAATAGTGAATGGGACATAATTATACTTTATTTTTTTTTAAAAGGTTGTTAATTTGAAAGTCAAGTTTAACGGGGTTTCCTGTTTTGTTTTGTTTTTCTTTTCATTTTTTAAGAAAAAGATTTTTAAATATTTTTTTATTTCCGAGAGGAAGGGACAGGGACAGAGAGATAGAAACATCAATGATGAGAGAACCATTGACTGGCTGTCTCCTGCACGCCCCCTCTTGGGGATCGAGCCCACAACCCCAGCATGTGCCCTTGACCTGGATTGAACCTGGGACCCTTCAATCCACAGGCCGACGCTCTAGCCACTGAGCCAAACTGTACTATTTTTTTTTAAAAAATTATTTTTTAAATATATTTTTATTGATTTCAGAGAGGAAGGGAGAGGGAGAGAGAGAGAAACATCAGTGATGAGAGAGAATCATGGATCGGCTTCCTCCCACACACCCCACACTGGGGATCAAGCTCACAACCTGGACCTGTGCCCTGACCGGGAATCGAACCCGGACCTCCTGGTTTAATAGGTCGACGCTCACCCACTGAGCCACGCCGGCCAGGCTGGGTGTCCTCTGTTTTGTCTGACGACCCTCCCGCCCTGCACCAGCGGCCTGGCCACCTGGGCAGGAGGAAGACCGTTGCCTGCCACCTGTCAGCCTTTGAAGCCATCTTTGTGGAGGAGATACGTTACCCCAAACAGCGTAGAGACCTTTGCTTCGGTATGAAATGACTGATGAGTGTTCCTGCCGGATGGGCAAGTGCTGCCAAGTTAAAAGCCACTGGTGGAGGCCTTGCATAGGCGCAGAAGCTACGCGGGGCGTGCCCTGTGGTAGGCGGTGCTTCAGGTGCCAGCTTTGCCAGTTACCTGGGCCACGGAGCCACCTGCTCGACTCCAGGAGCCCCTGCCTCATCCTCCTGGAGGTGCTGGCCTGGCTGCTGGGCTTCCTCCTTTCTCAGGGGCAGATGCTAATTAATGGAGACAATTCACAGCTGATTAGCTGTAGTTCCTGCAGTAATTACATTCGCTTGCTAACTGTTCAGGGGAGGATTTCTAACCCAGTTCTTATTTCACTCGGAGCTTAATTTGTTTTTTGAGTTGTTTGGGCCCTTTGTTTAATAGCCATTTTATTTTTTTCTGTGTTGTTTTAGGTGCTATTAGATAATAAGTGAGTTTAATCTTTAAAAAAATCCTCTGCGATAATGAGCTGTTTGCTGTAAATGGATTTCTAATGCCCCCACAAAACCTTCATTTAAATAACGTGAAAGTGGGTTCTGTAGGCTGTTTGGGGAGCCAGGATTGGTGCGTGGAATACACCCATCGTGACCCAAGCTCTCGTAAATATTTATATAAAGAACATGCGGAATGGGGACCCAAGATTTTAATTCTGAGATCATTGACTCATCAAGAATTCCAGTGCAGAAACTATACCTTTTCTTGCATGTTTTTAACATCCTAGAAACATGGGCAAAGTGTGTGTGTGTGTGTGTGTGTGTGTGTGTGTGTGCACCCACTCACATGCTTTTCTACCCCAGAACTTTTAAATTATTGGAAGCCGTTTTATTGAGGTATGATGGACGTACCAAAAATCCCCTGCCTACTGAACGTACACACCTTGGTTGTTGGACGGCCGGTCTGCCTTTATTTCTGGTGTCCCCAGCCTTCCGAGAGGCCGGATAAAGGCCTCTCTGAAGCGCGAACGCATACATCTTGCGGGAAAATCCTTGTAAAGGTATTTGTCCAAATGGACGTGAGGGCTCCTTGTGTGAGGGTGTATGGAGGTGTCCCTTCGCCGGGTGCCTTGTGCATCCGGGGACCCTAGCAGCGCTCCGGAACCATGAGGGTCTTTGGTGTACGTCCTGCTTAGTTCGTGGATCCCTGACGTGATAAAGTGCAGCCTGCCAGTCCCTTCTGAGCAGGAGTCACAGGCTCAGAGTCAGGGGCTGAGAGCCCCCCTGGAGAAAAGTGTTATGGGTGTATGGAGAGGATTTATGTGGGTCTTCCATTTCTGTGTTCTATTTATTCCCTCCCTCCCTCCCTTTCCCCTCCCTCCCTCTCCCTTCCCTCTCCTTGGGAAAATTGTGCCTTCTGCTTTAAATCATTACTAGCTCTGTTTACATTAGAGCAGTGGTTCTCAACCTGTGGGTCGCGACCCCTTTGGGGGTCGAACGACCCTTTCACAGGGGTCGCCTAAGACCATCGGAAAACACATATATAATTACATATTGTTTTGGTGATTAATCACTATGCTTTACTTATGTTCAATTTGTAACCATGAAAATACATCCTGCCTATCAGATATGTACATGACGATTCGTAACAGGAGCAACATGACAGTGATGAAGTAGCCACGAAAATAATTTTATGGCTGGGGGTCCCCACACCATGAGGAGCTATATGAAAGGGGTGCGGCGTGAGGGAGGTGGAGAACCGCTGCTTCAGAGAATGGAAGGGATATACACATCTCACCCTTTGGAGAGCAAACCTCTGTGTTATTTAATGCATGAAAGGAAGGAAATCATACACCTTGTAAAAAGGCGGGCATCCTTTCACCATTTAAAAATCACGAAAATAATATAACGGCGGCGAATCATGCCCACAGGCTCTTTCCACCCCCCCAGGCCGGTCACAGGATGTTTAAGGCCACCAGACGCCCCGCTTCCACCATCCAGACCCGAAAACCCATTTCTGCCCAAATCCAACTTTTTTACATTTTGATAACAGGTCTGGAGAAGTAAAGAGCTTACGTCTGAAATGCGGATACCATCTTATTTGTGATGGTCTGAATGGGCCATTGTGTGAGGGAATTAAAGAAAAATTGCTGTGTTCATGGGATCCCGCTTGTTTTTTAAACCTCTTTGCACTTAATGTTACATTGAGAGATTAAATATCACCCTTTTCAACAGCTCCGATGGCTGGAGATAGGGCTTGAAACCCTGGAGATTTAAAAAAAATAAAAAAGTCTTTGGTCTGATTATTTATTGATATTCACACCACACCCCATTCGCTAGAAAATAGAATTTTGAGTCCTGGGAATTGGATTCTTTTAATTCACATCTAAGCCTACCCACACTTGTGACATCTGTTCTAGGAAAGTAAAGCTGTGAAATCCCCATGTGTTTTAAACATGTGTCAAGGTGTTTTTTTGAGGGGGGAAACACTCTTTGCCTTCTAACCCAGGGGTGGGCCAACTTTTTGACTCGAGGGCCACAATGGGTTCTTAAACTGGACCGGAGGGCCGGAACAAAAGCATGGATGGAGTGTTTGTGTGAACTCATATAAATTCAAAGTAAACATCATTACATAAAAGGGTATGGACTTTTTTTTAATTTTAGTTTTATTCATTTCAAATGGGCTGGATGCGGCCCGCGGGCCGTAGTTTGCCCACGGCTGCTCTAACCTCTGACAAAGGCCCTGGCCGGTGAGGGAAGGTGTGTGATGGCCTCCCTTCGCGATGAGTCTCGATGAGAAACAACGCTCTTTTCTGGGGATGGTCAAGTTCGCGGAACTCTGTGCTTTATTTTCCTGCGGGAGCCAGCTGCCAGGGTACCACCCGGTTCCCCTTCGCCCCGAGGAAACCCCCTCTGTCCTCTCCGAACCCTGGCATCGCATTCTTCCCAAATCCCGCCCAGCATTAGGGCACCACCAGCGTCCGCTGCCAGGCTGCGCACTAACCTCAGACAATCTGCTCTCTTCCAGTTTGGGAATAACAGTAACTACATGAACATGGCCGAGGCAAGCAACGCTTTCTTTGCGGCCAGCGAGGTAGGTGTCTGCCTTCGTGTGTCTGTCCACGGTGTGTGTGCGCCATTTGGGTCATTTACGAGGCTGGAAGGGGAAAGGGAAGTAGTGAATTTATCTCTCTCATGTGGCACGAGGCAGTGGCGTAGGAGGAGAAATGAGAAAACCCCTACCGGAGAAGAAAATACCTGACAGGTGTGTCTCACTCGTCCAAGGCTGTTGAGAACGTGCGCCACGCAAACACATCTCTCTTTTTTTAAAAAAATATATTTTATTGATTTTCTACAGAGAGGAAGAGAGAGAGAGATAGAGAGAAACATCGATGAGAGAGAAACACCGATCAGCTGCCCCCTGCAACATCCCCCACTGGGGAAGTGCCCACAACCCAGGTACATGCCCTTGACCGGAATCGAACCCGGGACCCTTCCGTCCGCAGGCCGACGCTCTATCCACTGAAAAGAAATACAGAGGCAGACTAAAGGAGATATGTGAGGAAGGATATGAAAGCTAGCTGTGCACCCTGTGTTGATACCTAAGCAGACAAGTGGTTATTTTGGAAACTAGGATGGAAGTGACTTTTAATAGACAATATGTTTACCTGGCCGGTGTTGTTCAGTGGTTGAACGTCGACCTATGAGCCAAGAGGTTGCTGGTTCGATTCCCGGTCAGGCCACATGCCTGGGGTTGAGGGCTCCATCTCCAGTAGGGGGCGTGCAGGAGGCAGCTGATCAATGTTTCTCTCTCATGATGTTTCTCCCTCTCTATCCCTCTCCCTTCCTCTTTCTCTAAAAATCAATGAAAAACATGTTTAAAATGAAAGTATTTCAACTTCACACAGCTCTGAGGATGACTTCATGAAGTTGCCACGTTCTGGGAAAGGATGTGGCAGACAGTATGGTTGTTTCTTAGGTCTTCGGTGGGAGGGATGTGAAATGAGTGTGTTGGTTTTTTTGCCAGATCCCCACCGCCTAGCACAGTGCCTGGCGCATAGTAGGCGCTCAATAAATATTGATGGTATGAATGAATGAGTGGATGGGCAAGCTCCAGACTTGGCCAAAGCCGGGAAAGCTGAAGGATGGAATGTACAGGCAGCAGCACACGGACTGTGGGTTTGCGTAGGGTTTACTAGTGCAATTGGAACACACACCTTCTTGTTGCTGTTGTTATCGAATCGCTGTCTTACTGACTTAGGGCTGCTGTCTAGTCCCATTGGTGTGCCCTCCGGAAAAACTTCTATCTTGATTAGGTCAAGGAAATAGTTTCCTAAAAATGGTAGGCAGTGAGATTTAAGGTTTTATTTTATTTGTTTTAGCTATATCTTTATCGTTGAAAGTATTATGTATGCCCCCCTTCCCCCCCCCCCATTGATCCCTTCTAGCCTGCCCCCTCCCCCCCCCCCCCAGCTCAGGCCTTACCACCCCATTGTGTGAGTCCATGGGTGATGCATATATGCACACAAGTTCTTTGGTTGATCTCTTCCCACCCAGTCAGCCAGTCCCCCCCGCCCCCCTTCCCTCTGAGATTCCACAGCCTGTTCCCTGCTTCTATGTCTCTGGATCTATTTTGTGTATCAGTTTATTTTCTTCATTAGATTCCACATGTAAGTGGGATCATGTGATACTTGTCTTTCTCTGACTGGCTTATTTCCCTTAGCATCATATTCTCCAGGTCCCTCCATGCTGCCTCAAAGGGTGAGAGATCCTTCTTTTTTACTGCTGCATAGTATTCCACGGCGTAAATGTACCACAGCCTTTTATCCACTCGTCTACTGATGGGCACGTGGGCGATTTCCAGATCTTAGCTCATGTAAACGAGCTAAAACAGTGAAATTGGTCCAAATGGAGCCACTTGGCAGTTCCTGCAATAAAAAATCTTCATCTTCCAAATATATTCAAATATAGGAAACGGAACGAGCTTCACCGCTTCCCCCCGGAGGATGCAAAGCATAATGGCTTCGCCAGGAATCTTGGTCCAGGGAAGCACCTGGCATGAAAGAAGTGAACCTGGAGAAATGATGAGGGAAAAAAACGGGGAACCCAGATTTAAGGGTGATTGTAGACGAGTCCCTTTTTAGGGTGACCATCCTCTCTCTCGCCCAGAAGACAGCCCCGATGAGGGAACAGCGTTTGGCACTGGCTGCCGGGTTGTTTGTGATAATGAACACAAGCCCCATCTGTACGGACAACACGAAGCTTCATTCTGCAGGATTTTTTTTCCGTCCATTTGAATCAAACATTGATGAAAGCGCCACTGGCAGCAGCTGCGCGGAGACAATTTAATTCCAGCTGTGATAATTCACCGTGTCAGACATCGGCTGTTATGTGTTGATACAACAGTTCTCTAGATTTGCATTTTTATCAAAAGGAACAAATGTTTTGAGCATTTCAGTACAGATGGTATTTAACCATGTACGCACTCCTTAAACATGTTCAAGGTAAACACTGAAAAGTCAATATCTCTAAGAAGTCATCATCGAAACTCCGATATGATTAATCTGATCTCGGGCAGAAGGCAGAGTGTCTAAAAGTCAGTAACTTTGTGTGTGTGTGTGTGTGTGTGTGTGTGTGTGTGTGTGGTACATGGTTACTTTTATAATCTCAGATAACCAGCTTTTGTTATGTTTTTCTCCAAGGAATGCTCACCACTGTATCTAATGTATTACTTCTCTTTAAAAGTGGTGGAAGATTCTAGCATTTTCTTGGTTGTGCACTGTAATATAATTTCATTGTATGGTTTTATTAGGTTTATGATATAGTCAGTAGTATACTCCATTCTACCTAAAGATTATCTTGTCTTTTGTAAAATTATACTGTGACGACGTTATATATATACTAGTATATATGACATCTCGTATTCCTTAGCAAAAATAAAAATGAAAACCTCCTTAATTTTGACTGCCTGGCGTAAGATGTGCTTATGTTCGAGTTTAGGAGGCAATCGTATGTAACGATTTCCCAGAGCATCTTTCTTTTTTTTTTGGAACCAAAAAATAAAGCCTGAGTAAATATTAATGCACTACATTATAGACTGTGCCTCATCTCCCCATCACGACGTTAAAAGTAAATGTATTTGTTGTTGTTGTGTTTTACATTTTAGTGAGCGCAGACTAATTCAGGAAGCCTTTAGGTTTGGTGCAGTCAAGTCCAAACTGTGCCCCCCACGAACCCCCCAGAGCTAACCCCGTGGGGACCAGGACACCCTGAGTGTGAAATTCACACATTGGCTGCGCGTTTTCGGTCTGTGTCATGATTACCCTGACCATGTTTAAAGCACTTCAAATATTTATTGAAATAATATTTCAAGTGTTAATTACAGTGGTAATGAAAACAGCCAAATGCCACATATCAAGAATGAGTGTTTATCCGTATTGTTAATGTGATATGTTAGATTTCATTAAGCAGTAATGGGGTAGCAAATGAGTCACAAATTACAGTTGCATCTGTTACTGCACCACATTAGTGCCAAAATAACAGCAAAGGCAGCCATAGGGCGGCATTCATCAGCCAACCACGTTCGCGGCCAACGCATCCCTTTGTGTTTGAGAACTCAGGGTACCAGCGTAAGCAATCAACCTCTTTGCGGGGTCATTATTCGAACAAATATGTCAGAAAATCTAATCGTCTCATCCTAGCTTTCAAATGTGTTACTGTGCAATAAAGTTTTTCGTCTATTGAATCTACAAAGGACCTCGAGATGTGCGATGGTCTGCCATGCAACTCCCTTGTCTTGTGACCTATTTGTTTCTGGTGAGATTAAAAACCACAGTTGACCGGTTCTGTATGCAAGGAACGTGGTGCTCCCCCCGCCCACCCCCTTCATTTTGTTTCTATTTTCTCTCAAGTGGCTGTTAAATTATATTATCAATCCCTAGTTTGAATAATGGTGATTTTCAGCTCGAAATGAGTTCTCTTAACCAATTAGGGCAGATTCAAACGATCTTGCATCAGTTCACTCTTCAAAAATGTTATTAATAATAAATAGACTGTAAATTGGACCCTCTGAGCTGAGGATTAAAAAAAATCTGAGTGGCCACACAACCTCTTCACACTCCAGCCAAAATAACCTTCTAACCTGGACCGCCCTCCTTACCCCCAATCCAAGGTCAAGTTTAAGAAAGGTGGTTCGTCCTGAATTACATCAAAAGGCCGTAGTTTATAACACCACCTTTAAGAATCTAAGTAGCATGGAAGAAAGCAGTGCAGTATTTACTCTTAGGTCTTGAGAACTAACACTCACCTCAGTGAGCAACCCCAATGGAAATAGTATATCTCTAATCCATATATCGCTATGTTCCTTCTATAGATGGTTTTTAAAAGTAGAAGGCTGGCAGAAAATGTTCTGATAAATACCTATCGAAGTCTTCAGAGCAAAGGAAGTAACTCTTCATATTGTTTAAATGAAAGCACTGGAACATTTTAAGAGATGATCTGAAGAAAGTCCTTAATGTAAAACGTTGTAGGACAAAACAGTAACAATTCCCATAGAAGCATTTTCTTGTGTGTGTGGTGTTTTTTTTTTTTTTTTTTTTTTGCCTTGGGAATATATCAATAAGGAAGTTGAAAAAGCAAACCACAAATTTAATATGACTTGTTTTATATGTTGTGACAGGGAGTAAGTATGTGTAATGTTCGCTGCTGGATTCGTGTGGGGTGTGTGTGTGTGTGTGTGTGTGTGTGCACCACAAAATCGTCAGCGTTTTACGAAGCATGTGTGTAATGGGAGCGGTTTGAGCTGTTTCACTAACATATCAATAAAGTGGCAATTTGTTATATAGCCAAACCTAATGTCGCTGCTGCTCCAACTAACAACAAAGACAGATGCTGCTAATTAAGTACGCATTAAAAAACTGTTAATACGGATACTCCATTAAAACCATATGATAATGAGACTTAAATCTTTAATCAGAATGATCAGCAAAACTTTCTATGTGGAAATCTGTGCTTAAGATGTTTCCATTGGAGAAATAAATATTTGGCCTCGCTGTGGAGTTGTTTTCATGCAAAAACCTTGCTGCTTCTCTCCAGGGAGAAATAAAGATATAAGAACAGAGTGTGAAAATATCTGTGTCTTGTTTCCTTTTGTTTTGCAGACATTCCACACACCAAGTCTCGGGGATGAGGAGTTTGAGATCCCCCCAATCACGCCTCCCCCGGAGTCGGACCCCGCCCTGGGCATCCCCGATGTGCTCCTGCCCTTTCAAGGCCTCAGCGACGCCTTGCCCTCCCAGGGCAGCGAATTCACACCCCAGTTCCCCCCTCAGAGCCTGGATCTTCCGTCCATCACCATCTCAAGAAATCTCGTGGAACAAGACGGCGTGCTCCACAGCAGTGGGTCGCACATGGTAGGCAGCAAGCTGATTGCTTGGACGTTTTTTTTTTAATCCTCTGTGGTGCTCCTCCTGGCGAAGCTCTGAGGTCCATGTTCTGTCTTCTGGGGGGACGCGTCGATTGTTTCTCCTTCGGCCGTGTGAACACCGAAACCAGATCAATCTCTGGTATTGGCAAGAGGGCTCGGGGTTGGTTGATCATCACAGAGGAAAGCGGGCGTTCCCGCAAGATCTTTCTGATTTGAAAGGATGTTTTAAAAGTCAGGTTCATGGATTTGGAAGCAGGCCATCTTCCCCGGCCTTGGGTTTAGCAGAGAGATGGACTTGAGTTGCAAGGTTGCCCAGGCGAGAGTTGAGAAATGGTCGCCCTTACCAAGTGCCCAGGTCTTTTGCGTTCGGTGGGTTTATCACACCACGTTTATGATACACGATCTGCTCCTACCTCAAACGAAATATCCAACCAAGATACAGAGAAAGGGGAAAAGAATCATCGCTTCTAACCAGCAGAGGAAATTATAGATTCGGTTATTGCGGGAAATATACCTAATTGTGTTATTTATTGTCATAAACATGGCATAAGGCACTCCAGAGAGCCGAGATTGCTAATGCAATCGCTTTGGTTCTATTTTTCTTAGTGAGCAATTATAGTCGGCAATCGCCAGAGGAAAATCTCCTTAAGTATTTTAAACACTTCTGCTGGGATTTAAATTTTTTTTTTTTTTCTTCACCATAGGACATAAAGCATTTGTGTCTGTCTAGGTGAGGTACTAAGCAGGCGTTTTCAAACAAGATGAATCGTTTAGAAGGCCTTTTTAAAAACCCTGATAAAATGAAACAGATGTGTTGGTATAACAAAGACACAGATCCTCGTGCCTGTTGACATATTTCTCTGCACGCCAGGACCCTGGCCGGTGATGTTTACCGGGTTCCTGGTTAATTCCCCAGATAACAACAGACAATTGCAAAATACGGAGTGGATTAGGGTGCGGAGAATCAGCGTGCTCTCGGAAATATAAGATTACTTTCCCAAATAGCATTGCTGCCGAATAATTTTCTTTGCCTGTGATCTTTTGTGCTGGAGCTGAACATCAGGGTGTGTTTTTTTTTTTTTTAATTTTTACTTTTTTTTGTTGTTGTTGGAAAAGAACGTAGCCAACAGTCTGGAAAGGGTCATTAACTATTCATAAGTGTTCCCCGCCATCGCAAAGAATTGTTTCCTGTGGACTTCCTGACATTTCTGGCCCTTTGACCCAGGAAGAGGGTCCCGGACATCTCTTCCTCCACAGTCAGGCTTGCCATGCTGAGCCTGGGAAGTAATAAAGAGGGTGTTAGGTCCCCAAGGGAGTTAGCCAGGGCTCCCCATTATTCACAGATGCTCAGCGAGGCTCAGTCAAACCCCGGAAATAGTTAAAAGACCCTACGGTGCGTGCTACCATGTGTACTCTATGAAATTGGTAAATATTGATTGTTAATAATCGAAGAATCTGCCTTTACGTGAAACATCTGATGAATTACCTTCCCTTAAAGCCACAAGGCTGTTATTGCTGCTATTAAAAAAAGTGTAAAGGAGGCATTTTGACTATGAAATTTCATTTCATGGTCAATCGCATTTACCGTATGGGGAAGAACTAAAGATGGAATCATGAAATAATTATGATACTCGCATCCACTTCGAGTGCGGTGCTTTCGCGGGCTGGCGTCAGGAGAGGGGACTCAATTTTTAATGCTGCTTTCGTGATGTATTGCTAATCACTGACGCAGCTGAATTATGCCATTGATTTTGAAAAGGATAGGTACATTAGCTGAGGGCGGGCTGCTGTCGTGGCGTTCACACGGACCTCATCCCGTTCGCCGGCGCCTGCCTGAAGTTTTTGCTGCAGCCCGGTGATGTTTATTTGGGCTGGAAACAAACTCATCTTGTTGAAAAGTCGAGTAGAATTTCACCTTGAAGAAATGTCATGGCGTTTTAAATCACAAATCTTGGGGGAGGGGGTGGTGGTGGTGGAAAAAAAATGTACCCAGACAAAATGATGATGAATACAAGGTGTCGTTGGCTTTGTGCTATGTATGACTTGGCGTGCTCACCTATAAACTCGGGTCTGGAATCGCCGGAGGCATGGCGAAGAATAGGTTGTGTCAAGGTTCGCCCGTCTCCCTCCAGGCACCCAGTGGGCCGGTGACACCATCATGGTCTGCGGCAGCTCCTGCGAGATTTCCCCCCGGAAGGTCACCGGGAAAATGGCACGTCATACCGTCTCCATCACGCATGCGGCGTCCCTGGGTGCATGGATAGTTCATACGTGGTGCACGCAGACGTGTCAGTATCCCCATGAAGGGGCTGTCTGTTGAGGATGGCGGGTGAGGGAAGACCACCCTGCAGGAGGCAAAGCCCGCTTCTTGACGTTGCATGGCACCAGCTTTCCTTCAGGAAACCATTGGTTTTCCTTTCAAGAGAGTGACGTTTTGTCACATGACTGATCGGCTGTGCTTTTGTTGGCAACAAACACAACAGGTTTGTCTTCCTGGAATGTCTGCCGTTACATTTTCAATCAGAGAGCAGGAGCAAGAGGGGGCGAGGAGAATGACTCCAAGGAAGCAGACTCAGAGATACAGAGGACAGGCGGACAGCTGGCAGAGAGGAGAGGGCTTGGAGGCTGGGTGGAAAAGGTGAGGGCATTAAGCAAAAAAAACAAGACCCCACAAAAATCAAACACAACATACACAACAAAACTCATAGACCAGACAACAGTTTGGGGATTACCAGCAGGGACGGGGGTGGGGGGGGCGAAGGAGGTAGAAGAGGTACAGGGGGGATAAATGGTCATGGCAGGAGACTTGACTTGGGGTGATGAACACACAGTACAATTTGCAGAGGATGCATTATAGAATTGTCACCTGAAACCTATGTAATTATATTCACCAATGTCACCCCAATAAATTCAATACAAATTCAAAATAAATAAAAAAGGACAAAACTTAAAAACAAACAAACCATGAGTCTAATAATCAGCATTCGCATTTCGGAATATGCAAATGATGCTCCGGTATTCTAAAGCAAATTGTGGAAAAAATGGAAAGTCGGTGCATGTGTGACTTCAAAGAAAAACCTCAATTTGCTTGTGGTGGATACGTGTATTCCAAAGCAGCGTGCAGTTGACGAGTAGAAATCAACAGTACATTTTGGTTAAAAAAAAAAAAAATTCCTTACCTCTATGCATTATTGCCAGTTCAGATGATCATCTGGAAATTATTTTAATCTGCAAAAGATTGCAATCTGCAAAATCTACAAGCAGCACGCCAAAGGGCTTTTGTGGGTTTTTTTTTTAACACCTCTCTATAATCTGCCGGCCTGCCGAGTAGCATCGACATCAGTAGTACATCAATTTCAGAAAGTGGATTATTTTTACTAGACAGCTATTGTGACATATTGGGTCAGTCATAAATGAAAGATATTCATGCAAGCATGCAATACTTGTAATGAAGTCTCACTCTGACCTTCTGTATGATTGATTCTGTAATTTAGTTTTCTCAGGCAGTGCCTGAAATGAAATGAAATCATGTTGAACAAGTTTTGAATACCCACAGTGCACCAGGAGAAGAAAAATCTACAGCCCTAGAGGCTTGAGAGAGAGCCGCCGAACGATTTATCTCTATGCTATTATAGCCTTTGCCAGCATTCAACATTCTTTTTTTTTCTCCCCTTTCCCTTATTTGGCTTAAGTACTTAATTCTGCAGGTAGCTGTAAATGGGAAAATAAAATGCTGTTCAGATTTAAAATGACAGGACAGGAGTATGTGCAGGGAACTGATAAAATATCTTGAATAGAACTGACCTTTCATGTAGCTGAAAGTTACTGGGGGATTCATCCTCATAATTACCATATAGATTATTTTTATTTCTTTCCTGCAATGAAACATTTCAGAGAGCAGGAGTGCTGATTGAATGAAAATTGAACTTGTTAACATTCTTTTCAGCTTAGCCTGTTGTACATAACAGAAGGTTAGCTTTGATGAATTTCAAAATTCCCTTTGATAGCCAAGGAACAGACAGTAAAATAATTGTCTCTTGTCTGATGTTTTGTAGGCCCCGCCCCCAAAGAGAATTTATAAAACACACTGATAATTCCCGGGCGTTTTCTTCATGCATTATAGTTCCTGTTCGGAGGACTGACATTTTCTGCTGGGCATGGGCCCTGGATTTAATTGTGGTAGCACATGTTTATAGAAAAATGCCACGCGGGTGCCCTTGTAATATCAAACATAGTATTAGAAAATTGAAAAAGATGGAAGTGAAGGGGGGGTATATTTGAGTATGGTCGCTTTGTGTCTGTTAAGGAAAGAAAGAGAGAGAAAAGTCCTGTAGGAGATGAGCATGCAGAGAAGAAAATGATAAGCTTTTAAAATATTCATAAGACACTTAAGTCATAATCTAAACAGATGTCAGTTTTGACGACCAGAAGAAAATGGAAATACACCAAAGTAAGACATCTGAAATGATCAGGCTTATGTTAGATATTTTTACGTTTCAGACAGTCGTTTGGTATAAGGCTCTGATTTTGAGGTCGAATTATTTTTTGTTTCATTTCTGGCGTGCCATTTCTAGACTCTGAAAACTCTCCCTTGAAGAGAAGTAGCAGACTTTCAATTAATACCTTGTTTTAGCAATGTTGCTTAATGTGTTACAGATAACACAGTTATTTCATGGGTCATTAATGTGTTTAATGCGTGGAACGTTCTATTAAAACAAGCCCTGATGATTGTTATGAACATGTGCGTTGCCATCGTCAATAGAGTCTGCAGAACAAAATTCCACAGGGTGATTACTGAGCCATGGGGGTGTGGGGGGACGACCAACAATTTCTCAAACAAATGGAATGATCATTTCAGTAATGTTTATTTTTGGTCAAGTCATGGTCGAAATATTTTTACTGTAAGTTACCAGTAGCAAACGCATGAGTTACGTAAGCAACACAGTTTGAATGGACTAGGACCCATCTGTTCAAAGTCTAAATTATAAAATTGAAAAACTGTATCAACTTCCAGAAAATATTTTCTGAGCACCTACTAAGTGCTATCCATTGTTTGTAATAATTGGAGACTGATTATACCATTTATAAAAGTGTTTCCTTGCCCTAACTGGTTTGGCTCAGTGGATAGAGCGTCGGCCTGCGGACTGAAAGGTCCCAGGTTCGACTCCAGTCAAGGGCATGTACCTTGGTTGCGGGCACATCCCCAGTGGGAGGTGTGCAGGAGTCAGCTGATCGATGTTTCTCTCTCATTGATGTTTCTAACTCTCTCTCTTTCTCCCTTCCTCTCTGTAAAAAATGAATAAAATAAATTTTAAAAAAATTGTTTCCTTGATCACCCACCAGTGTCTCTTCCATGTACTACAAAAATTCACAGTCTGTTTCCTGATTTAAAGATGCTTATCATCAAAAGTCAACTTGAATGCAACTGTTACTGTACCTTGACAAGGCCACAGACATTTTTACAAGCTACCTTTGTTCTTCCTTTTTATTTTTTTTAAAAAAAGTATGTTTTTATTGATTTTAGAGAGAGAGGAAGGGCGAGGGAAAGAGAGAGAGAAACATCGATGTAAGAAAGAAACATCCGCCGAAACCGGTTTGGCTCAGTGGATAGAGCGTCGGCCTGCGGACTGAAAGGTCCCAGGTTCGATTCCGGTCAAGGGCATGTACCTGGGTTGCGGGCACATCCCCAGTAGGGGGTGTGCAGGAGGCAGCTGATCGATGTTTCTCTCTCATCGATGTTTCTAACTCTCTATCTCTCTCCCTTCCTCTCTGTAATAAATCAATAAAATATAAAAAATAAAAAGAAAAAAATTTAAAAAAAAGAAAGAAACACCCATCGGTTGCCTCCCATACGCACCCCTATTGGGGACTGAACCCGCAACCTGGATATGTGTCCCGACCGGGAATCCAACTCGAGACCTTTTGGAGCACAGACCTTTCGGTGTACAGGACAATACTCAACCAACTGAGCCACACCGACCAGGGCCTTTCTCCTTTCTTTGTAGAGCAAATAACCTCCTACCACACATAGCTTAAAAGAAATACCGTGTTTTTTCCGTGTATAAGACGCCCCATGTATAAGACGCCCCCCACTTTTCTAATCCAAAATTAAGAAATCAATATTTTAAGCATTTTGCTGGTTTTCCTCTTTTTTTTTATTTTGCTGGTTGTCCTCTGAAGGCCTTCTTCTTTTTTGGCCCCTTAAGGAGTTGTTCTTCCTGTTTTCTCCACGGTCTGCTCATACACTCAGTGGGAGGAGGTCCAAATGGTCTCTCTACAGCTCTACGTGGATGCTCTTTTGCAGAGCTGATTGCATTCAGTTTGAATTTTGCAGAGTAAGACCATCGCTTACCAGTATTTATCTTTTTACTTTTTGACATCTTTATGGGCTCAAAATGCTACGATCTCTGTTGCATCTGTGCTCTCTCCACCTCCAATTATGGCATCAGCTGACATCAGTAACAATAAGGCTTGTGATTGGAGGAAGCCTGTTTGACCAGGTATGGGTAGCTACGCTCCCTCCTTGGCTGATTTCTGTGTATAAGAGGCCCCTCAATGTTCAGTCTAATGATTTTAGAAAAAAATAGCATCTATACATGGAGAAATATGATATTCTGTATTCTCAGCCTATAAATACTTACTGACCCTGAACATACAAGTGTTGTCTTTAAGTTGAGTTACATTAGGTCCATCTATTAAAAGAGGAGTGTGCTCTGAACTTCTAAACCCAATTAGATGCTGTGAAGTGTGATTATTTGTGCTCGGTGTATAACATGCAAGGAAAAGTGTTATTGGGAAGTGATTCATTTCCCTGGACCTTGTTCGTAACATAGATAATCTATAGTTATCTACTCTCTGTCTATATAAAAGGCTAATATAATACGCAAAGTGTCCCCTCAGGAATTCAACCAGGAGAACAGGAGTTTGATTGCTTGCTATGATGTGCGCTGACCACCAGGGGGTAGCACAGAACATGGTGACCAGCAGCGGCGGGGTGCTGAGGGAGCGAGGGAAGAAGGAGGTGGGGAGGCGAGGGGAACTGTGAACCATCCAGTGGCAGCAGACTGGTGGCGAGGGAAGGAGGAGACAGGGAGAAGGGGAGGCGGGAAGGCAGGGAACCTGATCGGCCCTGATTGCTGACCAGGCCTAGGGACCTATCCATGCATGAAGTTCGTGCACGGGGCCTCTAGTACTATAATATCGCCAGTACTCCCTGCTGGTTCAGGGACAGTAGACGCACTGCTTTCCGTCACGCAGATTCCCGAGTGAACCTGGCCTGGTGGCTCCGACAGTTCTTCAGGGATGAGGGTTATTTTCCATACCTTTGCCCCATTTTCTTTTGTTCACAGCACTTGCCACCCTTTGAAATGGTCTCTCTTGCCTGTCCCGTCCCTTACCTGTCTCATTTGCTGCTGTCCATCCTCAGGCCTGGAAGATTGCCTGAGTCGGAATACACTATTGTCGGGCTCACAATAAATATTCTATTTGTTGAATATATGAATGAGTGAAGGGGTGATGAGAGAATATTTCATTTGTTTCAGGAGCCTACCTTGACTACTAAATTAAACTGGAGGGGCAGGGGTTTCAGGTAGAAACAGCTGTAATAATGGAAATCCTCTTTAAAATTTTAATTTAGGACTGAATAAAATAATTTAGGAGCTGACTTCTTGGTAAAACAAAGGAGTTACAGGAGTATAGGAGCAAAATACCACTAAGTGTTTTATGATAAACTCTTGAAATCTCCATTTTGCTAAGAAACTATTAATTAACTTTTAGGAAGACTGTGTCAGTATGTTTGATTATAACCCTGGGAGTAGTTATTAAGTAAAAATTATCTATTTCGGAGCAGAGATTTTGACGAAGTTACACTCTGTGGTATGTAGGGTCTGTAATTATCATTGGTGTGCTTTTGGCATAACTGTATTTGTCCCAAGGTCTATTTGGGTTAGAAAATACAGTATTTTTGCATAACTATTGATTGTTAATTTGGAAATAAAGTTTTAACAATTGCTGTCAGACAGAACTAAGTAATTGAGCACAAAATTACTAGCCTGAATTTCATATTTGTAGTTCTCTGGTATTAGTTAATATAATGCAAGGTTTGTTTATGGTTTTTTTACTGATCATTGTTTAATTACTTCATTTTTCACCAAGTATTGATTAAAAATCTAGCACAGTGAACATGTATTTAGTCACACTCTCTAATATGTTTGGGTTATTTGCTTCTTAATTAGATATTATCTTCCATTATGAAAACCTATCATTGGATCATTATTTGTAAAAGGAGATGGAACGTACATTAAACACAGTTGTCTATTAGATTTTACACATTTTTAATGATAAAATCAACCCAGATGGAAGTAAGCACCATTGTAATGAGTAAAAAAAAAAGAATAGAATAATAATGGGGAATATTTAAATGTTTAAAAATCAAACTGAAAGCTTATATCTTGCCTTTGTCTAGGAAAGTTGTTTGCAAACCAGGGGGAGTTTACCCCCCAGGAGACATTTGCCAAATGTCTGGACAGTTTGTTTTTGTCACAGCCTGGTGGGGGAGGGGAGAAGTACTAACAAAGCCGCTTCCCAAAGAATGACAATGGACAACATGAAAATGTCAAAATATTGTGGCGCTTGAGAGACTCTTACCTAATACTAGAGGCCTGGTGCATGATTATTTGTGCACTCGGGGGGTCCCTCAGCCTGGCCTGCACCCTCTTGCAGTCCGGGACTCCTCAGGGGATGTCCACCTGTCAGCTTAGGCCTGCTCCCCGGGGGATCAGGCCTAACCTGGCAGTCAGACCTCCCTCTGGCAGCCCAGGAGCCCTCGGGGGATGTCCGACTGATGGCTTAGGCCCACTTTCTGTGGGGAGCGGGCCTAAGCCATCAGTCGGGCATCCTTAGTGCTGCTGAGGAGCAGTCAGTCTGGCTTGTGGCTGAGCAGAGCTTCCCCTGTGGGAGTGCATTGGCCACCAGGGGCAGCTCCTGCGTTGAGCGTCTGCCCCTTGGTGGTCAGTGTGCATCATAGCGATCAGTCGTTTCAGTCATAATGCCATTAGGGTCAATTTGCATATTACCCTTTTATTATATAGGATCACGGGACAGAGGATGGAGTGAGACCATGAAGAGAGAATGAGGTTTTCCCAAATGATGAACAATTTAGAAAACGATGCGATGAACCTGGCATATAAAATCTAATTGTGAAAAGGAGTAGAAAAAGGCTGTGAGGGTTCAACCCTTGTTGTTGGGTAGGAGAGGGGTGTCCTCTTATAATTCACTACTTGCTTTGCCTTTCCGTGATCATTGGTCATTTTTTTCAGGGTTGAATTTTAATAACTGAGAGGTAATGATTTACAAAAAGGCATTACGTGTCTTAGGTTTTATCCTAAGAATGAGTAAGAAATGTGTATCCATGGTTATCCATGTCCTTATCGTGTCATTACTAGTAGGAAAAATGGTGAGCTATTTTGAAGGAGTATGAATGAATTATTCTTGTCTACACATTGTCATAGTAAATTTATTAGTCCGTTCTAAATGACGTTTAATTAGAGTCATGTTGAAACGAATGACAAGGTCATTTTCAAAGACAGGAGGATTGATATATTGGGTTCTGTGGCCTGGCGCATAGTAGGTGCTTAATAAATATCTTTAAACCGAGCTGACATCTTTCTCGTTTTAACTGGAAGTCCTAACATCAAAGGGAACGTCTCTCCAAGGTTACTTTTTTAAGGAAAACGATTGGCGCTCTGAAGGATTGCCAAGTTCCCCAAGGCTGCTGTTAATAATCCGTGGCCCTAAAGGAACTTGGGTCTCTGAAGAGGCATTTTCACCATGAATCTTCTTAGACCAGCGGTTCTCAACCTGTGGGTTGCGACCCCTTTAGGGGTCCAACGACCCTTTCACAGGGTTCGCCTAAGACCATCGGAAAACACATACTTAATTACATATTGTTTTTGTGATGAATCACTATGCTTTAATGATGTTCAATTTGTAACAATGAAATTGGGGGTCACCACCACATGAGGAACTGTATTAAAGGGTCGTGGCATTAGGAAGGTTGAGAACCACTGTCTTAGACTGTAATCTTCACACATGGGAAGTTATTATCCGATAATGGTGGGCCATGCGAAACACTAGCAGATTGTGATGCATCGATTATGTGGTTGAGAGGTTACTAGGAAATATTTTAGATGTCCTGTGGGCAATAAGAAAGATAGGGCCAGCGTATATTTTTGTTTGTTTCTGTTTTTTGTTCTTTTGCATTTGAAAGCTACATGGATATCTCTATGTTTTCGCAAGGCCTTGGCCTCATCACCAGTATTTTTCAGGGGTGATTTTTCACTCTGTCTCCGCTGTAGAGGAACCCCATTTTTTTGTAGTGAAATGTTATGACAATCTCAATGTATAAAACAAATGACAATGGAGTTCCTTTTGTTAAAGGGAGGTTGTGGCCATGGAGAGCCCACAGATCCATTCATCTCTCTTTGCCTCCACCATCGAGGCACCATACTGCTTGGAGCAGTTTCTCCGTGGGTGTCCGTGGGGAGCTGTGTTGCCCGGAGAATCACAATGATCTAAGAATGGGTATAATAGCGCCTAATTCTGGAGGCTTTTTAGAGGCTTGACTCGGAGCATGCATGTGAGGCTTGGCACAAACCCTGGCACATCGTAACATCCAGTCAGTGCACCTTTTTGGTTCAGTGCACCCTGGCCATGGGTCAACAGCAGCTGCCAAGCAGTCAGGCCCACAGGAAAGGCATACGTAGCAGGTGAACCTCAGGGAGTGCTGGCTGGGGAAGCCCAGAAAGCTGACTGCTTGGCCTTCTGTTTGGCCTTGAGATCCATCCGAAGTGCTCTAGGTGTGGGATGAGTCCATCAGGTATCAGTACGTGCTGATTTTCATAGGCATTGGGGTTAGAGAGCAGAATAACTCCTCTCTTAATGAGAGAGCGTGCACATCATACTGTCCAGTTTAATGCCAGGCCTGTTAAACTACTTTATTATTATACCATCAGAATTGAATTACTTAGCGTAAATGTACTCTGGACATTGTTTGTAGGTATCTGAAAACATTTAGATGGCAATCCGTCGGAAAGGACTTTTCAAAAGCGTTCTAAGAGGTGAACATGGAGAGTAAAATTAAGAATGAGATACCTTCATTCCCAGCAGTTGGGGCACGGAAGTGGCGTAAGCAAGCAAAGGTAGAACTTTAACAGAATGTGGAAGAGTGGACAGACAGCTCATGATTTCCAAGAGAAATAGCTCGATGTGTAGGAGAATGCTAAGAAAAAATGAGGACAAATTGGTGATGTGGAATCACTCTGTGAGACAGTCTGCAGAGGGGCGCACGCCAATAGGAGGCAGCATTTTAAGAGCAGGGGGAGGGAATATCGTCAGTGAGGCCGAGGAGCGTGGGGTTGTCCTGATACGTATGACTCATTTCTCTGGGATTCCACAGGAACTTGATAACTCAAATTATTAAGAAAAGGAAAAATTGTATATTTTACTATTCAACCTTAGCAATGAGCTACAGACTATTTTAACTACTTGTAGAGCTTCTATTTCTTTTTTTTTGGTTTGTTTCAGATCTTTCACACTAAAGTATTTTAGTTTATTTATTTTGTTTCGTGTTTTTGTAAATGGAAAAGGTTAAACTGCTCCCCTCCTTCCCCCGGTCCTAGTCCTTGTAATGTAACCATTGTTAAACGTTTGGATGTACACTTTTCCCCCCTTTTTAAACAAAAAAGGGGTCTGTCCTCTATAATTATTTTGCAACTTGCTTTTTCACTGGCTATCTCTGAGACACCAGTCTAGGTCAGTGGTTTTGACTAAGAGCAGTTTTGCTCCACACTGGGTGGGCACTATTTAGAGACATTTAAAAATATCTGTGTGGGGTTTTTTTTAATTGATTTCAGAGAGGAAGGAAGAGGGAGAGAGAGAGAAACATCAATGATGAGACAGAATCATGGATCGGCTGCCTCCTGCATGCCCCACACTGGGGATCGAGCCCAGAACCTGGGCATGTGCCCAGGGAATCAAACTGTGACCTCCCGGTTCATAGGTCGATGCTGAACCACTGAGCAATGGCCGGGCTAGAGACGTTTTTGACTGTCATGACTGGTGGGGAGAGGGAGGGAGGTTGCTGCTGGCATCAGGGAGGTAGAGGCCAGCGTGGCTATAAACATCCGATAATGCAAAAGACAGCCCCCTCAACAAAGACGTCTCTGGTCCAACATGTTAAGGGTCAAGATTGAGGAGCTCTGCTCCAGGCCTATACATGCAAATCTCATTTCTTCTACTAGTTTCTTGTTGATAGCTATGGCTTCTTATTTAGTGGCCTTTCATAGACTTAATATTCCAAAACCCAGTGTTCCCGTTTAGTTATTTACAATCATCTGTTTCTGTATAGAGCACAAAGCTAGCCTTCTGCAGAAACGATTCCAAAGAGGCACAGCTCAGCATTCCCAGGCTGGGGTGTACAATTAGATTCTGGTCACTGTGCCTCTAGAGAATTCGGTTTCAATAAAATCACAGGCCCACTTTAAATGGCAGGTTTTCAAGTAAGTCATTTGAAAAGCATGTCTTCGTTTTTTGACTCTTTGGAATTAAAAAAAAAAGAAAAAAAGAAAGAAAGCAACCACTCTTACAGCCTCCCGTATGGCTGCCGAACACAGAAGGCTGGCTGTGAAGGGACTGCAGTGACTTTCTGAGAAGCGGACTCTGAAGATCTGTGCCTCCTTGTTATACATGCTTCTAAACACCCGTTAGTACATGAAATCATGGCGGGTGGAACAAGAGAAAACAAAGCAGGTTGAAGAAAGAAAAGAAAAAGGGATATCCAATCCGGAAGGCGTGGAATGACTCCCAGATGCCGGGGGCATTGTAACGCCAAGTGGGAGTGACCCTCTGGCCAACCACAGGGGTTTTTGCAGAACGGGTGCCCTCAGGCAAACAGATGTTCGCTGGGTGCTTGTCCAGCCCGCGCTCTCCACATGCCTGCTGCGTTCCTGGGAGGACTGGACAGAGAAGGAATTCTCCTCTCGGAACTGGGTCACGTGCAATGGAACCAGAGCCACGTGTGTGAGGAGGGTGGCCAGCCCACTGGTGAGCCGAAGTGGGGGGACCTCGGCTTCACCCCTTTCCGTGTCATCCGTTTCCTCAGCAAGAAGCAAGAGGTCTAAGCCAATCTGAGAAAGACAATTTTCCCATGATCTCACTGATTTGTGGAATCTAATGAACAAAATGAATTGACCCACAAAAGAAGACCCGAAGCAGGGAGGCATGGAGCAGACTGACATACCTCCATGTGGGGTCGGGGGGACGAGAAGAGATAAACCAAAGAACTTATATACTGACGTGCACAGCCCACGGACACGGGCAATAGGGTGGTGAAGACCTGGGGGGTGGGTGGGTAGGGGGTCAATGAGGGTAAATTGGAGATACCTGTATACTATCAACAATAAAAAGTGTACATAAAAAAAGAAGCACGAGTTGGAAGTTTATTACTCCTGTGCTAATAGTCTATTTTAAATTATTCTTTTAAGTCATCCAGTGACACCTCTATAGTGACATAGATTCGGCTAGATAATTTGGGCTTTGTGCTTTTGACTTTTCAACTTTTTTAGCATGAGTCCTTATAGTTAATATATTAATAGAGACCATCATCCTGGGATAAGTCAGACCCATCAAAATTACAACTGGTTAAATCTGTCTAGGGAATTGCACACATTACACATTCAAGGTATAATTGACATATGTCATTAGGTGCAATGCAGTATTATTAACTAGAATCCCCACATGCTGTTCATCCCATCCTGATGCCTTACTTGCTTTATTACTGGAATCGGTACCCTTTGCCCCCCTTCACCCAGTTCGCCCACCTTCTGCTCCCCAGAAGTGCACTGACATTTGGGGAAACTAAAAGAGTTTCCTCCGTTGCTGTTGCCTTTTCAGGACCAGAGCCACACCCAGGTGTCCCAGTACCGCCAGGATCCAACCTTGATCATGAGGTCCATCGTCCACATGACGGATGCCGCCCGCTCTGGGATCATGCCTCCCGCCCAACTCACCACCATCAACCAGTCTCAGCTCAGTGCCCAGTTGGGGTTGAACTTGGGAGGAGCCAGTTTGCCCCACACGTCTCCTTCACCTCCAGCGAGCAAATCGGCCACCCCCTCCCCTTCCAGCTCCATCAATGAAGAGGACGGGGATGACTCCAGCCGGGTAAGTTCACTGCTAAGTACAGGACCACCCAGGGAATTTGAGACTCCCCCCCCCACACCCCCCCCCCCCGCTTCCTCATGTCTTTCAACTTCATTCATGGTGTCACCTTCTTTCTCTTCATGGATTCGTGTTGGCATTTAAATGAATGATGATTACTTTTTCACTCTTTCACTTATTTCCTGTGTAACATGTATTCGACCAGAAGTTGGGAGCTCTGGCTTCTCCTACTAGTGGCTGGGCATTGAGCAGGTTCATTTAACTCTGGTAGGCCTGAGGTTCTGCGTATGCTAAAGGGAGGGCTCGCAGTCCACTTGTATGCTAAACATGCTTTGGTTCTAATGTAATGTTCACGTGGGGGAGTTTCATCCAGTTAGTTGGCTGAGCTGCCACCCCATCTGATAACCTTACACCTTGGGTGGTGTTTATCATTCATGACGTTCTAATTGTCTTACACCTTTGCGTTTCTCCTGGGACGTATGTATTATTTAAATATACATAGTTTGAAGTAAAAGCTTAGTTGCAGGCGTGGTTTTTCTGAATGCCTAGAAGAGTGTTCCGTTTCCTTAAATTGACTTATTCTAGGCCCACAATTACTCCTCCCTTATTCATGAGTTAGAGGTTGTACACCTACTGTGTGCTTGGCATTTTACCTGGTTCTGGTGAGATAAAGATCTGTAAGAGCTACTGCCCACGGGACTCCCCACTGGGGAGGAAGAGCCACGTTGAAAAGGAGCTGCAATGTGATTAGCGTTGTAATGGATGTACCTGGTGCCCTGACATTGTAATCCATTCTGCTTGGCCTGAGGATCACTTTATTGGGGAGCTGATATTTGAATTAGGTCTAAGAGGATACATAAAAGTTGGTGAGGCAGAGGAGAGAGGCCAGCCCCCGGTAGACGGAGTAATGGAAGCACATTGGAATTTATGGCCATCATGAACAGTGTGATATGAAGGAGGAAAGATAGGAGTTGGAGAAAGACACGGTTCAAATGTGGTAGCCTTTCTCTTGTGGGTATTTGAGGGCTGATTAATTATTTGCATAGTGGGATGGTAAAAGCAAATCTAGGCTTTGGAAAGATAACTCTGGCTATCTATAGAATGCGTCACAGAGGGCGGGACTTGAGAAAAGGAAACCAATGAGAAGACGCTTTCTATGCAGTGTGTCATGTTAGCACAGGAAGGAGTGGACTGGAGGTGCCAGACCAGTGAGACCCTGCAGAGGGAGAGTCATCGGGTTTGGTGACCCACAGGAGTTTGAAGGAAGAAGGAGAAAAATGGGTTTTAGTTTAAGAGCCACCATGCATGTCAGTAAATGGGAGGGTCACCCCAGAAACTCAGGCGTGTTATTTTTTTCCCGCCTGATGGGGAAGGTGAAAGTTTGGCATGTGATGGGTTGAACTTGAGACGCGTATCGTTGAGTCTAGAACTCAGCTCATTGGAAGTGCAGCTACAGACTTGGGACCCTCAGCACATAAACTTGAAGACATGGGAGTAATCAAGAATTCCTACAAGTGTCCAAGGAGCAAGTCAAGGCCAGAACCCAGAGCCTCATTTATTTTTAAGTAGCAAATGGAAGAAGAGAAGTTAGAGAAGACGGAGAGGATGAGAACAAGGTGCAGGGAGAGTCCTATTGTAGGGATTTCAAGAAGGAGGGTTTGGTCGATGGCATCCTGTTAGCGCCCATTGGACACAGGGCAGGCAAATGCTCTAACAGTCTCTGCTCACACAAGGACTTCAGTGAGGTGAAGTCAGAAATAGCGATGAAAGAAACCAAGGGGTGTCAAGGTACAGCTCAGTGATAGATGGTCATTACACAAGCCCAATGGACACCTTTCACTTCACTCCTGTCTCTGCTGATGTTAACACTTACCTCCGTGCCAGGCTGAAATTGTCTTGTCTACAGGGAAGTTTTTCTGTGACTCCTAAGCTTGCTCCATTTTAAGCGACCGTCTGTGTTTTATGTAAAGACCAGGAAAAAATCCAGTTTCCATTTTAAGCAATTTAACTGGGAAAGGAAGATTAATTTTATCATTGATTATGCCTTTGGGGTAAAGCTATTTCTTCACCTTTCCCAACCCTTTTGATCAACTTCAGAAAAGTTTCTTTAGGAGAGTTCATTTCTGAGCTTTTATTTAAATGGGTGAGATTCTTCATTTCTCGTTTGTTCTTAAAAGGGATTGGCGATCAGGGCAAGTCAAGTTTATCCAAGAAAGATGCTAAAAATTGTCAACATTTGAATGTTGTTTTTCAAAGAATGAAATTGGATGCCTCTTATTTGGAAAAAGCTGCCCTGGAAATTAATTAAATCTTGCCATTGGTCAGAGTATTATTGTTGGCACAAACAGTGCTACATGCTCCCTCCTCCTCCCTAGGAAAAGAATACAGAAGCCTGACTCAATTAGAAATATATATATATATATATATATATATATATATACACTAAAGTAATATTTTCTCATTGAAGGAAAACTTGGCTTTAATTGAAGTTCTGTCTAAAAGGCATCTGACTCCTCTGCAAGTTCAGATTCATTAACTAGAGCTAAACAATTCTCACTTACTCTGAGAATTTAAAAAAAAAAAAGACTGTATGGCCTATAAACTTTTGCTGGGTTAATTGTGTGAGTTATCCAAGCTGGCCTTTTGGGGGAAAGGTGAAATATGGCTTACCGCCATCTGAAGTATGTGCGGTGCTTGCGTAAAGGGTGGACGTTGTTACCTCTCAAATAGTGCCAACAGTAAGTTCACCTGGAAGTAGACTAGCGATTTCCCAACAGTTTGGGGATTCCACGCTCTCACAGACACGCTACGCACCCCGTTTCCTCCCGAAGAATTTTAGTAGTTGGGTTAAGTTCCAAATGCCCCTCATCCAGAAAGTAATGATACTCTTGGAAAATCTGAATGAAGGTTTAAGACCCAAGGCCATGAAAAGCCAACCTGTTTGTAGCTTGAACCTATCTCTGCTGATCTTGCCCCAGGCTGGCTTTTAAGACAGCTTTTGGTCAACCATGTCCACATTCTTGATGAAGTAGCTGCAAAATGATTCCCAGTGTAGTCACATGATAATCTAAAGGGATGAAACAAGGTTGATCCATCATTTCGCCTGCTTCTCTGATGAGTATAGAATATTTGGAATCAGGTGGTGGTAGCAGAGGAATCTGGAAGTCCGTGGTTTATATGGTTGCCGGGCTGTATCCATTTCATTTCTAGGAGCTCATATTGGGAATCTGTGTGAGCACCTGTGTGGCAGTATTATTCTGGGCAAGCTTATTTACCATCTATATATATAAAA
Organism: Myotis myotis; assembly: GCF_014108235.1. Lineage (NCBI taxonomy): Eukaryota > Metazoa > Chordata > Mammalia > Chiroptera > Vespertilionidae > Myotis > Myotis myotis. The sequence continues at coordinate 40,232,766 of NW_023416323.1, forward strand.
GCCTAAGCAACCGAATGACCGGTTGACCAGTTGCTATGACGTGCACTGACCACCAGGGGACAGACGCTCAGTGCATAGGATCGGGCTCTCTCCTGTCTGGATGGGGCCTGTGGGGATGGGGCTGAAACTGGCTATCTGACATCCCCCGAGGGGTCCCGGATTGCGAGAGGGTGCAAGCCAGGCCGAAGGACCCCACTGGTGCACGAATCCATGCACTGGGCCTCTAGTATATAATAAAAATCTTCTTGATCTTCTTTTTAGCCTTGGTCAGTTTAAGATCCACTATTGCTCTATCACAGTTTTTTAATTCTGAGAAGGGTATCAGTTTCCTTTCTATCTCCCATTAAAGGAGTTTTGACATGCATTTCTCATTCTCCTCTTCTTTAGAAAGTTAATGTTTTAGAAAATAAAGATGACCTTATCCTTATTGTACAATCTTAGGGGTTGTAGCTAATTTCTAGTTGAGTTTCCAGAGACCTGTTAATAAAGTAACACTCTGACAAAATAAAAAATCAGCCTCCAAAAAAAAAAAAAATCAATTCAGACCCATCCTACATATGGCATGTGACTATGGCAAGGGACCTCATGTAAAATATCTGAATAGGATTGACATCCTGAATGTTACTTAGGTTTACTTTTAAAACCCCTGAAAAAGTGAGATATTTTGTTTATGTATATATGTGTAGCCTTAGTGTGTGTGTGTGTGTGTGTGTGTGTGTGTGTGTGCGCGCGCGCGCGCACAGGGAGGGAGGGAGGGAGAGAGAGAGTGCGCGCATTGCCTGGTATGGAGGGTTATTTTTCATTACTCATAACTGCTATTTAGAGCATATGTTGTAACTAGATTGGAGATACCTCTGGATCTCATTAATCAAAGTTCTAAATGCTAATCCCTGCTGTCCAGTGAACGCTAAGCAAATCTGCCCCTCCCCCGCTCTGCCTGGTGGCTCATCTGTGGGCGACGCTTCCCAACACCTTAAAAGAACAACTGCGGACCCGAGTAGTAGGTCTTGCTGCAAAGACATGCCAGGCAGTGAATTTTCTTCGTGCTTTGCAGGCCATCGGGGAGAAAAGAGCGGCTCCGGATTCTGGCAAGAAGCCCAAGACTCCAAAGAAAAAGAAAAAGAAAGATCCCAACGAGCCCCAGAAGCCAGTGTCCGCATATGCCCTGTTTTTCAGGGACACACAGGCTGCCATCAAAGGCCAGAACCCCAACGCCACCTTTGGAGAGGTCTCAAAAATCGTGGCATCCATGTGGGACAGCCTTGGAGAGGAACAAAAGCAGGTAAGCCAGAGCTCCGTGGTGGCCACAGGGCCAAAATCTGGCCGGGGTGTTCCTTACATCTTTAATTTTAAAGAAAAATCCTCACCTGAGGATGTTTTTATTTTTAATTTTTATTGATTTTAGAGAGGGCGGGTGAGAGAGAGAGAGCAAACATCAACTAGTTGCCTCCTGTACATGCCCTGAGCAGAGATCGAACCCGCAACCTGGGTATGTGCCCTGAGGGAATCAAACCTGCAACCTATTGGCGTACAGGACGATGCTCCAACCAACTGAGCCACCTAGCCAGGGCTCCTTACATCTTTTTTTTTTTAAATAATACTTTTTATGGATTTTTTAGAGAAAGAGGAAGGGAGTGGGAGAGAGAGAAACATTGTTGTGATTGCATAACATCAACTGCCTGCCTCCTGCACGCCCCCTACCAGAGACCAAGCCCGTAACCTTTGCATGTGGCCTGACCGGGAATCAAACCAGGGACCTTTTGGTGCATCGGACGATGATGCTCCAACCAACTGAGCTGCACCCCCAGGGCAGTATCTTTTCTAAGTGAATATGTTCATTTAATCTGATCACTTCCCACAAAATCCTTTCTAAACTATGGAATGGAAAACACACACACACACACACACATATATATGAATATATGAACACAACCCATGCTCCAGTTATATGGATTTCTCAGTTCCTCTAAGTAAGAATGTGTGATCTGAACCCATTCAGAGGAGAGTTGGAGGAAATCTAGGCAGTACCCTCCAAGCATACACTTTTGATTTTAATCTCTTCATTTTAAATAATGTGGACTGTTTTCCCCCTTTGTTCAAAAAGGGTACCACAAAGCCACAAGGTCCAGCCCACTTGCCTGTTCTGTGATCATCTTTCTGAACTCACATGCTATCCTAGTGGGTTTCCTAACTTTGAAGCCGTCCCTGCGTGTCTCATTATTTTCCCCAGGCATTTGAAATTTTATGCCAGGTTCATTTGAAAGCTTGGCAGTGGGAGAGGTATTGGGAGATTAGCCAGGCTGGTGGGAGCTACTTCCTTTGGGCCTGGTCCCTCCTCCTTCTCCCTGCAACTCCTCCACCCAGCCCAGAAAAGAAAGGCTTCCCTGGGGGTCAGTCCTCCCCTGGCTCCTTGCGATGAAACTCCAGTGACCATTAATAGGAGTTAACTGGGAGAATAGACCCCTATTCGTAAAAACATAGAATAATTGTTTCAGGGTTGGAGAGTGGGAAAGCCTTGATTTTTTCCTTTCTTGACAAATCATGATATCATTTTTACCAGCTGGTTTTGTTGGGAGGGTGCGACTGCAGAAGTTGCCTGTGCATTTGCAGTGTGTAGCAGTCTGATTTTCTACCCCAGACATGTAACCTGAAGGGTCTGGCTAATGGCTTCACCCAACTTTTCAACTCTGGGGAGAAAGATAGGCTTTGGTCTAATACGTAGCCATCAGGTCATTGTTAGGAAAAGAAGTCCAAATCATATGGAATATGCTGGGAAGTGTTTATGCAACTCATGCATCTCACTAATGGAAATCTCCCAACTTTTACTATGTACGGCTTTTCTTCTCTGCAAAAGAAAACCAAGGTCCAAAGGTCTCTATCCTTTCTGTCTTCACACACGCTACCTATTGTTGGTGTTTTGTGTTTTTGGTTTTTTTTAAATATACTTTTATTGATTTCAGAGAGGAAAGGAGAGGGAGAGAGAAATAGAAACATTAATGATGAGAGAGAATCATTGATCGGCTGCCTCCTGCACACCCACTACTGGGGAATGAGCCTGCAACCCAGGCATGTGCCCTTGACCGGAATCGAACCAGGACCCTGCAGTCCACAGGCCAATGCTCTATCCACTGAGCCAAACCAGCCAGGGCCGGTTATTGTTGTTTTAATTCTCGGATTTATAAATGTGTGTGAGGGAAAGAAGACAGTGATGGAGAAACTTGTTACTTTAAAAAAAAATGTATATATTGATTGATTTCAGAGAGGAAGGTAGAAGGAGAGAGATAGAAACATCAATGATGAGAAAGAATCATTGATTGGCTGTCTCCTGCATGCCCCCTACTGGGGATCAAACCCCACAACCTGGGCATGTGACCAGGAATCGAACCGTGACCTACTGGTTCATAGGTCAACTATCAACCACTGAGCCACACTGGCTGGGAAAACATGTTACTTTTTATAATTTCAACCATTTGCAGCAAATGTTATTCTTACTTCCTTAGTTACTGCCTTCGCATGAGACCCTCCTCTGTTACTCTCAAAGAGTCTACGCTACACCCTGAAATCTTTTTCTCATTTGCCACAGTAAACATCAAAATTGTGTTCCATGAGGGTGGCTGGCTTTTGTGTTGAGGTGTGTGTGTGTGTGTGTGTGTGTGTGTGTGTGTGTGTTTGCACTGATCAAAGCCAGGGAGACCAGCTTTTTATGTGAGTTAATGTGATTAGGTCACATTGTGACCTACATTGCACAACAGTTATTTCGTGGTTCAGAACGGGTGGTGCTAATTGTGGCCTTTCGGCAGGTGTATAAAAGGAAGACGGAAGCTGCCAAAAAGGAGTACCTGAAGGCCCTGGCCGCATACAGGGCCAGCCTCGTGTCTAAGGTAAGCCTGTGCCGGGGGGCCGGTCTCTGAGAGGTACAAGGTTGAAAACAGCACCCCCCACCCCCCCCGCCAGCATTGAACACATAAATACAACTCGCCTCAGATCTGACCGAAAAGGCCTCTTGAACAACTCACGCATTTATTTGTTTCCATTAAGGAGTCCTGGCATGGTGGCATGAAAAATACGGTAAATTCAAGTAATTTCAGCTGCTGAATCAAAATTGTTGCCAAAGGATTCACTGGTCTCTAGATGTGTGGCGAAGCCGTTTAGACAAATTTAAAATGGCCTCTTATTCTTTCGTTGAAGTCAGAGACGGGGCTGTGTGTCATTGTCCTCTGTTTAAGCTGGGAGGCTCGTCTGTCTTGCATTGTTGGACATCATGTCATAAGTCCGCCAGTGATTTCATTATTGCAAGAGGGGAGGTTGCATTTTTTGACCAAACTGTTCCATATCATATAAATAAATAAACCTCATGGTTATTTAAAGTAAAACTACGCTCCCGGCACTGAAAAATAAAGACATGTGTATGTATTATACGCCGAGTATACAATGGACCCTGATGTATTATAAAGTCCCCCAACATCCCAAAGCAAATGTCACTCTAGATTATTATTACCTTGATCCAAAAGGAGCCTGAGCTATTACATTATATGATTTTAACATTTAATTAACTTTGTCTTCAGCCTCCCTAGAATTTAGAGAGGCTTTGGGGAGATTAAATTGAACTAAGGGTTTTTATCTTGATGTATGTCCCCTGGCAAGCAGGGATTCCACTTCTTGTCACTGGTTTTGCCTACAGTCCCACTCGGGGCCTCAGGGCGTGGTAGGTTGCAAGGCTGTTTGAAAGGGTGTACCCTGTTTTTTCTCTTCGAGTTGTCTCTCCTTTTATGTTAAAATCTACCATGCTCAGCTGCTCAGAATCAGAGCAAGAGCGGTCCTCCTGCCTGGGACAGCTGGTGGGATACTTGCCACTTCGTTAGAAGGAGGAAAAGCAGTCTAGGTCAATAGCCAAACCTTTTTTCCTGGAAGATACACATTAAAAGATAGGACACCCACGTGATCTCACTCCTGTGCGGAATCTAAGCAACAAAATGCACTGATGAACGGAGTGGATCCAGAGACACAGAAGCATGGAACAGAGTGCAGAATTTCGTAGGGAAGGCGGTAGAGGGTGGGGGAGTGGGAAGAGAGCAACCAAAGACCTTATATGCATCTATGCATCACCCATGGACACAGACAATAGGGTGGTGAAGGCCTGGGGTGGGGGGTGGGGGCGGGCTGGAGGAGATCAATGGGGGGAAAAGGGGACATATGTAATACTTTTAACAATAAATCATTATTTAAAAAAGAAAGAAAGCTAGGGTACCTGTTCTGGCCTCAGATTTGTCATTTGCCGAAAACAACTGAACGTGGGCCGTCGCTATTCAGAATTGAGTGCGGTCCACGGCCATTAGGGGGAGGGAAGTGAGTAAGGATGTGCACCCACTTGCTCAAGGGGGCATTTGTGCACGCACTCACCCCGAAGCAGGGAGAGGTGATCTTTGTGCTTCAGAGCGTGAGTCACTGACCGCAGGTGGCTATCAGCCCAGAGCCAGTGACTCACTGGAAGGCACTGAGGAAATCGCGGCCATGCTTGCACTCATCAACTCTGCGGCTGGCTTAGAAGGGAAGCGTTCAATGTGACACATTGGATGCTAGAAACTAGCTTCAGAAATACATATTTAACGGGACTCAGTGACTCTGAACAGTCAATCAGATGGGATGTTAAAAGAATCAATCTAGAATATTGTTTGTTGGTGCGGTTTAAGGGGTTCCTAAATTTACTTTCAGAGACCTGGCGGGCGGCTACCATAGTCCTCGAGGTGTAAGTTCAGAATAACTTCAACCTGGGCAGCACGTGTGAAACAGGGGCTAACATGCTGATCTCACATAGTAGGGAGCAGCATCTCATTGTACAGCGTAGTGATCAGCCCGCCCCTGAAGAACTGGTTCTGTTTTGGGGACCCCACAATTTAAAGAGGAATGGCGATCAGTTGAAGGCCCCCCCAGAGGGTGGCCTCAAACGTTGATGATGAGGACTGAAAACCAAGTCATCGAAAGACACAGGGAAGCAGATGATGGTAGTCTTCAGATGTGAAGGCCGTCATGTGACGGAGGCCGGAGTTTCACCTCTGAGTCTGACACAGAGCTCGTCCAAGGAGTGAGGTTCTGGGGAGCATGCGTTCAGCCTCCCCGTGAGCCACGACAAGGAGGGTGGCGCCATATGTGCGTGTAACTTGTGTCTCCGCCTTCGGAGCCCAGGACTCACTCTCTTATGATGTGACTGCTGTCACTTTCAGTTTCCATAGCAGCCAGGACGTTAATGGAGGCTTACTGTTCAGTGATACCACGCATTCAAACAGAAGCCTCAGCGATGGCTTTTCCTACACTGAGTGACTGTCTGTACCAGCAATTTCCAACCAGTGTGCCGTGGCACACCGGGGTGCCGCAAGAATTGTTAAAACACGCACTACTTGGCTTTTATTCAGGGGCACCAACCTCTTTTCTCTTAGACTGTCAAATAAAAAAAAAATGACAACAGCCCTAGTTGGGTTGCTAAGTGGTTAGAGCATCAGCCTGCAGACTGAAGGGTCGTAGATTCGATTCTGGTTAAGAGCACGTACCTCAGTTGCAGGCTCAATCCCCGGCCCCAGCAGGGGCATGTGCAAGAGGCAACCTATCGATGTGTCTCTCTCACATCGATGTTTCTCTCTCTTTGTCCCTCCGCCTCCCTTCCACTCTTTCTAAAAAAAAAAAAAAGAAAGAAAGAAAGAAAGAAAAATCCTTGGAAAAAATATCCTCAGGTGAGGATTAACAAAAAAAAGAAAAAGAAAAAAAATGATAGCCAACACAATAGCCATCCAGTGTGAATGAATCAAAATTATACCTTTTTTTTTTTCAGATCAGCAAAAACTATAGTTTTTGGTGTGCTGCGACTTTTAGTAATAGTTTTTGTGTGCCAGGAGATGAAAAAGGTTGGAAATCGCTAGTCTGTACCTCTAAGGTCACTTGTCAGGTTCCTTCTAAGAGTAGATTTTATAAATCCGAGCGATAAAAATGCCGACGTAAACATTCAAAATCATTTAAAGAGAGTGGGTATCAGCTCAATGGCTCCATGGTGACGCCACTACCCTGTCTCCCAAATCTGCTAGTTCTGTGAAGGATAAGGAGGAAATACAGTCTTTAAGAGGAATCACTGCAATCCCTGTTGCATCAGTAAAATATATATTTTTGAGGCGGTAATTCTGTGTTTTCGGTGCAAATATAATCGGTAGTTTCTCTCTAGGCTGAGCCCCAGCTGGGTCGTTTATAACAGGTTACTCAGTCACAGGAGTTTCAAACACCCTTCCCGCACCCGTGGCTGCTTTGGTAAATTCCGGAGCTCTTTGCAAATACTTGGTAAACTAAACCACTTCTCACACTGTAAAGTACTTCAATGGAGTACCTCCAAGGAATTCAGTTATGTTGGTCTTATATCCAAGTGAGCCCTGTTCTACAATAATCACACACACACATGGCTTTGGTGTTTTCTGGTAGCTGTGGTTGTTAATAAAAGCTGCTAACATTTACTCAACGCTTCCCGTGGGCCAGGCACTGTTCAAAAAATGCCTCACGCATATGATTTCATTCTCACGACCTCTACACAAGGCAGATACCATTTTATAGACAAGGACACGGAGGAACAGCTGGATGAATTAATTTGCCCCAAATCGCAGAGATCTGAAGTCATAGAGGTAGATTGGTACTCGGGCAGTCTGTACTCCGTGTCAGTATTTGGTGGAGAGGTTAGTGCCGACTTACATGCTGAAGAATCGTTGCTCTTCAATCTGTGTATCAGTCATCTATCCCTACAGCATAGCTGCGTAACAAGCAGCTACAAAGCCAGGGACTTCAGAAGATAAGGGTTGATCTCAGAGAGTGCCAGTTAGCTGGTTGGTTCTTCAGATTGAGGGCATGGTGGGCAGCATCAGCTAGCTCTGCTCATCTCTTGCCAATGCCTGTGGAGGTGCAGGGTCAGGGTGAGGGGGGAAGGGACTCATTCCCATAGGTGGCAGGCAGTTGGCGGGCTCTTGAGTGGGGTAACTTACTGGGCCATGCTCGTGTCATTGCACTTGGCAGTGGTAGTTCTGAGAGGTAGTGTGTGTGGACGGGTACAAGGCCCCTTGAGACCTCTCTTCCACCACATTCCGTCCAGCAGAGCAGAGGCACAAGGCCGGCCCCAGGCAAGAGGGGGGAAATGTGATTCCATCCCTGGGACGAGCTAAAAAGCCACATGCAAAGGGCTTAGGGACGGGGGAGCATGCATCGTGGTGGCCATCCTGAAAAGAATGCTTAACTCTGCGTGCATTTTCATACTTGGGACTTTTCCCTCCCGGAATGCAGGCGGCCGCTGAGTCGGCGGAAGCCCAGACCATTCGTTCCGTTCAGCAGACCCTGGCGTCCACCAATCTGACATCCTCCCTCCTCCTCAACCCTCCGCTGCCTCCGCACGGGGCGGTGTCGGCGGCGGCCGCGCCCCAGACCCTGCAGCAACAGTCGCTCCCCCGCTCCATCGCTCCCAAGCCCTTACCCATGAGACTGCCCATGAACCAGATCGTCACGTCGGTCACCATTGCGGCCAGCATGCCGTCGAACCTTGGGGCGCCGCTGATCAGCTCCCTGGGCGCGAGCCTGGTGGGCTCGGCGTCCGCCACGCAGGTGAGCCCGTCCGTGCAGACCCCGCAGCAGCAGCAGCAGCTGCAGCAGCTCCAGCAGCAGCAGACCCAGCAGCAGCAGCTGCAGCTGCAGCAGATGCACCAGCAGCTCCAGCAGCAGATGCAGCAGCAGCACTTCCAGCAGCACCTGCAGCAGCAGCTCAGCCAGCAGCAGCTCCAGCAGCAGCTCAGCCAGCAGCAGCTCCAGCAGCAGCTCCAGCAGCAGCTCCAGCTGCAGCAGCTGCAGCACATGCAGCACCCGTCGCAGCCCTCGCCGCGCCAGCACTCGCCCGGCGGCGCCCCGCAGATGACCTCCCCCGTCCCCGCCATCGGGAGCCCCCAGCCGGCCTCCCAGCCGCAGCACCAGTCGCAGATACAGTCCCAGACACAGACTCCGGCGCTCCCGCAGGTCAGTATTTTCTGAAGACGCGCAGGCAGGCAGCGGCAGGCGGACGGACGGGCGCGCGGAGGCCGGCGGAGGGTCCGCTGTCCGCGGCGGAGACTGGGCAGGCGGTGTCGGCCCTGCAGACGCGCATCGCAGATCCCATGGTCCTCTGAAGTGTCTATTAGATAGGCAATAAAACTACAGCGTAGCTGAGCATCCTCCTCTAGCTGACTCGAAAAGCCACTTGGGTTTTCACAAGAAAAGCTGTGCTCTGTTATGTGATGCCTTTTTTTAATTTATTCAGGCTGTACCTACGATATGTGAATCAAACCGTTTCATGAATCCTGGGACCTACCAAGGACAACACAGGGGCCTCTCTGAGTCACAGGACATGGCCTTATGTCTCCATTTAAGTGACTGGACCGCACTTCCAGGCGACGGGAACTCATGAAACCCTCCCCCCAAAAATTAAAAGCACAGTTGTAACTACCTGAATAGGAAGATATTCCCGTGTCATACAAACATTGGTATGACATGAATCGTCGATGGCATTTTTTTTGTCATAAAAAAAGTAATAATGTAAATCACAGACTTTTGCCAAAGGTCTTATTTTTTTTCCTAAATATCTCCAGAAAAAGAAAAAAAAGCAAGTGATTAGATTCAAGTATTGACTCGTTTCCACTTTTTACCCACGACTTCTCCAAATCGAACAATATCTATGACCACTGTTAGCCCATTGTATCCATTCCAATTAGAGGGAAAGAATGTGAATATTATATTCTGTGTTTTGAGTGACAAGTTTCGAAAAATAAAAACACTGTATTTTTAAAAGGGAAATGAACTTAAATGAAAGCAGTTATTACAAAAGTTAAGATTTAAAAAAAAAAAAGCGAGAGTTTTTATTATGATGTAATACCGGTAGAATATTTAACAGGCGCACCGCATCTGAATAATCAGTGTAAATATTTTCTTTCCAAGTTGTACGTTTTCCTATCATGTGTTGTAAAGTTTTCATAAATGAGGCTTTAACGTAAACACTGGTGACACAAACCATTCATTGCTACGTTGCTTATTGTGTTTTTACGCTGTTTTATACTTTTTTATGAGTTACGATAGCAGCAATTGAGTTGTTTGTATTTTGCTTAACTAAAACAAAAAAAAAAATGCTTTTATCTTGCTATAGAATAAACACATTTCAGTAAAGACCGTGGGCTGTATTTTGATGCAACAACCCGGAAACTGTTCACTTTTCAAATAAAATGATCTGTCACGTTTCCCTTTTGGTTCCTTGAATACGTGTCTCCGGGGGAAGCAGGCCACGGACCAGCTTCTATTGGAGCTCAAGATCGGCTCCCATGTTCAACCGGAAATGGGATATCAGAGCAAAGGGTGTGGATGGCCTGGCCCCAAACGAGGGCCCTTGAAAAAAACACACAAAGCAACAAAACATACTTTGGAAATGGTTTTGTGACGATGTTTTTGTTCAGGGGCAAGGGTGGAAGGTAAGTAGAGAGGAAAAAGCACGCGTCTTCTCTGAGGGGGCGAGAGCGGGCTGGCCGGGTGTGGTGATTGCTCTTAAAACCCATGCTAATTCTTCAGCCAAAATAATGATTTCAGTGCCCACGTCGTCCCCCCTCGCCTCGCTCCTGATGGCTCCTCTTGGAGAACACTGTGACCACGATCCCCAGTTGTCTTGCATGATTAATTACAGCATCTGTCGTGTCAGAAGCTATAATGAAGAGGTCTTGATAAAAATTGCAAATTACCGCTGGCAACAGTCTTCCACTGCTTATGATAAAATGAAAATTAAAAAACAGCAAGTGTCAAGCCTGACCAGACCCTCATCTGGAGGGAAAAAAAACCAAACACACACACAAACGAGGGTGTGAGGAGCCGGGTCCATAGTTACCGGGTGCGAAGCACTCAGAAAATAATGGACTCTGGATGCCTTCAAGTTGTTGCCTCTCAAAGAATATTTACTGTATGTTGTGGGCAATGAATAATGAATCCGGCTTTTAATATTTCATAATCCTCTCCTCTGTAGAATGTACAAATATTGAACAGCAAGCGATTCTAATTATAAATTTATAGATTTCTTGCTGTAGAGAAATGTATGTCTAAATGGAAGCTTTTCCTAAGATGCATGAGTCGACAGGTATCAGTGTGCGGGTTTCGGACGACGCCTCATCCCAACTAGGAGGGGGCAGTGCACCCCACACAGAAGGGATCTGCTCGAGTCAGATCCATCAGAAGCAGAACCGACGGGTGGAAGGTTCTCTGAGGATCGAGACGAACGTTACTGAACAATAAGAGCCATTTTATATTCTGTTGTGAAACCTTTAGACAAATGTCTTCAGAATTAATTGGCGGACTCCATGTGACAGTAATTGTGTATTAGTTCTGTAATTGTCATTTTGAAAACCCATGAAGTATTGCTGGGGGGGAAAAAATGTCACTAGTGATAAGGCTTAATTGCAAGTGAAGTCTGTGTTCGACTGTTTGCAGTTAGAAGCAGGTGCTGTAACATCTATTAAATGACTTTCTAAATCTTGGGTTTTATCACATTTGATTAAATGCTGCAAAGCCACTGATGGCCCATGTCAAGGAGGGAAAACATAGTTCCGTCCCCTCCAGTTTCAAAAATTAACCATCAGGCAAAACTAAATGTTATAAAACACCCAAAGGCTTGAATCATGAAAAGAATTTCCCCAGACTTGGGACCGAATTCTTCTTCTCAGGACTCACTAGGAATATGGTGCATCAACTTGGATTTCTATCTGTACATGTGTTTCTGGTGCTTTGAAAGTAAGAAGGCGGTGGACTGTTTGTTGTTGTTACAGGTCGGAAAGAAATCGGGGTGCTGAGAAGTAGGCCTAAGAAATGTGGAAGCTGATTAGTGGGGCGCCTCAGTGGCCTTCAAGCCTCCCCGCTTAAGTGTCCACAATCATGAACAAGGCCCTCCCGCCCCTTCCACCTCCATCACACACCTCTGTCCCCCCCTGCCGTGGGCACATAATTTTATTACTCTGGCTAAACATGTTCTCTCTCTTGCATTAACCTCGATGCCGTAGGATGAAATAACCTACGGAGATTTCCTTTGTAGCTGACACGGGGTCATTAGTTCCTGGCTCCCAAGAACAAAAGCTTAAATGCCTTTGTTGCGGCATAATTTCTGCGGTAGGCTCCCACCTGACGGGAGGTGGAAGGCCTTCGAGACAAATGGATTCCTAGCTCAAGGGTGAGCAGAAGTCCTCTGCCATGTGCATTCAGTGGGCTTCAGGTCTCTCTCCCCTTTCTCACTTCATGGAGCTCTTTTTTTCTTCTTCTTCTTCTCAGCACTGGACTTCAATCTAACCTTCCCTCCCCGCCCCCCCCCCCCCTCTCCCCGCCCCCACAGCCTTTGTTTGGCTTTTGTTTTGCAACAGCTGTTATTATCGTTTTTTTGGTCAGCTGTGATTGCTGGAGGCAAAATAGGACCAGATGGTGTTTTGCTATGCATGAATGGGGAGTTAGAGGGCTTGGGATTGAATAGGCCAAGTTTGAATGGTGTCTGTGCACCACCTGCCTGCCTGGGCCTCGGCTCACACATCACAGGAGCCTGATCCGCCGCAGACCCACCAGCGTCGGATGGGAGAGTGGGGTGGTTTCCCCCATATTTATTGATCTTCCATGCGCTAACCGAATAACCCAGGCAATCTGAGTTAATTGGATATGACGCAGCTTGGGCGTGCAGTCTCTCACTCTAGAATTCCTGGTTTGCTTTAAGGATTTCATTTCTCTCCAAAGTAGACACACACACACACACAATAGCGAAAGTTACTAGGCTAAGTAGGCAGTGACTAATATAAAATGATGTATGTTTCAGGGGCGTCATTCGATACTACATCATCTGTATGTTGTATTGTGCATTCACCACCCCAAGTCAAGTTTATTAACCAGTGTCACCCCAATCGAGTCAATAAAAAATACATTTTAAAAAGTCTAAGATGATAGACTTTAAGAGTCTAAGGCTGAGGTGTTAGGAAGGTAAGGACATCTCCATGATATTCGTATCAGCTAATAATAGAAGGTAAAGAAAAACGAATTCTGAGATGTAGCCTCATCTTTGTAGAGTTTATCCATCCAATAATGCACATTTATAAGAAACGTGCCTTACTGGGGACACCACACACATACACACACCAGATTAGAGTCTTCTTAGAAAATAGTAACGCTGCCTTTTTCTCCTCATTCCTTGAACTGTAGCGAGTGTTGCCGACTAGCTGAAGTGGTAGCCCCGAGGACAGATGCTAGCCCTGAATCTCGAAGCTGGTGAATGGGTTCGACTCTTGTTGATCGTGGTCCTACAGGTGTTTGTGTGTGTGTTGCTCAGTGACCTTAAGGAGCCTTGATTTTTCTTTATTGCAATGGAGACATGTACCCACCAGACAAAATGATTCATGTGCCAACAAAAGACGGAAAACAAATGGGGGGTGGTTGTGTTTTGTGTGTGTGTGTGTGTGTGTGTGTGTGTGTGTGTGTAATATAATTTGAGAAAATTGAAATGTATTTGGAAAGGGAAGAGACTGCAGTTGGGTAGGAGTGTTGGGGGAAGTTGCATGGGATTCCTGGCCTTTAAGCTGTGCCCGGAGGGGTGGGTGGGATTTCAGTAGGAGAGGAGGTCCTGTCTCGGTAGAGCTAGGAACTAACTCCAGACAGAGCAGAGCAGGAGAGAAAATATTCACGTTGAAAGTAGGGGCACCATCCCACCACCGTAGAGAACATAGCGAATGGACCAGGGGTGAGCGAATGCAGAGAGGATTTTAACTTACTTCCAACAAGGGAGGCTCCCCTGGGCACTACAGGCTGAAAGAAAAAATGGAACAGGATTCTCATTTGAAAATGGACCTTTTTGCCCTCACTGGTTTGGCTCAGGGGAAAGAGCCTCAGACTGCGGACGGAAGGGTCCGGGATTTGACTCCGGTCAAGGGCATGCGCCTGGGTTGCAGACTCAAAGGGAACCCATCGATGTCTCTCTCTCTCTTTTTCTCTGTCTCTCTCCTTTCTATTCTCTCTCTAAAAATCATAGGGAAAAAATCCTCAGGTGAAGATTATTTTTTTTTAAGGTTAAGAAAAAAAAAGAAAATACTGATTTTCATGATTCACAGGCATAACTAAAGCTTTGGCTTCTCATTCTCTCTCTCTCTCTCTCTCTCTCTCTCTCTCTCTCTCTCTCTCTCTCTCTCTCTCTCTCTCTCTCACCGCTCCCATTGTCCTGGTGCAAGAACAGGCCACCGACAAAGCCAGATCAAGGCCCTTTTGGGTGCCAACTGTAGAGCCAGCCTCATCCTCCATTAGCATGGCGAGGGAGATGGTGTTCTGTGTTTCCGCGCTGCGAGGGCAGCTCTGCTCACCGCTGGTGAAAGGTACCTCTGGGTGATTGAGCTCGATGCGATGGATGATGAAAAGCAGCCCTGGCTTTGCTGCGGAGTGAACCTCAGGTGGCCCTGGGTGGGTGTCGGCTATGGTCTCAATTTAATTTCAAAGCAGAACCTTCACAGGCAGGAAGGTGGGCGCGATGCACTCGTCTTAGCAAAGGAATAATGCTCTTTTGTAAAACGCCTCGTTATCCCTCGCGTCTGTGCGGCGCTCTGTCCTCTTCCCAAGCCGTTTTCTGCCGATAACCTCACTCGGTTCCCGCGCGAGAGCGGGCAGGAGATCACCTCCTGTGACACATGGGGAAACTGAGGCACAGGGAGCCAGTGGGGACTGGTTCCAGCATCTCTCCGTGGAGGAGAGGCGCCGTCGGAACTGGAAGGGAAGTCTTCCCATTCTAGGTCTCCTGGGATGTCATGGACCTCAAATTGGCACATGTATGACATCCCTATACATTTGAAAGCGTGACATCTGTCCTGTGTTCGCATATAGGATGGATCAATCAATACGTGTGTGAGAGAAGTGGGTGACACACAGGCGTAGATGGCAGCAGTCCATCGCAATGGCGAAGACCGTCGTTAATCCACGTTGTCCTCGTGGCCGGCCAGGCGCTGAACCCCGCGCAGGCCCCTCGCCGCGCCGTCAGTGGGCGGAATCCACATGGCGCTTCCTGTCGGCGTGAGCACCTCCAGCTGTGGCTCCTCCGACACGGCCTCTCTGTAATGATGTTGTATTCGGGCGAACAGCTTTGACTTGTGTTCAACGCGTGGGACGGGAGGTGCCGCAAACGTGCCAACGTGTAATAGTGCTCACATGTTTGTTTGTTTGTTTGTTTGTTTGTTTTTAAGAAAAAGCAGGTTTGCAGGGAGATCGAGATGGGTGAGCGCCAGGTGCGTCTCCTTTGCATGATTTAAGGAGTCCGGTGAATCCACATGGGGGGCGGGGGCTCAATGACAGGACGGGGGCTCAATGACAGGACGGGGGATGCGTCTCCCTAGTCCCGTGGTCGGCAAACTGCGGCTCGCGAGCCACATGTGGCTCTTTGGCCCCTTGAGTGTGGCTCTTCCTAAGCCTTAGGAGGACCCTAATTAAATTAACAATGCACCTACCTATAGAGTTTAAGTTTAAAAAATGTGGCTCTCAAAGGAAATTTCAATCGTTGTAGTGTTGATATTTGGCTCTGTGGACTAACGAGTTTGCCGACCACTGCCCTGAGTGATGACGCAGGAGTCACCCTGGTACTGCTTCCCGAGGTCCCACTCCATCTCCAAGGCCACACTCCTTGCTAAGGGGGCTGTGTGCTTCCACAGGCCGCCACTTGTCAACAGAAATACAGCGGTGAGGACCTCTAATCCTTCCTCTTCTGTCCACAAGATTTTATTATTGTCTTGACTTTATTATTATTTTTAGAATATATTTTTATTAATTTCAGAGGGAGGAAGGAAGAGGGAGACAGAAACATCAATGATGAGAGAGAATCATTGATTAGCTGCCTCCTGCATGCCCCCCACTGGGGGTCAAGCCCACAACCTGGGCACGTGCCCTGACCGGGAATCAAACCATGACCTCCTGGTTCATAGGTTGAAACTCAACCACTGAGCCATGCCGGTCGGGCTGTCTTGACGTTAAATGAACAGACCACTGAAGCTCCCTTGCAAAGAGTCACTTGCTAAGACTGAATAGAAAGGAATAGCAATTCTACCATATTCACCCGGCGCACCAGGCATGAGCATTCTAGTGAACGAATCCTCAGAGGAAGTTTTCCTTGACAAGGTGCTTGAGTGACTTATCCAGAGTCAACAGAGTCGTGGTCATTTTGCGATCCAGGTCTCAGGTTTATTTTCAGACTCGTGGGGCCTACTTTTGGTTTCTGGCCAGTTTGCCTTGCATCCAAGGATATATTACCAATTAGGATTCTTTTGGTACCATTCCTCCTCATATGTCATCCCTGTGACATGTAGAGAGGGCCTGAATTTTCAGTTTGACACAATGAGGGAAAGTGATGCCTTGTTCGAAACCTGTCTTCATCGGTCATTTGCGAAGTTGATGCAAGATCTTAGTCCGGATCATTCGGGCCTGCTGGTCCACCCTCGCCCTTTCTGCCCATGCGCAGTCCTCTCCTCTATCATTGGTATTGAGTATGTGGACTCCCAGGGGACAAATAATAGCATGGGAGGAAATGACCTCCATAGAGTCTGGCCTCTGGTGGGCTTTTTCGGGATGCCAAATTAAGACATCCATTTGGCTGTTTGGACAGTTACCTGGGAAGAATGGCACCATTTTCTCCATAAAAACATTTTTATAAATTGTGCCCAAATGCTGGCATTCCTAGTGTGTGACTTTATAATGATTAGAATACTTTGGCCCAACAAATGCGAGTCCAGCTATAGTTCTTTGGGAAGTAGAATATAATTCCATGGAGGAGATGCATAATCCTTTTGCATGTAGAAAACAACTCATCGTTGCCTATGTTATTTGGAGGTAGGGATTTCTTACCAAAAAAAAAAAGAGTGTGTTCTCATAGTTTATATCTTAAAATCTTGGTTAGCCAGGAGATCGGGGCTATTGTCAGGGGAAATCTTCAAGATTTAAATATACTGAAAAGGTGGCTATAATAAGTGCCTCTAGATCTTCAAAATCCCCAAAATGTGCTTCTTGGGCTCAACCAGCTGCTAGACACAAGCAACCAGTCAAAACGGATGCCCTTTTAGAATGGACACCGATTCTCTTTCTTGGGTTGGCTTCATTCCTCTGAGGAAATTACTATTTATTTGTAGAGGCAAGTGTGTTTCTTGCCGAAGAACAATTTATTTGTCTGTTGGGGACAAAATATGTACTGTGTTCATATCGGGAAGGTCAGATTCTTGAATAGTTTAGATAATTGTGTATAGAGGTTTAAATTCTTGAACTCTAAACTTCAGAGATAGGTGATCTTTTTTTAAGTTGTTCTTCTCTTTTTTTAAAAAAAAATGTTTTTATTGATTTCAGAGAAAAAGGGAGAGAGAGAGAGAGAGAGAGAGAGAGACATAGAAACATCAATGATGAGAAAGAATCATTGATCGACTGCCCCCTGCACGCCCCCTACTGGGGATCAAGCCTGCAACCCAGGCATGCATCCTGGCCAAAGGAAATTCAGGAAGCTCCACTCTTGGCCAAGTTCAGGTGCTGAAGTCATCGCTGCACATGGAGCAAATGAACAGAATGAGGCAGGGCCATTGCACCTGCTCAGCCCTAAACCAAATCTCTGCAGAAGCGTTTCCGAGGTCTGGGCACATGGTCCCTGATTCCTGCAATGCTCCTGAGCCCACAGGCGGCTAGGCCTCAGGTCCAAGAAGCCAGAACGCAGCCTGTGAAGGAGGAGATCCCTGGATCGTGCCGTTTGGGGGCCCAGCATCAGCCATGAAACAGCTCGGCCCCAGAACAAATAGGCTCCATTCTGTCAGAGCCTATGTTCTGAGAACAACCCAGAGTTTTATGTCTGATGCAGATGGTGTTTATATAGAGTCTATGAGCTCAGCGTGCGAAGTCGTCATAAAACAGAATGGGGTTTGGTATAATTATTCATAATTACTATTGTGTAATTGGATGCCATAACTATTGTATAAAAAAATATTTGAAGGAGTAGACTCCACTCCTACTCGCACAAGAGTTCTCAACAATAAGAGACATATGCTGCGAACATCGTAACATGGTTTATGGTGTTTACAAACTTACTGGAGGTTTTGGCGATGTTGCAAGCATACAAGGCCAGGTTCTGCTTCTTGCATGCTTAGGTAGACCAGTTGTCCTTGCTTGGCTCCACTGGCAAGCACACCTTCTACTCACCCAGCAGGTTTCAAGAGCCAACGGCACAAAGCCATGCAAATGAGCAGCTGGACATGGATAACAATGTTTTAGCAGTTAATCTAAGAGAGAGGGAGAGGACCCACTTTTTTTCAACTTTCTCCAAGCCAGCAAAGGAAAGTTCTGTTGGGTCAACTTGTGGCAATTGGCACATGGAAACAATGCTTATTTTAATTTAATGTTTTTGGGTGGGATGAGTCAATCTATAGACATCTATCATTATAGAGGGTTTCCCAAAAAATGTATACACACACTTTGACCAGTATATTGCAACTGTTTCTTTTAAAAATATATATATGTTTTTTATGGATTTCAGAGAGAGGAAGGGAGAGGGAGAGAGAAATAGAAACATCATACATGAGAGAGAATCATCGATCGGCTGCCTCCTGCACACCCCACACTGGGGATCAAGCCCACAACCCTGGGCATGTGCCCTGACTGGGAATCAAACCATGACCTTGTGGTTCATATGTTGATGCTCAACCACTGAACCACACCAGCTGGACACACCTCTTTCTTTAAGAATGAATGATGATACCCCTTTTGACCAACCTGGCTTATGCTATGGTACAAGCAACCCAAGGAACTGTTAGTAAAAGAGAACAGTTGTTCTTTCTGCTGGGAAGAGCTTAGGGTTTTATTTCCTACACCCTAGCTTTTATTAAGAGCTCACTGTGAATGTATTACTTATTAATCATTCCCACTTTTTTATGTTTATAAATTTTTTGATTTTTCTCTGAGCTTTATGAAATAGAGTATCTATTTGACCTCCTATGCTTTATCTTATCTCACTGGCTCACATGTAGGGATAATATTAATAATAATCATGTTGAGTCAATCACTTATGCATTCATTCAGCAAATATTTATGTGGCACCTTCTCTTTCATAGAGTTATATTCTGATGGGGATATGGTTTTATTCGCTCAGTGAGTATCTGGGCACCTACTTAAGTGAATTGGATAAAAAGAAGCAGGAAAGGGGGGTAGGGACAGTGTTGAGCTACAGGTTTGAGCACAGTAGCCAAGAAGACGTCACTGGGGATGACAGTGGGCGAGAAAAGGAGCTGTGTGTCCATGGGAGCAGCCAGCCGGAGAGAACGGTGTGTGCAAAGGCTCCAGGAAGCCAGTGTGCTGGGGACACTGTGGGAAGCCAGTGTGACTGTTGGGGGAACGAGCGTGGGAAAGAGCAGGTGAGGTCCAAGTGGAAAGTAGGGAGGCAGGCTGTGTCGGGTGGTGGTTCTTCATCATCACAGTGG
Organism: Myotis myotis; assembly: GCF_014108235.1. NCBI lineage: Eukaryota > Metazoa > Chordata > Mammalia > Chiroptera > Vespertilionidae > Myotis > Myotis myotis. The sequence continues at coordinate 40,252,280 of NW_023416323.1, forward strand.
ATCACAATAGCTGTTAATTTCTTTCCTTAGGTTGATACTATTGTGGTTATGTTTCTTTTTTTAAATTCCTTAACTTTTCCAGCTACATACTGAACTATCTGTGGCTGGAATGAGATGCTGTTGGGGATTTGCTGCATAGCAGTGCATGATGCGGACAGTGGATGGGGCTGCGGAGGGAGCAGTGCTGGCCGTGGGTTGAGAGATGTGGGGGGTGGGTTATGGGTACACGGAGGTCAATGTGTTATTAAAAGAACCACCTGGGGAACCTTTAAAAAATAAAGAACAGTTCCAGCGATTGGGCTGTGGTTTGGGGTGTAGCAGAGACACTGTTTCCTGTTTGTTTTAAGCCTCCCTAGATTGTGTTGATTTCCTCTTCATGTGAGAGCCATTGATATAGGGCCGTGGTCGGCAAACTGCGGCTCGTGAGCCACGTGCGGCTCTTTGGCCCCTTGAGTGTGGCTCTTCCACAAAATACCACATGCGGGCGCGCAGGTACAGTGCTATTGAAACTTCGTGGCCCATGCGCAGAAGTCGGTTTTCGGCCTGGGCGAGTCTATCTTGAAGAAGTGCTGTTGATATTTGGCTCTGTTGACTCATGAGTTTGCCGACCACTGGATAGGGTCTTCTAGGCCCTTACTAGGATTTGGGTTTTTGCTTTGAGTGAGAGAGGGAGTAAGAATGTTGGGCAGAGGATGACACAATCAGACTTCTATTTGAAACACATCATTCTGGTTTCTGGGTTGAGAATAAACTCTAGGGCAGAAACAAGGAGATCCAAGCATTGTAGACAAAGGTAATGACAAACAGTTCGGTGAGGTCTGTGACAGACTGTGGGGCACATAGAAAAGTAGACTGAGCATATATAGTCTCACTCTGGGCAGAGGGACATCTCACAACGTGTGACGATGGTGGACTGTGGAAGGTAATGCTGTTTGAAGTCTTAGACGGAAGATAGAATGTGAGAGAGTAGGATGACCCAGTATAAATCCCACAGCAAGAGAAAGTCACTTGCCCTTTAAGACTGTTGACTTCCTTTACCTGGAACAATTACATTGCAGTCACTTGTCCAATCTGATTTCTGATTTTTCATGAGCAGGGCAAGCCAAGAAGGTTACAGAGAAGCAATGCATTCAGGGCCCAACATGCAGAAACTTTGCATCCCTTAAGCCGTCTCCCACCCACTTGTGAATGTCCACCAGGGTTTGCAAGTCCCCCCAAACCTATCGAACCCATTTTTCAATGACACGGCTGGCATGTTGTCCCATTCGGTGGGATCTTACAAGTAGAAGCAGAACACCCCCCATCGTCCTGGCCTATATCTTCCAAGTATCACTCCCAGACACTTGCTTCAGTAAGCCGTGTCTAATCCACTACTATACATTGCGTGTGCCTCTCCGTAAGGGGCTGGATGGGACTTGGTGGGAACAAACTGGCCAAAATGCAAACCTTGTCTTTAGCATGGCCTTCCATTCTGACCACCCGCTCTTCTTCCAGCCCCTATTGCACTGTAGTTGATACACAAAGGAGTACTGAGGGATTATCTAATTTGTTGTGTAAGTCGCTGTGGATTTTAAAGCTCATGAAATACAGGGTCCACACTTTATACGTGAACATTCAAGTTCTAGGATGCTTAAAGATGTTGGTTGACGGCTTTCTAGGTCATTTTCATGTGAAATTGACAAGACATGGAGTGTAAGTGCATTTTCTAAATTATTGCAGGAGGCTGGCCATGTGCCCAGCTGATCTGACCCCCAGAGCACTGGGAGAGCCCCCCAAATCCAACTCACCAAAGAGCCCATGAGAAGGGAAGCTGGGATTGGTTCGATTTCTCAGGGCACCGAAGGGGATCTCCAAGTTGGCCAAGATCTTTAGTGCTCTTTTAAGCTTCAACCCTCTGGCCCAGGCCCGTCATGCTAAGGGGGAGGCATGCCAGCTCTAACACTGACCCAGCTGGCCTCACCTCCAAGAAAGCCCTACCTCTGCCTTCCACTTTGAGTTTTCTCTTTACATCACCTCAACCCTTTTGGATATCATTTAATAGGCAAAACTCAAGCATTTTATTGCTTTAAGTAGACATGATTCTGTGCCATGTACATGTATGAACGCCGTCTTGTCGCCTCCTTTCATGACTAAGTGACGCTTGGTGGAAGGACCGTGCCTTCTGCTTCGGTAGAAGCCCACAGCAGGTGCTCAAAAAAATAGTTCATAAAGAAATAGAATTAACCAAATGCATTGTTCTGTTGATTTCTGTTTTAATTAGAACTCTCAGTTGCAGGAGATAAAAACCCAAATCAAATTGGCTTAGGGAAGATAAGGGAATTTATTTGCTCATGCAACTGAAAAGTCCAGGGACAGGACTGCCTTCCAGCACAGCTGCTGCCAAGAGCACAAACAAGTCATCAAGGCTCATTTTCTCTGTCTTTGCTCTACCCTCTACTGTGTTATGTGCATCCACAGGTTCTACTCACTGACTCTTGGAACTACCAGCTCAAACTACGTTTACTGCTGGCCTTCCCAGCAGAGAAAAAAAGAATGTACTCCTCTCCCCACCCCAGAAAATCTCACTGTGTTAAGTTGGTTCTGATGGAGTCTTGTGAGCAAGCATAAGCCAATCACTGTGGAGCAGCGCAGTGTCCTGCTCGGATTGGCTAGGCTCCAATCACCTGGAGAGGATGGATCCATCTCCACTAGAAGTACATGGACCAAGAGTGGGGAGATATGGTTCCCTCGTGGAAAACCGGGTACCATTGCCAGAAGAAGAGCGAGTGGAAGCTGGGTGGCATTAGCAGTGCACGTAAAATACTTTCTGCAAAGGAAACTTTCAAACAGTTGGCTGCTATAAAGCATCTCGCAGGAGTCTGGAAAAGGGCAAACTTGCCTTTGATGTGTGCCAGCATCATTCGTTTTGTGGCTTTGGGAATGTGTTCTCTCTTGCTCTCTGCTTGCCTTTTAAGCAAGGGCATTGCCTATAGTCAACTCCATGTCTGTCCCTCCAAGCAAAGCCAGGTGACCTGCCTATTGTTCCGATTGCCTGCCCTTGGTTTGATGTATATAACAGAAAGAGAAATTCTTCCCTACGACACCCACCCAAACACACAGACCTCACTTGCCCCCTCTTTTTAGGTTCCCTGTGTGGCTGTTGAATAAATGATTGACTATGGGACAGCACTTAATCTTCCTAACAAAGGCCTTCCAAACAGCCAACGCTGTCAGATGCTTTTCTGGCATTGGGAAGTATGCCTGCAGCGAAACCATCCATTGAATTTCACTGTGACTCAGACCTTGTGGACAAAGAAGACTGTAGAGCTGCCATCATTTGGCAAAATCAGTCATTATAGGGCCTCTGTGGGGGAGAGCAGGAGACGACCCTCCAAATCCAGCGGAGAGCGAGGTGCCAGGGTTTCCCCCAGCTTGGACATGGACTTGATGCTTTACCTAGAGGGTTCCAATTTGGAGACACGTCAAGGTATAAGCCTGAGCATTGGGGAGAGGGGTTGGCCCTCCATAGCATAAGTGATGTCCCAGATGTTGGTTTTGTGACTGTGAGGCTCAGTGTCTTGGATTCTTCCTGCCTGAAATGCAGAGAAAATTGTACTCTTCCTGGATTTAAAAAATGAAGACGTTGACTTCTCTCACATAGTAAGAGGACTGGAGGCCAGTGGTTCCATGGTTAGCTTAGTGGCTTAACAACACCTCTAGCTCTTTCTCTTCACCCATCCCACCAACTACAGTTTCTTGGTTTTCAGACTTGTCACCTCAGATTCTCAAGATGAGTGTTATACCCTAAATATCAAATCCTCACGGGAGAAAATCCAAGGAAAGAGGAAAAAAATCAATGTGTCTCACATCAGATCTGGATCATAGGACCATGCCCAACTCTAGGGAACCTGGGAGGAGAGGGATCATTTGTAGCATCTGCCAAGGGAATGGCTAAGGGCGTTGATGATGCCTGTTGAAAGGCAACCTGTAGTGTGAGCAAAAGTAATGCTCATTAAACATGTATTGAGTGGATGAATGCATGGTAGTTTTTGATGTGCACTTCTTCCAGTCTGTGTGATTTACAGGATCCCCATTCTAGAGGAAGATGTTGTGCCAAATGAGCCAGATACGGTTCCTGCTCCCCAGTTATTTGTTCTTTAGCGAGTTGTTTCCTTAATTTCCTGTCATTGAAATAGCATGTGAGTAATATCTAACTGGTACCAGTAAAAGAGTCAGAGGTAACAATGGGAAAGCTGATGGAGTTTTCAAATTTGTAATGCCCTCCCTCACCGAGTGCTATATCAGTCTCTTCTTTTGTGTGCACGCAGGCTTCTTTATTTTCTCACTCTTGGAAACATCTCACATGACCCGGTTATTACCTGGTTATTATTTGCATGATTATTTTTCACAAACGTTCACTGAGTCCTGTTCCTATGCTAGTGTTATACCATGGGCTTAGCATGTATGATCACATTTCATCTTTGCTTTAACCTCATTAAGGAGGGAAGATTAATAATAAATAATTCCCTCCAAGGCCATTACAATGCAGATCTAGCGTTTGAACCAAGATCTATCAGACGTCAAAGATCGTTTTCCCAACCAGAAGCGTACGCTGCTTCCCATGAGAGAACCTCTTATGCACTCTTCTTTTCCTCTGTCAAAACGTATCTGCCTCGTGTTCCAAACCATTCTCTCCTATCAACGGTGCTGACTTCCACTTCTGACCACGACAGTAATTGCCACCTAACTTCCCCTTCACCGTGGTCCCAGGTATTGGATCACAGAGAGCACAAGATCTCTGCGAGAGGGGAGACAAAGGAAGTGAGACAACCAAACTTCCTGCCTCGGGTCTTTTATGGTTTACAGCACACAGCGAGGCAGCCAGTGAAAGCAAAGTACCCTCACAGAGTTGAGGAGAAAGAGAGTGGAGATTGGGGAGGCCTACTTAGCTGGAATCTGTTGGGCAGAATACAGGAGAAGACGGAGTCTGCTTAGAGAAAGCTCCCAAACTTTGCATAGGGGTTCCCTTGAGTCTATAGCTAAATACTACGCTGCACGTACGTAAAACTTATGAGACCGGATACAGAAAAACTACTTGAGACCTTGATCTTTTACTTCTCAGCTTTGGTTCTTTCTTCCCAAACCTTGGTTGCTTTGTAAGCTCCTAGAGGACCGGTCCTCTCTGTTATTCATGTTTTGCAGCTTTTCTTCTAGTGCTTTTGACCATAATCTGTGCTTTTAAAAATGTTAATTTATAATTGATGTGGGGAAATTGACAGATCATTCTTGCTATGTATTCTATTCGGCTTTTACCAGGTAAGGATTTGGGGTATCGTGTTTTATCTTAATTTACTTGTGGTTCATAAAACTTTCATGATGATGATGATGATGATGGTGATGAATGGGATATTTAGCACATATATCTCCCCCGCCCCCCAAGACATGGTAACAAGGGAGGACCAAAAGCACGGTGGAAAGCTTTCATGGGGAAGTAACTGGTGTTATTAGGACCCAGGGACATGCCTCCCTGGAGTCTAAGCTCCCTAAGGAGAGGGATCCTTGTGGTTTTGTTTACTGTTGTTTCCCAAGTATTTACAACCATGGTGGCCACTCAGTCCATTGTCGAGTGAGTGAATGAGTGCACAGCTGTGTGATAGCACCTGCCCATCAGGGCCTTCTTCCGGGTCAGCCAGCAAGGTATTCCCCAGGGAGGATTCGTCAGAAGTAGCTCCCAGCAATTATCAAGCAAAAACAAACAAACAAAAAATGCACATTACATTTGATATAGACTTCATGAATTCTCCCACTCTCCACTATTGATACGCATTTGGTAAAATTGAGGCCTTTGTGACAATTTGAACAAACATAAGGTAAGTTGGTCTCAGTTTTCCGCGGAAATTTGAGTTGTAATATGGAGATTTTGGCGATGCCCAAAGGATTAAACCGAAAGCTCTGCAGATCATTGACACAATGGAATACGACATGGCTGTACAAAAGACGGAAATCTTACTTTTCCTGATAGCAAGGGAGGGACCTGGAGAGGGCCATGCTGAGTGAAATGAGCCAGTCAGAGAAAGACAAGCACCATATGATCTCACTCATATGTGGAAGCTAATGAACAAAATAAACTAACAAAATAGAAACAGACTCATAGGTACAGAGAACAGACTGACAGCTGTCGGAGGGGAAGGGGTAGGGGGCTGGGTGAAAAAGATGAAGGCATTTAAAAAAAAAACCCTCATAGACACAGACAACAGTACGGTGATTACCAAAGGGAAAGGGGGGAGGTGGAGGTAGGAGAGGGTAAAGGGGGGAGAGAGGCATGCTAAAAAGAAAAGTCTTGAAAAAAAAAATCCCCCAATTGTTTTTTTCTCCCCTAAAGCATCGTGGCTGATTTTCAGTTTACTTCAGGGTCCCTTTCCAGCATTCGGGTTTTTCCTCCATCATCCATCACTGTCAATTTGAAAAAGTACAATACTTACGGTCATTTATCTAGACCTAGTGGAGTCTAAAATTATGCAGCTTCAGTCAAATCCATGTGAATAAAGACTGTCACTTCTGATTAATGACATGTGACTCGACTGTCTCACAGAATCGTCTGCGCCGTCCACGCTGTACAGAAAGGCTCTTGGGTCAGGTCTTCCCCTCCTGGTTCTGCTTCTCCCCCTAAGGGTCCCAGAGGCTCCAGGTTCTCGGTAGGAGGGAAAGAGAGTGAGTGCTTAAGGGTTTCCGTAGTAATTGTTACTCAGGTCCTTGGTTTGCTGGGCCCAGGGTGTTTTCAAGTTGAACGTCTCTTCCACTGGGTGGTGAGGCCGGCTTAGGATGTTGCTGTTTTGCAGTTTTTGTTGCCAACAGAGCCTTCCCTATTATTGAAAAACTAATCCATGTAAGACACTCATCTTACTCAGTTGATGCGGAAAAAAAAAATAGTGAAACACGTGCCAATTCGTTGTCAATTATGCTTCCCGTGAGTCATCCACGGTCTTCTTGGAGCGTAAAATTCCACTTCAGCCTCGTCCCAGAAACACGGAGAAAAGGAGACTTAGAAAGCCAACTCTGAAGGAGAAAGAGCCGGGGCTGAAATAATGGAAGAAGAGGACATTTCCATATACAGTCACACTGGGTCTGCCTCTCGCCTCAGCCCGCGTCCACCAAATCTTTTCCGTCCCTGGGAATGGAAGGGGGAGAGCATGGAGGACCAGCCGTCCGTCATGTGCCCCTTGGGTGACTGAGGTAAGTGGCTAGGAGACCTAATGAGGGACGGGACCGTTTCCTCCCTGTCCCTGCTGTTCCCTTCAAGGTGGAGGGCACTCCTCCGATGTGGCACTCTGGTCTTCCCCTCTTCACCCATGCCTGGGGGGCGGGGGAGGGCCCCACTGACTGTAAATATGAGGGGAATTACAGGGTATAGTAGGCTCTGGTCTGAATTTATCCCTGTCCACAGGGAGCTTAATTTCTCTGCTTCTCCTTCCCCTGTGGGGAAGCTTGTCCAGTGCTGATAAGACTAGACACTTAACTCTTTTTTTTAAGATATATTTTGTTGATATTTTACAGAGAGGAAGGGAGAGGGATAGAGAGCTAGAAACATCGATGAGAGAGAAACATCGATCAGCTGCCTCCTGCACACCGCCCACTGGGGATGTGCCCGCCACCAAGGTACCTGCCCTTGACCGGAATTGAACCTGGGACCCTTGAGTCCGAAGGCTGACGCTCTATCCACTGAGCCAAACCGGGTAGGGCTAGACACTTAACTCTTCCCCACGTGGGCATGAGGATGAGTAAACTCACGTGACTGCCGTTCCCGGTGGGTCTCCCACCTTGGTCTCTATGAACTTAATACGAGTGGTGTTTTGGGCTTGTTTCTTTTCTTCTTTGTTTCTTCAGTTCGTGTAGAATCCGACAGGCTGAGCTGGTGTTGGAAATTAGGCTTAATCTGTACAGAGGAACGGCTACCCTGGCGCTTGCCTTTCCTCCCTGTCCCGTGAGGGAGTCCCTGAGAGTCACGTGTGCTCTAATGTTTAAACAACTTACTTAGTATTTCCTTTTTTAAATTGGTCTCTTCCCTTTTCAGAAGAAGCGAATGGAAAGAAAAATCTATATCACTATCATATAATGAAAACTTGTCCTATCGTGTGAGATAAGTAGCAACCTATAAGGATAACCCAAATCAAGTGGAATGATGTGAATCACACCCTATCTTGATACGGAGGGTTCTGAGCCCGGTCCTCATCTGTCCTTATTTAAAAGGGAGATTATCGGCTGTTAGAGAGATGTCAGAGGGCCTATTAGTTCTAAACTGAATTCTTCTTGAGTTGAAAAGGATTAACTTTCTGGCTAGGGATTTCAATATTATTTAAAATTGTAGCCCAGTGCCATTTAAAATCACAGCCTCTAGACCACCCAAAGTGACTTACCTCCCACGGGATACATGGTCTCTGCTGCATTCTACCTTTTAGGAAACAATGAAGTGCAGGAGTGGTTGTGCATTAAGAACACCCAGACACGCCCTAACCGGTTTGGCTCAGTGGATAGGGCATCAGCCTGCGGACTGAAGGGTCCCAGGTTCCATTCCGGTCAAGGGCATGTACCTTGGTTGCTGGTACATCCCCAGTAGGAGGTGTGCAGGAGGCAGCTGATTGATGTTTCTCTCTCATTGATGTTTCTAACTCTCTATCCCTTTCCCTTCCTCTCTGTAAAAAATCAATAAAATATTTTAAAAAAACAAAACAAATACCCAGACACACTCACACATATGCACACACACTCGTATTCTCACACACATACTTACACGCACTCACACATACTCTTATACATACACACACACACATACACACAGTCTCACATGCACTCACACACACATACTCTTAGACATACACAGACTAACACACACACACTCTCATACACACACTCACACATACTCTTATACATACACACACTCACACACACTCACATACACACACTCACATGCACTCACACACACACACACACACTCTTAGACATACACAGACTAACACACGCACTCACATACACACACTCACACATACTCTTACACACACAGTCACATACACGGTTCTCAAACACTCCTGTGTAGGAGAATCACCAGCAGTGCTTATTTCTGAGCCAGCAGGTTTGGCATAGATCCTCAAAACGCGTATTTCCAACCAGAGCCCAGGCAACACCAACACGGTCGCCTACTTGGAGAATCACGGCCCGCCGTGGTAGCCGGCCCCTTGTATCAGCAACTTCAAAACCATCCCGCCTTCTCGGTTTTGTTGATGCCCATCCCTCTGGGTCTTTACAGGAAGCGGAAGGCCAGAGCGGAGCTGAAACCCAGATGAATTAAGATGCACACATTTCTTAACCTTTCCTCCAGCGAGGAGTACATCCATGCCTACAAGTGGAACGGCCGCTTAGAGTAAATAGATCTGCTCTTGGAAAAGGTCAGTACACATGTTCCGCTACAATCTAATTTCAGTCTATTGCCCTCTGCCCTATCACTCACTCCCGTGCAAGAGCGTCGATGGGGAAACGCTTGAATTTAATTGTCTCTTCTCTACTAAAAGCTCCTCAGCCCACGGAACATTCATGAGAGCTAAAGAGACGAGCCAGGGACGGCTATCTCTCCAGCCACAGCCTCACGCACATCACCTCTGCTCGGAGAGACGCCTGCTTCTCTAGCTTCCATGGGGTTTGGGAGAAGGCTGCTTTTATTTCTTTAATATATTTTTATTGTTGATAGTATTACAGATATTTCCCATTTCCCTCCCTCCTCCCAGCCCTTACCCACACCCTCACCCAGGTCTTCATCACTCTATTGCCCGTGCCCATGGGCTATGCATATCTATAGTAATAAAAGCATAATATGCTAATTAGACTGGATGATCTCCCGGACGAAGCCGGGGCTACAAGGGAAGCCCGGGTCCCCGGTGCCAGAGGGAAGCCGGTGCCGGCAGTCGGGGGAAGGAAGGTCTACTCTTACACGAATTTCATGCATCGGGCCTCTAGTAAGTTTATAAGATGTTTGGTTTATCTCTTCTCATCCCCCCAAATCCCACATCGAGGTATGTCAATATGTTCCAGGCCTCCCTGCTTCAGGTCTTATTTTGTAGGTCAATTCATTTTGTTGATTTTAAATCTTGAAATAGTCCTCGGCTCTGTGTTCTTGCCTCTTTACTCTCATCACCAAGAACCAGATACGAGGAACTATTTCGGAAAGGCACTCCGAACACATCTTCCTGTGGCGTGCTAGCGATTCGCCAGCCCTTCTGCCGAATGTGAAATTGCATTTCGTTTCTATGACTTAATAATTACTCTAATTTCACTTCACACTGTTCTGAAGAACTCCTTTTGAATGAAGGGCACTTACCGCACTTCTAGTGCTCGCTGGGAGCCCACACAGCCCATCAGGGTGCGTGGAATTAAATAAAAGAGTCATTATGGGGGGCTGTGATGTGTTATAACAGATGCACCAACACCAGACTGGATCCACGCATTGCTCGGAACAGAAATAATTTATGAAGGCAGTTTTAGCACAGATCCTACAAGCTCAAGTGGACGCCTTTAACAGGGTAGAGGAGGAGGAAAAGCTAAAGTTTGGGGAGCTTGCATTCAATAAGAAGATTCTAATTATCTTCTTTATCCTGTAGGCTAATATCCATTCAGCTGCATCTTCCAACAGTTCTTGGGGTTCAGTTCTGTTTTGAATTGTCCATCCGTGGGAAAGGGGTCCCTTCTTGGTTCAAATGACCATGAAGGAAAGGTGGCTGAGGGTCAACTAGGTGCTACTAAGGCAGCCGTGGGCAAACTACGGCCCGCGGGCCGGATCCGGCCCGTTTGAAATGAATAAAACTAAAAAAAAAAAGACCGTACCCTTTTATGTAATGATGTTTACTTTGAATTTATATTAGTTCACACAAATACTCCATGCTTTTGTTCCGGCCCTCCGGTCCAGTTTAAGAACCCATTGTGGCCCTCGAGTCAAAAAGTTTGCCCACCCCTGTACTAAGGTCTACTGAAGGTCCTCTATCATAAGGGTGTACAGCAAGCATGTCAAACTCCAAGGCGGACATGGGCCAAATAAATGAGGCATGCAGCCTGTGGGCCATGAGTTTGACGTGCTTGATGTAGAGGAAGCTTCAAGTCAACCAACCTACTCATCTCACCCTTTTTATATTTCTACCATTTTTATTGAATTTAGGGATGAAGAAAGAGGGAGGGAGGGAGGGAGGGAGAGAGAGAGAGAGAGAGAGAGAGAGAGAGAGAGAGAGAGAGAGAGAGAGAGAGAAACATCAATGATGAGAGAGAATCATTGACCAGCTGCCTCCTGCATGCCCCACACTAGGTATGGAGCCCACAACCTGGGCCTGTGTCCCGACCGGGAATTGAACCGTGGCCTCCTGGTTCATAGGTCGATGCTCAACCACTGAGCCACACTGGCCTGGCACTACATCTTTCCTCTGAACCCTGTCTCCACTTGTCCTCTGTACAATTTGTGTGGAATTTTGTCACAGGTCGCATAGGGCCAGTCTTCCATGTATTTTTTGCTCAAGCTTCTCAATCTGACATCTCTCTACTGATGGATCTAAATGTTCATAAAATTTCCTAAAGCAGCTATACTAGTAAGTTATTTCTCCACGTTGTCCACAGCTAGACCCAACCTTGCTGAGGATGAGGGATATTCCATGTTCATCTAATTCGGGACGGCGTTGTTTTCTACAGAAGCCATGAGTCTGCTGGGTGATGATAATGGGATATAATATAATCCAGGTCGGCAATGGCACAGCTCCCAAGGGTGAGTAATGGGCAAAAATGCTGCTTTCACGTATTCCTTCTTTTAAATATTGGCTCTAGGATGAATGAGGCTGGAGGGCAGGCGAGTGGTGCTCCGTTTGTAAGCAGAATCGAGGCGCCACAGGCCTCACCGGAATGAACACGGTTTTCAGCTAGGAGCCGGGCTCCCAGCCCCACAGTTCTGGCACCGCGTTGTGTTCTGGAAACCCTTAATCCCCGAGGGTGCCCGCGTCCCCATCCCTAACGCAGGCCTGAGGATAGCACGTACTTTTGTTCCACACATGGACGTGGTGGGGATCAAACACAATCATAAGGGAGAAACATAAAGAGACACTCCGGGCCCCATGTAAATAAATAAAAACTGTTGTTTATGGTAATGAAAATGGGGAGGACGGAGCACGCACTGAAACCGGCACCCACCCGTGTGATCAAGTCCAGACGCGTTGGCAGTTGCATTAAGTCTCATGGCTTTATAAAGTTTCTACTGTTTACTTGCTAAATCATAACATTTTCCAAAAAAACAAACACAGGCCTCTTTCATCGGGGCTGCCCTGCGGAGCGGGGGCGGGGGTGCAGATGGTGACCAAATGGGCTGGCAGTGTCCTGCGAGGCGACCGGATTAATCGTGCTTTTCATCGGGCGGGGCGATCTCGGGGGAGGCACACGGGGTTGGCCTGGACTCGCCCTGGACCTGCGTGTGCCCGTCGAATGCTACGGGCATGAAGACACCTGGATCTGCCCTCCGGTCGCCCCCCTCCTTCCAAATCACACCCCGATGAAATCCTGGAAGAGGCGACGCCCGGGTGCTGGAACTCAGGGAGCCATCTGCTGGTCTGGGCCTCGGGGCCGCCGGCTGTGCAGGAAAGGCGTGTGGATCTTCCTGAGAACCCACCTCTCTCAGCCGCAGGTCCTGTGGCCACGCCTGGCCATCCAGGGCCAATGAGACTGCGCGCTAGAGCTGGCATTGGAATTGCCAGAGAAAAGAAGCCGCTTTCTCTGGGTGCTAGAAGCATGCAAGATGGGAACCCATGGTCCCCAATCACTGGGGAGATGGGAACGCCTGGTTGCCAATCATTGGGGAGACAGGGACGCCTGGTCCCCAATCACTGGGGAGACGGGGACACCTGGTCCCCATCACTGGGGAGATGGGGATGCCTGGTCCCCAATCACTGGGGGAGATGGGGACGCCTGGTTGCCAATCACTGGGGAGACGGGGACACCAGGTCGCCTGAGAATGAAGCGGGTGCCGTGTCCAGGGAAGCAGAGTTGGGATGCCAGGACCTGCTGTGGCAGCAGCGCATGTGGGCCCGTCGGCAAGTCCTTCCTTGGCGTTCAGGGTGCTTGTCCGGCCAACATTCCTTTCTCGGAGGCGCATGGGACAGAAGTACAATAAAGGAGGCTGTGATCAACACCAAGGGCTTGTGTACTAGCGAGAGCGTGCTTTGTCCTTCTTTGAGCTAAACCTCTGAAAAGACAGCCCTCTCCTGCTCTTCCCCCACACACTGTCCACCTTTTAAAATTGGAAACACACACACACACACACACACACTCACACACACACACACACACTCACACTCACACACACACTCACTCACACACACACTCACAACACACACACACACTCACACACACACACTCACACACACACACTCACACACACACACACACTCACACACACACTCACACACACACACACTCACACACACACACACACACTCACTCACTCACACACACACACACTCACACACACACACACACTCACACACACACACTCACACACACACACACACACACTCACTCACACACACACACACTCACACACACACACACACTCACACACACACACACTCACACACACACACACTCACACACACACACACACTCACACACACACTCACACACACACACACACTCACTCACACACACACTCACACACACACACACACTCACTCACACACACACTCACACACACACACACACTCACACACACACACACACACTCACACACACACACTCACACACACACACACTCACACACACACACACACTCACACACACACGCGAGTTTTCTGTTTGTTCCTGAGGTTATTTCATGTCCAAGTTTTGACTCCCGGAGGGCCGGGTCCATTCGGGACTTGCTTAGTCTCTCTGACTCGCTTTCTTCTTTAGCTTCTCTGCGTAGAAATAGAGCGCCGCACACCCCGTCCCATCATGCAACTTGGAGCCAGTTGGGCTGGAAAATTCAACCCAATCTCCTATAGACACAAGAACGGGACCCCTCGCATCTCTGGCCCCACTGACCGACGCTGAGGTCCCCCGACCCTGGGGTCCCCCAGGCCTCAAGGAGCCTGGTGGTGGGATGGTACTTTAGACCCGGGGAACAGTATGTCTCCTTCACCTGAGGGCTTGTGATCATTACGAATGATAAAGGGGTTCTGTGCTTTATTATTTTTACTTTTAAAAATTCTGAAGCAAATGTTTCTCTCTGTGCCATAACTGATCATTTTAATTTCCTTGCTTTGGCTATAATAAAAATTGACGTTAAAGGATGCCCGAGGCAGTGTAATGAGAAAATGAAATTAGTTTTTCAGTTGACTGATCAAAAGCACTTTATATGTGATAATAAACAGTTTACTTTACTCTTTTGCTTATGACATAATTAATGGCAAAAATATTTTCCTGAAATTCATATTGTCTGCTGAATTCTCCTTCCAAGTTCCAAGAAAATAATATTTTGTAATTCTCTAGACGGGGCAAAAACAAAAACAAAAAAAACAACCAAAAAACGAACAAACAAAAAACAACAACAAAAATACAAACAAACTTGGCCATCCCCCCCTGAAGAGAGTTCCTGGTCTTTGTTTAACCCTTGGACCCATCAGGCCAAAGAAAATGCCTGTCCACTGTTACCTTCCCAGGAGACACCGTGTTTCTCTATTGAAATTGGAGCCAACCTTCCCGGGTCTTTCTTGTTGCAACCCTCCTCCTAATGGCCTGACAAGCTCAAGTTTGCTGTCAGGATGAAAGGGACAGGTTTTTTTTAAAAAAAAATGTAGGTGGGTTGTAACCCAGCAAATGGGATTTGAACTTTTGTTGATTTTTGGCTTTAAAAATGTATTGATCTTTCTCCACTAGCATGATCAGACCGTGGTGCATCGGAATGAATGCCGCATTGAGATGTGAAGACCTGGCTGCTCATCCCAAATATCTCCTCGCCCCCGGGTGAGTGTGGTATTTCAGCGTAATTTAGCTGCATCTCAGTTTCCTCATCTGTGCAACTTTCCAGGTATCTTAACCATAACCATGGTACCGTTTATTAGAGACACGCTGTGTCCCGGATGCCCCAAGCCGTACACGCAAAGGCATTTCTGAAGGTGCTGCCTCTAAGACCAAACACGGCAGCCAGCCACCCGGCATCAGTTAGATCTTGTTGCCTGACAATTACTCCAACACGCGGTGGCCTCAAACAGTAACCATTTCATTTAGCTCAGGATTCTGAGTTGCCTGGGTCGTTTTTCTGGTCTCGGTGGACTTGCCTGGCCCCTGTTTGGCTCTCTCGTGGTATCCGAGGTCAGCGGGCGCTGTGGCTTGCAGCTGGATGGTCTAGGATGCTCCCCCTCCCGTCCCCCACCTGCCTGGAGGTTGGCAGGACGGATGGTGAGCTGGGACAGCTGTTCTCTCTCCATGTGGTCTGTCAGCCTCCAGCAGGCTTGCCTGAGCGTGTTCACACGCTGGCCCCAGGGTTCTAAGAGCAGCAAGAGAAAGAAAGCGCTGGTGTACAACATTCGTAAGAGTCTCTGCTTGCGTAAACATTTGTAATCATCCCATTGGCTAAAGCAAGTCACATGGCCTGGTCCAGAGCCCATCTAGTAGGGTACCACCCAAGGGAGCAGAGTCTTTGCATCCTCCTTGGCGACCTACCACAGGACCTAAAAAAGGGAGAAATTAAATGCCAAGAATGGTTGATTCAGGTATGCTTCATATTTGCGCTTTGCCCAAAGTCTTTGCATGTGCAGTTCCTTTTGTTTGAGATACGCTTTTCTCATCATTTATTTAACCCATTGTATTCCCCTCGAGTTCTAAAGAGTATGTTATTTCCTAATCTTAGCAAGTCCAGGGAAATACCATAGCATATACTGAGGGCTGGCCACTTTTCTTAGTAGATAACACGTATTATATCACTTAACTCCTGCAACAACCCTATAGCGTACCTATCACCGTTATCCCCATTTCACAGACGAGAAAACTGAGTCTCAGAGAAGCTACGTCACACACGCAGTCATCGTTCTTACATGTGGAATGATTGAGCACTTGCTATGGGCCCAGGGCTGGGAGCAGGACAGCAGAGTGGGCCCCTAACTCATGGGCACCTGCGAAACCAGCTGTGGGTGCTGCCCAGGGAGTGTGGGCAGCTGTGACCGGAGCCGGTGGGGGTCCCATGGGCTCTGACATCTATGGGGCCTGCGCCCCATCCTTCAGGGACCACATGGCACAGCTCCTGAGAGCACTATGCATTCTTCCTCACGCCCTGACTGCCGTGAGTGTCGTCTGCCATTGAGGCCACCATCCCACTTCGACGGGAAGCTCCGGGAGGTCAGTGTTCCCTGATAGGCCACAGCGGCTGCTTGGGGCAAAGAAAGGGTGATTCAAAGCTCCCACAGGAACAAGGAAAATGGCCAGGATGAGTGGTCAGGGAAGAGGAACCGGAACTTAAAATCCTTTGGACATGTGACCATTAAAGTCTCCTCAGGCCAGGGTTCTTTGAGACTCACCTAGAAAGAGACAATCACTTCCAGAAACATCGGGGGGCCCACAGGTACTCCACACAGGGAGCTATAGGGTACCGAGGCACGTTTAGTTGGGTGATCTTATAAACACTGCAATGCAGCTCTATCCATGGGGGGGAAATGCACAGTTAAGCTCAGACTGCAGAGATTTCTCCCCTGGCGTGTGTCTCAAGCTTTATTCCATAGTTTAGAAAAAAAAAAAAGTCTGATGAAATGAGTAAAATTATTTAATCTGAGTTTCTCATGCAATGCGTGTTAATATTTATCTTTTTTTTTTTCTCGTTTAAGTGGCTCAATCATTAAGTTTTCAATCACAGCACCACTGAATATGCAAGATATAAACCACAGGCAATGAAATGATAGCCGAGGTGGCAGGGCTGACTTGATTAAGCTGGTGTGTTATTAAGACGATAAACACTGCCCAGCCCAGCCGCTGAGTTGAATATTACATCTGGCTGAGGGTCCCTTTTGCAAGTGACAGCCAGTGCCCCGAGTGCTGGCACACGGGAGCGTTCCCCGGAGGGACTTTGAGAACCCTCCCCAGGCTCTTGCCCCGCCCTGTACCCGTTTTGCTCTCAACATGATGTTTCTTGGCGACACCAGCGCAAGTCTACATTTATTATGGGGGGAAGAGGAAGAATCACAGGTGGTTCATTTTCCACTTCCTTCCCGTATCCCTGTTCTGGCTCCCCCTGGAATCTTGGGGCTCCCCAATTGGCATCCTTAATTCTTCCCCTCTTGCTCAGCAGTGAGAAGTGGACCCTCAAAAGCTCCACTCAGGAAATAGAACCAATGCCGGAATGGGAGGATAGAAAGACACGAAAGAAGAACTGCCCAGTGGAAAGGAATGAGCTCATCGTGGGCATGTGGACCTGGGCATCCTGGGGGAGGTCCAAGTGGAGACGCCCAGCAGACATCGGGCAAATGGGCCCAGTGCACCTGTGGACGTCAGCTCAGAGAAGAGGTCCAGTCTGGAACCAGACTCAGCTGCCCACAGGGGTGAGTGGGTGAGCGCCCCCCGCATGGGTAGGCCATTGGCTGGCTAGTTCCTGTTCACTCGTAGGTCCATTCTCTACCCTTGACCTGCTGGTTGTAGTTCACGTTCCAGGTGTCATTGACTCCCTCCTCCCAACAGAAGGAGTTCATAAGGACGGCTCTGTATTCAGGGGTTGGGAGCCCTGCAGAGCTCAACGGGGGCAGCTGAGGCGATGCAGAGAGTAACAATAACAGAAAAAGCGGTATCACCCCTAGGGAGCAGGAGGCAGTTCCAAAGCCCCAGCCAGGGCTGCCCGTGGAAGCTGGGGCCACCAAGGGAACTGCGACTACTGTGGGGGAAGTGACCGTAAGCATGGGTAGGGGCAAAACATAGCTTGACTTCCGCCTCCCCTGCCTTCCTGTCTCTTCCAGGGTCTGCCCCTGGGTGAAGCCAGGGGTCCGTGACACCTGGGAAATGAACTATAACCAGCAGAGAAAGGGGAGAGAATGGACGTAAAAGTGAATAGGAAATAGCCAGTCAATAGTCTACCCACTTGGGGGTTGGGGTGAGGAGGAGGGCTCTCACCCATCAGGGCTGCTGAGTCCCTGGTTCCAGACTGGACCTATTTTCCTAGCTTTATGCCCGTGTGTTTCCTGGACCCATATGTCCAATGTTTACTGCAAGTCTCCACCTGGATCTCCCCCAAGGATTTCCAAGTCAACATGCCCAGGATGAACTCATTATTTTCCACTTGGCATTTATCCTTTTTTAAAAAAATGTATTTGCATCCTCCCCATTTCACGTCAGCCACCCCCTAGCCTTTTCATCTTGATCATACTGTATTCCCTAATTTCTCAGAGTTTGGGGTGGCATGTAAAGATTACATCCCCACCCCTCAACCCCTCCCCGCCCTCAGGAACAGGGCAATACAATTTTGTGTTTTGAATGTTTTGGTCTTTAGGTTTAATAGACTAACAAAGTCTATCATGAAAAGGACGAAAGGAAGAGGCGTTTAGGAATGAAGTCGAAAGCTATGGGGACATAGGAGGAGAGAAGTGGAGATTCCCCCGGTTTTGAACAAGAGGCAAGACCTGTGGACATACCAAGGTGTTTGACCCAAGCATTGCTTGGGGCCGGCAACCTCAGGGGATGGCCATGCCTCGGAGGGTAGATGCCCGTGGTCTGACTAGAAGGAAGGCATTCTCAGGCGCTGCACAGCTTTTGTAGGCCTGTCATGGCACAAGAACATGTAACCGTGTGGCTCTGAAAGACTCAGAAAAACAGACAAAGGTTATTAGTAGAAAACATGGTGGGCTGGGATCAAGGGGTCGCCCCTGTGTGTGCTCTGCATTCTGAGTTTCAGTGCAACAAAGACCGAGGAAGGATTTCCCATTAACCTCTCGCAACAGAGACTTAAAGGAAGCAATAAGTTGGTTTGATAAAGAAGAAAGAATCGCAGTGGTCACACTGCCTGCCTGAGCCTTCTGACTGAGAGGCATGGCTGTGATGGCTGCATTTAGCTGGTGACTAGGAGAGTTCTCCTGCTCAGCTGTTTTTTTTTTTTTTTTGAAAGGTGCTATGGCCCTGGGCGGTTTGGCTCAGTGGATAGAGTGCCTGCCTGTGGACTGAAGGGTTCTGGGTTTGATTCTGGTCAAGGGCCCATGCCTGGGTGGTGGCTCGAACCCCAGTAGGGGGCGTGCAGGAGGCAGCCAATCAATGGTTCTCTCTTATCACTGATATTTCTATCTCTCTCTCCCTCTCCTTCCTCTCTGAAATAATAAATAAAGAAATAAATATCCTATCTAATAAAGAGGGAATATGCAAATTGACTGTCATACCATAAAAAGATGGCAATGCCCAGTCCCCTCAGCCCACAGTCCTTTCAGCCCAGCTGGGCGGGGGAGGAGGAGGGCAGCAGGTGCACAGAGCGGCCAGACCTGCCTTCAGCCCCCTAGCCACCCAGGGCGGGCCTGAGGCACAGGCAACCCTCAGATGGTGGCTGCCTAGCTGCCCAGGGCCAGCCAAAGCTCAGGTAACCAGGGGGGCCGAGGCTTGCGCTGCTGGCTGTGGCAGCAGCAGAGGTGTGATAGGGACGTCGCCTTCCCCTGATCGCCGGGTCGCCTCCCGCCCCTGAGGGCTCCCAGACTGTGAGAGGGGGCAGGCTGGGCTGAGGGACCCCCTTCCAGTGCATGAATTTTCATGCACTGGGCCTCTAGTGTATATATATATGAAAAGTGCTTACTATTTCTTAATTCCCAAGGCAATTCCTGGTCCCTCTCCACAGTCCGTTCAGGAATTCCAGGCGTTCCCCACTGGTGGTTTCCAAGGAAAGAGACACATTTCAGAGTCTTAGGCTCCGCCCAAGAAGCGAGCCTGTGCAGCAGAGGGTGACTCTGGGAGGAGTTACAACATTCCCATCGCATTAATGGGGACTATGTGCAGGGATAAGTGAGATTGCCTCCATTACTCAAGGCGCTCCGTGTGCCGGTAGCAACAATTACCAAGACGCATAAATACAACAAAGTTAATTAAAATGTTAGCTGATATAAATAACCTAAGGTTATTGAACACTGTTCCATTTTAAATTAATAAATACGCAAAGGTAATGTTTATAATTAAAGCTATAATTTATCTTCATGCTCTGTTTGTTTAATAGTAGGGGTAATATAACGCTACATGCAGAAATGTAGTAATAGATTTGTTTAGCGCTGACATTATAAACAAATGTCTCAGTCTATTTATTCTAAGTTATGATACAGATTCCTTTCACATGCATCTGATGGCCTTTAAACCATTTAAAATGAACCGCATTAACGTAATCTAATCTTGATACCGAACATAACATTTCAGTTTGAATTATCCTGAATCCATGATCCATTTTATTACTCACAAAGCACTTTATACATTTATGATAATGGCAAACCTTGCTCTGTTATTTAAATCCCATTTCAAAAGGGATATGTGTTTCTTTTTTTAAAAAATAAAAATATAAAAATAAAACCCCTCACATTTGGGGCCGTAAAGTACAAATAAGGAAAAGCCGATGCCCAGCCCTTTAACAGAGCAAACAATTCCGGTTTTTATGACATTAGCAAATAATAAAGGGAAGGACTGACATTTGCAGTTGATGAAATTTTATGTTAGAACAGATGATGAAAATGGAACAGAAATCACACGGAAAACTGTGTCCAGGAGGTTCAGCCATTCCGAGGCACCCTCTCCCTGGGGACTGTCTTCAGGGACACGTCTCACTGTGACCTTTATTCGACCTTGGAAAGGTCCCAGGCCTACCTCAGGGGTGAGGCTTGCTCAGACAGCAGAGCAGGGCCATACCTTTTGAACCCCCCTTCCTTTAGCTTCATTCTCTGTGCTCCCCACTCTCTCCCCCTCCCTTTCATTCACATCTCTTGGACTCAAGGGAACACTCCCTCTCCACCCTTTAATTTAAATTATAATAAACAGCCAGCCTGCTCTTTCCCCTGGTTGCATGATGTATAGAGGAAAGAAGAGGATTTTGTCTTCTTCCTCATGTACTTCTAGCTTTTTCCTCTTAACATAGTTGCTGGTTTCTCTCCCTCCTTAATCCCCTTTAAAATAAATGTTTCTTCTGGGTTTATTTGCAGTCAGCGCAAGAAGGTTCACTTTATTTTAGTAAGCATATTTCATCGGGTGTCTTAGAAACGGTTGCCCCTTAAATCAAATAAACAGAAAAAAATAATTTTTAAAAAGGCATTTTTCCCCCCGTTCTTTCTTCTGAAGGAGGTAAACAGTGTATTGTAGCAGGCCTATTTTTGGACAAAGAATGGGCCAGAGAAGATTTTTAAGGCTTTTTTTTTTTTTTTTAATTCTAAACAGATTACACACTTTGAAAAATCCTAAAAGGATTTTGATACTGGAACCTCTGAAATTCAGAAAGGATTTAAATTTAGGATTATAAGCTATCCCCTCTCCCCTCCCCCCCACCCCCCCCCCCCCAAAAAAAAAAAATCCTCCTGTGAGCAAATATCACATTTTAGGAGACAAGTGTCTTTGTAGTTGCCGCTCAGGCTGGTTCTCCGTGTTACATGAAGTATCAAAAAATGGGAGGACTGTGGGGCTCAGGGGGAACTTGTGGCACTGGGGCTGCAGGGCTGGCCTGCTGTCAGAGGCCCCCAGGCCCCTCGAAGGCTGGAAGGCGGGTGTGGGGGGTGGGAGGCTGAAGTTGTTGCCTGCCCTGGGGATACAGGCCCCAAGCAAGCTCTGAGGGTTGGGCCAGAAGAAGCTATGATAAAGACAGAAAAGATGATAAAACCTCCACCTCCCGCTCTCCCTGCTGCCTTCTCAGACCTTCCCAAATGCATCTTAAATTTACTATTATTACTAGAGGCACGGTGCACAGATTTGTGCACCGGTGGGGGGTCCCTCGGCCTGGCCAGAAGGGATTGGGCTGAAACCAGCTCTCTGACATCCCCTGAGGGGTCCCAGATTGCGAGAGGGTGCAGGCCAGGCCGAGGGACCCCACCCATGCATGATCAGGTTCGGGGAGGGGCCACGGGAGGGCTCCAGGGCATGTCTGGCCCATCTTGCCCAGTCCCAATTGGCCAGACCCAAGCAGCAAGCTAACCTAACAGTCAGAGTGTCCGCCCCCTGGTGGTCAGTGCGTGTCAGAGTGACTGGTTGAATGAACAGTTGGACACTTAGCATATGAGGCTTTTATTATTTAGGATTATTATTTTAAATGCTTTCAGAGAGGAAGAGGGAGAGGGCGAGAAAGATAGAAACGTCAGTGATGAGAATCCTGGATCGGCTGCTTCTTGCACGCCCCAGGGTGTGGGGATGGAGCCCACATCCTGACATGTGCCCTGACCGGGAATCAAACCCTGACCTCCTGGTTCATAGGTCGATGCTCAACCACTGAGCCACGCCGGCCGGGCGCAAGTGCACCCTAATTTTGTTCCTTCCCCGTTGAGGTTCTGTGAAGGAGGAATGGGTTGATGGGCTTCAGGGCATGCTGCCCCCAGATATGGCCCCTTGGCACGCCAAGTAGTTTAAGCTGAAGCAGTTTGAGAAATTGTCTCTGAACAAGAAAGAGTCCTCCACCCAGCACTGGCCATTTTATTCTGAATGATGCCACCCAGGAGAAGGGGAAGCGAATGATCCATAGTCCAACTCCCTGGTTCAGGTGGGGGCTCAGGGTTTAGGGGAACAGGTGTGCGGAGGGCTGAGGGCCTGGAGCGTGGCCATTCATGGTAACAGGTGTCAGCACCGGATCTTCCGGGACAGGGGACCCTTCCTCCTGAAAGGGCTCCGGAGTGCAAGGTCCGGTGGTGTCCCGTCCCTTGGTTCCGTGGGGGTGGGGGTTGGGGCGAGACTTTGGTTCCGGGCTGCTGCAGCTCCAAGTTCTCTCCTCTGGGCATGCGTGGGCATGCGGGGGTTTTTGGTCTTTTGCCTCTGAAAAGCAAGCAAGCACCGCGTTACACGGCACAGGGTCTCCAGGTAGGAACTGGCAGGGGCAGGAGGACTTTCTGGCCTCCCCCAGAGGCAGTTCAGGTGGGAGGTGCCCTCCCTGTGGTGGGAAGAAAGGGAGGGGCCTTATCTCCAAAGACAGGGGGGCACTGAGGGGCCTGCAGGAGGGGCCTGGCTAAGCGTCCCCAGGTCCCTACTGTTCCCAATGCCCCTTGTTGTCTTACCCCACTTTCCCAAGACTCTCCGCTCTTCATCCAACTTAGTACTGAAACCCTCCAGCTTCATTCTTTCTTCAGGTCTTGTTTTTCTACCGGAAGCTCCGGAGTCACATCAAACTAACGTTATTCAATTACATTGGGATGCTTTTTCTCTTGTTAATCTGTCTTTTGTTACAGGGGCCCCAGCTGAGAATGTGGAAGAACAGAGGAAAAGGCAAGATGGGTAAGTGATATGAAATTTAAATATCTACAGCTCCCTTTGCCCTAAGGTTACCCCTTTTCGTGAACTTCTGTCGTGGTTCTCCGTGGGGTGATTTGCTCCGGAAGGCCAGGGGATGTTTGGTAACATCTGAAGGCGTTTTTGAGGTTGCGAGACATCCTACTATCGTAGTATGAAATGCTCACACCTGTAGAGAATTGTTAAGAGTTCATTTGAGCCAAATTGACGACCACTGCCGAGAAGCAAGACCTCAGTGGACTGCGAAAATGCTCCAGAAAACGGCAGTTTTTCAGTGTATTTGATGCATCACAATCAAAGGAGGAGACGGGGACACGTGAGATTCATTGGTGGCAGATTATGGAGGAGGGAGAAATCAAAGCCGGAAAAACTCTGAGATTGGATAAAGAATAAGTGAAGAGAAAAACGCGTCTTTTACGTTGGCTGGGCACAGGATGGTTAACAATTAACATTTACAGCACATGGAGATGGTCTTCAGGGAACAGGATAATAATATGGGCATGTAGTGTAGTCCCATGCTCTGGTGTGGTAGGCATACCTTGAGGGGCCCAGAGAAAGGAGATTACTCCGACATCCCAAAGGTATCTTAACGTAGATGCAAAAAGACAATAGACAGACTCATTTAGGGTCAAGGTTGACCTTAGTCAAGGGAGGTAAGACCTGGGATGTGACTACCTGCCATCAACCCATCCTAGGTGGTTACTGCCAGTCTCTGAGCTTTTAAGGCTGCCATTCTGGCCTCCCTTGAGCTTGCCAGGTTTAGCATGTGGCCCCTTTTTCATGCACACTACAGTGCATAGGCCATTCCCCACAAACCAAGAAGTATCCACCCAAGAATGTCAATAATGCCCATCTCTATGTGCTGTAATTGTTAATAACCTGCTGGAGAATTTAGCAATCAGTTTAAAAAATATGATCATAGCCTGGCCAGCATAGCTCAGTGGTTGAGTGTCGACCTATGAACCAGGAGCCCAGTTCGATTCCCGGTCAGGGCACATGCCTGGGTTGTGGGCTGAATCCCCAGTAGGGGACATGTAGGAGGCAGCCAATCCATGATTCTCTCTCATCATTGATGTTTCTATCTTTCTCTCCCTTTCCCTTCCTCTCTGAAATCAATACAAATATATTTTAAAAAATATGATCATATGCTTTTCCTACTAAATCCTTACCCTCACTTTAATTCTCAATAGAATTCACATCAGCACTAAAGTGGACAACAAGCCATAGATAGGAACAACAAACATATTGAAGAATCCCTGCCTTTGGGGGTTCTGTTCTGATGGGAGAGGTGGGCATAGGGGGTGGTGCAAGTGACTGTTGCTACAGGGGAGGGTGTGAGCCTCTGGCTTCTCGCCTGCCTGCATATGATGTGGAGAAAAAGGGCAGAGAGATCGAAGAGAGGGAGCAAACCCACGTAGTTACGTAAGCTCAGTGTGAAATAAATATGGCGGAGCACCATGGGAAACAGATGGGATAAATGTTCGGGGGGAGCCCGCCAGGGGAAGGAAGTGAGGGGCACAGACAGGCCAGCGAGGTGCAGCCTTTCCTATGGAACCATCTCCACCCCCCACCCCCACCCCCCCAGCCCCGTAAGGGGATCCCCGATCCAGCCCACTCCTTGGATCCTGTTTTCTAAAAGCACTGCCCATTGCCTTGAAAAAAAAGCTCTCTCTCCTCTGGCAGCCCGGGAGACAAAGAGCCATGCTTTGCGAAATCCATAAAACAAAAGATTCCAACAGTGTCAGGCCTCTTTAAACAATCACTTGTGCTATGAGGCAAAACAACTGAGACACGGGGATCCGCACTGCGGTGGAATTTTTCATGTTGATTGCAATAACACCATCAGAGCCATGCACGTTCTGTGTAAAATCAATGTCTGCTTGTTGGAGGAGAGTCGGGGTGTGTGTGTGGGGGGGGGCAGGGGGGAGGGAGAGGCCTGGGGATTTTATCTTGTAAGTCAGCTTTGCAGATAATCACATGCCTCGGGCCTGGAAAGAAAAAAAAAAAGATGGTGGATCAATGGTCGGGAACTTGGACTGGGCTCATTTGTGACATGACGGCAGGGGGCCAGTGTTGGCTGGGAGTGTCGGGGTGTGGGAGAGAGGTGGGGTGGGCGGATTCCGAATTGGAGTGGCCTGGTAAGGCCTTGGCATTACCCGCAAGGTAACTGGAAGGTTCACTTCAGGAGGGATAGTCGCAAGGTCTTCGTGTGCTGATCAAGGGTGTGTGCTGCTTCCATACAAGAGGGAAGTACACTGGCTTTCAGGTGGAGCAGTGGGTTGAATTGTGAGTTTAACTTGGCACCCAGACTCCTTATTTTTGGCCCATGGGGTTTCTATAGGTTTTCTTTTTTTTTTTATTGGATGTATTGGGGTGACATCTATAATAATGAAAGCGTAATATGCTAATTAGACTGGACAGCTGTATGACCTTACGGATGTCCTTCCAGATGACCGTCCGGAAGAAGCCGGGGCTGCGAGGGTGGAGCCCCTTGCAGAATTTCGTGCATCGGAGCTCTAGTTGGTTAATAAAATGATACAGCTCTTCTTTATTGGTGGGGCTGTTTAGGGGAGAACATGGAAGGAAGGAAGGAAGGAAGGAAGGAAGGAAGGAAGGAAGGAAGGAAGGAAGGAAGGAAGGAAGGAAGGGAGGGAGGGAGGAAGGGAGGGAGGAAGGAAGGGAGGAAGGGAGGGTGGAAGTCAGGGCATTTCTTCATTTGTGGATGAAGTTTCTGTAGGCGAGAAACCCACCTTCCCCATTTTCCAACCGAAGTGATCTCAGTTCCCTTCATTGATGGAGGGAGAGGGAGTAATTTGCCTCCTTCCCTTTTTTTTTTTTTTGACGCCTGAGAGGATTAAATGACTTATTTCACATAAGGTGCTTACTCTACTCAATAATAATTTCAGCTACTGCGTTTTCATCATTCCCCCCCCCCCCCCCGCATCCTCCCCACAGACACAAAAACCAACAGAGACTCAGACAGCTCTGCCCTTGATGTTGCTGGGGATAAAGATCCAAGGCATGCAGAGTCAGGATGAGGTAGCGGGAGGGGAAGGCAGAGAAAACCTGCTCCTGGTGCTCACCCATCTCTCTCTGCCTCTGGGGTGCATACCACCATGGTCTTGGGCCAGCACCTCCCCTTTGGAGACCTCCCCCCACCCCTCTCTTCCCTTGGAATGCCTCTGTCCTATGAACCCTTTCTCTCTGGAACTCTACGCTTTCTCCAGCCTCTCTTCTTCTTCCTCCCCCCCCGCCTCCCCCAGAGGTCAGGAGCCCGACCCGTCCCCTGATGTGGATCACTTTTCCAGCCTCTTGTTTATGCATGTCTCCACCCGGGGGAGGAGGGCGCATTTCAAGTCCCAGGAAGGATGTTGGGGGGCTGTTCTCTACTCCAGCTGTGCAGTGGACGGTGGAGTTCCCTTCATCATCTCGGGGAATTTGAAAAAGACACTCAACACACTCCCGGCCCTGATTGGGTCTGTGCGCGGCCCCACCTAGAAGGATGTCCTCGGCCTGCTAGCATAGTATTGTCCTTTGGATGGACTGCACAGGCCCCGTGAGTGAACCTGATGCCAGGAGACACCACTCGGGTGCCGGCGGGCGGGTGCAGAGTGCCTTCCTCCCAGATGAGGGTCCAGAGCTCACTTAACTGGAGGCCTCGCCCTGCCTGGCTATTGTGACTCACACCAGTGCTCTCTTCTCTAAAACAATGATATCACGTGTGTGTGTGTGTGTGTGTGTGTGTGTGTGTGTATTTATTTATTTAAATCCTCCCCCAAGGATATTTTTCCCATTGCTTTTCAGAGAGAGTGGAAGTGACGGGGAGAGACACAGAGAGAAACATCGATGTGAGAGAGACACATTGGTTGATTGCCTCCCAAACGCACCCCAACCGGGGCCTGGGACCAAACCGGCAATGGAAGTACATGCCCTTGACCGGATGAACCCGTGACCCTTCAGTCCATGGGCCAGTGCTCTAACCACTGAGCCCCTGGCCAGGGCTGGCATCGCATTCACATGCTATTTGGCATTCCTCCTCGCTGACGGGTCGCTGTACTTTGTGCTTAGCTCCCCACCTAGACTGGGAACTCCTTGAGCACAGGGGCTGCTTGGCAGGCCTCTCCCTGGCCCACAGGGCGCCCAGCACAGTGCCTGGCTCCCAGCGGGCTGGCACACGCCGCAGGCCGCTGTGGGAAGGCCCCTCGCCGCCTGCAATGTAGTTGTTAGTGATTTAGTTTGAGGCCGTGGTTCCACCTCGTTAAATCTTTTCTTCTTTCTCGAGGCCTGAGACCCCGTTCACGCTTATCTATCCTGCTCTGCCGCCCTCAGCACCATCTCTCTCTCTGCGCCCCTAATTTAATGATTGGAAAACCCTGCTCCGAAGCCGTTTCATTTCCAAACGAGCTCATTTACCATCTCTGAGACTAGGCCTCGCGGTGCCCTCTCCAAAGCCAGATTTTCTTTATTTTTTAAAAGACTAATCACCGCTAAACAGGTTTGTCTGCGAGACAATTTGTTTGTCTACAGAGAAATTCTGTAGACCAGCGGTTCTCAACCCCTTTGGCGGTCGAACGGCCCTTTCACAGGGGTCGCCTAGGACCCTCCTGCACATCAGATATTTATAGGACGATTCATCACAGTAGCAACATGACAGTTATGAAGTAGCAACGAAAATGATTTTATGGTTGGGTCACAACATGAAGAACTGTATTTAAAGGGCCAGAAGGTTGAGAACCACTGCTCTAGTGGATACCTACCCGTGTCCCCTGGGATCATTGAGACACACGGGTGAGGATCCACATGTGTGGCTAAGGCATTCTGGGTGCAAAACTTAAGAAAGCACCAGAAAAGCTCAGAATTAAGAAACATATTTTAATGCAGTATTTTAAAAACGAAAATGAATGCAAATAATCTATGAGGATCAATATATCACAATTAAAAAAAGAGGAAAAAAAAGAACAGGAGCCCTAGCTGGTTTGGCGCAGTGAATAGAGTGTCAGCCTGCGGACAGAAGGGTCCCGGATTCAATTCCGGTCAAGGGCACATGCCTGGGTGGTGGGCTCAGTCCCCAGTGGGGGGCATGCAAGAGGCAACCAATCAATGATTCTCTCTCATCATTGATGTTCCTATCTCTCTCTCTCTCTAACTCCTCTCTGCAATCTATAAAAATAAATAATTGTGTTTTTTTTTAATTAAAAAAAAAGAACAGGATCCTTATCACTTCTTTTCCCTTTGCCTCGGGCTCCAACACAGCCTGCTTAGCACTGTTACTGCGCCTGAAGATTGGGTGGCTAAACATTTGGACATGGCTTATCTAATCCACCTTTTATCTGGGCCTTAAACTGGTCTGCAGCACGTGGCTGCCCAGCCTCTACTGGAACACCGTGGGGGCGGAATTACACTCCTCAGGAGGCAGCGGGGTCCTGTGACAGGCCTCCCCGCATTCCATGCCTCTGGGCTTTACTTCCTCAAGCAGAGGCCCCCATTTTTCTTAGCTGTTTTCCGTAGGACATGGTATCCAGCCAAGCGGTGGTCCCGTTGGCTAGTTCCATCCTAAAGGCAGACCCTAGCACACCACCCACCTGTGTTGTGATCTGGGGAGACTCAGGAGAGATTTGTGGGGGAAGCAACAACAAGGTGTGTCTTCTCCTTCCTTGCAAAGCTGAAAGCTGGCTTAGTGGCCCTAGCTAACTTGCTCAGTGGTTAGAGCGTCAGCCCATGGACCAAAGGGTTGCGGGTTCGATTACCAGTTAAAGTCAGGTTGCAGGTTTGATGCCCATCCCTGGTCGGGGTGTGAGCGGGAGGCAACCAATCAGTGTCTCTCACATCAAAGTTTCTCTCCCTCTTTCTGCCCCTCTCTCTCATCCCTCCCTCCCATTCTCTCTCTAAAGTTCCATGGTAAAAAAATATCCCTGGGGGAGGATTAAAAAAAATAAAAAGCTGGAATAGCAAAAGCAAAGCCAGGTCTTCAAGATGGTGCGGCTTCCACGTTCCCTCCCCACGTGCCTGCTGCCGCACCCCGGGAGTCGCACCCAGGTCATTGCCGTCCGCAGCGAGTGTGAGCGATGATTCTCGGGACGCTGCCTGGTGATTTGTTGCAATAGAAATAATGGTGATTTATGGGGCTCTACGGGCGATGGACCCTAATAGTAGGTCATGATCATTATGAAACCAGCCCAGAGCTGCGTTCCCTTGTAATTCTATGGTAACACGGCCGCCGAGGCCGCCGAACATCGCAGCCTGCGGGCTGGGGGCTGGATCGGGTTCAAGGCAGGCGCTCTGGTCTGCGTGTCCCTCAGAGCTCAGCTCTGATCATAGCCCGGGCGGCGGTGGCGTGACGGGGCGATGGCAGGTGACCGGGAGGTTTTTTATTCTGGTGGCAAATTAAAATTCCAGAGGCTGTCCTTCCTGGGCCAGGGGGACGGACAGGGGAGCGCTGACAGTGTGGGGAGGCCCAGCCGGTGACAGGACCCAGACCCCTGGCCTCCCCTCGCGGGCGGGGCGCCCCCTCCCTGCCTCCCTGCCTCCGGCCTGGGCTGTGCCATGCGGATGGAGTCACGGTGTTTATTAATTTCTCTGATTTACACAGAAGAACATTTTCCTCCCTCCCCTCCCCTCAGAGAACACCAGGTACCTGTCATTTGGACTTGGCTTTAAGCAACTCCGTCAAAATGTTCTTAATGTAGAGCGGTCGTTTTCTAACCTGAACACAAACATGTTTGATCCTTGGGCTCCGGGTGACTCTAAAGGAAAACCATGTTCAGACGTGAATGGAGAGAAGATGCGTTTTACAAAAAGCGAAGGGAACTAGCGCTCTTCACCGCAGGGCTTCTTGGAGGCTGGGATGGTGGGGACGGTGAGCATCTCAGGAAAGGCCGTGCCCCCCAGCGCGCCCCGCCTGCCGTCCGTCCCACCTCCGGGCGGTGGACTACAGAAGGCCATCCGTCTTCGCCAGTTCTCTCATCAAGAAGGACAGCTCACTTCCCTCCCCTGGGGTCGGACAGTAGAATATGGTAGGCCTGACTCTCCGTCATTTCGGGCTGGGCCTTAGGAGATGGAAAGCTTCCATCTTTTCCATGTGGAACACTCCTTGAAACTTGGCCATTTTACTGCCGAACCTCAGGCTGCCTCATGGAGAGCCCCCAACCCGGTCAGTGTGGTTCAGTGGCTGAGCGTCGACCTATGAACCAGGAGGTCATGGTTCGATTCCTGGTCAGGGCACATGCCCAGTTGTGGGCTCCATCCCCAGTGGGGGACGTGCAGGAGGCAGCCGATCCATGATTCTCTCTCATCATTGATGTTTCTATCTCTATCTCCCGTTCCCTTCTGCTCAAAAAAATAATAATAAATTAATTAATTAAATTAAATACATAAATTAAAAAGAGAGAATGATTCCGAGGCTGAAGGAGAATCTGCGATCGGCTACTTCTGTCTGCCCTGAGCATGGTAGCACAGATGGTGTGTGTTTACATTCCTGCCTTCCTCCCCATCTGATGTCAGCCGTGTCTCCCAGGATCTACTAAGAGCCTGGGGGATAAAAATAAGGGGGGGGGGCATGAAGTCTAGTGGTGGTTGTTACGCGAGCCACCCCTCATCTAAGAGATGTCTTCATCGCTGCCAGGGTGCCCTGGGCGGACTCTGGCACCCTCCTGCCTTTCTCCTCCACCCGTGGGAGCCGCTGACCCAGTTCCTGGCTACTGAGATCCTGCGTGTCAGCCCCCGATGCCGACCCTCGCTGAGCCTTAGAAGCAGAACAATGCAGACACCAGAGCCAGAGACACAAGAGCTGTCAGGCGGCGGCCACGTAGAACCCTGAAGTGGGGCCTTCGTCAGTAACTCCTCGAGCAATCATTTGTTTGCAAGCTGTTAATTAGCAGCATAATTAATTTCTGCAGATTATAAATAACGGAGCACAAAGTGGCATTCCCTGTAGAGCCCATGAAAAATTACCTAAGTCATCTTAGGAACCCAAAATAGTTCACCATGTGACAGACTCACATGGGCCCTGGAATCGGGTTGGCACCACTTTTCTTTCTCTTTCCTGTGGGTTAAAAAGGGAAAGGAAGAAAGAAAAAAAAAAAATCCCCAGAAAACTCAGCAACTATGAGCTTGTATCCGAAGTTAGAAATGTATTGGTGAAAAGCAGTTGCATTAATCACCCTGTTCTCTCTTAGGCCTGGCATGTCAAGAAGGGAAAAAAAAAAAAATCTGTTTATCTCGTCTTCAAACAAACAGCGGTATAAGTAGATTATTCCCAACAGAAAGATTCTCCCTATTACTCTCAACTCACCGCAATCATTCACTACTCTAAATGAGCAGTTATTTAAAAATGTTAAGAAGTGATGCTAATTAGCTCAGGAAAACCCTGCCAAGTGTTTAATTTTCAGGAAATAAAATAAAGATAGGGAAGGCCTCTCCCCCTTGCCACCCAAAGCCATTGTTTCCCATCTCCTCTCTTGCTTTGCGAGCCTCCCTAGTCTTAGGATCTGGACTGCGGGGTGCTGGGGAGTGGTAGGAATGGATCTCTATATTCAGAAACTGGAGGGTAAGAGTTTTCTTGAAGTTTGAGGAGAAAGAGCCTTAACTTTATCTGAACCTGTGATCTTTGCCAAAGGATTTAAGTGACCTACCAAAACAACAACAAAGATGAAATGAATCTAAGAAAGGCCAAGGTGGGTGGATGCCGGAAAGAAACTGATCTAAGAGGAATGAGATACAGATTCCAATAATAAAAGGGCATCTGGCATCATTTAGCTCTGAGCTTCCCAGTAGCCAAGGTGAGAAGGGCAACATGGTGCCAAAGAGCTGTGTTGCCTGAACGGAGGGAGGGTGGAGAGCCAGGGAGCATGGCCTGTAAGCAGTGTAATTGGTGGGTAAGGCCGGGGCTCTAGAACCAGGCAAACACGGGTTCAAGTTGACCTCTTTGTATACAGTCGTGGCAATCTGAGCAAGCTATTTAACTTCCCCGTGTCCCAGGATACTTTATTCATTAAAAAAGCCTTCTTTATTTCAAAATATATACTTTGAAATAATTTTAGACCCACACAAAGTTGTAAGAATAGTACAGGGTTCTCTCCCATTCTTCCCCCAAAGATAAAGTCTTAGATTCAAAAGGACATTATCGATACTAGGACACTGACATTCTTCAGTGCTACCAACCAACCAACAGGCCAAGTTCAGATTTCACCAGTCCCAGGTTTGACTTTTTGTTGTAGCAAAATAATATTAATAACAACAACAATAATAATACCTAGCCACAAAGCTTTTTTTAAAAAAAAATATATATGTTTTTCTTGATTTCAGAGAGAAAGGGAGAGGAAGAGAGAGAGAAACATCAATGATGAGCGAGAATCATCGATCAGCTGCCTCCTGCATGCCCCCTACCGGGGTCAACCCCACAACCCAGGCACGTTCCCTTGACCAGAACCAAACCCAGGACCCTTCAGTCTGCAGGCCGACGCT
The DNA here is from genome assembly GCF_014108235.1 of Myotis myotis. Lineage (NCBI taxonomy): Eukaryota > Metazoa > Chordata > Mammalia > Chiroptera > Vespertilionidae > Myotis > Myotis myotis. Next base: position 40,285,175 of record NW_023416323.1, read on the forward strand.
CTATCCACTGAGCCAAACCAGCGAGGGCCTAGCCACAAGGTTTTTGTAAGGACTACGTGGTATGACTCACATACCTCACTTTACATAATTGGCCATGTAATATTCACTCTGCAGTGGAAGCCACCCCCTTCCTCCTCATTCATATCTGAGTTAATGAGAAGGTCTCTAGCCACAGCAGCTACATGATGTCTCCTAGACACCAAATGTGTCTCGTCTTTTTTCATCAGCCCAGACTTCCAGCGTAAAGAGCAATATTGAGGCAGGTATGATGGGTTAGACTAGAAAGAGGGCCCGTTTAGCAGTGAGAAAATGCAGGCTGGCCTCGGGGTTCTGGTGATAAAACTGAAGGAATGGAAGCATCTTCATTTCTGTTTCAGGCAGTGGTTTATTTTCTGCTTCCCCAGCCACCCAGAAAGTAAGAGCTCTTTTCTCATCCCTCTGATATAAAAAGAGCAAAATGTCTAATTATAGATCGTTCTTTTCAAAGACCCGAGCCGATGCTGCAGAGGGAGCGGGCATGAGTATGCAGTTTTGTTGTCGTTGCTTCTTGCCTGAGTTGGAACGTTTCTGCAGACCTGGATGCGATTCTATTCAATTCCATTTGACATAGCTAAGCTCTTAGGATATGAGCGCATTTTGCCGTGCTTGCTAGGCACTGCAGAAAACACGAGAAGGAAGAGAGATGACTTTTGTCCCCAAGGAGCTTATAATCGAGGGCGGTTGGACACACACGCCGATATTATTTCCCATGGAATTTATGTATGGCCAGCTCTTTTCTTTACCTCTTTAGTACTACTCTCCCAGGCACAGAAAAGTGACTGTAAAAGGAATATCTGTTCTAGAAGGCATTGTCCTGAAGCTTCTAATGTTTTTGGAGGAAAAATTCTTTATTCACCTACTAAATCTTTCTTGAACACACACTATGTGCTAAGCAGTTTCCTACATGTTGCGAATTCTGCAGCGAACAAGGTAGATTCCCTTCCCGCTCTACTGGAGTTTATCTTCCAGTGAAAGGGAAATATGGACAGCCGTGTCCCAAATGAAGAAATCAGGTTGAAGGGCAACCGATGACGCTTAGGGTGCCACCAGCAGGCAGAGTTGGCAGCAGTAGGAGCCTTTGGGTTCTCCTCTTTCTTTTCCTCACCCCCATTCTGTGCCAAAAGCTCGCCTCCCTCCGTCTCACTGGAAGGACTGATCGTCTCAGCCAACACTTCCTTTTGAGGAACGTAGCGTGGCCAACAGGAAGTCTCAACTTTATCTTCAGTGGCACACTCGTGGCCTCCGTAGAGGAAGATTGCGCCCTCTGGGGTATCAAGACCCTTACGTCAGCCAAGTCCAGAATTGTGGGCTCTTGGTTAATAGGAGAAAACAACAGACTCTCTGAAAAGAGCACGGCTTTCTTACCAACTCCTAAGAGCCACCATCATGATTCTCCCAACTTTTCTCGCCTCAAGCCTCATACGGCACCAATCAATCACAAATCAAATCAGATCAAATAATGGCATCAGAGAAGTCCTGTAGGCCAACTGGCTGAGTTGGACCAGCTGGAGAGTGTCCTCCTGCTCTGGGTCTCCCTCGGAATTGGCAGCCTATGGGTTACTTAATAATGACTTCTAGTATCTTCTGCTAATTGGATAGAGAAAAATTGCATTAGACAGATCGATATCTGCATGCTAGGTGCCAGAGGCTGTATTGATTTGCTCCACCAGGAAGACTACATCTGGACTAGTAGCTGCCATTGAAGTCAGCACCTACTTAAGCTTAGAATAATCCACTGTAATTCTCCAAGACCCATCTATCTTCTGTGCACATTAAACAGGCAAACTGAGATCTCGATAGGGTTGATCTTCCAAGCCCTGGTCGGTGGCATTAATCTTCGCATTCCTACAGGGATTAGCATTGTTTTTGGTTTACTGTGTTCGTATGGAGGAGAGCTCCAGGAGCTTCCCTTTGATCCTTCTCTCCTAAATCCCTCACTCCACAGCTGTTCTGAGAGGACCTTTTCCTCCTGTGAGTTCAGGAACTGGGGAGATTACCAACATGCGTCCATGTAGCCACCGAACCCAGTGTCAGATGGCTTCGGCCTAAAGTCTGCTAATCAGCCCCACCCTGGCCTCGGTTCACAGTTCTGTTGTGAGGTCCCAGGAATTGGTGATAATTCAGAATAATTCAGTTCAGTGATACCACAAAGATCTGTGTGTCTCCCCTTTCCCACTGCACGGTTACCATGGCAAAGGGCCATTATATTCCTGTGGGAAGATGAGGAGGGAGCTTTGCAACTCATACCTGTCATGTGACTGTGGGCTCCCTCCTCAAGGGCGCTTTCTTTTCTTTTTCCCCCAAGGGACGCTGGGTCAGTTCTGAAATCTAGTTCTCAGCATCGGGCAAGAACCATAATTCTCTGCCATGTGGACACAAGTCACGCTTCCATGGACCAGGTCTAGAGTTCTTCAACGAAGCAGGCCACAGTGGCCCTTCGTGAGCTGTCAGGAACCCCATGACAGAGTTCCCTGTGTATCTGAGAGATACATGTGGGCTTTGCAGATGGAAGGCCCCGCCTCCGGAGTTACTCAGGGTTCATATTGTTACATTTCTATTCGTTGAATCAGTCACAGGGATAGCCTAGGTTCCAGGGAATGGGGCGGACAGGTGGGCAAGTGAAAGGGTTGGTGACCATCTCACCATTCCAATTCACTTCCTAGCTTTTCATTTCTTGTGCTTTGTAATGGTCTATAGCAGCAGCCACTTAGGCCTCCGACGCTTTACAAGAGTTCCATCTTCCAGTGCCAACCGGATCTGCATTGATTTAAAACTCAACCAGATCCGCATCAATCTCATATTCCCATTTTCTTGAAGATTGATCGCCTATAATCACTTACTGTATTACTTAAGATCCTTAATTGCAGACAAAATAATGCACTCTAACTAGTTTAAGCAGAAACGGATTTATTATAGGTCTTTAAGTCACTTAACAAGGATTTCCAGGAGGGCCAAAGGAACAAAATAGAATGCTACAAAGCCAGGAGCCAAGGAGCCAGGGGGGAAATCCAGTCACACGGGGCTACCTCTAGCGGAAACCTTGATGCAGCCAACACTTGACACTCAGAGCCTAGGGATCAGATGCTAGAACCAGAATCACACCTTTGGCAGAAGAACTCGACACCTTCTCCAGCGACTTCGCAGGAGGACTTTACCACTGTGGCCTCAGAGATCTCACTTCTGCTTTCTAATTAAGTACCTATGGGACTCTCGCTGCAAAGGTATCTTGGACACACACTCTTGTTGCAAACCCAGCCTCTAACGCAGGTTTGCAAGTTTAACGCTATCGATATTTGAGACCAGGTGCTTTGTTCGGGCATGGGGACCATGTACATTGTAGGATATTTAGCAACATCCCTGGCCTCTAGCCACTAGATGCCAGAATGCACCTCCTCATTCCACCCCTGGTTGTGACCATCAAAAATGTTTCCAGTCATTGCCTCATGTCCCCTGGGGGAGGGGAGGGGGAAACCTTGCCTCCTATTGAGAAGTACCCCTCTAGGGTAATGAAGGCATGAGAGGAGGGGGTAGGACTGGGACTAAGCTGCCACAAAATAGATTAATGGGAGGTGAGGGTAGGGGAACAAGAAATTCCATGCTATCGCGAGGATCCATGATACAAATAAAAATGTCATTTTAGATATACTAAAACCTATTACCAGAGTGGAATGAAAAGGTCTAACTAGATAGTGGTGAATGAGATAGAGGTGAACGCGAGGCCATTTTTTTTTCAATGATGTTGACAATTTGGGTTTAGAAAAAAGAGAAGCTCTTTCAACATGGTTTCTCCCAGATACACTCGCTTCAAAGTCCCGTCTTTGCTTGAGGTTCCATCAACTTGGCAGGGGTGGTTCTTACTGTTTATGAGTGCAGGGCACCATTCATCTGTCTGCATTTAACTATCTTGCAAAAACCAATATGAGTGCATAAATGCAGTATTGATGTCAGCGGTATCTGACAATTCACTGCCCTCATAACCTTTATTTCTTAACCAGGTTCTACTGGGGGCATTTTTTTTTTTTTTAACAACTCACAGTTTATTTTGAAGTCATTTTGAAAACGAAGTTAAAAATAATCTGAGAAAATAAAATTCATGGAATACACTCGTTAAATAAGTATGGTGATTGCATCAACATAAGGGAAATCAGCTTTCTTCTGCAACTCCAGGGACAAGCTGCTGTCCTGAGGTGGCTCTAGGAAGCTGGTTGACCGAGGACAGAGGGGAGAGTCTCCACATCCCTGTCAACAAAGAGTTTGTATCCTGCCCGGCCATGTGGCTCAGTGGTTGAGGTCGACCTATGAACCAGAAGGTCAGGGCTTGATTCCTGGTCAGGGCACGTGCCCAGGTTGCAGGCTCAATCCCAATAGAGGGCATGTAGGAGGCAGCCAATCAATGATTCTCTCTCATCATTGATGTTTCTATCTCTCCCTCTCCTTTCCTCTCTGAAATCAGTTTTAAAGGGTTTTTTTTTAAAGTGTTTGTATCCTGTGCAGCTGTAAGGATGCCAGGCCCATGGGAAAGTGCTTTGGAGACAGGAATCCCAGTCATGGAAGGGACAGTAATGCCAGGTTGTGTGACACAGATGGCAAGAATACAATTGAGCCACCAGCTCGAATCTTTACCTCAAAACAAGTCCTGCGATGGGATAGGAGACTGAGTCAGTAGGTTTAACCTGCTTCTTCCTAATACATTGGTCGGTGCTCGTATATTAATTAGGCACTTCCCATGAGCTCAGTCCTCTCAGAGATCAACGTGGAAGGCATTGCCTGCCGTGTACAATTATGATCAATTATTCATTTAGTGAGATCTCACAACATGCCAAGCACTGGTTGAACGGCTTTGTATACATTGACGTCATTAAGTGTTGGAAATAACCCCAGAAGGGATACACTCTCGTTACTTCCATTTCACTTAGTAATATGGTGGATCCAAATGGGTCCGATATTCATACTGAGGACACCAAATTCTTATCATGGTGAGACCTTCGCCATCCAATGGGAGCAGGTGTTTGGGTGTTGAAAACACACACATCAGTTGCCTCTCCTGGCTCCCCCAATGCCAGCACCTGAACTGATGGGCATCAAGGGAGGAAGGCAGCGCCTCGGGAAACAGCCGAGGAAGACAGGCAGGAGCACGGGTACCCAGGGGAGACCGGAAGCTCCCCCATTCGAGCTTAGATGACTAGGCTCCATCCATCCTGACCCTCTCCTGGAAGTTTCTAAGCACCTTTACCCAGTCCAACTTCTGCTTAGTTACCTTTATCTTATTCAATGTCCCTTGTATTCCTGAAAGAGAGTGGCCATGTATTCCTGTACCCATTCCTTCGATGAGACCATTCTTGCACAGATTTCACAGGGTACTGCCAATTGGCATCTGGAACGTCAAGCTTCTCTAACATCCTACCGATTGCCCCATAGACCTTTGCTATGGACTCATATCCCCGTGTGACGTCAATAATTGCCTCCATCCTGGTCCCTCGCTGGCACGGGGACTCCGAGTAGACTCCGCCATTCCGTGACGAGGAGCAAATCCTATCATGACTAAATGGATCTCGCAGGGACTCATTGAAGAGAGGCCCCTTTCACCGGGGAAACCACAGCTTGAAGGCCCGCGGCCGTGAAAGATAAATTAACCTTCCCTCGGACTGTGTCCAACCTGCCAAGCAAACTGGAAGTTACTATTTTATGGGGAATGCTTATTGCCAGTGCAGTGGCAGGGACTTGATTTCGCCACTTAACAGACCCATCTGTTCCCACCTTGGCAGGCGCACTGGCTGCGTGTCACCTGGGGCCCTGGCGCTCTCGGGCCTTGATTGCCGGGCATGTCTGAGGCGCCGACGTGGGGTGTTGGAGAGGGAGAGGACCTGGCCTCCTGGGGAGATGGGAAAGCATGTGACGTGATAAATACCCATAGAGGCATGTTCATACTAAAAGAGTTGATCAGATTGTAGTGCATCGTCCAGAAAATTAGCAGCAATGTGCTGTGGTCACAGCCGATAGCCTTTCTCTACCATCTGCTAACTGTGTGATCTTGGGCAAGTTACATCACCTCTCTGTGCGTCAGTTTTCTCAGTTACAAAATGGGCATAATCATGTTTACCTCACTGAGCATCAAGTCAAAATGGTATCAAGTTCTTGACATTGATAAGTATTCTGTCAGTGTTAGCTTTTATGATAAGACTAGAGGCCCGGTGCATGACATTTGTGTAAGAGTAGGCCTTCCTTCCCCTGGCTGCTGGCACCAACTTTCCTCTGGCACCCGGGACCTGGGCTTCCCTCGAAGCCCCAGCTTCATCCGGAAGGTCATCCGGAAGGACATCTGGTCTAATTAGCATATTACATTTTTATTGTTATAGATAGATGTTCAGAGGAGGGAGAGAGCCCTGGGGAGGGTCCCAAAGGGTTTTCTTTAGATCAGAAATACTGCTTTGTCTTTTTTTTTGGCTCCACTTCCACCCCATTTTACAGGTATGTCCCTCTCAATGGTCATAACTAGTAGGTCTAAACATGGTCATCTGACCACAGGGGAGCCAATAAAAGTTCTTCCCCAGAAAATGCAATACTGGGAAAACCATTAGCCTCTGGTGGCAAGATTTCATTCTTCCTCATGGCTGAGTGAGGCTCCATGGTATGTATGTGCCACGTCTTCTGTATCCATTTGCCTATTGAACTACTCGTGAAATCGGCCTGGATTCCTCAGTGATCGCTCTTTGCAGTAGGCAGCGGCTCTCATCATGCTGTCCTCACTTGTCCCTCTGTGCTGTCCAGTCCTAAATCCTTGAACTTCCTAGGCAGGCCGGTTTCGTGTCTTCTGACTTCACTCCCTCCTGATAGAACCGCCCACCCAGAGCAGCCTGGCGACACGCACTGCTAGCCAGTACAGGTACCAGCTGTGAAATGAAAGCTTGTTGGCCACCGCCCCACACTCTGTCTCCACTCTCTGTTTTTACCTCTTTAACATCTTTTACTGTTCATGTATTCTTACCCCCTTTCCTCAAATGAGGCAAAACAACAATCACACACACACACACACACACACACACACACACACACACACTCACTCACTCCTGCCATTGATTCCTCATGGCTTGCTTTGCGCTCATTCCTAATGGTGTGCAGGGCAAATGGCTTTGCAAGGATCATTTTCGCTCACCTCCTGCAACTCCGTGGTTCTAAGGTACCAAGTTGGCATGAGCTCTGAGCAGTCTCTTTTGTGTCATGCAACCCTTTCCCTCTCCTCCCTCCCCCATGCCCCATAGCAGCTTTGGCAAAAGAAAGAAAGAAAAACCCCACAAAAACCTGACTGGGTTGCAATGCTGCCCTTGCCTCTTTCTCCCAGGTCTCATGTTACTTAAACAGGAGCTGGGGGGGTGGGGGGGGAGCGCTCTGTCGATTGAACCTCCTGTGTTCAGCTGTGTGAGCTGACAGCATCCCTTTCTTCGGGGGCTCAGGCATGCTGCCTCCTCCCTGGCACAGAGGTGGCACCGGGCTCTGGCTCAGGTCAGCCCCTGGAGGATAGGGTTGCGCAGCCCCTGACCCCGCAGTGGCTGGCCCTGCTCCGCTGTCCCTCTGCTGTCTGCTCACGCACCTGGTCGTAGGAAACCCCACCTTGGTGCCTGCGTTTCATGCTCCTCTCCTGGAACCCAGGAGGAGGTGATGCAGGGAGGGCAGAGCACGGAGCGGTGCCTCCTGTGATACAAATACACGGCCTTACTCATGTCGGTGGGCCAGTGGATATTCCGAACAGACAGGAAGACTGCCTGGAGGAGGAAGAGGAAGGCTGGAAGTGCCCCCTTCACCTTCCTTCTTCCCTGTAAAATCCAGAAAGGGAAAACAAGTGATAAACTCAATCAAATTCAAGACCTTCTATTCTTAAGACTCTCAAAGCTGGAACTTTTAGACCAGGGGTGGGAACGTCAGGCCTGCGGGCCCTATCAGGCCCATGAAATCATTTGGTCTGGCCCTACCAAGGCATTAAGGGTGAGTTAATGAAATGTGTGACCAAGTATAGCAGGCTAATTTTTAAGGTGATAATTTTGTATGGCCCGAGAATGATGTTACAAATATCCATGTGGTCCTTGGCAGAAAAAAGGTTCCCCACCACTCCTCACCTATAAACTAGCATTAGGTGTTATTGTCTTATGCCATGCATCCCATCAGCCAGATTCTCAAAAATGTTGAATTCCATACAAAATGGGAAAAGACGTCAGGTGTCACCAGCAATGTGCATCATAATCATTCATCGTTGTTGACCCGTAGCAGGTATTGAGCACTAAGTACACACAAGGTCCGGTGCTGAGGCCTTCCCATGGAACGTCTCATGGGATCCTCCCACGAATCCTGGGAAGGACATTTGATCTTTCTCTCCATCTTATACACAGTCGTGGAGATGAGGCCATTGACATCCAGCCAATGTGTGGTGGAGTCGGAATTTGAACCCAGAACACATCCAACCATGTGCTAGTCACGTACTGTACTCGGGCATGTCAGGAAGGTATGAGGGAGCTGGTTTTGACTCCTTGTGGATACTGTATAGTTGTTCATGAGAAAGGAAAGCAAAGGCCCAACCAGCATGGCTCAGTGGTTGAGCATCGACCTATGAACCAGGAGGTCACGGCTCGATTCCCAGACAGGGCACATGCCTGGGTTGCAGGCTCAATTCCCAGTGGAGGGTGTGCAGGAGGCAGCCAGGCCATGATTCCCTCTCATCATTGATGTTTCTATCTCTCTTCTTTTTCCTTACTCTTTGAAATCAATTAAACTTTCAAAAAAAAAAAAAAAAGGAAGAAAGAAAGAAAAAAATAAAGAAAAGCAAGCAAGCAAAGGGAATGTGTCTTTGAGTATTCTTAGTTTTGTGTTTTCCTGTGAACACAAGCCTTCTTTTTCTCTCTCTTTCTCTTTTCTCTATGTTTAAGCAATTTGATTATGGTGTTCCTTGATACAATTGTTTTCATGTTTCCTGTGCTTGGAGTTTATAAAGCATTTTGGATTCTTGCGCTTGTATTTTTGGTTAAATTAGAAAAAAATGTAGTTATTATTTCTTCAAATATTTGTCTGTCGCTGTCCCCCTTCCAGCACCCCACTGACACTCCGTTACGCCGCTCGAAGCGGTGCCACAGCTCACTGAGGCTCTGTTCATTTTTCTTCCCTTGCTTTTCTTTTTTAAATTGAATGTTTTCTATTTATGTGTCATTCTAGTTCACCAATCTTTTCTCCTGCGACTTCTAATCCGTCATTAATCCCATCCACTGTTTTTCCTCCTGCACATCATAGTTCTTATTTCTCCAAATTCAATTTGAGTGTGTTTTTCTAAAATTTATATATATATATATATATATATATATATATATATATATACACATACATACATACTAGAGGACCATTGCAGGAAGATTCCTGCAAGAATAGGGCTTCCTGAAGTGCCGGGGTCCAACCCCAGCGGGTCCAGGGGTTCCCAAAGGCGTAGATGGAGTCGGCGAAGAAGGAAGGACACGGAGACAGCGTTCAGTTGATCAGCAGCCTAGCCAGGATCTCCAGCCAGGATCTCCAGCCAAGTTCTGGTCTGGATCTCCAGCGAAGTTCTGCTGTTTATTGTCTTGTTACATCTGTATTTATACCAGTTGATTTTAATCCTGTCAATTTCTATTACAAAGGTTAGGGTGTTTCTTATCTCCATTCCAGGGAGTAAAGATTATGTAGCTTAAACATGATTGTTTGTAGTGATTAACTACCCGCCTGGCACTTAGTTAAGGAGTTTCATCCCCTCCCTGACTTCAGGGAAAAATTCCTACCTGGGGAAACAACCTTTCTAGGAGAGGCATCCCCTCCCTGACTTCAGGGAAAAATTCCTACCTGGGGAAACAACCTTTCTTGGAGAGGTGACCTTGGTTAAAACACACAGCGCTAAGGGGAGCAAACATATTAAGAACAGTATGCTATATACGCCAGGTCCCTTGAAACATATGCTGTGCAGATGTTTCTTTCCTGCAGCGACTGTGTCAAGCAGCAAGGATGGACCGGCTTCTTCCGGCACTGAAGCTGGAGCGAAGCAGAGAAGTCTTGGCTTCCTCCCTTCCCTGCCGCCTCGGCTCCCTCCCTTCTCCGCCACTTCGCTCCCTCCTGTGTCCACTGCCTCAGCTCCGTTCCCTTCTCCGCCGCTTGGCTCCCTTCTGCAGAGCTAGGCTTCCTTCTACACTGTCTTCAGTCTTTGCTCCACGCCTGTGTATGCAAATTAACTGCCATCTTTGTTGGGTTAATTTGCATATCGCTCTGATTGGCTGGTGGGCATAGTGGAGGGATGGTCAATTTGCATGTTTCTCTTTTATTAGTGTAGATATATATATATATATATATATATATATATATATATATATATTCCATGTTTCTACTTAACATACACAATCTTTCCTCTATTTAAACAAATATCTAGAATGCAGTTATACTTTTAACATCCCTCTCTCTTAATTTTATTATCTGGGTCAGTTCTGGGTCAGGTTAATTGATTTTTCTCCTCCTAATGGATTCTACTTTCCCATTTCTTTGTATGCCTGGTAAGTTTTGATTGGATACCAGATATTTGCCACGAATAGGCTGAATTCTCCAGGGGAACTCTCCTCAAATCTATCATCTTATTCTGGGTCACCCTTCCCTCCTTGTATTCTGCCTGCAAACTGTAGCTGTCACACTCTCTTTGGACCCTCACAGTCATACCTTTGGTCAGGGATTTGCCTCGCTTCACATGGGTTTCCCCTTCCTGTGCCATGGACAGGCATGAGCTAGAGCAACTGTGGGACTCCCTTCATTTGTTTTCTCTCTCAGGGATCACTGCCCTTTCCTTTTTAAAAAATATATTTTCTTGATTTCAGAGAGGAAGGGAGAGGGAGAAAAGATAGAAACATCAATGATGAGAGAGAATTGTTGATCAGCTGCTTCTTGCACGCTCCCTACTGGGGATCGAGTCTGCAACCCGGGCATGTGCCCTGACCAGGAATCGAAGCGTGACCTCCTGGTTCATAAGTCGGCGTTCAACCACTGAGCCACGCCAGCCAGGCTGTCCTTTCTTGACTGATGCCCAGTGTCTTGAGAGCCATTGTTGTGTATCTTTTGCCTGCATTTTAGTGATTTCAGGAGCAAAGGTCCCTGTTATAACATCTTGGCTGGAAGTGAAGGCCCTGAAGGTTACTGGTTAATTAATGACTTCTAACAGCAGAAGGGCCACTCATACTATGCGATTCCTTTGGCTTTCAGATGTCTCTGGGGGTGACTTAGCACAGTAGGCAAGGGCACATTCATTGCATATTCATTACAGAAGATAAAGAACCTTTCGATTTTGAAGCATTTGAACACGAAGGTGCAAGTGTATGAGTGTAGCCGTAAAATGTTTAAATGCTGATTGACTAATCTCTCAGAACTCTGGGACTTGCATTTGACACAATATTAGTGAGCGTGTTCCCAGCACACAGGGCAATTACTGATGACAGCCCATCTATGGCGCTAATGGAACAAGTAATGATTGTGTAAAGTCTTAGAACAGATGGGCAGTTATTTCTGTTTCTACAAAGTCGATGCTCAAGATAAGAGTAAATTCATTTTCTTCTAACCAGGGAATTTTGTTGATGATATGAGAAAACTCATTCCTCATAAAGAACAGGCATTAGCCTGTCATTGACTTAGCGGGCCTAGAAAACTCCCAGGCAAATGGTAATCGTTTTCCCAGATATTTATTGAATAAAAATAGCATTACCTATCAATTCCAGGAACAGCAAACTGGTGGCTTGCGTATAGTGGTCTTATCCACAGTGTCTTTAAAAATCAGGAGATTTCACATCTCTTTGATAAGAGGAGTTCTCTATTAATAAACATGGCCCCTTTTATTCATATTTAGTAGCTACATGGCCTGTGTATTCGTTTGAGTTTACAGCCCTTTCTTCAATACTTCATCTGTCCTAATTTTTTTTCATTGAAATGTCTTTCTAATAAAAATAACACCTAGAATATTTTAAGTAGTAAAAAAATATATCATTGAAGCAGGATTGTTCTAAGAGGCACTTTAGGGAGTTATTACTGCTATCTTTTGATGGTTTAAAATAATGGCCACAATAATCTTTGACACTACTCCCACTGAAAGAAGAATCTGTGTCTTTTGTCTCTGTTTCCTCCCCTTGAATCCAGACAGGCGTATGACTCAATGGAAAGCAATAGAATGTGGTGGAAGTAGCTCTGTGTCTTCCCAGTGTAGATAATGGAAGGCGAGGTCAACCACTCTGAGGCCGCCATATTGTGGGGAAGCCCAAGCCACATGAAGTTGGGGGCTGCAGCCAACAGCTCCACCTGTGCACCCAGTCAGTGGCCATCATCAACTGCCAGGGATGAGTGACGATGCGTCCACGTGGTTTCAGATTCCAGCCGTCAAGTCATCCTCCGTCCCCAACATCTTCTAGGTGAGGCCTCAGGCACCGTGGAGCAGGGAAAAATCCTTCCCTCTGGGCCCCGTCTGGACTTGGGTCCACAAAATGTGGAAACATGCAAATGGTTGTTTTAAGGTGCTAAGTCCTCGTGTAGCTTTTCACACAGCAATCAGAATTGGAACAGAGCTATTTCAAAATGCATTTGAAGTAATTCTACACTAAAGAACACATACACTGCCCTAGCTGGTTTGGCTCAGTGGATAGGGCGTCAGCCTGGGAACTGAAAGATCCAGGTTCGATTCCAGTCAAGGGCACATGCCCAGGTTGCGAGCTCAATCCCCAGTAGGGGGTGTGCAGGAGGCAGCCGATCAGTGATTCTCTCTCATCATTGATGTTTCTCTCTCTCCCTCTCCCTTCCTCTCTGGCATCAATAAAAATATATTTAAAAAAAACAAACAAACAAAGAACACATACACTGATCTGAACCTCTATCTGTAGAATAGGGTGATCGTTTTCATGAGATTAAAGGAATGAAAGCATAGCTGTGCCAATCCCAGTGCCTGCACTTGGTAGTTCTTGCTTTTAGAAAGAGTTAAAACAAGCAGAATTTATCTCCATGAAATACTGGTTTTGCCGTAGAAATGTCAGAGGGATACTAGTACTAAAATGATTTCATATTACCCCCCCCCCCCCAAATCCTAAGCCCTCATTACCAAATGGAACTCGTCCTGGAGAAGTTATTTAGATTATGGGTGAAAAGCTAGTTAAATGGAAGGCACACTACATAAAGGCAGCATTCTAGGCACCTTAGTGAACAAACAAAACGTGATTTTTTGTTTTTACCCTTTAACCAGCTGCAACTGGGACTTGTAGCTTTTTGAGATAATTGAAAAGTTAATTAATTCCAGGAACCCTAAAACATTTGCTAGCTTAGGTGCCTTCAGCCCATTATTTTTACTTACCGCATAGCACAGTCATTCCACCCTCCACGAATATGTAAACAACATTTCCAGTTTTTATCTCCAGGACCGAAGCCTTTTTTTTTTTTTTAGATGTGGATTCCCTAATTGGAGTTTCATATTGCCTTTCTTGCATTAAACCACACCTGTGATGTATTGGCTATGTTTTTACTTCCCTTCTTGAAAGAGGAATGAGAGCTTAATGGGACTCAAGTAGCAATTGAGCGCCGACCCCTTTTATGTTTTGCAGTCCAATTAGATAGCTATTCTTCAAGCCACTCGCCAGCTATTGATCCTTTTGAAGCACTTAGCTTAGGTTTGAACACCTATTTTCCTTTCTGAACTCCTATTACACAGGTGGTTACACCTATGAATTGGTCATGGAAGCTCCCTCAAGTCCTCGGTACATCTTTGGGTCTGTATTGCAGAGAAATTCCATGAGAAGGTCATAGTGCTCTGTGGGAGGGAAAAGGGAGTTGTAACTTCCCACCCTCGCATTGGAGAAGCGTCTATAAAGACTTCTTGGGCCAGGAGGTCCTTTGCTGGATCTGGAGGGCTGGCAGAGTTGGAAGAGGCAGAGGTAAGGGACAGGATACTCTGCAGATGGGAAGTCATGGGCAGAGAGGGAGGCAGTCAAGTGCAGGGCATACTGAATGGATGAGGAACACTCATGTTTCCTGGAGGTAAGATGTTTCTACAAGGAGGGTGATTCTTTTTTAAAAAAGAATAAATCTTTATTATTGGAAGTATTACATATATCCCTCTTCTCCCCCATTGACCCCTTCTAGCCCAACCCTCTCCCTAGGCCCTCCCCACCCTATTGTCTGTGTCCATGGGTTATGCATATATGCATACAAGTTCTTTGGTTGATCTGTTCCCACCCATCCACCCACCCACCCACCCACCTCTGCCTTCCCTCTGAGACTCCACAGGCTGTTCCATGCTTCCATGTCTCTAGATCCATTTTGTTCAATAGTTTATCTTGTTCTTTAGATTCCACATATGGGTGAGATCACATGATACTTGTCTTTCTCTGACTGGCTTGTTTTGCTTAGCACAATACTCTCCAGGCCCAGGAGGGGGATTCTTACACCTCAGGTTGCCTGGGACATTCCTGACTTATTCCTGTGTGTGTGTGTGTGTGTGTGTGTGTGTGTGTACATACATACATTCATCTCAGCATTGGTCCAAGGAAAAGTGTTCTGGTATGGACAATACCTTAGACATGGTCACCTTACCCATTGGAGAGGAATAGGGAGTAAGGGTGAAATGCCTGGTAGGGTTTTGTGACTTCGATAGGCCCCTGAGAGTGGAGAGAATCAGGTCTACATTTGAGAAGGATTGATGTGGGCACTGTGACGATTATACCATGGAGGAAAGAGAGGAGAAATAGAGGAGAGTCGATGGAGGTTTATGGTAATAAGAAGTTTAGGACATCAGCCAGGAGAAGAGCAAGGGTTGAGGAAAGGCAGGTGAAGGCATGCTCAGGAACAGATGTTAGAATCTAATATCGAAGCATCAACTAGGGTTAAGGTGGGCAAAAAACATGGGCAGGACAAGACTTCCTGTTCTTTCCCTCGGGGCACTGGTTAACCCAGATCCTTCTGGGATGGAAGGAGTAAGGAGTCATGCCTTAGGCCTTAACACTTTAGCAGCTTGGAGATGGGCCTTGTAGTTCTGCACCACTTTGCCACTGAGACTAAAATGGCCAAGATTCAGTATCCTGCCTACATCCTGGAAAATGAGTTTTAGGGCTTAACTCCATCCTGGATTCACTCCCCACCTGTGGCTCCTCATTGAAAACCTGAGAAAAGGTGGAGATTATATATGTGTGTCTGTGTGTGTGTGTGTGTGTGTGTGTGTGTGTATACATACATACATATAGTTCAGAGAGGAAGGGAGAGGAAGAAAGAGATAGAAACATCAATGATGAGAGAGAATCATTGATCAGCTGTCTCCTACATGCTCCCAACTGGGGATCGAGCCCACAACCTGGCCATGTGCCCTGCCTGGTAATCAAACCGTGACCTCCTGGTTCATAGGTGGACGCTCAACCACTGAGCCATGCTGGCCAGGCAGAAGTGGTTTTCTTTGTGCGTGTTGAGGCCTTCCCTTGAAGAAGTGGCCAGAAAAAAATAAAAATTGGGGGTGGGGGTCAGAGACAAGCACTCACAGAGGTAATTTCTTTCTTCTTTTCCAAGCCAGAAAAGTTACCCATTCCCCCAGCTCCCTGTGTAAAGGCCTGTGAGGCTGTGTTACTATCTTGGAATCTGGAAAGCATCCGGATAACTCTAACTTCTCCACACAGACGTGGGGCACCTCACATAAAGGACACATGTGGGACCCGCCTTTAACACCCCCTCTTCACCTGCAGCTCACCTCTCCCCTGGCGCTTTTCCTTGTGCCAGAGAGACTCTGAAACGAAGCAGGAACTTTCTGGAAGGTTCTCTCTAAGACGTGGGGCTTTCTGAGCCTGTGGAGACGTGGGTCTGGGTCCCGCGCTGGGTCTCTCTGACACAGGTGTGTACCTTCTGCCAGTGAACAAGCAGCCGGCCCCGGGCTCCGCTTCGGACAGTGTCTGCCCCTTCTCAGCCAGATAACCGTCATCGGGTGCTTTTCCAAGCCTATCGGGGTCGGTGCGGGTGCCAGAGAGCGTGTGTTGGGCACCATGGAGAAGGTTTGCTAACTGGTTGGAAATCTGGTTCCTAAGGGTGGGGATCAAAATGGCCCTGAATATGTATCAGTGTAAACAGACCAGTGTCCACGTGATGAGGGGAAGTGAGGCAGTGACATTGGCATTGTGACGTCACGTTAGGCTCCTGTTGGCCTTCTGACAATAAGAGAGACTTGAACACAAGCACTGCCATAGTGGATGTGACAAGGGAGACAGCTAAGTGACTCGCAGGCGGGGAGCTCCCACGGCCTGGGTGTGTTGGACCGAGGGATGATTCCCATGTTGGGCGGGATGGAGCGGGATGTTTTGAGATTTCATCGCACTGCTCTGGAGGACATGTAGTTTCAAACTGATTCAGTTGTTTTCTATTTCACATTTTTAGACTGTGGTTGGCTGTGGGTAACTACAACTACAGAAGCTGAAACTGTGGATGGGGATTACTGTACTTCTCTCATCAGTTCATCCTTCCTGTGATCAGGCCACTCGAACCACGCGCGTCTGCCCGAGCGAGGCCTTTGAACTTGCTGTCATCACCGCCTGGGAAAGCCCTGTCCCAGAAATCTGCCTGGCTCCCTTTCTCACCTCCGTCGTGTCTTTGCTAAAATAGCATTTTCTCAGCAAAGCTTTCTCTCGCCACCTTATTTAAAATTACTCTTCTCTACCCGGCTGGCGTGGCTCAGTGGTTGAGCATCAGCCTATGAACCAGGAGGTCACGGTTCGATTCCCGGTCAGGTCACATGCCCGGGTGGTGGGCTCGATCCCCAGTGTGGGGTGTGCAGGAGGTAGCCAATCCATGATTCTCTCATCATTGATGTTTCTCTCTCTCTCTCCCTCTCCCTTCCTCTCTGAATTCAATAAAAACATATTTTTATAAAATTGTACTTCTCCCACCCTGCAGCTCCCAGTGTTTCCCTGTGATTTGTGTCCATCGCACTCTCTGGCATATGCCACCCTGTGCCTTCCTACCTGTTTGCCGTCTCTTTCATTCTCTGCAGCACCTGCACCCCACAACCGGGGTTTTGTCTCTGTGCTCCCGGGACATCCCCAGCCCTGGAACAGTGCCTGGCCCATGGTGGGCATCAGTAGAAAAGGAATGACTAGCACAGTTCATATATAATTTCCTGGGCATCCAGAGTTACTCCACAGTCACATTTTACTATGACTTCTCATGACGAGGACCCCCCAGGTAGAGCCCCACTGGAGCCCCCTTCTGATCAAATCCAGCGATGGTTCCAGAAAACACACAGAAGAGCGGGGAGGCTGCTGTGGGCACGGCAGCTGCTGGGCGAGGACGGGGAGCGCATTTGTATTACTCACACCCAGCGGCCTCCCTGGGGAGACAGGGACCCGGAGGCCGGCAGGTCTTTTCAATATCTTGGATGAAACGAACTGTGACATATTTGTTTTATAGAAGAGCTGGGGTTTGTCTCTGAAGCCTTGCGTTGTGTCTGTTCTGGGTAGCTGATGTGTGGAGAGTGGAGCTGATGGGGCGGGGGGACTTCCCCCATCCTGCGGGGTCTGTTTTCAGGGGCCCCTCCCCTTTCGCCTGAAGACCAGCATCTCTCCGCTGGCACAGAGCACGGGGGCAGGAAGAGGGGGTGACTGTCGGTAAGGAACCTGCTGGGGAGCAGGCCCGTTAGCACTGAGCGCCCAGGAAACACGGCCATTCTTTTTGCCTGATCGGTGCGGTCTGCACAATTTCAGGCGAGTGCGCCAATGAGGACAGGACGAGGGCCCAGGAGGAGTCCGTTCCCGAAGCTGATGGAAACCCAAGAGCTTCATGGGACTCGCCAGGAACGCCCCTCGTGTGTGCAGGTGTCGCCAGTACAATCCCACGGCACCTCCTGTGCAGTGCACAGCTCTTCGGCCTGTTTCCCATCCGTGTCCAGGCAAGCGGAGGGTCCCTGAACTTCGTGAGGGGAATGACACAGCCCCAACCCCAGGATGAGTTCCACAGTGAATGCAGCAGGAGCCTTCACATGCCTCCCTAGGAATATTGAGCTTCTTTCTGCCTGCTCCAGCCTTGTCATTGATGTATGTGTATATGTGTGAACGTATGTGTGAGTGTATGTATGCATGTGTAAATGTATGTGTGAAGACGTGAGTGTGTGTACACACGTGGGAGAAGTTTGGGAGTGTGTCTTCTCTTAGTGGTTACGTGGTTAAGCCTGGGAAGGGGAAACTGAATGGGGCAGAGTGCCGAAAAGGGTCTCCTTATTAGCCTTGTAGAAGCCTAAGATTTTTGAATCAATTTTTTGCTGCCTAAAGGTATCCATGCATCATTTGTGTAGTTTAAAGAAATTTCAAAAATGTTATAATTGACAAATGAAGTCACTACCCAATGACAAACTGATGTTTTCTTTTCTGCTCTACTCCATTTCTTGCCCATCTGGGCCATAGTGGTCGTGGATTGGGGAGGGGACTTGAACCACATCACATAGGAATCCTTGTTTCTCTAGGGTGGCCGACCTACTTTCCTACATATGTGTGCCATTCTCTTCATGCTGTGCTTTGCACTTAGAATGCATTCTTTCCCAGCCCTTACTGTCTTCAGTTATCAAAGTTTTCTCATCCTTTAAGACCTACAGTATGAAATTCCTCCATGAAGCCTTTCTCCTTTGTTCATCATCTATCTTATCCATCCATCCATCCATCCATCCAACCATCCAACCATCCAACCAACCTTTGGTGACTGCCTATTGAATCCCAAACAAAGTGTGAAGTTTCAGGTAACACATAGCATTCTAGCTCTCTTGAAGGTAACATGATAAAGGGAAGGCAGAACATATATAATCTGCCAAAGGAGTGCATATAAAATTGTAACGAATGCTAGAAACACAAAAGTAAACATGGTGTCTTCGTAGAGAAGAATGAATCAATATTCAAATTAAATAGGGTGGTCTGAGGGGGCATGGAGTATAAGACATAAAATGGAAAATAGGAGAGGCATGTTGAAGGAGGAGAGAGGGGAAGAATAAAGATGTTTTATGTTTTATTTCTGCTTCTGAAATCTTTCTCTGTTTGCTGATCACGTGGTTCATTGTGTTTAACATGTCTACATCCATATTCTTGATTTTTAGGTTTGGGGGCAGCTTTCAGTTTTCTATCTATCATGTAGTAGGAGCCAGCATATTGAGCTAAGCATCTGTGAGCTCCAAAGCGGATAGGAGAGCCCTCATGTTACCCCAAAGACACCTGACATTTCATCAGTCCACTCTGCAGGGCCTCTAAAGACACAGGGATCATTTCCAAAATGATCTTTAGGAACCAAGACTCAAGTGGTTTAACTTTTCCAAGTTTCCTCCCTGTTAGATCTTTACCGTGAATCGAGAGATCCCCATGCCTACAAGACCAACTGTGGTTGAGTCGAATGGATCCTTATGCAAAATTTTATTTA
Organism: Myotis myotis; assembly: GCF_014108235.1. NCBI lineage: Eukaryota > Metazoa > Chordata > Mammalia > Chiroptera > Vespertilionidae > Myotis > Myotis myotis. The sequence continues at coordinate 40,304,651 of NW_023416323.1, forward strand.
AAATCACTTAAAGTCCTGCCAAAGAGGAAATTTCTTTTCCCTTTTGTGTTCTCTTGCACCTGTTTTTGTAGTGTTTTTGTTTTTTTAAAGGAAAGAGAAAGTATAATTTGGTAGGCAAGAAATCTATTTTTTTATTTTTTTAGTGTAGCATGTAGACTACAGAACATATCCAAGCTATAATCACCTCTCCATAGCTCTAAATTGAGTTGGTGCTATTTTACCAACTTAATGAGTTGTTAGTTATCTTGATTTTTCTCTAATGTCTGGCCTTGAGGCATGGGAAGGTTTTTATTTTCTAACCCAGAAACCAGAAAACATCTTTGCGCATTCCCTCAGGCTTATAGCATCTTCAAGACTAAGGCATTAGGGGAAAAAAACCCTATAGTTTCAGAAATATATGATGGTCGGAATAAAGTGGAAAACACCTTGCCAACTCTGGAAAGTCATAGGATCCTAGAGTTAGAAGGACCATAAACTTACAGGAAGCTGCTTTGGGGACTGTATTTAAGATTCCACAACAAGAGGAGTACAACCTGAAGAGACCACCTGTTCAGAACATTGCTTATGGAAATATTGAAAAACCACACAAAGACTATCCATGAGATTTTGGGACTATATCCAGCAGAATGAAGTTCTGGCCGCCAAAGCAGGACTCCTTGGCCAGCCATGATAGAGGAATCCTGATAGATGAACTTTCCATGAAAGACTGCCAATAGCTGTTGTAACTGGAAATGAGAATTCATCTGGTCCAATCCCCTGAAAGCAAGTAGCCACCATGTTGGCCATCTGTCATGACTGACTGGCAAATGGAAACCACTGGAGAAACCAAATTGCTACTTACCGGGGTTCATCAAAATAGACGGTCTCATTGTCCACAGAACATAGGAAGATGCAACATTTGTTGAGACCGTATGTTTCAGGAGTTCAGTTCCTTGATTAGAAAAATAAAGCATTGTTTCTTCAACTGGGACTATTAATTTTAAAGCAAAATGTGTTCAATCATGTAGGCGGTAGAAAAAATTTTTATTACTAAAAATAAAATAAATGGCCCTGGCCGGGTAGCTCAGTTTGTTAGAGCGTCACCCTCAGATGCCAGAGTTGTAGGTTCAATCCCCGATCAGAGCATATATACAAGAATCAACCAATGAATGCATAAATAAGTGGAACAAGAAATCAATCTCTCTCTCTCTCTCTCTCTCTCTCTCTCTCTTTCTCTCAAATCAACCAGTAAAAGTAAAATAAATGGAAGTGTCCCTGAACAGTTGTTTATTTAAAAAAAAAAGAAATCATTGAGGTCACTTCTCTACCCAATGCAGAATTTATTTACTCATTAAGTTAGTAAAAATAGCAGCAACTCAATTTAGAGGGACAGAGAGGTGATTATAGCCTGGATATGTTCTATAGTCTACATGTTACACTAAAGAAAACAACTTCTTGAAAATGACCTGATTTGCATACTCCTTGGTCTCCTTGGTCGGGTAATCATTGTCAGACCCAGGTAGCGGCTTGAGATTCAACCAGAAATCAGAACCACAGTGAAAACGCTGGACTACAGAATTGATTTGGGATTAGATCTTCCAGAATGTGGGAGGAGCTGGAGAAGTAAGGTCCAGAAAGGGGAGTTGTAGCTTTAGAGAAAAGTCACTACCCGGCTCTCCCAAGGCACCCACGCAGGGGGACCAACCATGACCTATAGCAACGGTTCTCAACCTGTGGGTCGTGACCCCTTTGGTGGTCGAACGACCCTTTCACAGGGGTCGCCTAAGACCATCCTGCATATCAGATATTTACATGATGATTCATAACAGTAGCAACATTACAGTTAGAAAGTAGAAACGAAAATAATTTTATGGTTGGGTCACAACATGAGGAACTGTATTTAAAGGGCCAGAAGGTTGAGAACCACTGACCTATAGGGACGTTTGGGAAGCTTGGTATATCCAGCTGCCAGAGTGGGACCACAAAAGGGATCTGGCAAAGAAGTTTCTGGAAGGCTGTCACCTCGTCGTCTAGTGGTGAACCAGGGTCACTGTTGGTCCGTCAGGCCTGTGGTCAGGAAGAAGAACTGTGCAGGGAAAAGCTAGGACCAGCTGGACCCTGTCGGCTCCTCTTGTTCTGTCTGTTGCTTCATCGAACCACATGAGAGTCTTGGAGCATCAGTTCAGAGTGACCCGAATGGTCCCAGGAGGAGACAAGGGTGGGGAAGGCGAATGGGGCTGTGCACCCCAGTAGAAGCTGGCCATGGCGAGGTGTGCACGCTGTCATTGCAGGGAGATGCACTTTTAGGGGGAGAAGGTTCTAGAAGGGCGTGTCAGATGATGGAAATGGGGCCTTTTTCAAAGGTAAACATAGGATTCGAATGGGCTATGAGTATAACTTGCTTACGTGAATCCACTCGGGAAGGCAAAGGAGGAAGGTAGGTTGTGAGGATGAAGAAGGACCATGAGGTTCACCTTTGTCTTAGGGTGAACTAAATAGTATGTAATTGACTAAATCACTAAAACTAGCTGAAAAGTCAAGAGGCCCGGCCGGCGGGGTTCAGTGGTTGAGTGTCGACCTATGAATCAGGAGGTCACGGTTCGATTCCTGGTCAGGGCACAGGCCCGGGTTTTGAGCTTGATCCCTAGTGTGGGGCGTCTAGAAGGCAGCCGATCAATGATTCTCTCTCATCACTGATGTTTCTATCTCTCTCCCTCTCCCTTCCTCTCTGAAATCAATAAATATATATTTTTTTAAAAAAAGGACCAAGAGGATAGGGACAGAAGCAGAAACTGTGCCCCCAATCTCACACCTACCTTGCCCTTCACATCTCCACTGGTTTTGTTTCCTAACTTTCGTTTCAAAACCCCACTGACAGCAGTTTTTCCTTACGTGTACTTTTCCTTTGGGAGGAAATCTTTTATCTCTGTCCTGACTTGTGTATCAGTAAATGCTTGGCGATGTGTTAGCCATTATCTTGTGTGTACCAAAGCGCGAGACTGTTTAGAATAATTAAATCCTGGGATGTCTCCTCTGGCCATCTGAGTGCTGAGGCTCCTTCCAGCCAGGCGATAAGAGCCGGGCATACATTCATTAACCCAAGTCCACCACTCATCTCAGGAGGACGTGAAAAATTATGAGACTGTTATCATGAAAATACCTGAGATTCCCCCTTTCCTATAAATAAGTGTTGTTGTTTTTTTCTATTTACAAAGCAGACAGATCAGTGAGTAGGGCCGTCTTTCTGTTCGATTCCAGGAGACATATGATATATGCATTGTCTCTAGGATGTGTCCTTTAGGGCCGATGTGTCCAAAGGACCGCCTGGCCCATGTTGTCTCTGCCTGGCAAGCTGAACGCCAACCTAATGTCTCCTTCATTCCAGAGACCCCGTTCCGGCCTGTGCAGGTGGAGGAGGACGCTGGCTTCGCGTAGCAGCGCGATATTGCTGGACTGGAGAACCTCCTGGTGGCAGCTTATCTCACAGACCTCGGCAGAGAAGGTGCGTTTCGATGTCCGGGGTCATGAATGCCATCGTCCCAGCCTGATTTCCAATTATTATCACCCAAATGGGAACACTCAAGTGCTGGGATTTCCTTATAAAAGTTGTAACTCTAGAAAAGTCGCATTAAAACACACACTCTCTCACACACACACACACACACACACACCTCGATGAAGGGTCCATACAAAAGCCAACAGCGTAAATTCCAGGTTGCTCCGGACTTGGGGAAACGGCAGATGGGATGCACTGGAAGGACTGCCGGCACAGATGTCTTCTTGGCCGGGGTTCAGAGTGAAAGGAGAAGCCCGGGTTGTAGCCGCATCTGGGGAAGGAAAGATCCAGAGACGCGAGGGCTGAAAGGTCAAGTGCACAGGTTTCGTGAACTTTATTTTTTCTTTCATGACAATGATGACACTATCTAAGCAACAAGTTATGGTTTTCCAATAGGCTCCTCGAACAGATGCCAGAAGACTACCCACCCAAGGCTAGTGAATTCCTAGCAATGGCCATCCCTTCTCCCTGGAGTGCCCTTTATGAATGCAAATGAACCCATCCAAAGCCACACCCCCAACCACATCATTACACTGGGCTCTTACCCTCCAGGCCCTGGATTCTCCTGCCCCCGGGCCAGGTACCAGACAACCAGAACAGACCCTGTCCTCCACGCCTGCTGACGTGATTCAAACCAGCCAGTCCTACACCTGTTCACCCTGCCTCACCCCTGTCTTCCTGCATAAACCACAATAAGGCTCTAGTCCAGTTTCCTCCGCTGCCTGCCTCCTGATTGCGCCCCCTTCCCCTCCCCTGCTTCCCCACGTGGCCCCGCTCCCCTCCTGTCATCTCCGAGTGTCATGGTTCTCTTTTCAATGGCACTTGTCTTCTGACCTGTTGGCCTTGCCACACCTGAATAACAACAACACCTATAGCAAAGCAACTGGCCTTACGGGTGCCTCCCTGTTTCCCTATGCGACCGCCTCTCAGGACTTGACCCAATGGTTTGGGTGAATGAAAGGCTATGACCCCATGTAACCAACGCAAAGGCTAGTTCGCAGAGACCCACCTCAGCTAAGAACAGGGCGGGAGACACCTTTGTCAGTGCACTTGGTCTGTGCAGCTTCCCTTGCCTGTTACTATGCAAATCAGTATCATTGTTCTTTGTTTAATATGACTTGCAGGTTCTGTGTTAGGCTCACAGTATTGAAGGAATGGGGTTCATTAGAGAGCAGGCTGTCCTCTGATGGGTACCCCAAGTCACACAGAGACCGGTCTAAAGCTCAGAGAGGACTATTTTGAAAAATCAAATTATTTGCTGTCTCCACCCTTCCTGCCTCTTCCCCCTGCAAGTGAGACGAAGGGAAGAAAGAGGTTAAATGCCCCGTGAATTTAGTCAAAGGTTCAGACCAGCTGATTTGCAAGGTCCCACTGAGCCCTTCGAGGTGCCTGCTTGCTGTGGCTTGGTTCTGGGAATGGTAGCATGAAGATCATGGTGCTGGCGTTGACTCATTGCTTGTTATTCTCATCTGTGTTTTAATTTCCTTTCTCTTTGGAAAAGCAGCCCTCCAGTTTGCAGGACCCATTGGCCCCGTCTCACGTCCTCGTTTTCAAGTGAGGTGGGAATGCGTTCGAGTCCACTTCATGCAGCCTGTCTTCCAGGTTTCCTGTAGACTTGCTCTCCTGGGCAGGACATCCTTTCTGTCTCTAAAGGAGATGCACTTTGAAATTATTCCCAAGCAGGAAAAGGGACAGGCTACACTTTCCTCAGAGACACTCCCATGTTGTCACAGTTTGCCTCCCATGAGCTTCTTTGTCAGTCCGGCATTGTATCTAAAGATGCTTTTGTCCACCCTTCTTTGTCTTAGGGTGCACTAAATAGTATGTACCTGGCTGAACCACTAAAACGCGGGAAAGAAAAGAAAACTCCCTCTTCCCCTCTGTTTGCGTCTCAGCTGGGAGGTGCAGGGAACTGCACTTCTAGGCTGTTAATCATTTCTGATTCTAAAACTGCTTTTTAAATAAGAAGATATTCTGATAGGTTTATATATTGACTATTTTTTGAGATTCATCTCTGTTTAAAGAACTGCCACTTCTGTACTTATCTTACCCCCCTGAGGCAGAGAAGTCTTGAATTGTGTGTGTGTGTGTGTGTGTGTGTGTGTGTGTGTGTGTGTGTGTACAAGCAAACACTGTAAGTGCGATAGTAGCAGAGCTCCCGTAACCCAGAGAACTCACTGTACACAGCGTTTAATTGTTCAGGGAGTCGCAGCCTTTCAGAGATTGACCTTGAAGTTTTTTGTGTTTTTTTTTAAAAAAGCGAATTGATCCACTGGAACAAGTATAAAGCCGGCTTTGGTGCTGCTAAGTGTAAATTGTTAAAAATGGCCCGGAATAACATCTGCCTTGTAGAATGCCTTAATCAGCGCGGTGAAAAATGAAAGTTTAACGATCGACTACAGTGGCTTCTAAAGGGGAGGATAAACAAAGGATGAAAGAGTTCCTTGCATGGTTTGTAACTGATGCCATGAAGAATGTCAAGAGCCATCTGCCTCAAACTTATCCAAACTGTCATCAAGTATTCTAATCCAGTCAAACGAGGTACCGCGAGAACAACCTATGTAACTTGCTGAAGGCTTATCAAAAGAGTTGTAAATAAAGAAGAGAAAGAAGAAAAAAAACACCCACCCATCAACTGTGTAGCCGCAGATTGCAGCCAGCTTGCCTGTGGCTTTGAAATTCAATCCCATTTCTCTAGTCTGACAAACTGCACTCAATAGCAAAATGGATTTTTACTGCGCTCAGCCATTCTCGCTTTGTGCTATCGGGAGATGAATGCACAATTTCCTAATCGAATCAGAAGCGCGATTTATTACTTTTTTAAATGCACAGGGTGGTTTGGGCTTTACCACGAGTGTGTGCAGAGATGCCCAGCGTTGCTCCTCCGTCGGTGAGAGGTCACGCACCCACTTCCTGGCTGAGTGATCTTCAGCAAGTTGCTTAACTTTGCTGGGCTTACTTAGTTCATCTGAAAGGCTGAGGTCACGCTAATGACCTAGGTCACAGGCAGACCTGAGCTTATGGGTGTGAAATTTCCGAAACATTGAAGGCAAGTGTGGCAGAGAAGGGTCATGCTCACGGGATATCCCTGTGCTCCCCTTGGTTTCCCAGGCTCCTTTGCAGCCATGTTGGGGCCCTGTCACTTGTTCTGGCCAATGGACTGTTGATAGAAGAAATGTGCCCGGCCCATGTGGCTCAGTGGTTGAGCGTTGACCCAGGAACCGAGAGGTCAGGGTACGTGCCCAGGTTGCGGACTCGATCCTTGGTAGGGAGCTTGCAGCTGATCAGTGATTCTCTCTCAGCATTGATGTTTCTCTTTCTCCCTCTCCCTTCCTCTCTGAAATCAATAAAAATATATTTAAAAAGTAAAAAATAAATAAGCCTACTAACATAGAAAGATCCATAATGTATAGTAAAATAAAAGGGATGTTTTAAATCCTTGTGGATTATATGTGTGAGCCTATTTATGTCTTCATTTATGAAGTTATATATTGTCTATATTATAGTTTTAGAATTTTAAGTTGTAATTTATAATGTCTAATTATATTTGCATATATATATATATATATATCTTTATTTATTTGGACTTTTTTGATGGCATATATATGCATGTCCTTTCCAAATTTTTTATAGGTCAAAATTTTAACAGTTTATAGTTGGGTGTTTTAGGTGGTAAGATTAGAAATGAAATTTATTTTTAGTCTTATTTTCATAATTCTTTCATATGTGTGTGTATTGCTTTTATAATAAGAAGAAAGAGATTTCAACTTTTAAAAAAAGAGGAAGAAGTTGTTTACAAATGGCCTTCATGTTTGCGTATGACTAAGAGGCTCTCCTCAGGGCCTCATCCATGTGTGATGGATACGGTTTCTTACGGCCTAGTCGCATGTACTTTTACAAGGAGATGTGCTATGAAATGGGCTATTCCCAACTTGTGTAAAGCATTTTGCATTGAAAAGTACAGCCTACCAACTAAAAAGTAGTTTTTATTTTTTTAGTATTATCTGTCACTCTCTAAAAGTAATTGCACCTCTAATTTTATAATAAGTAGGAGTATGTTTGCTGGCCCCAATAAAAAAAGAGAGAGAGGGAAAAAAACGATGGATGGATACCTTAAGAGCAAGAAGACCAGAAGCCTCTTGCCTGGTACAGTCAGGGCGGAGAATTCCTAGTTTTGTTTAAAATAACAGCAGCTCCCGTGTACTGAGTGCTCCCCGTTCCACAGGCCGGTGCTGAGCATGTCCGCGTAATATCTCCTTTCATCCTCACCAGAGTCCTATTAGGTCCGTTCAGTTATTATTTCCATTTTGTAGATGAGAAAACTGAATTTAAGTCATTTAGTATTAACTCCGTTAAGGTACTTACGTTTAAGTAACTTACTGAGGTTCCACAGCTAAAAAAAAAAAAAGAAGAAGAAGAAGAAGAAGAAGAAGAAGAAGAAGAAGAGAAGAAGAAGAAGAAGAAGAAGAAGAAGAAGAAGAAGAAAGAAAAAAGTGGCGGAGTCATTGTTTTGCCTGGTAATTGAGGGATGATCAGATTCCAGATGGTGGAACAGCTGGGTGCATGGAGAGGGATCGGGCGAGAAATGAGATGAATCTAGATCATATTGCCACTAATTCTTGGTGAATTTCTTCCCCGTGGGTTAGAGTAAATGTGGCAAATAGAATGGCCATGTGTTCACACACTCACTCACAAGAGAGTAACGGAATCGACGTGATGTTTCTATGTCTCCATCTACATGGATCCCAACAAGGAAAGGGAATGGAGTGGGGGGGCCTCAGGTGCCGGATGCCTCGGCCTTTTTGAATGCTGGGAGGCAGAGAGACTAGTCACCAACTGGGCGGGGCGGAGGGAGCTGAGCCCGGAGCGTGCGGTGTAAGGGGACGGGGCAGGGGTGTCTGCTCCGGCGATTCCTGTAAATGTGCAGACATTGAAGGCGTCCCACAGACCGTGTGCGTCTCCATTCATCTACTTAGCTGTTTTTCCCAGGTTATTTGAATCTGTTTTGTAGAACTCTTACTTTCCAACGCATTACTTGGCGGCTGCTTATTTTTTATTTTTTATTTTTTGCTTGTTCATTTTTGTGTCAAATTACAAAGCTCTGAGCTTTTACATTTTGAAGGTTATCTTTACATTGCAAGAGTCTCAATGTGGGAGGTAATAACAGAATTCCCTCACCCCTCCCTGCGACACTCTAGCTGTGCTACCTGACATGGTGTCCACTAGCTACATGTTGACTTTTAAATATAGATGAATGAACAGAAACTAAACTTAAAAATTCAGTCCCTTGGTTGCACTAGGGACATCCCAAGTCCCCCTGTAGGCAGTGGCTACGGTACTGACCAGTGCAGGAATAGTCAGTCCTATTATCACAGACAGTACATTGGACACTATTGCCCTAGGGGTATTTACTGTTAACGGTTGATTGTGTACATTTTCACAATTTTTAAAAATTGCACGTGGAAATAATAATGCATCACAACGCACACACTCATGGTTTTACACAGTCAAAGAAGAAGCAACATAGCTTTGTACTATCCCTCCCGCTCCCAGCTCAACCTCCCAGAAGCACCAACTTAAATATATATATTTTTAATCCTCACCCAACGATATTTTTCCATTGATTTTTAGAGAGAGTGGAAGACAGAGAGAAACATCGATGTGAGAGAAACCCATCGATTGGTTGCCTCTTGCACACGTTCTGACCAGGGCCCTGGGCTGGGTAGGAGCCTGCAACCGAGGTATATGCCCTTGACTGGAATAGAACCCGGGACCCTTTGGTCCGTAGTCCGAGGCTCTATACACTGAGTCAAACCGGCCGGGGCTAAATTTTTAAAATTCAAATGATGCTTCCTGCCTTGTAACAAAGGAAATAACCCAGAAGCACAAGAAAGTGCCCCTGACCTGTATAGAGCCGGAGTCCATTGCACTGTCTCGGGGTTTTGCCCTTTGGGTGACTGCTGCCGCGACTCCGTTTCCCCATGTGCCACTCAGCCAGCAGCTATCCACTCCTAGCATGGAGAGGAGGGGTAAGCCCGCCCATATGGACCTCGCGCCTTCAGATCCTCCCCCTGCTGGAAATGTAGGTTATCATCTATATCACTTGCCTCTCTAACGCTAAAGAACATTGTTTAACCTCTGTTTCTTATTGCATCAACTTTCCTTTGACTCATAAAATCACGATAACAACTCCTCTCCCCCCTCCACCTCTTCCCCCCATTTCCAAGTCCCGCCTCCCGCTGCCACTCTCACCCAGACGTTGTCCATTCCGCTTCCCCACCCACCAGAGCTGCATCTTCTGTGCTTTCTCCCGTAGGTTGGCTTTAAAAGTCCAAAGCCAGTTGGCAATATTTGCCTGAAACAAAATGTGTGGCTTAAACTAAATGCACGCTAAGGTCCCACCCTGCATTTTTATATTCTGCAATCTGCTTAGGGAGATTGGATGTCAGACCTCCTGATAGAAACTCATCTCCCACAAGTGAGGGTAATTCCATGTGCCATGTGCGTGTGCATGTGTGTGTGTGTGTGTGTGCATGTGTATGTGTGTGCATGCACTGGTGTTTGCACAGGTACGTGCTCTTCCCCCCGAAGCGTGTCAGGTAGGGAGCACCGGTTTAAGGCTCCGTAGGTCCCTGGGAGATAAGCCACAGTGAGTGGTTGTGGTGCCTCTGACTGTGTACAGCCTTCCTTTCCGGGGTCGCTGTTCAGACGCGGCCTCTCTGCATGGCCTGGGGGCTGTGGCTGCTGCTCAGCGCACCGATCTTCCAGAGGTTAACAGACTCTCTTGCTGGAGGTAGAAGCCCTCGGACTGAAAGGTACACGGCCCAGTAGGGGCGTGCAGGAGGCAACCAACCAATGATTCTCTCTCATCAATGTTTCTCTCTATATATATATCCCCCCTCCCTTCCTCTGGGTGTAAAAATCAATAAAAACATACTTAAATTTAAAAAAAGATACAGGGAGCAAAATTTCACTCCCAGGGAACTACGCAGATGCATGGAGACACCGATGTGACCTAAGTCCCTGAAAGTTGACCCAAGTCAACGTTGATCCTTTCAGTGACAACGTTAGATCGCCTTTGGTAGACACTCGTTGAAAGAAGGGGGAACGATCCAGAGCTAATGTTGGAGTTCACGCTCAGGCGGCTGGGAGGCCCCCCAGAACCTCACCGGCAGCCTCTTTGGAAGAGCAGCTCCCTGTCCGTTAAACGGAGATGGCTTTAGCGCGGGAGCGGCTCTGAGCCTCCCCCGAGTGCATATGCAGGATTGCCGACCGCACCGCACGCTATTAGCGATTGTTTAGGGCCACGCTTAACTTGAAAATGGATTGATTTGTGCAGGTTAATGTATTGCTGGGATGCCACCGTGTCCTTAAAAAATCCCCTCTGATGTTGGCTATCGATCGGGAAGCGCCCTGTGGGGGTTGTGGCTCACAGCAAAAGGGTGAATTATGCAGATTGCACGAAGGCCTATGATGTACATTGTTGTAACATCGGGGTAAATAGACCTCCCTCCCCCATGCCTTGAAGAGGTCGGGGTCCTTTATTTAGTGTGTTTTCCACCATTTTCCCGGGATTACCCAGCAACCAGGGCAGAGCCCCAAGAGGGAACACATATCTTTTTAAATTCTGGTTGTGGGAAACAGAAGATAGGGTTTTTAGGGACCTCAAGATCATTTTTTTCCCATTAACGAACCACACCCATTGCTTCTGTTCTTCCCAGGACCAAGCAAGGTGCCTGGGAGAGGGAAGGTGTTGCTCCATACCTGCTGATTCGCACTAAATGCAACTCTGCTTTCTCCTGGTGTAGAGAAGATGGCCGGGACACAGTGTACATATGTAGTTAGGATGTACTTTACCGACGTGTACCTGCGGCCAAGTACCAAGACCATGGTGGCTGGCCCTGGGAGCTGGGAGCTCGGTGGGGAGCAGACCAGGCACAGGCAATGCCCGGAAGGGAGCGGAGCAGCAGATGCTGGGAGGACAGAGGGGTCCTCGGTGCCGGGGTGATGCTCTCTGCGGCTGGTCAGGCACCTGTGTTGGCGGAAGGCGTCCAGGCTTCCCATTGGTTAATATCTGACCCCTGAGCAGCTGCCACCTGCCCACCCCTTCAGGCGACCCCACCTGGCCCTCTGTGGCGGCACTCAGAGCAGCCAGAGGAGGCTGATTGCTCATGTAAGGGCAACGTAACGGTGTGTTTTTATTAGTGCATTTTTCTCTTCGATGGCCACTAACATGGTCTTGCAGAAAAGGAATAAAACACACACACACACACACACACACACACACACACACACACACCCAGAGTTCTCTCCAAGCCTCCCGCTTCCAAGGGAAAAGGCAAAAGGACAGGATGTTATGAGGCCTCCCTGACGCAGTAAAGACTAAAAGATCAAGTTCAGGTGTTTGAGGCCGTGTGCTCTCCGCTCAGGGTCTTACGTGTATCTCTCTTTCAGACATCATCGCCCTGAAACAGGCACCTGCACTTTCTAGATGAGCTGCTCAGGCTCTGGGAACATGAGTCATTTGAGGAAAACAACCAAGAAAATACGCTGTCAAGCTTAACACGTGGGCCCAGGCCATCTGCCGGGAAACCCAGCGTTCGTAAGCACTGTTTATCCTCCTCGACCGTGATCACATTTGGTCAAATCCAATGAAAGCCAAACCGTTATTTTATGTGTGATTAAGACACTGTAGGAAACCAGGGCCAATCAAATCAAGCTGGTGCCCTGCTTTCTTATCACGTGGAACTTTTACTTCTTACCTATGGGAATATTTCTCCTACATTCTTTTACTTTTTTAATCCTCACCGGAGGATATTTTCTCCATGGATTTTCAGAGAGAGAGTGGAGTGTGAGACAGAGACAGAGAAAGAGAGAGAGAGAGAGAGACATCAATATGAAAGAGACACACTGATTGGCTGTCTCCTACACTGACTAGACTGAGGCTGGGTATCGAACCTGCAACCCAGATATGTGCCCTTGACAGGGAATTGAACCCATGACCCTTTGGTGCAAGGGCCAACACTATAACCCACGCCAGCCAGGGCTTAAATCCATTTAGACACGCCTTCATTGTACATAGAAAGCAAAATATGGTTGACACACATATAGTAATTAGCCTATACATAAAACATGTTGGCTTTGATGTCTTGAAGATGTTTGGAGTAGCGTTTCCTCTGGGTTTTCGCCAGCAGGTTCTATATACCCATTAGAATCCTGGGGAGGAACACTTTGCTCAAGAGAATCTACTGTTGCCTCCGGGATTTCCCTGCGGGCCCTTGATCCCCGGTCTACACGCGCGGAGCAGACAGTGTAACCATGCACTGCAGCATGACCGCCACCCGGCCAACAGCAATAACCATATGCACCCAGTTTCAGAGATGCAAACGGGTGAAACATACACGTGTTAGAGTCTATGAAAGTATGGAAATGTTAGCCCTGGTCGTAATCTAGATGTTTTCCACTTAGGACAGTGGTTCTCAACCTTCTGGCCCTTTAAATACAGTTCCTCATGTTGTGACCCAATCATAAAATCATTTTCATTGCTACTTCATCACTGTCATGCTGCTACTGTGATGAATCGTCATGTAAATATCTGATATGCAGGATGGTCTTAGGCGACCCCTGTGAAAGGGTCGTTCGACCGCCAAAGCGGTCGTGACCCACAGGTTGAGAACCGCTGATTTAGAATAAAAGGCTTCCTTTCCTCCCATGACAGAGGCCTTCCAGGCTTATTTGGGGGGGGGAGGGGAAATGTAGACAGTCTTCCGGTTGCTGGGTTTCGGTCATCCCAGCAACCACATCCATGAATTGGATTATTCTAGCAGTCAAGCCAGGCCCCTCCACCCTTGGCAAGCTCTGGGATTTAAATGTGTTTGAGAAAGTTTTCCACTAAAACTCCTGGGCTTTTAGCTTACGTGGAGTCTTAAGCACAATCTAATCTGATATCCAAGGATAGCTTTGTCAGAGCAAAGTCGAGTATTGGCAATCCCTCCGAAACCTCAGAAGAATGAATGAAAGGAAAATGATTTAAAGCTGGAAGATTGAAGGAGAAGTTTGAAATCTTTTTAAAAACCGGACAATGGACCCCCTCCAGAACCTGCTAATGCCGGCTTTGGAATGTGACTAGAAAAGCAGCCTCTAGCAGCAAAAAAAAAATAAAAGTAATAAAAATGGATCTTGGGATGTCATCTCGTCTATTGCAGAAGGCGTACCCCGGCCAGATCCTATTACCGTGTGGCGATCCTAGGAGATTTCCGCGAAGAACAGATTCCCTGACCGGCACCACCTTTGCAGGCCTCACTTCCCCCAGAAAAAATGTTCCAGATGTCTTAAATAGTATTTATCGTTGCCCTTAGAATGATTGCGGAAAGATGATCCTGCCCCTCCCAGGGCAAAGGGGCTGCGTAGCCCAGGGCTTGAAAGTATGGGTCCGGGCCCAGGTTAGAATCCCCGGCTCTGGCGTTGATTAGCTGTGTGACCTTGGGCTAATTTGATAACCTCTCTGTGCCTTGGCTTTCCTGTCTATACAATGGAGAAAACAATTGCGTCAGTTTCATGGTATAGTACTGAGGAATAAATGTGAATGTTGGTTAAGCCCTAGCGTGCAGGAAGTGCTGATATCTGGTGAGTTCTCTGTACATGCTTTTAAAAGAAAACAAATGTAACGTGCTTATTGAATTCAGTATAAGCTGACCCTGAGTCCTTGATGATGTCATAAATCTGCTCCCTTCAGTTTCAAAGGAAAGACAGTGAACCAGCAAAGTCAGCCGGACTGTTTTCCACTCACATATCCACTCCCTCAGAAGATTTGCTTCCATGTTTTCGCTAGATTCTGATAGATGGCGACAAGAATTGTCTGGGTTGATGTACAGTGTTTGTTGTCTCCTTAACACGGTTCTGCCCAGAAATCCATTGCAAACACCTCTACTGGTGGCAAGGATACCTGAACGGGCAAAGGGAATGGTGGGAAAAACAGAGAGAAAACACTGTTTATCACCTAAAAAGGCATTCTACCTATATGTGCTTATATTGTACTAGAGGCCCAGTGCACGGATTTGTGCACATTGAAAGGAAATTAATTAGAAGATGGCCGGCGGGGCAGGACTGGGCGAGACGGGCCAGACACTCCCTGGAGCCAACCTCCCACAGTCCCTCCCCAGTCGGCCACACCTGGGCCAGCGCCAGGGCTCAAAGGGCATCTGCAGATTGAGCGGGGTCCCTCTGGCAGGTGGGGTCCCTTGGCCTGGCCTGCGGGGATCGGGCAAAACCGGCAGTCTGACAACCCCCAAGGGGTCCTGGTGTGCAAGAGGGAACTCTGCAAAGTTGCTGTTGCTTGGCAGCTCCCGCATTGAGCGTCTGCCCCCTGGTGATCAGTGCGTGTCATACCTACCAGCCAGTCACCCCATTGCTTAGCCTTTTATATATGTAGATTGGGAGAGCCAGAAATGAGGATATCTGGCACATACCTGTGTAAAATATAATGATAGTTAACAAAGAAACCTATCTTTATTTTATTTTTTTGAAATATGTTTTTAGTGATTTCAGAGAGGAAGGAGGAGAGAGAGAAAAACATCAATGATGATAGAGAATCATTGGTCGGCTGCCTTTTACACCTTTCACACTGGGAATTGAGCCTGCAACCAGGCATGTGCCCTGACCGGGAACCCACGGCTACCTCTGACGTTCAGGGAGATGGTGCCCCTGGTGAGCTCAGAGGCATCAGCTTGCTTTGCAATCTAAGCGGATCGGTTTGCACACTGCGTCTGAGGCACCGCGGAGGGGAGAGGCTCGACCCATTTCCCATCACGTAGGCACCTGGAGTCAGAACGGATTTCTCGGGCTTCAGCTCCGGCAGGGAACTTGCAGAGCTCCGGGCCTCCGGAAGCACGCGTGCCGTCGGAGAACATCCATCATGAGCTATCTCATCTGGGAGTGCCATCCCCCTCTGCTCACCGGAATGGAAAGCTCGGTGCGTGTGGGTGACGCGTCCTTGGCACCCCAGCACGCCGCATCTCGGAGACACGCTCTCGGCCAAGTTGACACGCGCTGTGGGGACATGAGAAGTCAGTTTTATCTCTCGGCTCCTACAGTTTCTATCCGTCGGAAGCGCAGCTGCTATCGGAAATCTCAGTGTTCACTCAGATAACGTGTCAACCTCTACATTTAATGTTACAGTAGCTAATAAAGCTGGGTATCAATTAAATGCGGGGCTGCGGGGTAAGGAGCGGGGAATGCAAGAAATTGGAATGCTTTATTTTTCCTAGCCTACTGTCTTCAGGGTCTTTATTATCCATTCTGTTTTGTTGCCATTATTATGGGATAAAAGGTTTGTACTCTTAATGCCTTAAAATGAGAACAATACTGAGTACTGTACTCAGAACTTAACCACGTGCGTGTGACTCTGTAAAGCCTGCAACTTGTTTTTTAAAAAGATATTTTTATTGATTTATAGAGAGAAAGGGAGAGGGAGAGAAAGAGAGATAGAAACATCAATGATGAGAGAGGATCATTGACTGGCCGCCTCCTGCACGCCCCACATGGGGGATGGAGCCTGCAACCCAGGCCTGTGCCCCAGTCGGGAATCAAACCGTGACCGCCTGGTTCATAGGTTGATGCTCAACCACTGAGCTATGCCGACTGGGCTAAAGCCTCCAATTTGCTTTGATTCCCCACTTTAACCCCCCAGACCTTTCTACCTGTGTCTTACGAGGCTCAAGATCACCAACAAAATCACCCATATCCTGGTCTTTGAACGTTATCTTTAGCATTGTGCTCTGAGACTTGGCTACCCTTTGAAGACACTGCTTCCATAATTTTAGATAGAGTCTGAAGATTAACTGTTTCCGTCTTTTTCTCATTACTCTCTTTCCATCATTGTCCATCTCCTCTTCCCTTTGTTGAAAGTTTACAGTTCCTTTGTGATGCACGCTATCAGACTACCTTCCGCACCCCCCTTTGAAGCACGTCCCCCCACATCCCATTGATTGACAATTTAAAGAACTCAATAGGTCTCTTCCATAGCCACGTCCTTACCATTTTTGGTGAATCCAGTGACTATCAGGGGATCCATCCCACCTGTTGGCACCTCCCGCTTTTGTCTCCCTGCTTTCCTAGGTCTTCTTTCAGTCTCCCATGCCCATCACATCACCCAGCCCTCTAAGCTCAGCCCCGTTCCAGGCCGTGTGCATTTGCCTGGGATATTCTTCCCCTAGATCTCTCATAGCTTGTCCCCTCACGCAGGTCTCTGTGAAAAGAAAACTTCCTTGGAGAAGCCTTTGGACTACCCTACGGAAAATAACAATCCCACCCTACACCTCACGCCTCCCTGTCTTCTATTCCTACTTTACTTTCTTTTTTGTTGTGGTTAATCTTCACCAGAGGATATTTTTCTGTCAATTTTTAGGGAAAGTAGAAGAGGGGGAGAGACAACGAGAGAGAAACATCATTGTGAGAGAGACACATCTATTGGTTGCTTCCTGCACCCCCGCCCCCCCCCCCCCCCCCCGCCCACCCAGGGATTGGACTTGCAATTGAAGTACATGCCCTTGACCAGACGCTCTATTTACTGAACCAAACAGGCTAGAGAAGTGGTTCTCAACCTTCCTAATGCTGTGACCCTTTAATACAGTTCCTCATGTTGTGGTGACCCCCAACCATAAACTTATTTTCGTTGCTGCTTCATAACTGTCATGTTGCTACTGTTATGAATCGTCATGTAAATATCTGATATGCAGGATGTATTTTCATTGTTACAAATTGAACATAATTAAAGCATAGTGATTAATCACAAAAACAATATATAATTATATATTTTCCAATGGTCTTAGGCGACCCCTGTGAAAGGGTCGTTCGGCCCCCAAAGGGGTCGCGACCCACAGGTTGAGAACCTCTGGGCTAGAACCTACTTTACTTTCTTTAAACCTCTCACTACCATCTTGGCCGAGGGAGATCGCTTCGGTTTCTCTCTAGAAGGTATGCCCATGAGGAGAGAGTTTTGTCTGTTGTTCATCGCCGTGTTCCTCGCACCTAAACTCTGTTAACTCATATGAGACCGTAAATAGGCACTTGATAATTAAGCAATGAGCAGATTATATGTGTTTATAGCTATGCACCAATTTACTGTGCACACTCTCAGGCCATTTAGTGAATGATCCCGCCCTCTCAGTACTCATGTGGTAGTTCTGATATATTGAGAGCAATCCTGGGACTCGTTTCCATCGGAATTTTTATATTCCCCCACTTGAAATGCTTCTGATGGGGTCTAATTAATCCCATCACGCGCACAGCCCGTCCTGAATTGCTGCGGAGATTCCTCCCGGGAGCAATTTTGACACAGGCAGGCCAGCTCTTAATCATATTTCCAGCATACGTTTGGCTAATCCTCCTCACGCTGGGTGAGAAAGCTGGCATAGTCGGCCAGGGTGAGAGAGCATGGGTCATTCTTGTGAATGAGGAGATGGACGGCGTGCTTAATTCTCAGGGAAATACCTTTCACGCCTTCTTAAACTGTGGGTCAACAGTTGTTCCCGTGTTTAGGCACTGACTTCACTCATGAGCCTGCTCCTTGGCCCCTTCCACAGGGTTCGGAGACCCTTCCACAAGGCCCTGCTCTCCGTACAGACGTGATGTGCTGACCTGTGGCCGCGAGGCCTCCTGCAGGGCCACTCCGCCAGAGGTGGGGGTTTCTGTCTCCCTAAGCCACTGACTAATTCTTTTCCAATTTTTTTTTCTTTTGATCCATGGCCTGAATTTCTAGGACGTGCAGCCGTATCACGAGACACACCGATGTTGAAGAAAACACGGCAAACCTTGGGCAAGCCTCACTAACTTTTATCTAGACTCGGACCTCACTGGCTGCTGGTGTAGGCCACACTGCAGCGCAGTGCCCAGGGTAAGACGCCCGGATGGGGCCTTGCCTAAGATCTCCTCCTCGGAGAATTGGATTTCCTATTTGGACACGCACTGTTCTGTTTCCGGTCACTGGAGTGTGGACGTCTTTCCCACACCGCCAAGCAATTCTCTGACACCACGGGGGGTTGTCCCGCAGTTCTACTCGGTTTGGACACTGGTTACTGGATGTTGCTTGCGATTCCACAAGTTAGGTGCCCAGTCTTGCAAGGCTGCCCCCACTCTTTGCTGAAGATGCCAATGACAAGTCGGGGTTGTCACCTGCACTTCTTTTTTTTTAAATCTGTTTGTATTGATTTCAGAGAAGAAGGGAGAGGGGGAGAGAGAGAGAGAAACATCAACGACAAGAGAGAATCATGGGTCAGCTGCCTTCTGCACGCCCCCACACTGGGGATGGAGCCTGTAACCTGGGCATGTGACCTGACCAGGAATTGAACCGTGAACTCCTGGTTCACAGGTCGACGCTCAACCACTGAGCCACGCCAGCCGGGCTGTCACCTGTGCTTCTGATTGAATGGTGATCAGTCAGAGGCTCCAACAACTCTCTCCTTGGGTTTGTTTCCTTTGCAAGAGCAGCTCCCAGAACTCGGAGAAACACTGGACTTATCAGAGTATTGATTTATTATAAAGGGATGGAACTCAGGAGCACCCAGGTGGAAAAGACGCTCAGGTAAGGCATGGGGCAAGGACCCGGAGCTTCCCTGCCTCTCCCCAAACCTCCACGGGTCCCCCAGTCTGGAGGCTGTACAACAGCAGTCCTTCTGGGTTTTCATATAGGCATGCGTGAGAAAGTCATTGCCCATTGGGGACCGAGCTAATTCTCCAGCTGAAGGCCAAAGATGTATTTCTTATTATAAATCACAGCATCACATGGAGAAGACCACAGGGCCTCTGAGCTTGAGTAAGAAGGTCTCTCTCTCTCTCTCTCTCTCTCTCTCTCTCTCTCTCTCTCTCTCTCTCTCCTCTCTCTCCACTTCATCTCAGTCTTTATTCAATAAAGGCTAAATAATTGATTGAATAATACTGGGGACACCATTGGAGGCTAGAAAAGAATACATTCTTATCACTTGGAGAGCATATTCTTATGTTTAGGGAGAATCTTTGTTAGTAGACGTGTTTAAGGTTGGACTGGGAACCTCTCTGCCTTAAGCATTCATCGCACGGGCTTGGTGAGGAAGGTAAGGTAACAACAACACATACTCTCTTGTAAGTGTGATGGGGAAACTCATCCGTGTGGGCACCCCCATACCTCCCTTCAGGAGGCCTAACTGCCGCCACATGGAAAATACCTGTGGATCTGAGTGGTCCGGGGCGTGTAGGTTATAGGAGACAGGATGGCAGCATCTCAAGGGCACGGGGGCAAGAGTCTGGAGATTTCAGTCCTTCCCTCATCAAGCACGCCTTTAGGGGGCACCTCCCGTGTGCCTGGCACTGTTCCAGGTGCGGAGGGTACAGCGGTGGACAGAGACGAGGTCCCATGTGAATGGAAACGATGTTCAGGTAGGAGGGGTCAGAATGTGTCAGGACGGGACATATTATACGTGGCTGTGGAGAAAGATTTGCTGCTAATGGGGTGTGTCACCTTGAGAGAGACACTGTCCTGCTTCCTCTTATGTACAAAGAGGGAGTTGCAATTCTTACCCGTTTTTTACCCCTCTTTCCACCACCACCACCACCACCACACTAATACCAATATTTCCCTTTCTTGACATACGTTCATGAACCTGAATGCTGGAGCGCGCTGCACCTGCATTTGTTGGTAGCTGCCATTTCCAGGGAATTGTCCATTTTCCTGTGCTTATTGGTTCATTTCTCTATGCCGAGTTTTCAGAGCTATGCATTCTACCTTGTTCGGTTCCCATGGCACCTGGGGGCTGCCTGGCTGGCTGCGTTCCCCCGGGGCCTTCGCCTGCAGGCGCTATGCCAGTCTACCTGTTCCTCTGCGCGCTGTCCCCGAGATCAGTGACAGGCGGCCTGTTCCCAGTCACCTTGCGTTTGGGGGAAACTTTCTCTTATCTCGGAACCTCTGCGAAGTGGAGACTCTTCCCCCCCACACACATTCCGCTCAGTTAATCACTGCACTTATCCTGAGCTCTGGGCTCTCCAGACATGTTTCCAGGGTCCCCTGACGGCGGGCCCGGGGGAAGGGTGCTCAGTGGCACCATTGCGCTGACTTTTCAAAGCGGCACCATAAATAGAACAGGGCTCTGAGGAGCGAAGAGCATCACATCGTTTTCCAGCCGTGTTTGGAGATTTGATTTCCATTCGTGTGTGTTTTTAAACAAATATCCATGGAACATTTCCTGGGTGCCCATGGCTGCTGCATGGAGACAGAGCGCTTCTGGTTTATTTAACATTCTTAAGCCTCCGTTGCTTCATAATGGTAATTTATTTCACAGAGTTGCTGCAACTCTATATTTTCATAATGACTCTTGCAGCAACTCTGTAAAATAAATTATTATTTTGAAGCAACGGAGGCGTAAGAATGTTAAATAATCCATCTAAGATTACCTAGTGATTAAGGTAGAGCTGAATTTCAACTCGGGTGTGCCTGCCACCACAATGTAATTCTTTCTCTCTTTTTTTTTTCCATTAAAAATTTATCTTTATTGTTGAAAGTATTACAGATGGTCCCCTTTATTCCCATTGACCCCCCTCCATTCTGCACCTGCCCTTCCCAGGCCTTCACCCCACTATTGTCTGGGCCCAGGGGTTGTGCATATATATGCATATAAGTTCCCCAATTAATCACTCCCCACCCACCCTCCACCTCCACCTTCCCTCTGAGATTCATCAGTCTGTTCCATGCTTCTATGTGTCTGGATCTATGTTGCTCATCAGTTTATTTTGTAGATTCCACATATGAGTGAGATCATGTGATACTTATCTTCACCCATCAGGAAGAATATATGCACCCCTATGTTCATAGCAGTGCAATTTACAATAGCTAAGATTTGGAAATAGCCCAGGTGCCCATCAGCAGATGCATGGATACAAAAGCTGTGGTACATCTACACAATGGAATTCTACACAACTATAAAGAAAATAAAGGAAGTCTTACCCTTTGCAACAGCATGGATGGACCTGGAGAGTAGCGTGCTAAGTGAATAAGCCAGTCAGAATGTCATTCTTAATCAATGTGCTTTGCTGTCAGGCTGTCGCTGAGTGGAACCACCAACAAGCAGAGCTCTGGTGGACGGACCATCTTGGAGTGGATGGGGAGGAGTGTGGGAAAGGCCTTGACTGATACTTTTGCTCTCACATGGAGCCACAGACGCTGGGAATGTGGCGCCTCCCTGATGACTGATTTGGAGGAGATGGAGGGGAGGGGACCCATCTGAATTTAAGGCCCTCACTCGCCTGCCATATTCATCCAGTGTTGTTGGCTTCCATCCCTTCCAGGCCTAACATGCCCCTTGCAGACCCGTGCCGCTGCCCAGTGGGCACCCATGGCATTGCAGAAGGCTGCACACCCTCCCTGGAAGGGAGGCAGGAAAACTACCTTCATTGATGACCTCTGGGGTCATCCTAGGCAGAGGCCCCGGGATTTGCCTAATTTTGTGAAGAAAAGGGAACCTTTCAGAAAGGAAAGCACTTGCGCCAAGTTGCCCTGGTTCTAAGGGGGGTGTCTGTTTAGGTCCCATGCTCTCTCTGCAGGCACAACCGCCTGGCCCGTTGCCAGGTGATGGACCAGCCCTAGTTGGAGAGGCCCCTCTTCGTTCTCCATCCATCTTTTTTTGGGGGGGAACTGGCCAGGGCCTTTTCCAATCAAAGGACAGCCCGGCGATTCCTGGGGCCCCCTGTGTAAGGCCTGGATAGGCACTGTCCCTTCCTGGGCCTCTCAGTGGCCTGGTCTCCCTTGAAGATTTTCCCCCTGCAGGAGGCCCAACTGCTGCCACATTGTCAATTGCTGGCTGGTTACCATGGAAACAGGTCTCAAGAGGAATCTGCCTTTCTCCCTCCTTGAAAAGGAGTAGAGGGCTCTGCAAGGGGCAGCTCTCCCCGCTTCCTGGCCAGGGGGAGGGGGGCGGCTTTGAGTGATGGGGCTTAAACAATTTTGTCCAAGGACCCCCAACTCCTTGTGAGCATAAGACCGCCAGTTTTCCATTCTGGAGACTACCTGGGCTTCTTTGGAAGACATAGCCATTCTCCCCTTTGATGGTTAAATGTCCTTCTTTTATGAAATGATGATGACAGTAGAAGGAACAGCTTAAAAGATGTCATCCCTTGGTCAAGTCCCAGATTTGTTAACACATGTAACCATACGGACGGATCTCAAACACTCCTTATGCGGCGTGAAGTGAGCCTTGTGAAAAAGGAGGAGTCCGTGCTGTGGGATTTCATGTACAGAAAATTCTAGAAAGTGCGAACTCATCTAGGGTGACAGAAATCAGACACATGGTTAGGAGAGGGATGGATTATAAAAGAGCATGAGGAGACTTCTGGGGAGGGGGGGTACAACTGTTTCTCATCTTGATTGTGGTGATGGTTCCCTGGGGGATGTCTATTTCCAAACCGATCAAAGAGTGCATTTTAAATCCGAGCAACTTCGTGTCCTCCAGTTATACCTCAATGAAGTTGAAACAGAAGGCAGCCTTTTATTGGCCCTTAATTTTTACTTGTTTTTGTCATTTAAATTCTCTGTGGAAAGCAAAAGTGTAGGAAGCAGAGGGAACCTCTGGTCTTGCCCGCCTCTCCCTACTGGATCTGAGGGGGAGTCAGAGAGAAGGGAAAGCTAGGAACGATGCCCATGGGTTGGCCTTCGATGAAGGAATTGCGTCGTTAGCTCATGAAAGGTGGGCTCAGGTTTAAGGAAGATTATGGGAGACGATGAGCTCAGCTGGGGATGACATGTCGAGTTGGAGGTGCTGGAGACACACCTAGAAAGGCCAAGAAGGAAGTCAAACGCGAGGATCTGGAACCGGGGAGGCGAATCCTGCCCGTCTGGATAGATTGGGTGTATGGATGGGGCATGAGACCAGCCAGACATAGTAAATGCATGTGGAATTACATCCTCTGCGTTTGGACATTTCAGTCATGACTTCTCCTCTTTCGCAGGCGACTCTTTGTTCACACAGTAGGGAAGGAATCCCTAATTATTGGCAGGTATACCTGAGGACGGCCTTCTGTTTGGGCTGTAGAGAATGGCCTGGCTGTCGGGGATAGAAAGGTGGAGTTTGGATTAGAATGACCAGAAGTCCTCAATCTTTCAGCTTTTACCTGATTATGCACTTTTAGGATTATAGCAGAAAATATTTTCTTATTGATGTTCCTATTGCATTTGATACATATCTCCATGCACCTACTACTTTTAAAAAATATGTATCTTATTGTTGAAAGTATTACAGATGTCTCCCCTTTTTCTCTATTGACCCCCCTCCACCCCACACCCACCCCTCCCAGGCCTTCACCCCACTATTGTCTGTGTCCAGGGGCTGTGCATTTATGCATAGAAATTCCCCGGTTAATCTCTCCCGCACCCACCTCGAACCCCCGCCTTCCCTCTGAGATTTGCCAGTCTGTTCCATGCTTCTATGTCTCTGGATCTATTTTGTTCATCCGTTTCTTTTGTTCCTTAGATTCCACATGAGTGAGGCCATGGAGGGACCTGGAGAGGATTATGCCTGCACACACTCTTTACCTCTGGCCATTATGATGCATGTACATGTCTGTTTCCCCTGTGAATTAAACCCTTTGAGGCCAGGTACCACGCATGGCTTATTGAGGTTTGGGGATGTGGAGAAGGGTTGGTGAGCCCAAATGAGCGCTTCCCCTCCATGGCTCCCGTGTTGAGTTTTCCAGCAAATCACTCTTGACTTCCCCGTTGACATGTATGTACTCATGAGAGTAAATGTAATTGTGGCGGTAGAGGCATCCACCTGAAAGGAGAGTTTTCTGCATTCTTACTGAAGGAAGAAGCCAGTGGTGGTTGGGGAATGAACTGAACCCTAAACGCCAAGTCTTGCCCTGGCCGCTGACGATAGATCAGAGCAGTGGACAGACGCCCCTCTTGTTTTTTTTAAATATACTTTATATTGTTTTACAGAGAGGAAGGGAGAGGGATAGAGAGTTAGAAACATCGATGAGCAGGAAACATCGATCAGCTGCCTCCTGCACACCTCCTACTGGGGATGTGCCCACAGCCAAGGTACATGCCCTTGACCGGAATCGAACCTGGGACCCTTCAGTCCGCAGGCCGATGCTCTATCCACTGAGCCAAACCGGTCAGGGCTCCTCTTGGTTTTTTGTACGAACACCAAGAGAGCTCTTTCTAGTTGGTCCATGGACTTTCTGTGACTCCCCTGAGCTTGCCAGACCAAATGCCAGTCTCTAAAATCACCCAGAAATAAAAGTAACCAGAGATATCATTGTTCCTGTCCAACGTTAAGATGAACCGATGCCATTAGGATGTTATCCATCTCTGTTTAGAACTTCCTGTCAAGCCAGCTGTCTTTGTGTTGACCATCTGCATGAACAAACTGAGGCCATCCTGAACACGGTTCACGTTTGAAGGGTGAGTTTCATAATATAGAGAACTTCTTACTCATCTAAGAGTTGAGAACATGTCATTATTTTACAAGCACGCATGATAAATCATTTGGCAAGTCCTCCCCAGTCCTTTAAGGTAATTTTTATTTTCTGTGATTTCAATCGTCTCCCCATTTTTTCCTTGTAAATAGTTGAAGAGTAAGCACATTTTCAAAGAGCTGTAGGGAGGCTAAGATGCCAGTTGCATTTTAACGATATCGGGCATTATCGTCCTTACTGTAGCCAATTCTCTTTTAAATCATTGCAGTTTCTGCTCTCGCCTCCAGCTATAGAATTCTTTTCAAGCGGGCAGTGAACTTGGCCGGCTGCCAGGAGGAATATAAAGGTGTTTTTGGTCCACCAAAGTATGTTGAGTGGTTCTTAGTGATACAGTTTTCCTCGGTACATCTGCAAAACATTTTTCCCCCGAAGTGAATTTTCATGTGAAAAGCCTCCTTAATCATCAGCGGTATTGTTTGTTTCAATGCGGTTCTTGAAGTGCCCCCCTGGGTGCCTCCAAAATAAACAAGGGGAGCGTCTAAAGAGTTTTCAAAGTGGCAGGTGCTGAGGCTGCGCCCATTCACTTGGTTTGCAGTGACATTTCTGTGCTAATCTATAGACAAACAAGAGACAGGTGACACACCAAGTCAAGTACAATGAGCGGGAGAAGAAGGTTTGGGCCAGTTGGGTCAGCTCCAGACAAGATGCCTTCGGGGCACATGTGGGCAAGAAGCAACTGCTTTTCACCCTCCTTGCTGTTTGCATTCTGGCTGTGAAAATCTGATATTTAAACCTCACGTGTTAGCCAAGCTCTCTCGGGTTTAAATGAAATGGAAAGGAGATTCGAGACGAAAATATCTATCTGTGTCTGTGAATACACAAGTGACTATGTATGTATTTATGTATGTATGCACACTCACACATGCGTAGATATTTGCATGTGAAGCAAGAGACTGTGATTAAACATTCAAACGTGTAAAGATGACCATTTGTTTGCTATTTTGGTCACGGATTCATAATACGGTTGTCGTATTTCCACAACAAACCACCCTATTTACAGGCCAAACACCAACACACGATGGAGCCCAAGAAAGAAATGATTAAGCATATCTTTCCGTCCTTCTCCCTTTATTGATTGCCATGTGGAGGCACAAATTCTGCTCCTAGGGGACCTGTTTTCTTTTCTTAGAAGCTGGATTAGTCATCTGTTTAGAGATACTGTCGGGAAGTTGACTTGATTACGTTTTCGTGCACACCAATTATTAACCACCACCCGCCTATTTCTTTGATCCTACTCACAAGTTGGTGGCAAAAGAATTCTGCAGAAGATTTCTTTAAAGCTTAATTCTTTTTATAAAAGATGAAGCATGCCCATTGTAAATGATACCGAATGCACAAACATGGCTGTACAGTCATGAAACTATTCCATTGCACCAAGGGGCAACATTTTGAGAGCACAGACATATCGCCTAGAAAAAGTTGGAGATTTTGTGGATAATCTCCCTGCCACTTCCCCGCCCCCCACCACACCACCCCGCAAAAAAAAATAATAATAAAAGAA
Source organism: Myotis myotis (assembly GCF_014108235.1). Classification (NCBI taxonomy): domain Eukaryota; kingdom Metazoa; phylum Chordata; class Mammalia; order Chiroptera; family Vespertilionidae; genus Myotis; species Myotis myotis. The sequence continues at coordinate 40,331,185 of NW_023416323.1, forward strand.
AAAAAGAACCAGATAGTGAAATTGTATCCAGCTTTTTCCACCTTAAGAAGCCTTGGCAAGGTTCGTTTTTATCATTGTGATCAAGAACAAGAAGTACTTTGTTGTTGGTTAGATCTGTAATATCATTAAATTTCAAGCTCTAGGTCAATTGGTGTGGACTCAGCTGCTTCCATGGTAATCAGCCTTGGTAAAAAAAAAAAAAGTATTTACCAAGTGGCTAAGAGAAGAAACACACACCTCCTTGTAGCAAGCAAGCATGGCACTCCTAGAATTGAAGAAACTAAAGATTTAGATATCACGTATGCGGCGGTGGGAGAATATGAACATCATTAACATGGAATCGACAATCCATGAACCAGACATAGCATGTCCTCAGGTTCAGTTGGGCTTGTTTGTGACAGAGGTAGAGCCCTCAGCCAGAATGAGAGCTGGCTGCCTGATGACCCGGCAGGTGCGTGACAGAGGTGCCCATTGCCATCATTGGGAGGTTTGTCAAGTTCTGAGGTTTATTAAGAAACTCCCAACCGTCCAGCCAGCAGGGCTCAGTGGTTGAGTGTTGACCTGTGAACCAGGAGGTCACAGTTTGATTCCCAGTCAGGGCACATGCTTGGGTTGCAGGATCGATCCCCAGTGTGGGACATGCAGGAAGCAGCCCATCCATGATTATCTCTCATCATTGATGATTCTATCTCTCTCTCCCTCTCCCTTCCTCTCTGAAATCAATAAAAATATCTTAAAAAGAAGAAACTCCCACCAACTAGGTACTGAGTCAGTGGAGAGAAAGGGATTGTCCACAAGACTGCAATGGATTTCAAATTTGTAATTTGCTACTTTTCTCACTTAACATGTTATGATTGTTTTCCCATCAAAGAATGACTCCGGATTTATCAAAGCGGTAAACCTTCTGATCGCCATCTTTGAACCTTGACCTTCAGAGTCACCTTCCCGACCTTCATTTTTATATCAATATTCTAATGCAGCCGTGGGCAAACTACGGCCTGCGGGCCGGATCCGGCCCATTTGAAATGAATAAAACAAAAAAAAAAAAAAAAAAAAGACCGTACCCTTTTATGTAATGATGTTTACTTTGAATTTATATTAGTTCACACAAACACTCCATCCATGCTTTTGTTCCGGCCCTCCGGTCCAGTTTAAGAACCCATTGTGGCCCTCGAGTCAAAAAGTTTGCCCACCCCTGTTCTAATGCCTGCTAGAGGTTGAGTGTAAACAGAATAGAAACATAAGGACGTGGCAACCTTTGTAGGGATAAATGCCTTGAAGGGAGACCTTGTCTGACATAAGACTGTTCAGTTGCAGGTCTTCCTTCCACTTGAAAATAGGGAACAGCGACAATGAGGTACAGATTCCGTAGGTGACATATGGTACGAGTCAATGCCTCTCCCTAGGAGGAAGCAGTGGGACATGGATCCCTTTGCGAATGTGATGAAATGTATGTACTCTCTGTGCACATGCAGACACATATGCTTGCACGCACACGTATTTACTATGATGTACATATACACAAACATACATAGTTGATCCAACTTGACGTGAAACCATGACCTCCCCAGGGACTGAGGACACCTGGTTGAAGACACTGTGTTGAGCACACAGAATATTGCCAATACGTATTTGTGTGTGGGTGTGAGGGAGAGCATTAAATTTTGCTTTTGCACGTGAAAATGTTATTACCTTGATGGCCAGCACAGAGTGGAAGAAAAGAACCAACTCCTTGACTTTAGTGTACCCAGGACAATTTGCATTTCCCGTGGGCTTTGTACTCGTGAGGCCGCAGTTCCATCTACAGCCTTGGTCCGCAGAGAGCAGGGATGGTAGCATTGTCTTCATGTAACCATATGAACCCCCTCCCCCTCAGCCTCTGATCCCTGACCTTATTCTCCTGTTGCTACACGGCTCTGACAAGGGCTTTATTTGACTCTGAATCAAATCCTTGTCAAACTTGACTTTTGTTTTTTTTTAGTTTTCAAGCACTTCACGTCAGCGTATGGTTTTGATATAACCCGCTTGTTTTCTTTCCTATGATTTTTGAGCAGATGATGTTGATTGTAGAGGTTTCAGACAAGCCAGTCTTGGGGAAGTTTCTATGGCCAAAGAAACACCACTTTCACCCTCAATGAAACATTTGCCATGATACTGTTTAGCTGCTATGGCTTCCTTTACATGCACACTTCAGAAGCCCCAAACCATGAGTGCGCAGTTCCCCCATGAGTCAACTCTTTCACTTCAGAATGTCCAATAGAAGATGGAATCGAGAACAATGGCATTTTTCTAGATGACTCAGATAGAATCAAAGCACACAAAACCCCCCCACAACTTCTATTTGGAATCTACACTAATAAAAGAGAAACATGCAAATTGGTGTCACTCTGCTATGCCCACCAGCCAATCAGAGCAACTATGCAAATTAACCCAACAAAAATGGCAGTTAATTTGCATACACAGGCACGGAGCAAAGACTGAAGGCTCTGGCCGGAGTGAAGACTGAAGACTGAAGATTGAAGAGGCTTGGCTTCTCCGCTGTGGCTGGACCAAAGGCGTGGGTCCCGGGTGCTGGAGGAAAACCCGTGCCAGCAGCCAGGGGAAGGAAGGCCTATTGCATGAATCTTCATGCAACAGGCTTCTAGTATCTAAATAATAAGACAAATCTGACCCAATGGTGGTATCTCTGGTCACTTCCTGGTACATTTCCTTCCTTCTTTCATCAACACATCCCAAAGGTTGCTTGTGTAAAAGGCAGCCAGAATGCTCATCCAAAAGAACCACACTTGACATTTATCCCGTCACCTTAGCTTTGTCATGTGATCTCAATCCATTTTCTCATAGGCTTCTCACAGCGGCATTAGAAGGTGCTCGACTTAGGATGGATTCACTCAATTTACTGGCCCTGAAAAGTCAGATGTGGACTTGGGAAATGAACATTTCAACGGATTATAGGAGGTAATCGAATCCCTTATGTACATAGGGTGTTCTGCCATTTGTAATTTCATTTCGTCCTCATAGGTAGACTAACTAAGCAGGAAGCTGGAATCCAGTGTTATTGACGGGGCAATGGAGGTGGAGAGAGAGACTGAGGAAAAGAACTAAGCTGGAACCAAAATCTCCTTGATTCCAGCCTTTCCCGTTGTCTCGGACCCACTGGTCCGTTTTACTGACATGATTGTTATGCCAGAGAAGGGCCCATGATGTTGGTTCTTATTTTATACCTATTTCCCCTGACCCTCCTGTGTCCTTGCAGGCCGCACCTCAATTGACTCTGGAGATTCAGGGAGCCGATTTCCTTGCAGCTCGCGTAAGAGCACTCATCCTGAAGTACATGAAACTGGCCTAGACCTTTAGACGGATCCCCGGGGGATGACCTAAGTGTGCGGCGGTGAAAGTCGATTTAACAAAACCATTAATTTGCGTTTCTGGGAATAAACAGTAACTGTCACCCGCCACCAGAGAATACACAGCTAGTGCTCTGCCATCCAAATCGCCAAGGGCCCCTGCACGCGGCTGAATCCAGGGAGATAACTTGGGTGGCGGTCCACGTCCGCCCCTTGTTTGCACTCTGGCCAGGGTGGCTCATCTCAGTGTGGTTTTCAGAAAACTGGATATTGGGTTGTGCCTGCCACATCCCATCAGTCACACTGCATTACGTGCATTAGGGAGGCCCTATGAATTCTTTGGGTCTCAGATTGACTGCAAGATGAGGCAGAAATCCATTTCTGAGTCCAAGGAAAGAGGTGGTTAGAGTCCCCTTCACCCGGGAGAGAGCGCATACATTGTTCTCTCGCGACGATTCTCCTGCCAAACCCAGGCCCTCCCCCCAACACAAAAAGACAACTCAGATCAAAGCTAAATTCAGATAGAGGGGAACATATTTTTTCGCAGACCCAGGGCTGATTGCAAAATTGTCTTTATATATTTTTTTAAGCAACCCTCAGTCAGCATAACTACAAGGGGCATAAGAAACAGTTGCAACACCAATGATCTGTTGACCTCACGAGAGCAGCCGCTGACCTTCTCAGGCGCCTGGAGACTATGCCCATGGACAAGAGAGTTCATGACTTTCCATGTTGAAATTGTTAGAAATATTTCATGTGGGTGTTCCAAACATTCAGGAAATTAGAGAGTGCCAGACCGGACCCCATCATCCAGACAGATCTAACCAATGGGGACATTTTGCCATGTTTTCTTCATATCCTCCATGTTTCTTATATAAACAACGCAATTGTGTATGTATACAGGGTGGGGCAAAAGTAGGTTTACAGTTGTGAGTAGGCAAAACACAGAGTTTTATTCTTGGATTATAATTTATTTATTTTAAAAATATATTTTTATTGATTTCAGAGAGGAAGGGAGAGGGAGAGAGAGATAGAAACATCAATGATGAGAGAAAAATCATTGATCAGCTGCCTCCTGCACACCCCCCACTGGGGATCGAGCCCACAACCTGGGCATGTGCCCTGACCGGGAATCTAGCCGTGACACTCAACCACTGAGCCATGCCATCCAGGCTGTAATTTGTTAATTACTGGTATTATTTTCCATGTGACCAACTGTAAACCTACTTTTGCCCCACCCTATATATGTACACACACACACACACATGCATATGTCTATACATACTAGTACATATGCATACACATACACCAGGCCAAACAACCATATGGGTTTAAAATTTTAATCTGAATTAAAATTCTCAGAGGAGAGAGCGCAAGTCGTTGCTAGGCGGCCAGTGGTTGCCTGGCCCCGGGTTCTGGGTCTCTCCCAGGACCAGTCAGCCAGGCTGGGCTGGGTGGGTCATGCAGCACCAGGTGGCTTAGAGGACCTTTCTCTTCAGGGCGAAAGGAGAAACTAAGGCCATGGCCAGAGACGTCAGCCGGTGCAAAGACAAGGAGACATGCCCGGAAGAGGAGAGCCTGTGGGACTGGCCCCCCAGAGCCTACAAACAGCAGAGCTCGGTGATTCTCAGCGAAGCGCGCCTCTTCTGAGAACACCCTCCTGAGCAGAAAGTTCTCTCTTTCTACTAATTATGTCACATGAAAACGTGTCCCATAAATATTTAATCAGAGAGGCTTTTTTGAGCAACCCAGAGAAATGCCATTCTACCTTCCTGGTGGCAGCTCTCTAACTCTCTGAGACAGCCGCCCCCATCATCTTTTCTCCAGGAGAAAGAGGCTGGCCTAAGTCCTTGTTAATTTTAAAACTTTCAAGGGAGAAAGAAAAGAAACGGCACTAGGCCTGCGCCTTGTAGATGCTTCTGTCCCGGCATTGTCTCCCTGTCTGGTAATAATTCATCTGCCTCGCCTGCAGGATCGTGAGCCCTTGGAGGCACTGTGTCCAATCAACCAATGAACCCCCTGCCAGGGACGTAGTAGGCGCCTGAAGAAATGGGTATGTTAAGATGAGCTTCATTTTGCATCCTGAGGCGTTTTACTTTTAAAGTCCTGACCATTCTATCCTATTGGTGATGAATCACAAGACGGGTGCGCCCAACTCGAGACCTTCTTGCTGCACGTACTGTGCATGGGAAGTGCCCTCTCCTCTGTCGGCATTTTCTGGCAGGTGTCGTCCAAGGTGATGCGCGTGGAAATCAATCACACGGGATTTTCCAAGGCACACACACGGGGAGAGAAGTTGGCAAAAGTGCAGAGAGACGGTCTCCGCCTTCTTGAAGTTGCTTGATCAGTTGGAGGAGGGTGAGGGAGGAAAATGAAGCACCATTATTATTATCTTTTAAATGCGTTTTTATTGACTTTAGAGAGAGAAGAGGGGAGAGGGAGAGAGGGAGAGAACTATCCATGGAGAGAGAAACATCCACTGGCTGCCTCCTGCACTCCCCCTACTGGATATTGAGCTCGAGGGTGTGTGCCCTGATGGGGAATGGAACCAGTGACCTTCTAGTGCCAGGGCAACGCAACACTATTACTGATTGGTCCCACCGGGGTACTGAGCGACAGTCATGGGTTGAAACCGTAAGTGGCATTTTGAAAAAATCCACCGTTCTGGTTTCTCGGACTTAGTGACACAGAGGTTCCAGGTAGCAAAGGATGGGGCTCGTCCACGGGATGTTCGCCTCTGGGACTTGTGACCCAGGTTTGCCAGTTGGACTAAAGGAGCAGGTAAACTGCTCAAACTCAAAACCAAAATACATCTTAAGGGAACACGGAGTTGGCCATTTTCTGACCTGGAGACACAATGAAGGGACCTACGGAGACGTTCATCTGAGTGACTTAGAGGGTCCCATTCAGGGTGCATCTGCCCCCCGGCCTGCTGAGCACCGCCTTCCATGGTTCCTTATCTGACCCAGATTTCCAGTCACTAAGCGGAAGGAGCGGCTCGGTGTAATGAGTTTCCAACTCGGTGCAGAACACAAATTTTCATTTTTCCAGCTGATTAGTTTCTTTACTGATTAACTCAGCAAGGTCACGCGCTGGTCACCGATGCTGCTGATAGGCACCGCCGATATTTTCCAGGTGCAGGGCCGGGCGGCTGGGCCGAAGCTCTTGTTCTCGATGCTGAAGGACACACTGCGACTTTCCCCGGAGGAGCAGGAGCTGCTGGGGCAGCCGCACACCTACCAGGGTGCTGATGGCCTTCGAGGCGCAGGGCCTTGGCAGAGGGGACGCCACATGCCCACCACCCCCTACAGAGGCCTTTTATGAGACTTTCCCAAGATGGCCCACGGCTTTCATGCCATGGTTTCACTGCAAACAGGGGGAAGTAGGAAACTGAGGCTGCGGGAACAGAAGGCACCGGATTGGAACCCCCAGTTCTACCACTTTCTGAGCTTTGTAACCTTGAATTTATTCTGGGCCTCAGTTTCCTCATCTATACAATGGGGGTAATAGCCGTTTCCTTCTGTTTTTTAGGATCAAAAGAGGAAACCCAGGTGAAATGCCTTGCTCAGTGCTTGGTACACAGTGAATGACTAGTCACTGTAAACTGCCTTCTATTATTGAAGTCCTAGGTCCGATATGATGGCGGGGAAGGAGAGAAACCTTAGCGCCACTCGTACTGTTCCCGTGTCTCAACTCTTCCTGGGAAGTGCCCACGTCAGCTCTGCCCCTGGGCCCAAGAGTTGGACCATCCTGACTATCAGTTCAGGCTCCACGAACTGCCGAATCCTCTAGGAAGCCTTAGCCGATCACCCGTCGCACACATCACTCTCTCTTCTGATTCCCTTCCACTGTTTTAAATATTTATATTGTTTCAGAGAGGCAGGGAGAGGGGGAGAGAGAGAGAAACATCAGTGATGAGAGAGAATCATGGACCAGCTGCCTCCTGCACGCCCCACACTGGGGATCGAGCCCACAACCTGGGCATGTGCCCTGCCGGGAATCGAACCGTGACCTCCTGGTTCATAGGTTGATGCTCAACCACTGAGCCAAGCCAGCCGGGCAGATTTCCCTTCACTGATGTTTCCTAACTAGTAGCTCCCTATTTATAGGGCACATGCTACTCATGGTGCCATGCCTTTGGGAGAAATATTATCTGTGCTTACCCACATACATGGCAGGTCTCAGCTTTCAGCAGGCAGAAACATCCCACCAAAATTTTATGACCTTGTGTGTTTCCTCTTATAGGGATGAAATTATCAAAAATGATGTTTCCATTTACGGTAAGGATCTAGTTTCCTTTGACTATGGCGTTACTTCAGGAAAAAATATGAGATTCTAGTTACATAAAAATACGGAGTAAGTAATTCCAGTGGCCTGTGAATCTGGCAAAAGAAAAACCACATCAGATTAGCACGCATGGTACTGAAATATAAAAATTATCAGTCTGTTTCACTCAGACAGAAGTACATGCCAATGGGCTGCTGTCTTTCAAGGCTTCCTATTGCCTCCTGCTCTGAGTCCCGCCTTCCTCTCCAAGGGATTGTTACCCTCTGGGTGAGAAGGTCGGACCCTCGCAACTTTCCCAGTGGCCCTATAGATTCTTTACACAGTAGCTACTCACTGCTTCATTGGAGGAGACAGTGACCCCACCTTGTAAATTGGCAGACACTGACAGAATCATAATCCAAAAGATTATGCTATGAACAATGAGGTAGGTGTGTGTTTGTGTATAATTAAAGAATATGTATAATTGTCCAGCTGGTGTAGCTTAGTGGTTGAACATCAACCTATGACCCAGGAGGTCACGGTCCAATTCCGGATCAGGTACATGCCCGGGTTGCAGGCTCGATCCCCAGTAGGGGGCGTGCAGGAGGCAGCTGATCCATGATTCTCTCTCATCATGGATGTCTCTCTCTCTCTCTCTCTCTCTCTTAAATTTTTTTTAAAATTTTTTGAAATCAGTAAAAATTTCTGAAAAAATATATAATTAACATAGAACTAGGACGTACCATAAACATGAAAACCATGACTCACCCGGTGCTACTTTCCTTCCTGACCCGCTCCGCTTGGTCCTTGCTGGCCCCGGAATGTTAGCGTGAGCTCAGCAGCCACAGGAAAGGCGAGGACACATTCCTCCTGGCTGTTGGACAGAAAGGGAACCCACAGGTCTCCTCTGCCAGTCGGTGATGAGCGGCCGCCTGGGAAAGAACATGGCGGTGCTGGCCTTGGCTGCCCGCGTCGCAGGAATCAGTCTCCACTGTGACTCTTGGGCGGAGCTCCGGTGCCAAAGGACATGAAGGAGACTCTTGGCTAAACGTGTGTGGCCCCCGCACCCTCTTCGGCAAGTCGTCTTATCTGGTTAAAAGGGAGTCTCCGTCTGCCAGGAGGCATGGCTGCTCATCATCTGTTCCAGGAGCCTGCCTTTTCTTACACGATCAGGTCGCTGCTTTGGCAAAGATGGACACCAGCCACTCACCGTTGATGGGGCCGGTCCCATCCCTCTCGGCGGGACGCCCGGCGCCAGCTCCACAGTGAGAAGCGGTGCCTCTCCCCGCTTCCATCTCTCTCTCTTTTTTTAAGTGATGTAGTTAGACCGCCGAGATGGATGCTTTAATCAAAGCTGGCCCGTCAGATGGCCCTCACTGGATGGAAAAATAGCTTGTCGGCCTTTTCATGTGCTGACGATCAGAGGCACAGAACAGAGCAGTCCTCCTCCCGGTGTGAGGTCCGCTTCGCGGACGTGTCCTTTTCCAGGTGGACCTCCGTGCTGGATCGAAATGATAACACTTTCCTCTGATCATCTTGCTGCTGCTTTCAGCGGGCCATTCGGCGAACGGCACGGCAGTCGCAAAATTAGGACAGCACTGACGGATGTCAGGGACTCCTGCTTAACCTCGAAGGCGGAAATCAGGATTTGAAAAGTAAAACTTGATTATATACTAGGAAAGGATAGGGCTCTATCACCGGCTATAACAGGGCATTGGCTTTTCTTCATCTTCCACCGTTTGACTCTTGATATTTGTGAGGGGAAAACCCAAAGGCCCGTTTTAAAATGAGGGACAGTGTTGCCATCATGCGGCTCATTTGCGGAGAGCCTTGCTTAGTCATTAATCGGCACGAGTTACTCGTAGGCCTGCTAACGGGGGAACCCAGTTCAGACTGGCGGAGGCCATAACAACTTCGTGTTTCTCAGCGATGGCCTGCGAAGTGTAGGCTCCTGGCTTCGGTAACGGGCAACAATCATGGGGGTTTGTCTCCTTCCTCTCTGGACATTGGCCTCATCCTTTACCATTGCCAAGGGGCGTCCCAAGGCGGGGAACGTCCACGTCCCAAGAGAGGAAGTGCCGTCCTCCCTGCCCTTCCAGCTGTGTCACTGAGGTCATGGAGACAGGGCCACCTCGCATTTGCATACATGTCCCATTCGGAACACAAGCCAGAATTCTGGATAGGACTTCGGCAGGGGCTAGCAGCAACCCCAAAAGAAGGAGGTGGCCCCCAACAAGGTCTTGGGGAGCGTGGCTGTTACCCTACTTTGTACCGACCATAAGGAACTGAGAAAGGAACTCGGCCGGCGTGGCTCAGGGGTTGAGCGTCTACCTATGAACCAGGAGGTCACGGTTAGATTCCCGGTCAGGGCACACGCCCAGGTTGCAGATTCGAGCCCCAGTTGGGCTGCCTCTAGGAGGCAATGATGGATGTTTCTATCTCCCTTCAGTCAATAAAAACAAAACAAACAAACAAACAAACAAACACAAAGCCTTATTCACATGGCGGTTGATTTGCGGAGAGCATTAATTAATCACCCATCAGCATGAATCAGTTCTGCTAATGAAGAACCAGAATTCCTGCTTACCTACCTCTGAGGAAGCCTGGAAAAGGTAACCTTTAGACTTGCAGTCATGTGCCCAGGGAGAGCCCAGGCAGTTACGCTGTAGATCCTGGGAGACAATGAGCATTCTGCATCGCCCCCAAGTGAAGCTCTCTGCAACCTCTCTCGCCTCAGAGGTGATGAAGGGGTAGGCAGCACTTAGGCTGCCGATTAAAACGTAACCAGGCGCGCGCAGATCCATCCCACAGGTGGGCATGGGTTGCTATGTCCCCATCACTTGTTGAGCCTCCTTGGTAAGAAGATCACCCTTTCTGTTGCCACCAAGGCCACCTCTGTTTCCCATTTTTATAAGATCGGTGCCTGTGAAAGCTCAGGGCAGAGTGGGTGTACGGCATCAGGATAATTTGCCCAATTTAGGTCTTTGTCATAAGGGCGGAGGGTGGAGGGGGACCGCCGCGGCTTGGGAGAAATGACAGGCGTGGCGGCACTGGCCATGAGCCCATTTGTCCCATCATCGCCGCCTCGCCTCCCCGGTGTGACTTCTCCTAGGCACTCTCTGGCAGGTTCCAGGAGTAGTACATGCTGGTCCTCACAGCATCTCTCCCATCTTGGGCTCAACCAGCCTTCTCGTCCCAGGTCTCTAAGCAACAGGATCTTAAAAATGAAATATTCATTTTCTGAAACCTAATTTAATTTCAGCGATGGCTGGGTTGCACAGCTTATCGCAGAATCTGAAAAATTCTCTGAATTAACAATTCTCTCCTAGTGACGGAGGGTGTGTGTGTTCTTTTTAAATGTGTTTCCCCCCCGCCCCCTGCACCTTGTTAAAATGTACACAGAGTTAACCTTGATTTGTCTGACAGTGACTTATTCCTTTGTGATCTAGGGGTAATGAGAAACACTGTAGGTGATCATCTTGCTGTCAATAAATGAAATACATTGTTATTTTTCTCAAGCAGGGATTCGTGTTTCTCCCAAAGGGTAGCTTCTATTCTTTCAGAGAAATAAACGATTTTTAATTTTTTTTTTTTTTTTTGGAGCCAACCGAAGTGTGGTAGTAAGGGATTCATCTTTCATAAATTCTGGAGCTGATGAGTCATCACTGACACATAATATCCAATTAAAGCTGTGACAAATGTAATTGCGTGTCGTGCACCCAGGGGGTGATAAATTGTCCCACCTTCTGAAAGGCGTGTTTTGGTTAAGTGCGGTTTTGCTGGAAGATAGCAATTAGAGCCTGCTCTGAATGGGGCACCTTTGTCTGAAACCCAGGGTCATGGCGTTCTAAATATAGAGATCAGGTCAACAATGGACAGTTCCCAGCAGAGTGCGCCCAGGCTCACTCGAAGGTGACGTTTTGTTACCTCCGTCATTTCCATCTGCAACCAGGATCTACCCTAATTCCTCCAAGTAGGGTTGTCCCTACAAAGTTTGGTCCAGTTGACTTCACTTCTGTCTTTTCTTTCTTTTTCTTCCTCTTCTTTTTTAATCCTCATCTGAGAATATGCTTTTCATTGACTCTAGAGCAGTGGTTCTCAACCTTCCTAATGCGCGACCCTTTAATACAGTTCCTCATGTCGTGGTGACCCCCAACCATAAAATTATTTTCGTTGCTACTTCATAACTGTAACATTGCTACTGTTATGAATCGTCATGTAAATATCTGATATGCAGGATGTATTTAGGCGACCCCTGTGGAAGGGTCGTTCGACCCCCAAAGGGGTCGCGACCCACAGGTTGAGAACCACTGAGAGAGGTAGAGAAAGAAAGCTCGATGTGATAGAGAAACATCAAACAGTTGCCTCCTGTCTGCACCCCAACTGGGAATCAAACCCACACTGAGATACGTGCCCTGACTGGGAATCAAGCCCGGAACCTTTTGCTGGACTGGATGACACTCGGTGCATGACATGCGATGACATTTGTCACGCTGGCCACGGCTCACTTCTGTCTCACTCTCGTGGGCCATTTGGGCTAGTACACTCTCCTGGAACTTGCGTGACACCGCAGGTTCCTAAAATAAAACAGAAAGGCAGGAAGTGAGCCAATGAAGCGAACTTATGGGAAGAATGTACATCCTTCAAACTTTACCTTTCTCTAAAATATTTAAGCCGAGAAAGCGGACAATTTGCTTGAATTTTGGATTTATTAGATAATCTTTCTTTTGGCTTTCGCTGTTCTGTATGAGCCTCCCTTTCTTCCTGGCACATGTATTTTATGACTGTCATCTGTGTTTTATGTGTGTCTGGCCTACACATAGATCATTCCTGGTCTTACTAAGTAGATTAAGATAAATGATGATGACTATAGTCTAAGTTTTTTAGGTTAAGTGGGAATCGTTTAGTTTTACATGACGATTGCTTTGTCCATGAAAGGAAGTTTGCTGAATTTGGTAAATGGCTAAGCCATTCTCAGCCAATTATATTATGGCGACACTTCCTTTGTTTGCCAAGGGTTGTCTCACAGAAATATAATAATGCACTTATAGTAACAGAGATAGTAATAGACTATATTAATCGAGGACCTCTAATATGCTTAAATGGTGATAATTTTCGTGATTTTCAAATTGCATAAATAAACTTTCAGTATCTGAATCCAAATATTCCTCTCTATTCACAGTTACCTTGTCTCTGTCTTTAAGAAGATTGCTACATAGCAGAGGAGAAAGAGAGTGCAATACAAGAATGCACAGGTGTTTTCCCACAGAATATTCCTAACGATGCTTGGGTGGGAGATAGATTAAGCACAGAATGCAGTTTGCATTTATCAGCCAGACATTGATTATAACAATAAGGGGAGTATTTCCGTGCCCATCTATCATGAGCGAGCAGACAAATCCTCCTGCTCGGAACAACTAGAAACACTGGACACCGACTAAAAAGATATTTCATTTAAAGCCTTGTAGGCACACCGAGGTAGGAAGATGTGAGAGGGCGGGATCCCGGAGAGAGGGAAGTGCGGGGAAGTGAGCCTGACCGTCTACATCACGTTTCCACGCAAAGCCTCCCCTGGCCTCCTCGCTCCATCGTGAGCATCTGAGCTTCAGCGCTCTGTCTAGAGTTGGTTGAGGCCTTTGTGGAGACTGCCTCCCAGTCCAGCTTCTCTGCTCATCCTACTTCCTTCACATCCCTTCCGGGGAAGGTGCTCTCAAAAGCTGCCCAGTAGACCTCCTGCAGACCCCCTCCACCTCAGATCCTGCCTCCTGGGGAACCAAACCTGCTGTGTTGGTACTGGAAGTGGCTGAAGAACGCAGATGCTGAGATGGGATTTTGGAACTGGATCTCCTGTTGCCTGAGATGCATGATGCACAATGAGGACTCGTCATCGGTGGCACGTGGCCCGCAGACAGCCCTTGGCCTGTTGTAGCCGAGCAATTATTAGAGTTTTGATGGGGGGTAAACTGAGAGAGGACACCGGCGAAGGGAATGCCCACGCTGGTGGAATAGCAGGCACTGGAGAAGCATGTGGGAACCATGACGAACAGGACGGTGGACTTGGGTAGCTGTTGCTAAGCCCCACTGATGCTTGGGAAATAGATAGCAAAAGGCTGAACGTGACACACTGGCAATTAAAAAGCCTATAGAGAGGCCTCCATCGCCTCCAACCCAGATGCATGGAGAAAGCCGAAGACCAGGCCGGGGACAGAGCTCTACATCTAGACCTGTGCTGTGAGCATCCATCATTTAGATGGAAAAAGTTGACCCAATAGAAAATTGGGCAGATGACTGAGGCTTCTCACGGAAGAGGCTACCCACATGGCCAACAGGCATAGGAAAAGCCACATCTCATTGGCAATTAAGGAAGTGCGAGTGAAAACCCTAGACAATATCACTGCAGTCTTACCAGGAAGGCCCAAATGCAGAAGACAGAAAACACCGCTGGGGTGTCGTGTGCACTCACACCATAGTAGTGTTTGTTCACTTCTCTAATTTATTGCCTTTCTTCCTTTTAGAAGTAGTAATATAAATATTTCTACATTTATTAAATATTAACTGAGTGTCTATTGTGAGCTAGGGACTGGGGACAGAAAGATGAAAAAGACAGCCTTGGTTTTAAGATGCTCATTGTCTAGTAGGAGAGAATCATCTACGCAGACACCCAGCCTTCGGTGGGATGTGCGCAGTGTTGGAATTACATTTAAAGGACAACAGGAATAGATGGGCACGGTAGTCTAAGCTGTTTGGTGCAGAGGATTTTCAGGAACAAGAAAAGGTAAGTTGACATGGCCATTCGGAACCCCCGGGACACAGTGATTCGGTTGTTTTGAGTAAGTGATGTTGCCACTGCTGATCCTGAGCTAATGAGAAGGGAAAACGTGAGGGCAAAGCAGGGGCCACAGGTGACAGCGCCAGGGCTGCAGCCGGCCAGAACGCAATGGCCTCTAGGGCTTATGAAGCTGAAAAGAGAAGAGTAAAAAGATTAGGTGTCGTAATTCTTAAGGAGGGAGTTTACACCAAGATGCCAGCTAACAGTTTCTCTAGAGACAGGAAAGGACCTGGCAATACCATGCCCTCGTTTGCATGGCAACAAGTGGACTATACTCTCTGGTTTGCCATCGTCCCCACTCAGCCCTCTTCATGCACTTGTTCTTCTCTCCTGGCCCCAAGTGGGGTTGAACTTGATCCCTATTTAATGGGATGGTGGGAGTCAAAGACCAGCTGAGGGAGTCTGTGGCAAACAATACCGTGTCATAAAAATCTGTGCTTTTGGGGCTATGTCAAGACGTTATAAACCCATCAGGGAAAGACCATGAACACTTGGCCGTATGTTAAAAGCATTTCAAAAATCTGCTCTGGAATTGTACACTCATTGATTAAGATATAACCTTAAGGCCATCATTAGCCGCATTTGTGTCCCTAAAATCTTTCATTTCATAAATGAAAGTGACTGTGAGAAGCAAAATAGGGTAACACATAGAACAGGGTTCTGTAAAGTGAATGTGGTTTACAAATATAAGAGAGGATGTAAACAACAAAACAAAGGATGCAATCAAACGTTCATGATACAGAATAAACATGAGCATGTGAGAGCAGGGCAGGAGAGTGGTACCTGCAGGAGGCCTCTAGATTTTAACACGTAATATAAAAGTGCTTGTGTTGGGTAGACCAGAGGGGAGGGGCATTATTGCAGGTGAGTACAATATGCCTACATTGGTGATGACCCCAAGACACATATGTTGACTTCCTACTTATGAACCTATGATTGACCCACTCTTTTATGAATTTAATTCTTGAGCCTGTTAAATTGTTCACAGAAATAACAGATTTTAAAAAAACAAAACACAAAACAGAAAAGCCAGTATCAAAAGCTGTGTCATGAGTCAAGGTAGGTCCGTAACCCAGCACTGGCTGTGCTTTCCTTGGCATCTAACCCAGCACGTGGCAGTGGTTTAGAGTCAATATGCTCTCTGGCGATTTATTTTCACTCCCTCATCAGACACGTGGCTTCTTAAACGGCAACTCTCTTCTTGTAATGAGTAAAAGCAGAACTCCTACAGCAAACATCTAATGGGGTTTCCTTGCGATCGATAAAGACAGTTCGCCTCCTCTCTCTGGAGAAAAGGAACAGAAATGAACCTGGTGGACCCAGAAGGTCCACCTTCTCAACAATCTGTATTGTAAGCCAATATGATGACATCATGGCTGTTGATTCTAGGATAAAAAGACATTGAGGGAGCAGTGTGACAGTAAAGCAGTGAGAAGATGCAGGGCAGCACCCTGTCATATACGTCTTCTCACCTCACCCAACAGAGCATGCCCAGCCTCCTCCCGGGACCTGGCTTGATTCCTCTCACTTTAGAATCTGGCCCTCAGTTTGCTTAGCCAGGACGAGGGTTCTAGGGCAGCGGTTCTCAACCTGTGGGTCGCGACCCCTTTGGCGGTCGAACGGCCCTTTCACAGGGGTTGCCTAAGGCCATCCTGCATATCAGATATTTACATGATGATTCATCACAGTAGCAACATGACAGTCAGGAAGTAGCAACGAAAATAATTTAATGGTTGGGTCACAACATGAGGAACTGTATTTAAAGGGCCAGAAGGTTGAAAACCACTGTATCTAGGGTGTTGCATAATTTTTCCCCCTTGTGCAAACAAGTTTACTAAAGAATGGAATGCACATGCCCAGGACAGTTGATTTCAGAGAGGAAGGGGGAGAGAGAAAGAGAGAGAGAGAGAGAGAGAGAGAGAGAGAGAGAGAGAGAGAGAGAGAGAGAGAGAAACATTAATGATGAGGGAGAATCATGGATCGGCTGCCTCCTGCATGCCCCACACTGGGGATTGAGCCTGCAACCCGGGCATGTGCCCTGACTTGGAATCCAACTGTGACCTCCTGGTTCATAGGTCGATGCTCAACCACTGAGCCACACTGGCCGGGCAAGGACAGTGGTTCTTAAACATGGCTGTCCAAATGAATCATTTGTGGAAGGTTTTTCTTATTTGTTTTTTTGTTTTTAAGACCCATATCTAGCCTCAACGCCCACCCCATCAATGGAAACAGAACTTCTGGCGGTGGACACCGGGGAGAAATCACCTTCCTCCTTTCCCAGCCCTCCTACCCGCGTCCCCGTCCTGCGCTCCTCCTCCTCCTCTCCCGCTCTCTCTGCCGTGCTCCTGGGCCAGCACCCTTCTCGCCACTTCCAGCAGCAGCACCTGCACCTCCCTCAGCTGCCCTGCATCAGCCATCAAGCTCAGGTGGTCCTGACTCCGCCCACAGCACCAGATGGGCGCTGGGACGCCGACCCGGCCAATCAGAATAGGAACTCCCCCTCGCCACTGCGTGATTGGATGGGGACTGGGCACGTGACTAGATCCTGGCCAATGAGGAGCAAGGTCTCAGAGAGGTGAGAGCAGTGCCCTCGCTGTCACTGAGCTGCTCGCTGGTCCTGGCGTCGGTGCAGAGGCAGGCCCTTGGAGAGGTCCAGGCCGCGGGAACCAGAACCAGAACCACGGCTGTGCCAGGGGGACACAGTCAGGCCTCTGGGCCGGGCCGAGTTCGAAGCCGGGTGCACAGCCGGACTTCCCAGCTGGGGCGGCCCCGGGCGCCCTTCCTCAGCCTGCCTCTCGCTGCAGCTCCTGATGGACGTGCCCGCGCCCATCCCCAGGAGTGCCGGGTCCCCTGCCGGCTGCGGGGGGAAGATGCCCAGTGGCCTCGGCCCTACTAGGGGCCCTGCCCGCCGCTCGGCCCAGCTGGGGCAGCCCACACGCTCGCTGGGACTAGAAAACGGCGCCCACGCTGGGCTCACACGGCCACCCCCACGCGTGGAGAGTGGGGTGCAGCCCGGATTGCAGCGCTGGCTCTCCCCCGGGTGCCCTGGGGCGGAGGACAACACGGACAGCGGCCTGGAGGGCAGCCGGGCCTGGTGCCCTTGCCCCGGGACAGGAGCCTCTGGCCGGGGACTCTGCTGCGAGAATGGTAAGTCCGTGGCTTTATTTTCATCGTCTGTTGAGTGAGAACCGAGTCAGGCTCGTGGTGGCCACGGCGTCTGCAATGAGTGCTTCGTTGCCGAGGCCTCCGTGGGCGCTCAGTCCCGCATTCAAGCACAGACGGTGTAGCCTTGGCCGCCGTGCAGGGCGTCATAGCTGCTATTTGAGGACTTGCTGTGTATCACACATCACCTGTATGATACATTTATATGTTAGGCTGTAACGCAGCCTGTATTCGTGTTATATGTAATATATTCACTGTGTCCGGCCAGCCTGGCTCAGTGGTGAGCACCGACCTATGAACCAGGAGGTCACCGTTCAATTCCAGGCAATCGCTGATTTTCTCTCATCATCGATGTTTCAATCTCTCTCTTCTTCTCTCTGAAATCAATACAAAACTTCTCCCCCACAGTCGGCCTCATTAGCAAATCCCAATAGGAATTCCAGACAGTTCCCTGTTATCAGTAAGAATTTCCAGTCTTGCCCGGCCAGTGTGGCTCAATGGTTGAGCATCGACCTATGAACCAGGAGGTCACGGTTGGATTCCCCATCAGGGCCACAGGCTCAATCCCCAGAGGGAGGCAGCCAGTCCATGATTCTTGTTATTGATGTTTCTATCTCCCTTTCCCTCCCTCTCTGAAATCAATTAAAAATATATAAAAAATATTCCTGGTAGTCTCATGTCAACCATCGTAGGTTATTACTCCTAGTTTGTGCGTTTTTTGTAGGAGAAAGTCAAGGTGCAGAGGGTTGCCGCCATTGCAGATTTGGGACTCTAGCCCTGGGGTGTGTATTCTAGAGCCTGGCTTCTTGAGCAGAGGGCTTCGTCGCAGCCTCAGCGAGGCCACGGGCTCCCTTCAGAACAAGTCGTCGTTTACGGCAGAAACTAGGGAAGGTCACGGGACCCAGGCAGGCGCCTTTGGCAGACGAGTCACTTTTTCCAGGGTCTATGCAGCCACCCTCCTTCCCCTCCTGAGTGGATGTTTGCTCTGCCGCTGTGGGCAGGTGGTATAAATACGTATTGATTCTCGGAGGCTGCTCCAGGGCCGGGGGGCGGGGAGAGGGGGACAGAGCGACTGGGGGACCAAACTGCTTGACCATGTTCCAGGTCCGCACACAGACCTGATCGGGGAAACCATAACGGGGTCACTTGACCGAAGGAAACGTGTAGCCACCTTTTTTCCTTCTCATTTCAATGTGCAAATCGTGTTTGATTGGCTGGGCGGTTTTATTTCTACCCAGAGCTCTGACATGCAGCCTAGTTTAGCAGGAGTGCCTGGAGCAGTGGTTCTCAACCTTCTGGCCCTTTAAATACAGTTCCTCATGTTGTGACCCAACCTAACATTATTTTCGTTGCTACTTCCTAACTGTCATGTTGCTACTGTGATGAATCGTCATGTAAATATCTGATATGCAGGATGGTCTTAGGCGACCCCTGTGAAAGGGCCGTTCGACTGCCAAAGGGGTCGCGACCCACACGTTGAGAACCGCTGGCCTGGAGCGTGGTGCTTCCCTCTCCCGGGGGCTGGAGGCCTGCGGAGAGCACCTCTGGTCGGTCGTTCCCACGGGCCGTACACTGACTTCCGTGTGTTCCACTCGTCCCTCCTTGCCCCCACAAAGCCCAGTGGAACAAAGACACGGTAATCGTACTTCTTGCCACACCTTGCATCTTGCTTTCTCCCTCTCTCTCTCTTTCTTCTTCTTCTCCTTGGGCAGGTTGAGAAACAAAGCATTTCAGTGCGGCTGCTCTCCCCTGGGGCGGGAGGCCAGCCCGGAGATGGCAGGGCAAGCTTCTCTCTTTGTTCAGGATTTAAGAAAGCGACCCGCACAGCAAACAGGGATGTGACTTTTAACGGCCACTTCCCTGATGAGCCTCCCTTCATGCAAAAGGCGGCCCGAGACGCGGCGCTTTAATGAAAACCAACAACAAAGCGCCGGCCAGGTGTGTTACTAAGAAACAATCTCTTGTGTGATTTAGTTAGGCAGAGCGTGGCGCGGAGCCGTTGTAAGCAACCTTGCAGAAGTGGCGGCGGTATGGAGCCCTCTGCAATCATTTGGTTGTTGGAAAGAAAGACACCATGATTGAATCACCGTGCACCTCTGGTGAAAGAAGGAACCCCTCTTTAATTGGGAGGAAGAGGGGGGAAATTAATACGCTCATCACAACTCGGAGGTCTCCCACCCCTTCTCCTCATCTCTAATTGGGCACCAACAAAACTTCCAGCAGTTTCTCGGAGGACTTGAAATTGATTGTTTCTGTTACGTTGTCTTACTTTGTTGTCTCTGTTCCTCGAGCGGCTCAATACCGTCTTTGAGATTGGCAGGCCAATTGGCATGGCATCTTTGGGGAGAACCTGGAATAACGCCGCCTGGTCAGCCAAACGCAGGCCATCCTTTCATTTTAAGAGCTGCCTTTATTGTATTGTTACGTGTAAAAGCAACGGGAGCGGTGACGGTTTGAGGGGGCCTTTTTTCAAATCCTCATGCCTTGGTTTAATGATGTGTCAACCTGCCCCGGAACGATTGACTGGCATAATGCTTATTACTTAAGATAAAGATAGATTCCTTGTGTGATGTGGGAGCTTTTCAATAGATAGGGTCTTATCGGGGAAAGTCCGCCCAACCCAGGTAGGATTGGCGGCTGACTTCCACACTTCCGTCCGCTGCACTTCTCCTTAAATTAAGGAGACAAGCGTGCGAGGGGGAGAGAGGGAAGGGCGGACCTGAGAAACTAAAATGGAAACTGCCCTTCTCCGTTTGGCTCCTGCGTGTGCGCTCGCTCAGTCCGGGGTCTTGGTACCTGCCTTTCCTTGAGCGCAGGAAGTTGACCATCTCACACCCTCAGGGGGTCCCTTTATCTTTGGGGTCCCTGGGCAGGTTGGGGTGGAATCGCTCTGGAGCCTTTTACTCTACAGATCCCCTCAGCTCTAAGTTATCATCTAGGACTCAGAATCTGCGTCAGGGGGGCAGGAGGTGGGGGGTAAGAGATCAACCGAAGGACTTGTATGCATGCATATAAGCATAACCAATGGACATAAGACACTGGGGGGTAGGGGAGGCCAGGGGATTGTCAAGGGCGGGGGGGGGGGGGGGGAGGAGACATACGTAATACTCTTTGTAATACTTTAAGCAATAAAACAATTAAAAAAAATAATCTACGTCAGGCATTGGGGTTTTTCATATCTCAAGCCAGGGATGAGTTAGAGCAGGGGTGGGGAACGTCCGGCCCGCGGGCCGTCTGAGGCCTGCAAAACCATTTGGTCTAGCCCTGCCGAGGCGCTAGGGGTGAGTTAATTAAATGTGTGACCACATAGAGCAGGCTCGTTTTTAGGTTGCTGATTTGGCATGGCCCACGAATGATGTTATCGATACCCACGTGGCCCTTGGCAGAAAAAAGGGTTCCCCACCCCTGAGCTAGAGAGAGAGAAACAAGGGCCCTTGGAGTCCGCCGTGGGGGTGTGTACACCATGGCTCCATGGGCCTGCTTTTGGAACGAACGTGTTATTGGGACCCGGCCAGGCCGCTAGGGCACTGCAGTGGCAGAGGTACGTGCCTTCCATGGAGACCCTCTGGCCTGCGAAAGCCAGAACGACTACCTGGTTCTTCATGGGAAAGTTGACTGACCCGGGTTCGGAACCTCGTGTGAGCACTGCTCCCTCCGCAGCCGGTAGTGGGAAGCCTGAGGCAGACCCGCCTCCCTTGTTTCTCAGCGCCCAGGGGCTGGGGTGGAGGAGGCTTGGCCTGAGGACTTGACCAGGAGGGAGTTAGTCCACCCCCGCCCCCCAGAGGCCAGCTGGAGGCGGGGTTCCTGTGTGGAGAGTCCGGCTGGCAGCCCCGAGGAAGCCTCCATTGGCTTTTGGAAAATGGTGGGTTGTGGGTCAGGGCGTCACAGTCTGTGGAGTACACAGCCGTATGCGCTAAGCTCTTTTTGTGAGTAAAATACGTAAGCCTTGCACATAGGATCTTTTCCTTTTTCTTAATTTTTATTTTATTGATTTCAGAGAGGAAGGGAGAGTTAGAGAGAGATAGAAACATCAATGATGAGAGGGAATCATTGATCGGCTGCCTCCTGCACGCCCCCCACTGGGGATCCAGCCCGCAACCCAGCCCTGTGCTCTGACCAGGAATCGAACCCTGACCTCCTGGTTCATAGGTCGACACTCAACTACTGAGCCATGTCGGCCAGACTGGAATCTTTTCTTACATCTAAATATTTAATTTCAAGAGAAATATATAAAATCATTTGCTAAAAATACTTGAACAAGAATGACAAGGCGAATGACCAGGGGTGATATTTAAAATACCAAGCAATAGTTTGGCACGGGCACGGGCCAGTCAGGTTGATGCCAGCCATAAGCGAGAAGTGCTGCCTACTGGTCTATGCCAGGGCTGTGTGTACCCGTTCATGACCCCTTGGGCCACCCTCCCCTGACTCGTCCCATTGGTTCCCTTTCTCACTGTTCTTGGTTTGGCGTGCAACTTTCCAGCGACTCTTAAAGGCTTTTATGGAGACACTCGGGGAGTTTGGAGTATTTGGGGGACAGTGTTTCTATAAAGTTTCTATCAAAGTTTTAATAGTTATTCCAAAACTTACTTCTTTTTAGTCGATCTTTTAGTGCTAACACAGGTAGATCTACTTCATTTCTTTTAGCTGAGGTGCAATGCAATGTAGTACAGGTGTTTTAAACACCTAATAATAGCATTTTTTTTTCAAATGAATGCAGGTGTTATTAATAAAACCAGTTCAGTTAAAGTGTGACGAATTCAGTATCTATTTTGGCCTATGGGAGCAAACATATAGCTGAGGTCTGAGATAATTCCTGTTAAAAAGAACTACAGAAAATAAAACAACAAAAAGTGTATATTTGCATATTTGTGTGCTTGGTGGAAAAAAAAATCTTTGGAAGGATCAAAAAACAAATCTCAAAACTGATAAAATCATGGTCTTTAAGGAATAAACTATGGGATGGGGATGAGTAGGAGACAATTACTTAGTAGATTTAGTATTTCACCTCATGTAACTATATTATTTGTTTAAGAGAATAAAATAACAAAAGCAGAAGGTGGTTGACAGTGATTTCCTAGTCAGGCCTGTGACCTCTAACCATGGTTCTCGTATCAGACCAAATAATTGAGTACTTAAATTACTATCCGCCACCTCTCGGGAGAGCTGGGGCTAGATTGAAAATCTTTTCTTGAAACAACTTAACATAAAACATAGATCCACTAAATTAAAATCATTTCATTGAAACTTAAACAAATAATCTCCAGGGGACCCAGCCCAGCACACAGCAGCTGCTGCTCCTTCCGGCCCTCCTCCTCTTCCCAGCCTGTGTTTGACCTTGAGCTCCAGGGGTCATCTGATCAGATCCTCCTCCCTAACCCTTCCCGCCTGTGAGTGGCAGGGGGTCGGGGAGCAGCTGTTTCTGAGAGGCCGTAGGCCCAGATGCGAGGTTGGGACCCCACGCCTCAGCCCCCTTCCCCCCTCCCAGACAGCAAGGTCGAGGAAGAAGGAAACATTGGTCTCTCCTGTTACCTCTAGAGCAGTGGTTCTCAACCTTGGCTGCCCATTAGAATCACCTGGGAATCTTTTTTAAAATCCTGATTTCTGGGCCTCAGCCTCCGGGAATTCTGTTTCTTTGTTACGGGGTGGGGCCACAACATGAGTAACAAAGAAACAGAATTTCCGGAGGATGAGGCCCAGAAATCAGGATTTTAAAAAAGATTCCCAGGTGATTCTAATGGGCAGCCAAGGTTGAGAACCACTGGGTTAGGGTGGGAGAAGATGTTTGAATGTCCTTCTCATTGTGGGGAACATGTCCCTACTATTTTTATTATCTTACAGAATCAGAACAAATATTTATTGAGCACTTACTACGTGCCAGGAAGTTTGCTAGGAGGGGAGTTATCACTGAGATCTAAACTGAGCGGACATTGTAGCCATTTGCAGATGAGGAGCTCAGCGTGGTGAAAAGATTGATCTCCTGGCTGCTGGGGGCTGAGCTGGGATCTAAGCTCCAGAGCGCGTGGTTCCAACTTCCTGTAAGCACACCTTTCTTGTCTGAGAGCCGGCCCTCAGATTTAGATGTTAAAATAAATACTTCTGTTCATCCAGTAAAAGATAAGATGCCTCAGGAGTCCTGCACTGGGAGCTGCCAGATGGAATCCTCCATTCACCTCTGAAATGATTGGCGTAAGAGTCAGTAGTAACCACCCCATCAGGCCCTTCATTCAGGGTTCTCTGTGCAGGGCACTGGAAAGGACAAAGAAGTGTAATAATAGCCAGTAAATGTATTGAACACTTGCTTTGTGCTAGGCCCTGCAGGCAGAGGCAATCTGGGAGAGCTTCTCGGAGGAGGCGAAACCCTAAGGCAGTGGTTTTCAACCTTCTGGCTCTTTAAATACAGTTCCTCATGTTGTGACCCAACCATAAAATTATTTTCGTGGCTACTTCGTAACTGTAATGTTGCTACTGTTATGAATCGTCATGTAAATATCTGATATGCAGGATGGTCTTAGACGACCCCTGTGAAAGGGTCGTTCGACCGCCAAAGGGGTCGCGACCCACAGGTTGAGAACCGCTGGTCTAAGGAGAGGCAGAAGAGAGGTGGAGCTCATTTAGGCAAGAAGTCGCCAAGGAGCTCCTTAAACTCGGGGCTATTTGACCGCAGGTGCTACCATTTAACCTCCGGGTATGGGCAGTGGACGCTGGCCAGCTCTTACTACGACCGCGCGTTCCTGCAACTTGGGATATGGGATCATTTTCCCATTTGATGGAAACTAGTTGGTGGGATGGTTGGAGAAATAAAAGTAATTTAGGTTAATAAATGAAGTGCTCAGCACATGATAGGTGGCTGAGGAAGACCGACATGAACGTGCTGTAATGTGCATTTGAACTTGCCGGGAGTGAATCATGCGCCGCAGTAACAAGGGGGCGAAAGTTACAGGAGGGCTCTCCGCGGGGCTCTCGCACGCCGGGCGCGTGTCTCCGCATAATTGCCATCTGCTCCCTGCGCCTCAGACATTACACCTAGAGATAGAAAGAGGTTGGTGTCCTAAGGAGAAGGAAAAAAAATCTGCTATTAAGCTCGTTAATTGGAGAGTTCTGGTTGTAAAATGATTGTGAAGGATGATGATTTCTTGGCTTGAATGTGGTCTTTGGCTGTAATTCGAAGTGTGAACATGGGAAAATACCGAGCGCCTCCGCTGAGCGAAGCAAAGTGGAGAGGGAAACTTTATTTATGTCACCTTTGTCTCGTCAGGAATGAGGAGGGGGGCTCGTGCCAAAGGGCAGAGTCCTCGAAATAGAAGCCGCAAGTGGGAGTACAATTGAGTGATATGCTGAATATACGCTAATTTAGATTGTACCTTTCAGAGACACACCAGCCACTTATTCTAAAATTATGTTTATTAGGCAATAGTTTGAACTCATCATAGTTGCAATGACTACCTGTTCCTAAAAGTCACACAGCCGGCCGCATTTCTTTAAATATATTCTAGGATATTTTCCTAACTCGGAACGAACGTCCCCTTTCCTAAGCGGTTCTACACAGGAAGCTTTGGTTGAAATGGGAGAACGCCAGCCTCGCGTGGCTGGTGGCAGACACTCGTGAGCCCAGGGGCCCCGAGGCCACCCATTGAATGGCCCACGGGCAGAGCGTGGCGCCAGAGCCCGGGCTCTGGGTGTTAATTGTGCAGTCACTGGAGGAGAGTCGCTGGGCTGCGTGGCGGCCACCGCAGGCCTTCTGCTGAGCTCCAATCCCCTGCTCCCAGACCATCCCCCGTGCCCCCCTCAGCTCCCTATCTCGCTCAGCACGTGGATGCTGCAGGCTTTTCAAGTCTGGCCTCTGCCTGGCCCCAGCTGTTCATAGATCTCACAGCCGGGAGGGATGCAGAAGGGGAAGCGCCCCTAGACCCTTCCTCCAGGTCTTAGGGAAGTGGCCTCCTTCCTTCCACCCACCAGCCCGCCCCCCTTCGTACCCAGGCTCTTCACTTCCCTTATGTTGACGTCTCCTCACTGGCTTCCTCTCCCTACCCCGTCCTCCTCACAGTTTAATTTCTCTCCCGACCTGCAGGAGGGCTGGCCCTGCAGAATGCGCAAGGCAGGGGTCCTCAAACTTTTTAAACGGGGCCAGTTCACTGTCCCTCAGACCGTTGGAGGGCCGGACTATAGTTTAAAAAAAAACTATGACCAAATTCCTATGTACACTGCACATATCTTATTTTGAAGTGAAAAAACAAAACGGGAACAAATACAATATTTGTATTTGCATGTGGCCCGCGGGCCGTAGTTTGAGGACCCCTGGCGCAAGGTCTCCTTCCGGCCGCTGCGGGCTTCCTCCCGTTGCATGTTTGCCTCCTCTATGTGCATCAGCGCAGGCAGGGAAGGCCCCGCCCGGCCAGGGCCCGGGGCAGAGGTCCAGGGACTGGCGCTGCTCCCCAGCACGCCTTACCCGGCAGATGCCCAGCCGCCTCTGTGCATTGCAGTCGGTCCCTGAAGGTCTTATTTTTTCCTTCTGAGTTTTAATTGATATTGTAAAAGGATTTGTCATTTTTTAAAAAATATACTAACGTTTTCCCAGCTGGATTCTACTGGGTGGCTCGGTGGCTGAAGGTCGACCTATGAACCATGTGATCAGGGTTCAATTCCCGGTCAGGGCAGCCAATCAATGATTCTCTCTCATCATTGATGTTTCTATCTCTCTCTCTCCCTCTCCCTTCCTCTCTGAAATCAATAAATATATATTTTAAAAAATGCTACCTTTTCAAAACCATGTGTCACAGAAGCTCATTATGCAATAAATACATATTTGTTAGCAAAGGATAGAAAGTAAAACTCCCCTTTTATCCTCTCAGCTGCTTTAGGCATCTGGCCACACATCTGTAACCGGCTGTAGCGGTTAAGAGCGCGGGTGATGGGGCAGCGTGTGTGACTTTCAAAGCCAAGCTCTGCCACATGTTACCTGTGTCGTGACCTCAGGCACAGGAGTCACCTCTCTGTCCCCGTGGCTTCATCTTTAAAATGGAATAGGAACATCCCCAGGGTGTAAGGGTAAGTGAGCCGATAACTTAAAAAGTGTTTAGCATTCTATCTGGAATGAAAGAAGCCCTCGATAAAGGCACTACTGTTATACACTTAGGAAGAATCGAGATCATGCTACATGTGGAACTTTACAACTTGCCTTTTCACTTAGAATATGTTGGAATATTTTTCATAGCCTTCATTTCATGTCAGTCTGCCTGCCATATTATACGTGAAGCATGTTGTTTTAAATGATAGTATAACGCTCCATTGTGCAGCTGAATTTGAATTTACTTAACGCTCATTAGATGAATTCTTTCCAATTTCGGGCAACAAACAATGCAGCGGTTAACATCCAAGGCCACGCCTACTTCTTTGTACATATGCATGGTTTCTAGAAATGGGATTTATGGGTCAACAGATATACACATCTTTCAGACTCTTGAATAAAAAGGTAAAACGATCTCTGACTTTGTATGCCCATCAGTTAAAGTCAGTCCCCCCCCCCCCCATTAATTTCTTCAAGGACCCACACAAACATTACATTCACTGTGTTCCCTTGTCTGATGTGGCTAATGCTTCTGTGTACTGGCTTTCAAACAGATCCTGCCAAATACGGATTTCAGATCATCACAGCAAGACATTGTCATGACGTTTCAGGGAGGGGTCCCTAGACTAGCCAAAGACCTTAGGAAGGCCTTGCGATTATAGCTAGACCCTACAGCAGGGGTGGGCAAACTTTCTGACTCAAGGGCCACAATGGGTTCTTAAACTGGACCGGAGGGCTGGAACAAAAGCATGGATGGAGTGTTTGTGTGAACTAATATAAATTCAAAGTAAACATCATTACATAAAAGGGTACGGTCTTTTTTTTTTTTAGTTTTATTCATTTCAAACGGGCCGGATCCTGCCCGCGGGCCGTAGTTTGCCCACGGCTGCCCTACAGAATGCTCTTCAATAAGAGGTTCTTAAATTTAGCCGCAAGCTGGAATCTACTGGGTGAACTATTTAAAAAAAAAAAAACAATGCTTGGGTCTAGAGTAGACTCAGTGAGTGTGGGGTAGGGCCCAGACACTGAATGATTTCAGAGTTCTCCAGATGATTCTAAACGTGCAGTTTGGGTTGAAACCATTAATGGATTGACTTTTTTTCTTTTTTAAAAATCACATGTGAGATTAGTTGAATTTGACACATGTTTTCTTAATGCCTGCCATAGATGTCATCTTGGTACAACTGTTCAGTCATTCCCTCCTTTCTTTGTGAATATAAAAAGAACTATTTCAGAAACTCGGCAGTATCTAGGAACGCAGGTAAAATATCTCCTTGCTTCTCTGTCTTCTCTCTCGGTTATGCGTAGACGGTAGCCTCATGCTAATCTCGCTGCTAACCCATCCGCCATCTCTCTTTGATCAGACCTCTCCTTCCAGAGACTAAATATCTCTCTTCTCAGGTGATTTCATCTACTGTTCTACTTCAGAAGGGGAGTGTGATGCGCATGTCACTGGCCCCGTTTTGTTCCTTTTATGCGAGAACTTCGGCGCTGGCCGCGCTTGCCGTAAACGTGGGCGTGTGATGGGGCTCACTGAACCAGAGACTTGACCATTGGGATTTTACAAACTGTGGGAAACCTCTTAGGCAACGACTCTCGTGTGAAAACTAGCAAAGGCATTTGATAAAAATGCTTTGCAATAGCATGTTGTTGAGTTTTCACAAGTTTATTAAAAAAGAAACACAGCCAGCTGGTGTGGCTAAGCGATTGAGCATCGACCAAGAAACCAACAGGTCACAGGTTCGATTCCCGGTCAGGGCACATGCCCAGGTTGCGGACTTGATCCCCACTGTGGGCCAGGCAGGAGGCAACCAATAGATGACTTCCTCTCTCATCTATGTTTCTATTTCTCTATCTTCCTTCCTTCCTTCCTCTCTCTTTAAAAAATCAATAAAATATATTTTTTAAAAAAAGAAACACAAAGAGCTAATTTCCCTATAAAAGGATATTTAATGGGACAGGGGGCTAAGAGAGATGGTGTTTACTACTCCTTACAAACTTGTAACCAATAGTAAATCAGTCACAGAGACCCAATGCATAGTATAGTGAATATAGACAGTGTACTGTGCTGTAATTATATAAAGTGCCAAGTATTGCTACATCAGCAGCAGTCACAGAAGTGTATCAAACTAACGCACTGTACACCTTAAACTGACACATCATTACACATCAGGTTTATTGTAAAAAGACATTTATTTAGCCACACTCTGTAATTAAAGAAACAAATCAAATTGACAATGGCATATGGTCACTAATAACTGGATGTCAGATAGTAAATCTGATGTATAGGTCAGCGCATCGAGGGTGTCAGGGGATGTGAGTCTTACAACTTTTGGTGAGAATGTAAACTGGGAAAAAGCATTTGAAGAACAACCTGGCAATATTTACTAAGTTAAAAGGGATTGTTTCCTCTGACCCAGAAATTCAGTATCTAGGACATTACTTTTTGGATATTCTGATAAGCTTCTCCCAAGACATGTATGTAAGGTTTTTTGTTCGAGCGCCGAGTATAACACAAAACATTGGTAGCATCCTACATGTTCATCTGCAGGAGACTGACTGTATGAATACAGCACATCCACTCAGCTGTTAAAAACATGTGCTGCCCTGGCTGGGTGGCCCAGGTGTTTGGAGTGTCATCCATGCACCAAAAAAGGTTGTGGCCCTGGCCGGTTTGGCTCAGTGGATAGAGCGTTGGCCTGCGGACTGAAGGGTCCCAGATTCGATTCCAATCAAGGGCACATGCCTGGGCTGTGGGCTCGATTCCCAGTGTGGGGCGTGCAGGAGGCAGCCGATCCATGATTCTCTCTCTCATCATTGATGTTTCTTTCTCTCTCTCCTTTTCCCTTCCTCTCTGAAATCAATCAAATATATATATATATATTAAAAATAAAAGGTTGCGGTTGTATTCCCAGTCTGGGTACCTACTTAGGTTGTGGATTCCATCCCTGGTTGGGGAGCCTACAGGAGAGAACCGATCGATGTTTCTCTCTCTCTTAAATCAATTAACATCCTTCAGAGGATAAAAAAAACATGTGTTAGAGTGATATTTATAGACATGGAACGCTCCCATGCTGCATAGGGAGAGAAATAAGCAAGCGTAAGGTGATCCCTAGGGTTACATTTATGGGAATTTAAAAAATCATAAATGGGGTTTTTATGTCCTTTTTATCTGGAAGGCTAAATGAGAAACTGTTAACAAAAATTATCTTTGAAACACAAAGGTTGGGGAGGAAAAGAGACTTGTACATTTAGATTTTATACCTTTATTACTTATTGGGTTTTTAACCCACATTTAGGTGTTATTTCTCTTTCAAAAAAGTAGATAAAAATTATGACATTTGTGGTGTCTGCTGAATCCCATTGCAATTGGGGGGCGGGGAGGGGAGAGTAAAATAGTCACAGCAAATGCTTCACAGATGTGTTAAAGGACTAACGGGGAAGAACGCCACCTCTGATGTCAAGTGGTCTGGCTCAGTGTCCCCACGAGCTAATTGTCCTTCAAAGTATATTTTTTAAAAGGATGCGCGGGAGTTGATTTTACAGGGTAGGCCACAAATGGGGTGATCGTTCATATGGAAAAGAATGCAGTGATCTATATATGTTAAAGCCTAAGCAACCGTTACAACATATCGATGGAAGGACCAGTCAACCAGTCGCTATGACGCGCACTGACCACCAGGGGCCAGGCACTCAATGCAGGAGCTGCCCCCTGGTGGTCAGTGCATTCCCACAGCCAACCTCCTGTGGTTCTTCCCCCCCCACACACACACACCCCCCTCCCAGGCCCCATTCGGCCCTGATCAGGACTGGGCGAGACTTTCCCGATTGGCCCCGATTGCCAGCCAGGCCGAGGGACCCCGCCTGTGCATGAATTCGTGCACCAGGCCTCTAGTAAATAATAACACAAGAATAGACTTTCTCTACTCGTAACTGGAAACCTACTTTTGCCCCACCCTGTGTTAGTCTCCATATCTTTTTTTTTTTTTTAATATTTTACGACAAGAGAGAGAGAAAAAAAACAAACTTGGGTTTTTTTTCCCAATGCCCTTGTAAAGAAATATTTCTCTAGAGAAAGATATAGATATACCTTTATATATATATATATATATATATATACACATACACACACACACACACACACACACACATATATACACACACACATATATATTTCAGCTTGGGCCTGTCAGCATGATTTTTTTTTTTTTTTTTTTTTTACATTTCTTCTCTCTATTCTACTTGCGCATCTTCTTATGTCTTTCCCTGAGCTACGCATGCTTTGCTCGGTGCCGTTTTCTGGGTTCAGCTTTATCAATATGGTCGCCTTAGACCCCTTCCTTCCCTTTTACATGCTGACAGTTCTCTGCATCTCAGATCAGCAAGGCCCGGTGGCTGTGGGACGGCGCTGCTGGGATGTGCCCTCACCGCCCTCCTCACGGTCGCTCCAGTCATGTGATAAGTGCTTCCGAGCTAATAAAGCACAATTAGCATTTAATAATGAAAAATGTAAGGGGTCCGTTGTAACTCCCTCCCCATCATGATAAGCAGAACCTTTTATGTGGTGATGTCTTAACAGTTAGCTGCATGAGTGCTAAATGTTGCTTTTAATTAAACAATAAAGAATGTAACGCCCTTTCTGGTCTCATTATACATTTTGATGCGGTACAACAATTTGATTCTTTAAAAATTAATCGCCTAGGAGTACGTTTAAGTGGTATTGATTATGCGGGGGCCTCGCGTTGATCTGTGATACTTAACCCAACATTTAAAATATCTTTTTTCCATTATATGTTGTGATGCAAGAATAAAAAGCAAAGTACAAAACAAATAGGCACTTGAATTCTAATAGCAATAAGCAATAAATGTCAGGCATCTGGAAATTATGGTTGCAATTTCATCAGAGTACACTTTGTTCTTCTAGTATGCCTGCATGAATTTTGCTACGGGCAAAATCTATTACAGATAACAGTTAAGAGCCTTTCTAATTTACACAGATAGTCACAGCAAAATGCTGGAAAACTAAATGTTGGAAAATGTAATATCGCAGGGGAAAATTGACACTTGTGGGAAATAATGCGGTCGGTCCTATGGAGAACGGCACGTGGGGAGCATTTCTGGAAGACCCTGGTGTGGTGGGCGTTTTGTGATGGTGACCCAGGTGAAGGTCACAGCCCGGGAAGGAGCCGCGTTCTGCTGGCTGGAATGTGCACCCACAGGTAGATGCTTATCTGTAGATGGAGGGGTGAGGGGCGTGCTTCATGATCACTCCTTAAGTTGTAATTACAAAGCCAGGCCGCACGTGAGAAACCTGGGGCTTTTTCCACTGCCCTTGGGTACGCTGGAGAGGAGTATTTCTATTCTGGGGCCAGCTGATCCCCCCCAAAGAGAAAGATTAGTTAGTGCCCCTCGCTTCCGATGGTACACAGTGACCCTGGGGCTTGGTTCCAGGGTGCCTGGTGGCCTGAGAGCAGGTGACAGGTAGCAAGAGAGGACATTAGGAGCCTGAGGCCAGAGGGAGTGGGGCAGACCATCAGCACCAGGTGCCTATGATGCTGGAGGTGACCATAGGGTAGGAGCGAGAAGACATGGAAGGGGTGGGATTGGCTGCAGTGCTCAGGGAGGGCCCGGGTGCCCACAGCTGTCAGAGATAAAACATGGGCATTTGAGGGCAGCAAGGCACCAGAGAAACGGGTGGCCCAGGGGCATCCTCTCTCTCCTGCTTGTCACTTTCCAGCTGTAGAAATTCATGTCAAGCCTTGACCCTACTGAACTGGGGTCTCTTGGAGATGAGGAGCATCTGGATTCTGAGACTCAGAGTCCAGGATGCAGAGGCAACAGTCCTACACCCACGGATGGCCTTGCAGATCATTAGCCCCAGGGACCCCTCCCATTGCTCAAGACCTTCTCTTCAGGTTCTTGATCGATCTACAAAGGAAAACTAGATATCAATTTACTAAAAATTACTCGAAGTCTCAGTCGTGCTTACTGAAGTTATTAGGCCCATCCTTATCGTGGGTTAAAAGATGCCAAGGGTCAGACCTAGTTTCCTATAAATAAATGTCTCATTCTAAGGCAAGCCTGGATTAAATGTGTCTAATTGTGGCATGTTTATCTCAAAGTCCAATGTAAGTGGGTGTTCTGTATTTTCCCCTGTTAAATCTGGCAACACCATCAGGGGAGGCTAGACAGCCAGACTGGGTGTCGATCCTCATCCCGGGCTCTGAGAGTAACGGAGAGAGCATCCAAGAAGAAGACTAGTCCCATTTGGGGTTAACTTCTCCCAGTATTTGCTAGACTGTTTCTTCTGAGAAGCTAGGAGGGTGATTGTTAGTGAATATCCCACTAGAATGACAAGAAGCACTGCACTTTAGATCAGCAGTCACCAACCGGTGGCCCGCAGACCACTGGTGGTCCGTGAGGTCCGAAAGGTTGGCGACCACTGCTTAAGATGACTTCTGTAAAGGGGAGGGGGTTTATGGGGAAGACCTTCAAGGTCTCACACTGGGAGGGTGCGAACTCCATAGGTACGTGCTTTGGAATTTAGGTGATTGAATTGGTAGTGTCTGTGTGCCCACTGGGCCCAAGACAGTCCTGATAGGCAACTGTTGTCCCAGAGTAATTAGGACTAGTGCTGTCTTTCAGCGACAATAGCATCCTAGTTTTAGATGATAAATAATACGGCCATTCCATGAGGTGGTCAGAGAACCCCGGTAATTGGGCTGCACTTCTTTTTTTTTTTTTTTTTTATATATTTTTATTGATTTCAGAGATGAAGGGAGTGGGAGAAACATCAACGATGAGGGAGAATCATTGATCGGCTGCCTCCTGCACACCCCCCGCTGGGGATGGAGCCCACAACCTGGGCATGTGCCCTGACCAGGAATCAAACCATGACGACCTGGTTCATAGGTCAACGTTCAACCACTGAGCCATGCTGGCCGGGCAGGGCGGTACTTCTATGGGCTGGGGTTGTCCCATGACCTGAGGGGACATTGCACAAAACTCTCAGCTCTCCTCCCGATTCCGTCTCCTCCTTGTGTGCCTCTGGGCAGAGCTAATAAGAGATTTGTTCACTTTCAGCCTGGCAGCGACGTGTATTCCATCTCTCCTCTGTGCTTGTTTGCTCATGCTAGCAGAGTTAAATCAGTTTCCAGAAATCTTTGAAGTGAAAACCTAAAACCATTATTTTGTTCTTGGGGTGTAAAGACCCAGCCCTGAATAGGGCCTGAAATCATCACAGGTTCAGTTCCCAAGGACTGGAAAGCGACCGGGCAGCACTGGCTAATTGGTGCCCGGTTGCGTAAGCAATTTTTTATACTTAAAAAGTATTTGCGTGGGAGGTAAAAGAACGTGGAGACACGCTCACGGTCTCACCCCTCTCATATCCACAGCACTCCCCCAACCGATGGAAGTCCTCCCAACCCTGGGGGTATGAGCCTGTATTCCACTCACCTGCACACACACACATGCAGGTTTAAACACCAAAAACAGATATTTTAGCTTTTTTTGAACATTAGTATGAATATTCCTCAGCCACGCCTCCCTTTTGTTGAGTACAGATCTACCTCACTCTGTCTCTAGCTGTGTGCTATTTCGTAGTATGGAAGCACTGAAATATATCTTCATAATTCCTTATTGGTGGGTATTTAGGTTGTTTCCAGTGATCCGCTGTAGCAAATAATGCTGCAGTGAGGATCTTACCATGAACCCTCACCCAGAGGTATATTTATTAGGGTAGATTTCTAGAAATGGAACCATTCATGGGAACAGTCATTGCTAAGCTGTGATTTTGAAGGGCTCTTTTGGAACTGGACTCGAAATGTTGCCTGGTGGCAAGGGTTCGGGGTGTTGGTTCTTCCTGAAGGGTAGCTCTAAGTAGCCTTTTCTCTTTTGGGGGCAGTGATTCCTTGACCTGTGCAATCGGATCCGTCCTAGACCAAATTAAATCTTAGTTATGTAGAAACTGGGTCTCCGTGACCTTGCGTTCCTCTGGGTGTGATTTCCAGGTGCGGGCTGATTCACCCAGGCTGAAGGACGGGTGCATCTATGTTAATTATCGCTCCAATGGGAGCTTTTCCCAGACTGGATTTGGGATCAGGAGAAGAATGGAGGCCAGAGGGAGGCGTTACAGATCTTACAGGAAGGGCCCTGAGAAGGGGAGGCTGCAGCCTAATGGAAGGAGATAAGATTTTTATTTTTTATTTTTGAAAGAAGAGCCTGTGTTTCAGGGAAGAAAGGATGCAGTTTTATAAACTTTGAGTAGTTTGGCCCACCGATGAAATTGTTTCCCTGAAGGGTCACATTAAAAGTTAGAAAAGAAAAGGAAAAAGATTTCCCTTGCCGCTCCACACTCAAACTTGCCCCTGGGAAGCCTCAGTTAACAAAAGGACGAAAGCTGGGAAAATTGAGGGAACTGGTGAGCTGAAGACAAAGGCGGACCAAACGGCCATTGTGCCGTCATTGTGTTCTCTGCTGCCCTCTAGTGGTCATGCGAGGGAGTTGGGTGTAAAACTGTGTCAAGGTCATCCTTCCATGACTAGTTGGTAGAAGAAAGGCGGCTTTGGACGGTCCTTCAGATTGCCCCTGTTGTCCGCAGCCTGCCTAGTGCTGGGGAGACAGAGGTTAGGTCTCCGGAACCGGAGAACATCCAAATGCATGCTGCAGCGGGGGCTGCTTAATAGTAGGAAGAAAGCATGCCTTTCCCTTTGAATTCAGGGGAACCCCTGTAGACACACAGCACTCACTCTGTGCCAGATGCTGTGTCCGGCACTGAAATACAGAGAGACATGAAATACAACCCCCAGCCTCAGGGGGACCCCAGTGGAGAGGGCAGGGCACAAACACACAGCACGCTAGATGCGGAACGGTGTTGTAAGAGGCACGTGATAAGACATGTGGTCTTGATAGTGATTCTCAAGTCAGAATGAGGTTCCTTACTGAGGATTTGCTCCCCGAAAGGAAAGCATCTCCTTGTTCTGGATAGCGATGATGGTACCCGGAACGGAGGACGTTTTCTTTCTTCGCTGTCTTGTGTAAAACACGCAACTTGGACCGCTGAGACGGCACAGCCATGGCTGCTCACAGATTTGGTCTTGCTTTAAAGATGAAAGCCAACCTGTATACATGAGCTCTTGATTTCTCTGCTACATAAATGCGTCTGTGCGCTCCAGGGAAACAAAGGCTCTATGGAGGGTGGCAGTCACACCAAATGGCCATAGACTCAAAGACGGCCACTGGGCCCACCCCTCCCACCCCCAATCTGTGCAGAGCTGCCCAGATGCTCCTGAAGGAATCTTTTAGGTTCCGTCCCAGCATCAATCATTAGGAACTCTATTTAGAGACACGTAGGCCTTGCTAAGTAAGCCTCTCTCTCAGTTCCTTTGCTGGCAGCGTTTGCATTGCATTTATTAAGAACTAATCTTCTGCCCGACTGGTGTGCTCAGTGGTCGAGTGTCAACCCAGGAACCAAGAGGTCGCCAGTTCGATTCCCTGTCAGGGCACATTCCGAGGTTGTGGGCTCAATCCATAGTGGGGGCCATGCTGGAGGTAGCCAGTCGATGACTTCCTCTTTCATCAATGTCTCTCTCTCTCTCCTTCTCCCTTCCTCTCTGAAATCAATAAAAATATATTTCTAAAAGAACTAATCTTCCACTCTTTGCATTAACCAAAAATCCAGAGAGCCCCCCCCCCAACCCCCAGGAAGAAATGGAATTAAAGGGAGAGGATTCTACCTCCAGCGTCTAGTAACATCAGTGTGAGATGGGTTGACTTGGGGATGCCTCAGCTTAATCTGGAATTTATCGGAGGACCAAGGACTAAACCCCACATGGACGGTTGGTTTCACTGGCTTGTCTCCTCTCCCCTGTCTTCCTGCATCCCCGTTGGATTTGCTATGGGCAGCCGTTCCTCCTCCGTCTTTCTTCTTGGCTTTGGAGTTCAGACCAGTCCTGCATGGAAACCATGACTGGCCACTCAGAGTTTGACATCCTCCGGCTCCTGTGGTCAGTGTGGGGAAGGGCACGGGCCAGGGCTGGACTCCATCCCGGGACGTCTGTTGACGCGATCAGTGCAGGTGCGTGCTCGTTCTTGCGCAGGAGTCAGGAAGGCGGGCCGTAGCCTGGAGCTGCGGGCATCTCGCCGCCACGAAGGGAGAATGTCTAGGAGCTCCGCCGCTCCAGGGAGAGGAGGGAGCTGGGTGCGGGTGTCCTGGGGGCCTTGTTTGAGCTCCTGGATGCAACCACGTTGGAAGCCTCCTAGAGAGCCACGAACTTTTCAGGGATAGGGACCAATCTATTTCCTTTTGGCTCTTGCCCAGCCCGTGTTCTCAGACTTGGGTGTGCAATGAATCACCTGCGGAGCTTGCTCAAATACAGACCGCTGTGCCCACCAGAGAGGAGGTCTCGGTGGGGACCAGAAACTGGCATTTTCAGTAATTTTACAGGAGATGCTGATGCGGTTGGTGGAGGGGCCATGCTTTGGGAACCATTGGCTTCTGCTGCGTTTAGCCCGAACTGTCCTGACTGATGCCATAAGATGTTCTCTAAATGGGGAAGAATCTAAAAGCAGTGTGTTTGGACACTTGAACAGTCACAGGGCCGCCCCTCATGACCACATAGGACCAACCTGGCGTTGCATTCAGGTGCTTTCCCCCTGTTTCTACCTACGCCCGAGCCCTCTGTGCGGCTCAAGGCAAGACCAAGGGAGGACATGACGCATGAGCAAAAGCAGCAGGACGAATACATGTTTTGTCAAAGACTTAACACGCGGGCATTGAGCAAATGAACATTTCTCACTCGGATACCGCCTGTCAACAAAATGCTTTTCATGAGAAACATCAAAGCCATTTCATCTGCAAATTTCATTTTTTTGAATCCCTTAATCTACATTGTTGACAAAAATTTCTGTCAAGCGCTTCAAACCCTTGTATTAACAAATTTGGTTTTGTCAATCATGATTTAGCTCGCGCGCAAATGCGTTTTACAGCATTGCGCTCCGTCCTGCACGGAGACTATCGGGAAGTCCGTGCCTCCATCTCAACGTGGAAAGCGAGGGGAGAGGGAAAGGGAAGTGGTGTCGGGCCACCCATTCAGCTCGCTTTTCTCGTGTCCCTGTGCGTCTTCAGTGCGTCCTGCTTGTCTGCAGTTGTTTTTCTGGGCCACGCAGCCAGTGAGGGGAAGGTATTGCTCTTGGTGGGACCACACGGTGCTGATCCGTTTTCCAGTTTGGTTTCTCATCTGCTGATCACAGCCTTTTCCGGCTTTTCCTCGGAGACTCGCCACTGTGGTCGGTCTCGGTGGCTTTTGCAAAAGCATCCCCAGTCACAGTGTTCCCTGCCTGCAGATCCAGGAGGAGGGCGGGTAGCTTTCAGTGTCTTCAGATTCCGGTGCGTCTTCACCCCGGTGTCATGCCATTACAGTCAGGGGTCGGCACTGCTGATTGCTAGAGATTGCGTAAGAGCGTCTGTTTCTGCTCAAAAGAGGCTGCGGTGGGTAATCACAAGCGTGCGATGTGTTTGCTGCCTCGCTTTTTCCTGAATTCTTCTTGGTAACGGCACGACAAGAAGGCCGAGTTTCCTAATTGTCAACGACAAGGTAAATGGCTAAGATGTTTTAGGTGCTTCCCAGCAAGAGGACATGTGCTCGCTTTGTCTATAAACCACGGCAGCCATACACTGACACCACCAGTTCCAGTTATGGCGGACCCCCTTCTGGAGGATTTGCAGCTGTCTGTGTATTCATAGGGGATTGGACATTTTGTACTGCAGACAAGAACGAAAATATGCTGGGTTCGCTAAGCTGGCATGTCTCAGTGGCTGAGCATCAACCTATGAACCAGGAGGCCACAGTTCGATTCCCAGTCAGGGCACATGCCTGGGTTGCAGGCTGGGTCCCCAGTAGGGCGCGTGCAGGAGGCAGCCGATCAATGATTCTCTGTCATCATTCTCTCTCTCCCTCTCTCCCTCTCTGAAATCAATAAAAACATTAGAAAAAAAAGGTCATAATTATTTTTTTAAAAAAGATGTGCTGGGTTAAATCATGGGCATTCTGAATTGGAGTCCTGACTCCACCTCATAGTAGCTCTTTGACCTTGAGCAAGTCACTGGACATTTCTGTTTCTGGACCATCTACTCGCCCGCACCATGGGGCTGATGTAACGACTTGCCTTGCAGACTTTCTGAGCTCCTGGGATGATCCAAGAAGAAGCCTTTAGAAGTCTACGTGTGGGGGACTGTCCCTGGCTAGATGAATAGAGGGCTGCATTGGCTGTTTCTGAAATGCTTCTTCCATTCTAGCTGTCTCCAAAGAGGCACCAGATTCCTCTGAGGTGTAAGCCAATGGCAGGGTGGGGATGTGATTTAAGAACTCGCCTCAAATCTCTCCTGTGTGGACCTTCATGTAGCCTGAAAAGCCATGCCTTGCCGGTCTCTGGAGTCCGGTGTGCAGAGAGAAGGGACCTCATGTGAAGTGGTCGAGGGTGACCTGAGTGTGTCTACCACCTTGTTCTCCTCTATGAGCATCCCTGGAATCAGGGCTGGACCGACCTGATGCAGGAATCGTTGAGATCTGGGACCCAGGAGCTGCCCTTGGAGGGAAGGTGGCCGAGAGCACTCGGCAGGTGGGACAGAAGACCCCCTGGGTTCCTGGGGGAGGTAGGAGGCCACACCGAGGCCTGATATCGTCTCTTCTCCAGTTGTGATTCAGTCCAGGTCCTTACAAGGGAAGAATCGCTTTATATCTGAGACCCTTTGAACCCCAAACTATGCCTGGGACAGTGGATGCTACAAAAGTGTGGTGGCGAGTTTGGGTGGCTGTCCCTTTCGCCAGTGGGACCCTGTGCCCAGCACTGTGGCAAGTCCACCAAGTGCTGCCTGTTCTCTTACATTCCTTCTTGACCCCTTGGTGACCCCTTCACATGTCTCTTCTCCAGGCAAAACCACCCCATTCCTGCGTTCCCTCTTCCCAAACCATTCTCCTCTCCATGGCCACTGCAGTCCAAGCTCCCTCCCATGACGAATGATGTGCAGCTGATAACAGACGTCCTGGAGCTCTCGCCCCCGGGTTTTCTGTCTGCAGCCATGGGACTCGCGACTGAGTGCACAGATGGGGAGAAACAAATCAATTATAATAAGTGACAGACAAACTCTCCTGTCTCTTCACTCCATTTCACAGGTGAGGACAGTGGCCCAAAGCGTCATTTTCCCAGGCTCACACATCTAGAAGAGAGGAGCCGAGAGCTCAGCCCCGTTTCCTGATACAAAGCATGCGAACTCCACCCGAGTGTACGAACCGCTCTCTCCCTCACGCTCCTGGGGAGAGCTTTGGGCATTGGCCAAGAAAAGCACTTTTCTTAACGTAAGAAGCGTCTCATTTTCTTTTTATTTATTTTTTTTTACCTGTGTTGTTACAAAACAGGTTCAGAATTGCGGTGAGGAACATCCACTTGCCAAAGCCACTTTGGCTAAGTGCTCATTCAGTACCTGAGCCAAGATCAGGTGATACTAAAACATAGAAATAAGCAACTTGCCTCTGGCACCGCCTCCTGCCGCACCTTGCTCTTCTGGTTGGAGCAGACTCTTGCCTTGGCTCCGGTTTCTGCTTATGCGTACTCATATTTCCACAGGATATATTTTTATTGGAGCAGTAATTTCCATCACAAGTTTAATAATTTGGTACTTTGCCTTTTGCAGGAAAGGGGAAAAAAGCGCCCTGTATTATTTAAGCCCTGTGTCATGTCCACCTAAGGTGCCCTTCCATGGGATAACCTTTTCCACGGCCCAGCCCCTCGTCCTTAGCGTCGTCATAATCTACGTTAGGAGCAGTGCAGACAGCACCCCTTCAACTCCACACCTTCTCTGATCACTGAGTAGACCCGAGGCACTCAGTACTGCTGGATAAAAGGAACAGTGAGATGTGGAGTAAGTAATGGCTCCACAACACTGAACAGCACCAGTGGGATTATTTGTAATTAAAGAATATATTTCTTTTTAAAATATTTTTATTGATTTCAGAGAGAAAGGGAGAGGGAGAAAGAGGAACATCAATGATGAGAATCATGGATCAACTGCCTCCTGCACGTCCCCTATTGGGGATCGAGCCCACAACCCGGGCATGTGCCCTGACCAGGAATTGAACCGTGACCTCCTGGTTCATAGGTTGACGCTCAACCACTGAGCCACACCAGCCGGGCTTAAAGAAGACGGGGATCAGGAGGACCCTGTGGGAGACATCCAGGGAGGGAGGGTGGGAAACACGGGTACTGGGTGTGCACCCTCCTCTGTGCTGCTCGAGGTAAAGACGCAAGCAAACGCCCTTCCCCACCCATGTTCTTGGGAAAGATGTGTCCCAACAGAATTGAACTGTGTGCTCTGTACAAGGATCCCTCCAGGCCCAGCCAGAGTGGCTCAGGGGTTGAGCATCGACCTATGAACCAGGAGGTCCCAGTTCGATCCCAGGTCAGGGCACATGCCTGACCGTGGGCTCCATCCCCAGTGTGGGCGTGAGAGAGGCAGCCGATCCATGATTCTCTCTCATCATTGATGTTTCTACCTCTCTCCCTCTCCTTTCTTCTCTTAAATTAAAAAAAATATATTTTTAAAAGAAAAAAGAAATCCCAAATAGGAATTCACTAGATACCAATGCATGAAGGAAGGAAGGTAGGAGCAATTTAGGGCGATAACCAGGATTCCAAATGTTCCTTCAGAACGGTGGAGAGGCCGCCAGCCACTTTCTCATGTGCTTCCAGAGCCATTTCCCAAGAACGCCGGGGAATCCAACTGAAGTCATTCTTGGGGGCTTGGAATGCCCGTAGGGAACAAGAGCGGGATTTTCTTATGGGGACACCTGCCTGAAAATTCCTCCTCTGTCCACATCTCACATTCCCATAAACCGAAACCGAATGAGAATATATCCATTTCCCTTCAAAGGCAACGCTAGAATATTGTATTGGAAGAGCTTCAGCGAATAGAAAAAAAAGATGTGTCCCCCGGTGAAAATAGAGTCATCATGCTGGAATTTGAGGATATTTCCCTTGATAGTAAAGTTAATATATATATTTTTTATTGCTTAAGATGATTTCCTGATGGGAGGCACGGTGTCTGTGGAGGTACTTTGGCTAATTTATTCGAGTCCAGTTAGAGAATTGAGTCCACTTCATTGTAGCTCGGGGATGGCGGGCCCTTCACAGCTGCTTATTCTCTAGTTGGGTCGTTCGATCAACACTCCCTCCCACTCACGGCTTCGTCACATTTGTCGCGGCTTCTACACTCAGACAAACACGTTAGGCAGGAAGTGAAATCTGTGCAGGAGAAGTGATGGCTGAGTGACGTGAGGCCCAGTTGCCCAACCTTTTGGGAGAGATGAAGGAGTGTCACAGGTGAAGAAGTGGTCAAGACCTTATGCCAGAAACCCCCACTGCTAACCTACCCCCTCCCCCACCTCAGGAGGCCTGGGTCCAGGCTGGGCAAGACTTCTGGAATCTTGGGGAGCTGAGCATTGTCTTAAAAGAACACTAAGCTGAAAACAAAAATCATGCACCTTGTTGGTCCTCTGAATGTCCTTGCTTTTCCATGCACATCCATGGTTTCGCATGACTTCCTCCCCCTCCCTTACCTGCCGGAGCACTGGCCTGTGTGCATTCACCAAGTGCGCTTGCTGCTCTGTCCTTACGACCCAGGTTGAGTGTGGCAGTCAACACACTCTAACCCGATTCTCAGGTGCAGCGCTGACCTGGGAGCGTTTGGGGTGGGCTCAGGGTTCATCTCCACAAACCGGGGCAGAATAGATGCAGGGGTAATAAAGCAGCACGTAATGTATGTATACAGTGCCAGCCAAGCACAAGGCCCTTGAGTCGACACGGGTTTGAGCTTCCATATCTGCTTATCTGAAGCGCTTGAGAACATTTGTTAAAAATAGATTAAAAAATGTATGCAGATTCTGATTGAGCAGATTTGGAATGAGGCACAAAACCTGGCAAGAGGATGATTCAAAACCTGGACCTAGAGCCCTATCCGGTTTGGCTCAATGGGTAGAACGTCAGCCTGCGGACCAAAGGGTCCCGGGTTCGATTCCGGTCATGGAGACACACCTTGGTTTCAGGCTCCTCCCCGGCCTGGGCCCTGGCCAGGGCTCGTGCAGGAGGCAACCAGTCAATGTGCTTCTCTCACATCCTTGTTTCTCTCTGACTTTCCCTCTCTCTTCCACTCTCCCTAACCATCAGTGGAACAATATCCTCAGAGGAGGGTGAACAACAACAGCAAACCCCACAGAAACCCTGGAGTAAAGCCTGTCTCCTGGGGAGCGTGTGAAAGTGCGAGTTCTGCTCTGCGGCCTGGGATGAGGCACAAGACTGCGTTTCTGACAAGTGCCCCAGCGAGGACGCTCCCATCCTTCTGGTTGCGGGGAATCAGAACAAGCGTGTGACCAGCCAGGCTCCTTCCCGGTCCCTGTTCGACTGCTTCTGCAGACATGACCCTCTCAGCCACGTAGGCGGTTCCTACCGTTTGGGAGACGTGTCAATGGCCAGCAAGACCTTTCTTTTATTGAGTCACAGTGTCCATATCAGTAACTTCTAGAAGGCAGTGCCGTCGAGTGGGGAAGAGTGAGCTCTGGGGACAGGGGCCTGGTTTGGATACCGGCTCTGGCGCTTCTGGCTTTGTGACTTTGGGTGAATACATGGCCTTCGCGTGTTTATCGCTCCCGGCAGTGCCCACCGGGAAGGGTCACTGTGCATTGAAATAGCGCTTGTCCCTGTTCCGATCGAGTAAGGTTAGAGCGATGCTTGGCACGGAGGAAGCACGGAAAGAAGCCTTTTGCCATCGGCGCACTTGCCGTTCGGGCAGAATTACTCTGACATCGGTTCTTTCATTTCCCACCCGGAGCCCCATAAAGTGCTGCGAAGCCAGAAGTGGTGACGTGCCCCGTCCAGCATCCGCCCACCTTGTGGACCGTCACGCCCCGGTGGGCCGGTCCCCATGTGCTCTGCTTCACGTGACTCAGGACAGACAGACACGAATAAAGCCGCAGTTCGTGGAAGAGGGATTTTCTTTCAGGGACCCAGCAATTGGATGGCAAGCCGTGGTGATTTCATAGTAAGTTCGGAATGTCAACCCCCGGCCCCGAGCGGTGGAAGCTGAAAGCACTGGGTTTTCTTCTTAAAAAATTACTAAACATTTTGGACAGACAAAAATAAACAGTGAATATTACAACAAATACCTATATACCTGCCTCCAGCGCAAGAAATAGGACGTA
This sequence comes from Myotis myotis, assembly GCF_014108235.1. Lineage (NCBI taxonomy): Eukaryota > Metazoa > Chordata > Mammalia > Chiroptera > Vespertilionidae > Myotis > Myotis myotis. The sequence goes on from NW_023416323.1 coordinate 40,375,105, forward strand.
ATACTTAAAAGCTCCCTGTGTCCCTCCCTAGCTTCTTTTTCAAAGGCAACCACTATTCAGAATTTAGTGCTTCTCACTTTCACATATTTAGATGATTCTTTAACTATAAACATATGTATTCCTAAACAACATAAGGTATTATTTTGCGTGTTTGAATTTGTGTATTATGTATACGGAACTTCTACAGTTTTCTTTTTTCCTCCCCTCTACATTATAGTTGTGCAGTGCATTCAGGTAGCTCCCTGTAGCTCTATTACTCATTTTCACTTCCATCTAGTATTGCACTGTATTTATTTCTCATTCTTCTGACTGACAAACTCTTACCTCCTGTGGAGTGGGGAGTGACTGTCCTCATCGCACATTTTTCCCCAGTCTATCCTTTATAGCTTGAATTTAGTTCTTGGGGTCTTGATTCTGGAATTCAAAGACCGTTGGTTTCCTGGCTCATGTAGTTGAAAAGTGATGGCTCTCAATACTTTTGTTTTGTTTTTGTTGTCTGTCTCTCCCCTTCCTTCCTCCCTTCCTTCTTTCCTCCCTCCCTCCCTCACTCACTCCCTTATTTCCCTATACATTTAAAACATGTATTCAAAACTTCAGTTCACTTCCCCCCAGGCTGTGTAAACCTCCTCTTTGACCCACCAGTCAGCTTTGTCTGTTGATGAATGGAATCAGAAGAGTGATGGATAGGAGGATATGGGAAGAAAGGATTGGATGAGCCCTAGCCAGTGTGCTCAGTGGTTAGAGGGTCAGCCTCACACTAGAGGGTCAAGGGCATGTACCTGGGTTGCAGGTTCCAACCCTGGTTCCAGTTGAGCACGAGGGAGGCAACCGATGTGTCTCTCTCACATCGATGTTCCTTTCTCTTTCTCCCTTCTCCCTCCTCCCTTCCACTCTCTCTAAGAACCACTGGAAAAAATGTCCTTGGGTGAGGATTAAAAAAAGAAAAGAAAGGAAGGAAGGATTGGCTGAGAAAAGCAACCTCAGTCAATTTTTAAGAATAACATCGGCCACACTGATGAGGACAGATAAACAAACTGGCACCGACGACTGTGGGTGTAATGAGCGGTGGGTAATGTCCCCCTCGCAAACCTCCTGCACATGCCTGTCACCTGGGGGTCCTGTAGGCCTCTTACCACAGGCCTGAGGTGCGAGCTGAGAGGCTGCGTTCTCACCACGGTCCCGGGAGAAGCAGGGCTCCTGGGCCGGGCCAGGCTTTGAACAGCGAGCGTCTAGGGCCCAGCTCACGTTTGTCTCCGACCTGAGTTTGAATCTTGGCTTGTTGTTTTCATTCTCTCGGGGGACCCTGGGAAAATTACTTTCCCCGGGCAGGGGCTCTGGCTCTTGGCTGCACCTTGCAGTCATCTGGATACATTTAAAAATCCAGTACCCAGGCCGTACTCCAGATTAATCAAATCAGAGTACCTGGGGACGGGACCCAAGCAGCCGTCGTCGTAAAACTGTGCAGGTGACTTCGACGTGTGGCCAAGCCTGAGCAGCACTGCTCCAGGCGGGGGTTCCCAGCGTAGCACCCGCCAGACTCCCCTCACGGGCTGATTGCAACAGACTTCCCGTCCCTCACCCAGGGCTCCTGATTCTGGGAGTTTTCCTATCTAACCAGTTCCCATCTGATGCTGATGTTGCTGGTTCTGCTCTTAGGACTTGAGGTCTCGTCAGTAAAATGGGTGTAACCCGTCTTTTATGACCCATTGGACGGTCAGTGAACTAAAACGTTGAGTATGATATTGGTACTTAATAGACAATCAAGAGAGTGGCTGCTTTCTATTATTATCAATAGTAGTAGCATGTCCATGCTTCAGTTAGGTGCTTAGTTAGTCATTAGATAGTTTACCCATCGTGTTGGTGAGGCTGCTCTCACTCACATCTTTGTGTCATAGCTTCCTAAAGAATGACTTCCAAGCGTGGTTAAACGTGTGCCATCACCTCGCAGAGGGATTTAACATGTCCTCTGGTTACAATGATGTTCTTCTCAGGGACTTGCCTTGTGTAAGTTTTCCAGACCACGTGGATACATACCCAGGGCTTAAGAAGTACACAACCTGCCCTAGCTGGTTTGGCTCAGTGAATAGAACATCAGTCTGCAGACTGAAGGGCCCCGGGTTCAATTCTGGTCAAGGGCTCATACCTTGGTTGCAAGCTCTGTCCCCAGCTTTGGTGGGGGTGCATATAGGAGGCAACCAATCTCTCTCCCCTCTCTCCCTCTCTCCCTCCCTTCCACTCTCTCTAAAAATCAATGGAAAAATATCCACGGGTGAGAATTAGCAACAACAAGAAGAAGTGTATAGCCTATCTGCGTATGTCTGATCCTTTTTTGGTATATCATGGTCCTTTTTTGGTTCCCTTTCCCAAGAAGAAAGCTATAGGCCGTGCTCTCCTGGGGGCAGAACCATTCTGGCTACATTCACTGTGGGGTGAGCGGCAGCTGCTGATCTTGCCTGCAGCACTGTGAGTCATGCAGACAGTACGGTGCCCGGGCGCCTTCTCCGAAGACTGCCCAGAGTTTGGACTTGAGCTCCGTGCGAACGGCATTATAAACGTGCCACGCTCATCCTGACAGCACCGAGAGCACTGGGGTAAATATTTGTGTTTGAAAAAAAAAGTGTCTTTGAAGAATTGGGGTTGTTTTAAAGCTTTCCTTGACCCAAAAGCATTGGGTTCCTTCGTGTCACACTTACCAGTTCCTGGTCCATTTCTAATGTTAAGCTTCAAAAGGAGAATTGGAACGAAAAGGTTAATTCTTGTTTCAAATGGACACGTGTCCCCTCTGAAGGATAAGAGCTTCATTGGCAGATGCTTCACTCAAATGGGAGGTTTGGGCTTTGATGTGACTGTGGTATCTCAGGTTTGTTGTCTAAGAGAAGATGGTAATTATCACGAAGCAATTGCTGGGTTGAGTTGGTCAATAATTCAGAAGGCACTTGGAGCCAAGTTGAGGGAGGCTCAGAGCCGAGGCGTGTTGCTGTGACGTGAAACCGTCCGAGATAAACATCTCTGAGGCCACTAACTCTGACGTGGGTACCCTTCCACCTCTGGAGTCCAGGCAGCTGCCCCTGGTCAAAGCTGTTTATTAGGCTCCACTGTACTGCCGTAGGACATTGAAGTCTTCACTGTTCCGGAGTGAAACCTGAGCTGGGAGGAGGGACTGCCCATTAAGGAGAGGTTAATGCCGCATGTCCATTTGCACACTCAGTCTGTGTCTGTGCCGCACTAACCAGTGTTGTGGCCACGTTTTATAAATGGCCTTTTAAAGGGGTGATAGAATGCTGAATGGCATGTACACACCAATATTGATCTTTAAATAATGTACAAGGAAGATGCTTTTGTAATAATAATAGTATCAACAATAACCATACAGTCATAACAGTGATTCTGGTATATTGAGTATCCCCTATATGCCAGGTCCTTGTATACGTGATATCCAATTCTCACAATGACTCATGGTGGCCAAAATAATAAATGAAATAATCTTGAAAAAGAATAATGTTGCAGGACTCACACTTTGATGTTACGACTGCCTACAGAACTACAGTGATCAAGGATGTCACACCCTTCAGTGAGGAAAAGAATAGCCTTTGACAAATGGCGCAGGGGCAGCTGGGTAGCCACATGCAGGAGAATACATGTAGACCTTTACTTCACAACATAGTCAAAATTTTACTCAAAATGGATCTGAGACCTAAATGTAAAAGCTAAAACTTTAAAATGCTCAGAAGAAAACATGGGGATAAAACTTTCTGGCCTTAAATTAGTCATTGCATTTTCTTTTTTGACATGTACCAATAGCACAAGCAACAAAAGAAAAAAAATAGATAAATTGGCCTTCTTCAAAATTTTGCTTCAAAGATCACTGTCCAGAAAGTGAAAAGACAACCTACACAAGGGGAGAAGATATTTGCAAATCTCGTGTATGATAAGGGACTTGTATTTAGAATATATCCAAACTCCTACAACTCAATAACAAAAAAACACATAACCCAATTGAAAATGGGCAAAGGATCTGAATTTTTAGGTGCCAATAAGCATACAAAGTTCTAAATGATATGATCTAAAGAAAATGTTTTCACCCGGCCGGCATGGCTCAGTGGTTGAGCGTCGATCTATGAACCAGGAGGTCAGGGTTCGATTCCCGGTCAGGGCACATGCCCAGGTTATGGGCTCTATCCCCAGTGGGGGTTGTGCAGGAGGCAGCCGATCCATGATTCTCTCTCATCATTGATGTTTCTCTCTCTCTCTCTCTCTCTCTCTCTCTCTCTCTCTCTCTCTCTCCCTCCCTCTCTCTCCTCCTCCTCCTCCTTTCCTCTCTGAAATAAATAAAAATATATATTTTTTAAAAAGAGATTGTTTTCATTGCTCAGCGATGGTTTTAAAGACACACAGGAAAAAGGGAGCACTTCTCAGTTTTATGGCCCAATGCGGGTTCTGTCTTGGTTTTTGAACATCTTACACAGTGCGTCACCCTGGGGCGAATCTGATGAAGTGGGCGCTGTGCTGTATATATGTTGTGGATCTGCTGAACATGTGAGTGTCTTGATAGATAAGCTCCTTAGTCCTTGAGACAGAAAGTGATGGAGAAGAAGAAAGAGTTTTTAAGATTTTGAAAACCGAGTAAGAAACAGAGAAGGCAGATCTATCCACTTAATTAAAAAAAGAATGCGTGGCGTTCTTAAATGAGAAGACCCCCTGAGCTGCCCGGCTAAGCATTTCCACATGGGATGAAGGCCACACGCTTATTTATTCTCACTCCACCCTCGGCCACATGACAGTCTGGTTGATTCCCTTTTTTCCTACTTGGCTGGCGGTGGTAATATATGGACAGTCAGTAACTTCTGAGCTTTTCATCTGCACATACACACCTAATGAGGGCCTGTCTTCCTTCTGTAATTACCTCAGCAATAGATATTAGATGGTCCCCAGGGAAAAGCCGTGTTTAATTGCTGTTGCCCCGGAGAGCTTTGTGAGGAAACATTTCCTCGATGGGCCTTGTAGCTGTCCGGGCTCCGTCCTGGGTTTCACGCATGCCGGCAGTGCCCGGGGGACAGAGGGCGAGCAAGGCCACTCAGCGATCTGGCGGTAACCAGGAAGCGAGGCCGCCGCTTTATTTCTAAGGTAAAGCCCCAGGTAGGATGCCAAGGACAGGTGGAGAGCACCCAAGTGTCCCAGGGTTATGACAGGTTGTCCTCTCCCCACCAGAATGAAGGGGGGGTGGCAGTGAAGTCAGGTTCTTCTGGTGCAGAAACGAAGAAAAAGGAGCATGGGAGGCTTGGAACCCCTCTTAAGACTGTTATTATCTTTGTTTAATATTTTACAAATACTTTAAAAATACACATTTTCATTGATTTCAGAGATGAAAAGAGAGAAACAGCCATGATGACAGAGAATCACCGACCAGCTGCCTGCTGCACGCCCCACACTGGGGATTGAGCCCATTACCCAGGCCTGTGCCCTGACCGGGAATCGAACCCTGACCTCCTGGTTCATAGGTCGATGCTCACCCGCTGAGCCACACCGGCCGGGCTACAGATACTCTTTAAGGATTTGGTTTTTCACATTGTGAAAAACTTGACGACTAGAAAGTAGTTAACAATGTGGAAAACCCCTAGCACCCTGAGCAGTCACCGTTGTGTGGCATATGTTTCCTTTCAGTCTTTTTTAAACATGGCTGATTATTTTATGTATAATGTGTACCTTCAGTTTCACTTCGCAGTCTTCACAAACATCACCCGAATGCCTACCAAACAGATTCTTTAGATACGGCTTAAGTTAATTATTCATTTCCTTTTCAATGTTCATTTTTTGAGAAAGCGGTAATGACAGTTTTTTTGAGTCCTCATCAAATCGTGATAGCGTACCTCTTATTTTTTAAAAAAAATATTTTTATTGATTCCAGAGAAGAAGGGACAGGGAGAGGGAGTTACAAACATCAATGATAGGAATCACTGATCAGCTGCCTCCTGCATGACACCTACTGGGGATCGAGCCTGCAACCCAGGCATGTGCCCTGACCAGGAATTGAACCTTGACCTCCTGGTTTGTGGATTGATGCACAACCACTGAGCCACATCAGCTGGGCCACACCTCTTCTTTCTATTTGCTGAATCTACACTCATCTAAATATCTCATACTGTCATTGATGTTTTGTTAAGAGGGTGTGGGGGGGGGTAAGCTCTGCACAAGAGATTCAGCATCCAAAAGGGGAGACCCGGGGTTAATAGTGGGCCGAGTTTTATGCATTTTAATTACTGGAAGCCCCAAAGTAGATTCTCAGATAAAACAGCATCAGGTATTAACAGGGGCCAGGAGGTCAAAGGCCCCGCGCCCTGCCAGCTCTCCCAGCCGCCAGCGCTCTAATTGATTAAAGCGTCACAGGCGAATGTTTTTCCAAGTGTGTCGCCACGTTGCTGCTGGTTAGGTGCCGCGTTTTCTTGCTCCCGTAAAACGTGCTGAAATAATTGGGTTACTGAGGATCATGGGGAAAAAGAATGTCTTCCACGGGTATGATGTCCAAATATTTTAAAGGAAAACATTCAAGATGCTTCTTTCTTCCCCTGCAAATTTTCTGTCTTACTCTTTCCCTTTGTTCACTAACTCCTCGCTGCATTGCTAACAGGCAGGAAGGAGTCTGATTTCTCTGTGGTGTCAACCGAGCCATACTTGAATGTCTAGGTAGCTGATACGTTTCCCTGGAGGTCTTTGAGATGGAATATCGATATGGATATGGATATGGATATGGATATGGATATGGATATGGATATGGAATATCAGAGTGAGAAAGCTTGCTCAAGAATCTCTAGATGTCACAGCTTTCTAGTGGGAGCTGTGGGGGTGAGAGAAGGAGCCCACCTAGGAGACCCTTGGTTTTAGGGTTCCGTTTCCTGCCTGTGTTGGTCATCTCCCTCCACCAAGCCTCACGTTCTGTATGTGAAACACAGGAAGTTGGGTTATGATCTCAACAGCCCCTTCTTGCTCCATTTTGCTGTGAGAAGAAAACGTCTCTCCTCTAGTTGCCTGGAGAGAACAAAAGTCTTATACATTAATAAAAAAAACACACACCATGGAAGCATAGAGCACGCACCGTTACCTATAGGTGAAGGGAAATAGGAAATCACTGGGAAGCTGGTGGAGGGTGCATCTTAAAAGGTTTGGTGGTCATTGACTGGTGGGAGGGAATGGAAATTAATTGACTTGCTCGTTGCTCCCGTGGGAGATCCATGAGAGATTGCCTGTCTTGTTCTCAAGTGTATCTTTGTGTTGCAGGAACTATTCTAGGCACTAAAGTTGTCAATACTTACGTGTTGAGGACATGCACAGGTCGAGGGGCTGAGTAATGAATAGATTTGCCAGTGGGAGAAATGTATAGTATGAGGTGCAGGTCTGTCCAATTACTGTCCGTAAGAGAGGAAGGCATTCTTGGCAATTACCCTCACCTGTTAATTGCCTTCATGCCCAAGGACTGAGATGGAGGTGGGTCTATGTGATGGTCCATTATGAACTAGAGTTATTTTTTAATTGACTGGATGGCAACTAGATTGACTTTCAGGGATTCAGTCCAAGCATTGAAAAGATTGGAAATACTAAATTGGTTGTACTCTCCATTTTTAAATTCCTCACTTAAATAAATCCTAAATCGTATTATTCCCATATCTCTCTATGCATCCTTTTTAAAAGAAAATTGAGTATTTTTTAAGTGCAGTTTCAGATTTACAGAAACATTGAGAAGATAGTATAGAGGTCCCCATATTCTCCACCCCGTTCCCTGTGGTTAACCTCTTACGTTAGTATGATGCCTCTGTTGCAACTAATGAACCCATATGGACACATTAATGAAAGTCCATAGTTTAATTCAGATTTCCTTAGTTTACACAGCGTCTTTTCTCATTTCCCAGCATTTTTTCTAGGAGACCACATTACAGTCCGTGTTCATGACTTTAGGTTCCTCAGGGCGTGACACTTTCTCAGACTTTCTTGACCACGACCTGGACAATTTTGAGGAGACCTGGTCAGACATTCTTGTCCAATGGTCCCCAGGTGGAGTTTATCTGATATTTTCTCATGATTAGACCAGAGTTATGGGTTTTGGGGTAGGAAGACTACAGAGGGAGTGCCGTTCTCACACACAATATCAAGGGTACATATAATTAACATGACTCATGGCTGTTGGTGTTGACTGATCACCTGGTGGAGGTAGTGTATGTCAGGTGTCTTAGCTGTAAAGTGGCTTTCCCCTCTCCTTTCTGATTTTTTTTTTTAAATATATTTTTTTGTTGATTTCAGAGAGGAAGGGAGAGGGAGAGAGAGACAGAAACATCAGTGACGAGAGAATCACTGATCGGCTGCCTCCTGCGTGCCCCACACTGGGGATCGAGCCCGCAACCCGGGCCTGTGCCCTGACTGGGAATCGAAGCATGACCTCCTGGTTCATAGGTTGACGCTCAACCACCGAGCCACGCCGGCCGGGCTGTGCTCCACTTTCTTGAGGGCAAAGTAATCACATAAGTGATTTGCAATTTTTCTGAATAAGAAATCTGTCTCTTCTCCCAATTACTCATTTTGCTCAGCCATTTATACCAGTGTAGACTCAAGGACGTTTATTTTATACTTGGAGTTATAACCCAATAGTATTTTATTGATGTTGCTACCCACGTCATTCCAGCATTGGCTGTTGGGAGCTCTTTTAGTTGGCTCCTGTGTGCCTCTGCTAGGCCCCCATCCGTTTGGGGTTTGGTTTTGCTGAGCCATTTCTCTCAACCCGCTCTTAGGAGATGCCCTAGCTCACGGTGTATATTTCCTAACCCCCCCCCCCACATCCCACACCCCCACATCCCACACCCCCACATCCCCCCCACATCCCACACCCCCACATCCCACCCCCCCACATCCCCCCCACATCCCACCCCCCCACATCCCCCCACATCCCACCCCCCCTCCCACATCCCCCCCACATCCCACCCACATCCCACCCCCCCTCCCCATCCCACCCCCCCCACATCCCCCCATATCCCACCCCCTCCCACATCCCCCCATCCCACCCCCCCATCCCCCCACATCCCCCCCCACATCCCACCCCCCCACAACCCACCCCCTCTCCCACATCCCACCCCCCCACATCCCACCCCCCTCCCACATCCCACCCCCCCACATCCCACCCTCCCTCCCACATCCCACACCCCCCCACATCCCACCCTCCCTCCCACATCCCACCCCCCCCCACATCCCACCCCCATCCCTGAATCAGTTACTTCTCCAGAAATGGACCTCCTTTAAAAAGCCTACTTTCTTCCTTCCCAGAGAATGTTTTGGTTTTTATTTTCAGCCCTAAAGCTGTGCTCAAAACCTCTTTATTGTTCACGTCTCTGTGTGTCAGTGCAGAGGCACAGGCATTAGAAGAAAGTTTTCAGGTTCCATTACTGAATAAAGAGTTTAGAAATAGACTTGTGATTTCTCTTCTGAGGCCCCGCATCACCCGTGGCAAATGCCGCAGCTTGTTAACAAGAACGCTGCTGCCCGGAGAGGGCTTAGAAACGCCAATTAGAGTCAGATCATTTATTTATAAATGTGCGCATCCGTTTCACGTCGTGTCATGGGGCAGAGCCTGCCTGGCCCCTTTCACTGTGGAGATTAGTGAGCTGGGCAGACAAATGACATCTTCTCCAAGTGACATTTCTGGCTTCCACAGCACCCCCCCACCCCCTCCCCACGGCTCGGCTCCCACCTCTCTTGGTTTCACGGAGGGCGGGCTCTTTATTGCGTTTAAGGATTGTTTTCCATGGAAAGAAGAAGAGCTGGGTTTCCCTGGGTTCAGTAATGGCTGTGAAGAGACAGTTAGGCACACAAGGAGGATCATTTTAACCCTGGGCGAGTTCTTGAGTTGCTTAATTGAGTGATATTTTCTAAAAAGTGGCAAAATAGGAACACACATTCTTTCCTAATCATTCTGGGTCTAGACCAGGAGTCCTCAAACTTTTTAAACAGGGGGCCAGTTCACTGTCCCTCAGACCGTTGGAGGGCCGGACTATAGTTTAAAAAAACTATGAACAAATTCCCATGCACACTGCACATATCTTATTTTGAAGTAAAAAAACAAAACAGGAACAAATACAATATTTGTATTTGCATGTGGCCCGCGGGCCGTCGTTTGAGGGAAGGCTTTGAGAGGGAAGCCTTTCTTTGGTCACGTGTAGACTTTGAAAGAGCAAAGATAACGTCCGAGGGGATTCTCCGGGGTGCTGTCCAGCTGGGAGCAGTTCCTTTTGGCCTCGGGCAAAGGTGTACATTCAGATCCGGGACAAAGAGAAGCCTCTGGCGGCCGCCTTGCTGCCCGGGACGTGGGCTATTAGAATCCTCTGTGGTGGCAGCTGGGACCGCACCTCAGTGGACTGGCTAGAGGAAATGTAAAGCCACCCTCCTCACCCCCAAGTCAGGCAGCCAGTGAGCTCTTCAAGGTGAACTCCATGAACACCGCCACCTGTCACAGTCTCCACACGCTTGGCCATGTAAACACTGGCGGCAGCGGCACTTTAGCCGCTTCTGAAACACGCGGCAAGACGCACTAGGACAGTGGTTCTCAACCTTGGCTGCCCATTAGAATCACCTGGGAATCTTTTTAAAATCCTGATTTCTGGGCCTCATCCTCCGGAAATTCTGTTTCCTGTTACTCATGTTGTGGCCCCGCCCCATAACAAAGAAACAGAATTTCCGGAGGATGAGGCCCAGAAATCAGGATTTTCAAAAGATTATTAGGTGGTTCTAATGTGCAGCCAAGGTTGAGAACCACTGCCCTAGAAGGGAGAGAGAGGTTCCTGCTTCCTACCAGACATCGGACGGACTTTTCAGTAGTGGTCACAGCTTTTAGTTTCATAGACACTTCGAAGAAACTTTGTGTGTAAATGTGAATGTCCCTCTAAAGGAAAAAAAGAAGAGGTTTTTAAAGAAAGAAAAATTGGCCCCGCTGGCATGGCTCAGTGGTTGAGCATCGACCTAGGAACCACCCCATGGCTCAGTGGGGTGGGTGGATGAGATGTGATGAGCGGCGGGGGCCTCTCACCATTCCCTCTGAGTGTCCTCGCGGGTGGAGTCCAGTGGCAGCGCTGTTCAACCAAAAGGCCCCCTTCACAGCCCGCCCATGCCTGGGTTTGATTCCCAGTCAGGGCACAGGCCCGGGTTGTGGCTCGATCCTCAGTGTGGGGCGTGCAGGAGGCAGCCGGTCCATGATTACTGTTATCATTGATGTTTCTATCTCTCTCTTCTTCTCCCTTCCTCTCTGAAATCAATAAAAATATATTAAAAAAGTATAGAAAGATAAATTGTTTAAAACACCAGAAAGCTATTGATTTGGTTTATTGCGATCTGAGAGCTCTGCATTCACACTGCCTGTAGCATCCTTAAAAAAATTTTTTTTTCAACTTGATGAGTCATTTGCCATAATCTTCAAAGTTCCTCTCCATATACAGAACGAGATGCCATTACGATGGGAATTGCTAGCTGCCATTTGCTGGGTTAAGCTCCACTGGACTAATTATATTCCACGCGAGCTGTGAAGTAATCACTAGCTCTGACCTGGGTTCAGGTGAGCTCACCTTATCTCGGAACAGCCTCTTCGTTATGGAGGGTTCTGCTTCCCAATGCACCATCAATCAGGGGACATTTCTGGTGACATCAGCTTTCTGAGCTTACTTCTCGGGAGTTCAAGTTCACGGGTCTCCTGGGGCTTGGGTGTGGGGTGGGTGGATGAGATGTGATGAGCGGCGGGGTCTCTCACCATTCCCTCTGAGTGACCTCGCGGGTGGAGTCCAGTGGCAGCGCTGTTCAACCGAAAGGCCCCCTTCACAGCCCGCCCATGCCCAGGTAGAGCTTGAGAGTCATTCACATTAAAGCTTTCTCGGGGTGGAATGTACATAATGGCGCAAGGCAGCGTGTGTGACAGTCTCCTGGCAGGATTCATCCATCAGCCCAGCCTTGTGTGTGTGTGTGTGTGTGTGTGTGTGTGTGTCGGGGGGGGGGGTGGATAAAGGGCTTTGCATGACTCGAGTAAGGGTTTACATCTTGGGAATCTTGGGTTAGTAGACATATATCCTCTGAGTTGTTTTTTATTAATGGCTCTTTGGGGAGGAAAGGTGGTAAGAAAATTCCCCCTCTTGGACCATGGATTTATTACTAAAAGCCCATATCGAATCTCTCAATCCGTTAAGTACTCTGTGTTACTATCCATCATAGGTGACTATCTTGGGGGAAACAGTGACAAAGTGCATAAGGCAGACAGTACTTTGTGGATTGAAGCCATTTAGTCCACTGTACCGCATCTCATGTTTTGTCTTGTGTGTGTGTGTGTGTGTTTTTAACCAAGAATGATCATGCAGCTAAATATTTGGCCAACTGCTATTTATGAGTGTATTTGCTAATATTTTAGCAATTTTCAAAGAGTAAAGAATAATGAAATAGTCACACCTTTAAATTATCCCCAATTTGCAGCACTCCTCATAAGCTAAACGTAGCTAGTGTTTCCTGGGCCCATTTGAAATGAATAAAACTATTGGAAAAAAAAGACTGTACCCTTTTATGTAATGATGTTTACTTTGAATTTATATTAGTTCACACAAACACTCCATCCATGCTTTTGTTCCGGCCCTCCGGGCCAGTTTAAGAACCCATTGTGGCCCTCGAGTCAAAAAGTTCGCCCACCCCTGCTCTAGACCCCTATTAACATTATCTCCCTGATTGTTCTCCATTTCCCTCTGAGGTAGGTGCACATGCTGGTTTCAAGTTAATGAATTGATAATTGAGACTCGGAGACATTAGGTATTTTGCCCAAAGTTACACAGCTATTCGGTGATGGGGCCAGGATGGGAACCAGGGCAGGCTGCCTGTGCTTTTTGGCTGTTGTTGCTAATCCTCGCCCGAGAGTGGAAGAGGGACGGAGAGACAGAGAGAAACATCGATGTGAGACAAACACATGCATGAGCCATGACCAGGATGACCAGGGCCCGGGCCAGGGAGGAGCCTGCAACCGACGTTTGTACTCTTGACCAGAATCGAACCCCATACCCTTTGATCTACAGGACGCTGCTCTACCCACTGAGCAAAACTGGCTAGGGCTGCCAATGCTTTTGACTGTTACTCTAAATCCGTGGTCGGCAAACCACAGCTCGCGAGCCACATGTGGTTCTTTGGCCCCTTGAGTGTTCCACAAAATACCACGTGCGGGCGCGCACGTACAGTGCGATTGAAACTTCGTGGCCCATGCGCAGAAGTCAGTATTTTGTGGAAGAGCCACACTCAAGGAGCCAAAGAGCTGCATGTGGCTCGCGAGCCGTGGTTTGCCGAGCCGCAGTTTGCTGACCACTGCTCTAAACTGTCTGCCAAATGATATAAATTGCCATGGTGGTCTAGTCTGACCGTTCTCTAACATTGTGGATATAGGCCAGCTTCTGCTTCAACACAGACTCGGAATCTCTCTGGGCCTCAAGATAGTCCTTTGTTATAAAACAATCATTTTTTATTTTCTAGAAATCTCCTTTCTTGTCACTTTTATCTGGTGCTTCTGGATTTGTCTCTGAGACGAGTATATAGGGAAACCCTCTGGGGACAGGAGAGCGGGGTGTGGGGTTGAGTGGTTTTGTTTTCATTATCGTTCTAGGAAAGGCCCATCCTGTGCGGGAGCCCCATATGCACGTAAGCTCGCCATCATGCCCTGCAGCCCGCCCCTCACTCACCCAGGCCGAGCACCATCAGTCCCTACAAGGATCTCTCACGGGAAATCATCAAGACAGTCAATATCAGACCCGACAAGCCACTGAGTCCCCGTGGAGACGCTGTCGTATGGTTTCCGGTTTATAGTTGGGACGACTGACACTCAAATCAAGCAGGTTACCTGCTCGGGCCTGGTAGACGGCAGAATTGAACTCCAAACGAGTCCATCTGACTCCACGCCTTCTGACTCCACTGCGATGCTCCTGCTGGCAGCCCTCCGAAGGTCTCTCTGTTGTTGCGCCCCAGACCCCCTGTCAGGTGCAGGCCCAGGTAGTTACCCTGCGCCGTCCTTTTCCTGCCTGACTGTTGGTCCTAATGCCCCAACCCCCTGACTTCTCATCTGGATGACTACTCATATTCTGTGTGTGCGTGTGTGTGAGCTTCTCTCAAACTGGCTGCAGAATGGATGCCAGGCTCCTAGCCACGGTACTTTTGATTTGTTATTCCTACAGGGGTACCAGTGGGAAATCACAACAATGCAAGAATATCCTTAGGAGGGTAGCCTCTTGCTAGTCTTTCTTGCCTTCTGTCTGGGAGGATGGTGACAGATTCATTCTAGTTTTCCTGAGACATTCCCAGGTTTAGCACCGAAAGACCCGCCTCTCAGGAGCGCCTCAGTCCCAGGCCAACCAGGACAGATGGTCACCCTGGGACTTGGTCACCTGGACAAGCTCTGAGAGCAGAGGGTCCGTGGATGAGCTGTGGCAGGAAAAGAGTGTAAGTGAACCTCTGAATGGAACAGGGAATTGGGCATTGACTAAAGAGCGGGTCATCGTCATGTTGCCAGTGGGTGGCAGCCCCAGCTTTCCGACCCATGTCAGCTTCAGTCCCAGTTAGGAAAGGTTGTGCCCTTACCACACTGACCCTGGTGAACACTCTCCCAGGGCCAGGGGCCAGCGGATTACCAAAGGCATTTGTAACCTAGAAAACGGCAAGTCTCATGAACCTATATGTCCTTGAGTTAATAACATTTCTTCGTTAGAAAAGATTCCCATAATAGAACATTTTCAGACATACCCTGAGTAATAAAAGCTAAGATTTCTAAATTTGTTCTTCTAGGTACTGTCTTTATCAATGTTATAGCCATACCTCTGGTAAGGCAGCCACATTGCCCGACTTTAGAGTCTGAGATCGGCTAACATCTATTTTTCCCCACTTGGACTAATATTCATCTGGATACCTGTCATTTGTATTATTCTCCCCGCTCTATTTTTTTTTTTAAATCCTCACCCAAGGATATTTTTCCATTGATGTTTTAGAGTGGAAAGGAGAAGAGACAGAGAGAGAGAAACATTGATGTGAGAGAGACACATTGATTGGTTGCCTCCTTTATGCACCCCAACCAGGGCTGGGCAACAAGCCTGCAACTGAGGTACATGCCCTTGACCAGCATCAAACCCAGGATCCTTCAGTCTGCAGGCCAACCCTCTATCCACTGAGCCAAACTGGCTAGGGCCCCACTCTTATTATTTTTGAGTGCCTGAAAATACCATTGTAATTATTTCAGATTTCTGAGTATTTGTTTGTATTCTAGATTTTCCTATGATTAGCATCCGTCTATGCATGCAAGCTTTGTGGGTAGTGATACCTCAAAATAACAGTTGTTGCAGCTAGAAACCAATCGCGTGTTCCCTAAAATTGTAGATAATTGCATGGTTTGGAAACTTCTTGCCTTTTGCAATATGACAACTGCAAATGAAATTTAATGTGAATTCCTTAGAAGTTCGATTTTGCCATCAAGAAGCATTGATTTTGTTTCTTGCTGCAATAATAACAGTTAAACTATCCAGTTATTCAACCTATTTCAACCTGGGAAAGAATAACAAGCTGATATGAGCTCACGTGTGCTAGAGGCAGACTCACGTGTGCGTGTCATTGAGAAGATTCCTCACAAGTCAGTTTTTTTCTTGCAAATAAGAACGTGGCTTAATGCTTTGCACACGTTGTCTTGTTTGTTCTTCACAACAGGCCTATACCCCTCATCCACGTTGGTGGAGTGCTTGCTCTGAGTCGCGCACTGTTTTCAGTGCCTCACCGGCATGACCGCCATTCCTTATCACAAGGCCCTGGGAGGGAGGTTAGGGATACTTCCTTTCTAAGCCGGGCCCAAAGTGGCTGACACTGGTGAAGGCACTCATCATTGGCTTTCTAAAACATCTCGAAACAGGCCTTACCAGAGCTCGGCGATGTCCCGAAGAACCCCTTTCACTCTCTCTCTCTCTCTGCCAGCATCGGGGTGGACTCAGTGTAGTGAGAGCCGTCTGCAACCGTTCTAAGCATCAGGTCTTCACCCCAAACACCCAGGCAGGGACACCAGAGAAAGTAGCAGAGGGCCTTCTCTCGTTTTCGGAAAGAAAAGCCCTCCTAGATGACCGTTCTCAACTCATAAGTTAGAAAGAGGTCATAGCAACGCCCTCCTCTTCCGGAAGAGCTGGAATGCAGGGTCGCCTTGACTGGCTCCGAAGAGTGCTTCTCAGCGCTTTGGTCTCCGGGTCTGTTTTCACTGTTAAAACCGTTGAGGACAAGGCATCGCATTGTTTCTGGCACAGATCCCTGTGCCCGTGGATGCTCCCAGCTGTTTGTTGGGTAGAGTTTCACCCACAGTGTTCTGATGCACAGAGCATGGGGCATCTTCCTGAACGCCTGAAACAACCCATTCTTTCATCGGCCGGCCATAACAGAGGAAATCAGGATTGCTTTTCATGCATATTCATCGTTAACTTGACACACGTTTTGTCTTCTGAGAGTTGCTGCATCATTGGATGTAAGTGGAGAACCATCCATCCCATCCCTTTGATCGTGTTTTGATTTTATTTTTTGTGTTTTTGAATATTTCATTCACACCAACATGCATGATGAAGTGAGGTATATTTCATTCACACCAACATGCGTGATGAAGTGAGAGATCACTGTTGGATATGAATTCTCACTTGACTCAGAGTCTTTGAGGAGGATGAGATGAAAATTTGGCACAGGTGTGATTCTTCTGCTAATTTGAGTTACTGTCTCAAACTCAATGCTGCATGCAAATGAAATATACTGAATTAAATTTAAGTTACTGAATAAAAAATAAAGCTCTTTCTAGATCATTCCTCCTAAAGGCTTGATGATGAGTCTGGTGAGTAACTTGCACACCTGTAGTAGCAGAGTTGGAAATTGGAGGTGGCAGGTCAGCTTCACCATAACCCCAAAGAGCATTTATCAAGTACAAATGCCTCCTGGGGATTTATACCGGGCCTTTGTGGAAGGAAGGAGAACATGAGAGTTAGGGAGTGGCAAACTAGGCTATTGAGGTATATTTTATATATGGTGACACTCATTCTTTTCAGGGTACAGTCCTATGAGTTTTGATAAACAAATTTGTCTGACCCACTACCATATTTAAGAAATTCTTCCCAGTGTGGCTTAGTGGTTGAGTGTCGACCTATGACCAGGAGGTCAGGGTTCAATTCCAGGTCAGGGCACATGCCCAGGTTGCAGGCTTGATCCCCAGTAATGGGCGTGCAGGAGGCAGCCGATCAGTGATTCTCATCATCGATGTTTTCTATCTCTTTCTCCCTCTCTGAAATCAATAAAAATATATTTTAAAAAAGAAATAGAACAGATTATCATGCCAAAATACTTCCCCTAGCTTCTTTGTACTTAACCCCTCCTACACCCTGAGCCCTGGGTGTCCACTGATCCATTTTTTTGTCTCTATAACTCTGCCTTTTCTAGACTGTCATATAGATGAGATCACACAAGGTCTAGCTTTTTGCCTCTGGCTTGTCTCACCACAAAGCATTTGAATTTCATCTGTGCTGAAACAGGTGTGAGAGGTTTCTCTCTGTTATTGCTGAGTAGTGTGCTGTCGTGTAGATAGGCCACAGTTTGTTCATTGACTGGCCACTTGAAGGATATTTGTTCTTAGTTTGGAGCAGTTATGAATAAAGACACTGTAAACATTTGGGTACAGGTCTCTGTGTGAACATAAGCCTTCATTTCACTCGGGTAAATGCCAAGTGAAATTGGAGTGGGGTTGTTGGGTCAAGTGGTATGTTTAAGCTATGGCATGTTTATATTTATAAGGAAAAGTACATGTATGTATAAGAAAAAATGTTCCTTATAAGAAAATTCTAATTATTGATGGTTATTGAAGTGTTCAGAATCATGGGTCACCTAAAACAATAGCTGATAATGTTATGGTTGTTTTGTTTGAATAGACATAGCTTTATGGAGATTTATTTTACTAATTACATTTTGCTCTGAGCTGATGTTTAAATTAGTCACTGTTCCCTGGGCACCCACCGGTGTTGCAGCCAAGCAGAAGGCTGCAGGCCAGAGAGGAGGCAGCCAATGGAGGCTCTCAGCTTGGCCACAGATAGTCCACAGAGTGGATAACAAGCATGGAGACAATCGATGGATGCCTACAGGATTCTAATAGTGACAATGACAGTTGCCCTATTTTGCTTCTGCAGGATATTGATTTTCTTTCCCTCAGACTCACTATAAGTCAGGATCATCCCCGTTCCTTCAAGTGAAGATGTGAAATTTGATTCTTCCCAAAAGGCCTATTCCAGCTTCCACCTCATCCAAGTTAATCAGTGAGTGTCCACTGAGAGCCCACTCTCCTTTTCTCTACTCTCCGGTGGTTGCTAGGAGAGAGTTTGGCATGTGTAAATTGGTGTTTGTCCTTGTTAAAATGGCCGAAATCTAGAACACCGATGAACACCAGATGCTGGAGAGGACAAGGACCAACAAGAACTGTCATTCATTGCTGGTGGGGAGGAAAAATGGTCCAGGTACTTTGGAAGACAGTTGGATGATTTCTGACAAAACTAAACAGATTCTTCCTAGACAATCTGGTGACTTGGTTCCTTGTTATTTACCCAAAGGAGGTGAGAGTACACCCCCACAAAAATCGGCACGCGGATGTTTATTCTCGCTTTATAATTGTCAAAAATGGAAGCAACCAAGGTGTCCCTCACTAGATAAATAAATTGTGGTGCATCCAGGCAATGGGATGTTATTCAGTGCTAAAACCACATGAGCTTCCAAGCCATGAAAAGACACGGAGGAAACTGAAGTGCATATGACTGAGTGAAAGAAGCCGGTCTGAAGAGGCTAGACCAGGGGTGGGCAAACTTTTTGACTCGAGGGCCACAATGGGTTCTTAAACTGGACCGGAGGGCCGGAACAAAAGCATGGATGGAGTGTTTGTGTGAACTAATATAAATTCAAAGTAAACATCATTACATAAAAGGGTACGGTCTTTTTTTTTTTTTTTTTTAGTTTTATTCATTTCAAACAGGCCGGATCCGGCCCGCGGGCCGTAGTTTGCCCACGGCTGGGCTACACACCGCATGCTTCCTACTACATGACATTCTGCAACAGGTGAGATGATGGAGGGAATAGAAAGGGCTTTGGCTTCCAAGGGTTGGGCAGGGTGTGGCGAGGGAGGGATGAAGAGATGGAGCACAGAGGATTCTTAGGACAGTGGAAATACTTTGTATGAAACTACAACGATGAGTTTCACAGTTCTGTAGCCCCAGATGTCTTCTCGCTCACCCTTGGGGTTTTCTATTTCTTCTCAAGCACTTACTCTTTTGCAGACCAAGCTCAGATATTTGAGGTGGTCTTGGCCTTCGTCCATCTTGGAAGTTGAAAGAGGAACTTTCAGCCATGACAGCTCCCCAAAGAACCCTGCTTCTTCAGAGAGGAAGGGGGAGAGAGAGAGAGATAGAAACATCAATGATGAGAGAGAACCATGGATCGGCTGCCTCCTGCACACCCCACACTGGGGATGGAGCCAGCAACCTGGGCATGTGCCCTGACTGGGAATCAAACTGTGACCTCTTGGTTCATAGGCCAATGCTCAACCACTGAGCCAACTGGCCAGGCAAGCATGAGAATCTTATCCAGTTTGGCTGGCAAAACAATAATTTGGAAAACTTGAAGGTTGGGAGACTTTACATAAGATTCATGATTGTAGCATCTCTTTGGAAAGGGCAGTGGCCACCAGGCTGGCAGTGCGCTGCGTCAGGCCCCAGTGGCTGGAGCAGAGCGCTGGCTGCCTAGTTGACACAGGGGATGCTTTCTCCAGTCCCCCACCATCTCCAGCTTGGAGCCTTCTCCCTCATCCACACATGTGGTCCCCGTGGTCAGTGGGTTTGCAGTCCTTCCTCTTCCTCACCGAAAAGTGTTTCCTTTACTGAGAACATGTGCTTGAGTTTTGCCATCATAGAGTTTAGTTCTTCATCGTTTCAGATTTCTAATTCCTTCTCACTTGTCAGAGAAAGGGTTTGTTTTTCCTGCAGCAGGTTTCTCTCCGCGAACAGCTTGCTGGCTCGCAAAAAGGGAAGAAGCAGGGCTCTTTGGGGAGCTGTCAGAATGAGCAGATGCAGTCCCAGCGTGGTGCCCCCATCCCTGCGAGTGGCACAGTGGCACTGTATTTGTAAAGAGGGGGACAGAGAACCCTGCTCAACCCCATGTCTCGATTTGCATTTCATTAGGCACCCAGTAGGGTGGTTTGCGTGTCGCCCATCTTCACTCACAGCTCTCTCTGTGACGCCAACCTAGCAGAGAGGAAGACACAGGGATGCTCAAAACAGGATGGAGTTAAAGGGAATCAGAAAATGCAGCTCACACAGTGACTGTATTTTTCTTTCAAAGAGTGCCTTTTGTTTATCAGACTTCTGAGGGAGGTAAGTGGTTGCTAGTACCAGGTAAAAAGGAGGCAGGCCGTGGTAGGGGAGAGAGGCAGAGGGACTGGGGTTCTGCACTTAGCACCCCCATTTGCTGGCTGTGTGCTTCCGCACCGGCGACATCATGCCTGAGGCTCGCTTTCCATATAGCGGAGTTGGCCTGGATGCAGGGGAGCAGCACCTCTAACTTCCCGGACGTTCTCCAGCTCCTCCTTCTCGCCACCTTTGTGGTTTCCCATTGTAAATGCGGCCTCAGTAGCTCTAGGAAGGCCGCCCGTCATAGAGGAGCTTTGCTTCCTGAGGAGCTCAGTTGATAATGTTATCTTGATCGGTAAAGAGAAATCTTGCTCTTTCAACAAGAAAAAAACCCACACACAACAATTTTGTTCCAGAATTTTATGAACTGGAAGGTGGGAAACTACTGCATGCAGCCACGATTACCTTCATTTGGGGGATCTTTTCAAAAATGGAAGAAAGACCAAGGACAGATGATCAGAAAGTTGGTTGACAGGAGGAGTGAAGGGAGAGTGTGAGGTGGAGGGGGAATGTGTGAGGCAGGCATGTGGTATCTGTCTCTCTCTTCTTCCACCTTCTCAGAGCCCCTGACTTGTGTGTGGACCCCATGGTTCTGGAGAAATTTACTCCACTCCCGTTTCTAGGAGTGGATCCCATGACCCAAGTCAATCGTCCATCCCCCAATCCCTCACCCCCCGTCTTGGTTATAAATTGAGTCTCTCTTTGATCAGTGCCATGTGCAGATGTGAGGCCCAGAAGTGCTGCATGAGGGAAGCCATCTTTAGAATGATGCCCACGTAGAGTGAGATATAGTCAGGGAATTCGAGAAAAATGGTGAAAGAGATCTCCAAAGCAAACCATTCCAAAGCCCACTCCAACTCGGCACTTCTCAGTCCGTGGCCCACTAGCTGCCCTCTGGACGGGGGCTCTGTGCTTTGTGCTGAAATGTGGAGCGGACTGAAGAACGCTGGCCCATCGGAGGGGGGGGGGGATTGCTGAGGGAGGGGGGCGAGGGGCCGATGTTGGCTGGCTAAGGTGACACTCCATTCTGGAGGGTCTCGAATGCTAGACTGAGGCAGGTGTGTGTGGACAGACATCAGTGCCCTCGCTCGATGATAGGAAGATTTTGCGAACATTTTATAAAGATATAAGGATGGTGCTGGCCACTAAAACAGGGTCAGACATCAGATAATGAGCCAGGGAGGGCTCTCCTCCTGGCTTTCAGTTCCTCTTTTTCCCCAGAAGGAAGACCCATGGGGGCCAATTAATCCTTCCCCAAGCCTGTATTTTCCAGATGTCATCTCTACTCCAGGCTTCTAAACGGCTCCCACACAGTGTAAAAGCTGGTGTGGATAAGTAAATGTGTTTTCTTCCATTTGCTACATTGCTCTGTTTGAAAGAAAAATGTGTTTCCAAAGTTATACATATGAGGTTTAGAAGATAAGTATATTTCTTGCTAGGAATGTCTTCCCTGTGACATAGTTTGAAGTTTGTTTTCCTTTTTATCTCTGTTCCTTCAAAATGGTGTTTGTTCTTTCCATTTTGCAAGATTTGCAGCCAACCTGTCTATAGTGTTTGTATATTATTCTTTAGTCAGATAAGAAAAACACTTGAGGCTTTATCTAGAAATTTTCTTAGTAAGTATTGTTTTAAAAATTCAAATAACACTGGGAAAGGGACTAACCCTCAATAGGCATGAACAATGTTATATTTTTATTGGTTTCAGAGAGATATAGAACATCAGTGATGAGAGAGAATCATTGATTGGCTGCCTCATGCACGCCCCACACAGGGGATTGAGCCCACAGTCCGGACATGTGCCCTGACCAGGAATCGAACCATGACCTCTTGGTTCATAGGTTGACACTCAGTCACTGAGCCACACCGGCCAGGCAGTAGGTGTGAGCACTGTTGTTCATAGAAAAATACAGCCTAGAGCAGATAATGGATGGTCGGGTCACATAATTTCAAACTAAACGTCTGTGTGATATTTACATTTTCAGGTTATATTGCTTAATAAGTAATAAGGACTATGTGTCCTTTGTGACATATTTTAAAACAGACCATTTCTTTCCGCTGCACATGATTGCTTTGCAGGAGGCGGGGCACCGGTGTGGTTTCCAAGCACCCGCCACCACGGATGCTGCTTAACATGCCTTCACCGGCAGCGCATCCACGAGTGTCAGCTCGAGGGCCCCACGGAGGAGCTGCTGGCCTTGGAGGGTTTGGGCTGAGAGCTGAACATTAAGTTGAGGGGAGCATTTAGTTTAGTTTTCAGGGGCAAAATCAATGATCAAAGTTCAATGTTCTGAATCTTTTTTCCCCCTAAATAGAATTCTTGTCTATCCTGTCTGTGTGAGCAAACACTAGTGATTTTTTTAATGGGGACCAGGATGGCCGGATGGGTCCAGTGAGCGGTTATCATAAGGAAAAGCCCGATGAGGGGGCACAGATTGAAAGCGATTCCACCGCTCTCTTGATCAGTGAGTCACCGATAACAACATAGAGTGAGGGCTTAGTTTGTTTTGAGAATTGAGCCATGTCCCGCAGAGCCCCCAAGTCCTAAACTTGGTCGCAGTCCAGTGCTCAGACCAGAGTCGGGGTCCTCTCAAAGGGGGACCACTGGCGCCAGACGTCAACAGAGATGATGTCAGCTGAAATGATGCCATGGGGGTAATCTCTCCTTGTCTGCAACAGTGTTTTCCAGCCAGTAGGTCAGGCATGCAGTCCAAGTGTGTTAAACACACACACGGAAACTTGAATGGGGGGTGAGAGCCCCGTCCAGTCCCTGCATAGTCTGATATCTTTGTGCAACTTGATAAGCTTGTAATATGTTCATATTGATTTGATTTAGCACAACGTTCCTCAAAGTAGGTTTCATAGAACAGGACACACTGGCTATGCGATGCTGGCCGCCTCTCTTTGGGCCTCAGTTTTCTCATCTATATGCAGGGCGGGGCAGCCCCTTTGAGATTTTTTTCTGGTTTTAAGCGGTCTGTGACCTTTGTGGTGGACTGTCCAGTGAATTCCAACCTTTCTTGCCTTGCTCCTGGTCCATTTTTGTCAGAGGACCCTTCAGCGACTGGAGTCCATCGACTCGCTGTACTCATGGATGGGAGTTTTCTGCTTCATACGCGCAAACGTCCATTTTTCTCTAGAGCCCACAGTCTTTGTGACCGAGTTGAACAAAGAGCTGTTGCAGTGTCAGACTGGGGTGATTATTATTCAGAACTTCTCCCTCTTCCATGCTGTGTGGTCTTTTTCATATTTATAGGACTTTTCTGTTTTCGTTGGACCAAATGCAGTGAACTTAATGCATTCTTTATTAATTCTGCTTTGTACAACTGTAACGAATTCTATGTCCTCTCCACTTTATGGTTTTGCACAGATTACTGAATACTCAGGCTTTTAGAACATGTTTCAGGGCCATTTCCTATTTTGTTATATTTTAAGTTGGTATGAGTATATTTGAGAAATTAGAAAATTAGGAAACTAGCAAACATATAATTAACACATGTATCCACCACCCAGAATGAACTGCTAGTAACATTTTTCTATATTTGCTTAAGGTCGAATTTGAAAATGTTAATAAAATAATAAAATAACTTCAGATGAATGTAAAATTTTCTTTCATCCCTACCAAAAGCTCAACCTTCTACCATGTGCCCCATTTCCACATTTGAAATGCTTCCATTTTAACCATATTTACTTGAATTAAAAATATTTAATGTGCATGTGCCGTAAGTAGACTTTCATAAGTTATATCCACATTTGGTGTTTAAAGGCTTTTTAATGTATACCCAAAATAAGTTTGAGAATTAAACGTCCATCAGGGGGAAACAAGTGAACGGGGATTGAGAACATGAACCAAGGCCACACAGTAACAGGAAAAGTGGGGGGATGGCCTCCTGGCCACCGGATCCTCCCACTGGATGTGGCTCCTGCGTTACTTTCAATTGGCAGCTCCTGTCCTAACCTGGGTTTTGCCTTGTACCTGCCAACACTGGCCGTGGGACTCTCTCTTTCCTTTACCTTCAGCTCAGTGTCCAGGTTGCCGTCTCTCTAATCGGGAGGCAGGGCTTGGCTTTCTCGATGGCAGTAGAGGAGGGGACTTTTTGTTATTGTTTGTTCCCATCCTCCAGAGCTAGGGAACGCTGGACGCGAGTGGTTCCATTTAGGAGTCTGAGTCTCGGGTAAGTGTAGGAAGCCGCGGGACAGTTGAGAAAGGACTCACGATTGGGTTTGCAAGAAGAAGGGTTGATGATTTCTCCAGTTTATTTTTAACAGTATGTGCCAGGCACTGTTTCTTGTAATTTGTAGATACCGTCTCATCTGATCCTTATGATGAGTGTACGGATTGAGAACTCTTGTCTTATTGGCTTTACATGTGAGGAGACGGGTGCTGTGATCCTGAGACATTTGTCTCCGTTTATCCGATGCTGGATGAAACCCCACGCATCTTGACTTCATAACCCAAGCTTAGCACCTCGATCAAGTATCTTTAACAAAAGTCCATAAACAACACACGCGCCAAACTGTTCCTATTGTGTAACCTAAGTCATGTTTTTATGTCCATTCTCTCTTGGTTTCTTCCAGAGTCAGCGCTGAGCCCTCCAGCCCCCAGATGATTTGTTGACCTTTAATGAGTTTCTTTTCTCCTCGAGTTAGCTGAAGTTAGACGCTTGTTGGCCTATAGGTTCTGCTTCCAAGCCCTTTAATTGTGTAACATTAATCTTTATTCACTTCCAAAAAATGCTTACCACACCATATTAGGGACCAAGCTTGACATTCCAGGTTAGATTTACGTGGTGTTGTTTTTTAAGCTCTTTCTTCTATTCTGTATACTCTCTTTCTGAGGAATGCCTAATTTTAAAAGAGAAATCAATCCTATTTCCATCTTATTTTGACAAACAACTTGCTAGTTGATGTGGTGGGTGGAATGTCACCCTAAGATAATCCCTCGAACCTGTGAGTGGCGTTTATATGGCACAAGGGCCTTTGCAGAGGTGATTAAGTGAAGGAGTTTGCGATGGGGAGATGAACCTGGATCATCTGAGTGGATCCTAAATGCAGTCACAAGTGTCCTTGTACAAGAGAGACAGGGGGACCTTTGGCTTCCGAAGAAGGGAAGGCAGGGAGATGACAGAAGCAGAGATTAGAGGGGTGTGTTTTAAAGGAGGAGGAAGAGGCTGCCAACCAAAGAATACCAGCATCTACCAGACGCTGAGGAAGGCAAGAGAACGGATTCCCCCCCTCCGAGCAGCCGGAGGAACCGCGCTGTCAGCACCTTGGTCTCATCACTACAAGATTTATCTGAGACTTCTGACCTCCAGAGAATAATTGTGTTGTGTTGTGTGAGTGTGTGTGTGAGTGTGTGTGAGTGTGTGTGTCTGTGTGTGTGTGTGTGTGAGTGAGTGTGTGTGTTTACAAACCACCAAGCTTATAGTAATTTGTTACAGCAGCAATCGGAAACTAATCATTGATGAAATGAGGTCATTTTGTAGGCTTATGTTGGTTTGGAGAACAGCTCATGTTGACTCCATTATGATTTGGGCCTGGGGAAGATCAATGGCAACTCACAAATGTGCTCTGCACAGCGGTCAGACAGTTAGTGAACAATTGCATCATGATTTCTGCTGTGGAGAAAGCAGAGCACTTTTATGGTCAATGGATTTTTTTTAAGGTGAATGATATGAAAAGGCCAACAGGCATAAGCTTGATTAATTGCACAGGTTTCTATCTCAGATAATCTTAGGATTTTTTTTCATTCAGTGTCACCAAAAATGGCTCTCTTGCCAGTGTTTCCATTGGTGGGAGTCTCTGAGTGTGGATAGGAGCAGTGGCAGGAATGGAGTCTGGCTGTAGCACTAACAGAATGTGACCTACATCTAAAGAAAAATCCGAGGGAAAATGTCTTCCCAAAATAAAACTCCTTTTTTATTCTTAGAGAATGGAAAGATCAATTAATCACTGTGGCTGAGTCATTTGTATAGTTCCTGCGAAAGCTATGTCCCTCAAAGACACTATATACCTGATAAGGTTTTAGAAATTTAATTAAAAATGTTATAAAGATTTTAAATGACCATAGGATCATTTGTTGGGAGGGGAAAAACATATCACAGAGCCCTGTGATTCTTTTCAACAGGAGTGTGTGTGTGTGTGTGTGTGTGTGTGTGTGTGTTGAGGGTAGTGGGGTGGAGTGAATGAGTAACTGTTAGAATTTCTTTGAATAATGTCTCACTACATTGCCATTGTTAATAAAATTATGGTTGGTGCACCAAGCAGAATACATTTGCAATAAATAGCTTCTAAACTGATATTACAGGGATTTCCAATACCAACTTGTTTCATTTTCACAGTGTGTAGATAATAGGAGGGGAGACGCATCTAAAGGTCATTGCTTATGCTGTGGTTATATGTCTTACAATGCCTGACTGATGTTTTTAAAAGAGTAGCTGAATACATATACCATCCAGGATGGCTATTCCCTTGGATGCTGACAGACACATATCTGTCTAGATAATGGAACTGATTCTTTTATTTTTTTTAATGTATGTTTGTTTGCATCAATACAACACAAAGAGCATTCAGTTGTGACTCATGAATAAATCTCAAAGATGCATGAGAAAACACAGCATTCAAATTTTATTTTCAACTAAAAGTCAGGGGCTAGGAGAGGGAGATCATTCTATTGGAAAGAATGCTATGTGATTGAATTCCTCTGGATCCATTGGGGAGGAAAGGTTGTACATCATGGGGAATTTGCATGTCTTAGATGCACACCTTGCTCATGAAAACCAACACATGTTGTCATTTTTGTTGGTATTGTTGCTCTTGTTGCCATCATAATAGCATCACGGCCTTTGACACTAGCCAGAGGTCATTTTGCTTTGTCAGTTTAATGAATGAATCCACGTTGAGCACCTAAAGTATGCTGAGTTTGGTTCTGTAGGATTAGAGAAGAATAATGGTTTCTTTCCACAAGAAACAAGAGAGGCAGAAGAATAGAGTGACAATTATAATTCTTCATTAGGATCAGCCAGTGTGGCACACCTACTTGCTACTTTCCTATCCAGTGTCCGTGGCATACTTTGCTAACCACTCCGCCCTCGCGCTCTCCTTTTTTTTTTTTTTAACTTGGATGCTGCTTTTCTTCTCAGCATCACATGCCAAAAGCCACTACCAGTGGCATGAAGATGACATTCTCACTAAAACTTCTTGTTCTCAACCTTATACAGGTGTCTGTCTTAGTCAGTTTGGGCTACTATGGCAACCACAGACTGGATGGCTTAAACAACACACATATTCTCACAGCTTTGGAGTTTGGAGGCTGGAAAATCCAAGGTGCCTGGAACGCCCCCCCCCCCCCCCCTCCGCGCTTTACAAAGGACCATTGCTGTTGTGGTCTCACAGGGCAGAGGGTACTGTCCAGCAAGGGCCTCTGTTGCCTCCATCAGAAGTGCAAGTCTGAGTAATTCTGCCCACTGCCTCTTGGTAGTAAAGTCACTGGTGAAAACACAAGGCAGTCAAGTACCCAATGGAGTAAGTAACGCCTTACTCACATAGAAAGAGACGGAGCAGGACCAGCTTCAGTAGTGGGAGTGGGTTCCCCAGGGCCAACGGGTCCGTCCTGGCAGCCAACACGGGGCTTTGGGCCTGTTTACACTCCTCTTGTGCCAAAACATGACCTTGGTCACTCCCCCAAAAGGACAGATACCGCAGTGGGTTTGAGCAGGTGGCATGTGACACACACTTGAGTCTGAAACAGGGATATTCCTACCTAAGGTGAGTCCAGCACAGGCTGTGAGGACTCTTTCTCTCTTGGTAAGGAAAGGTTGCAGGTCCAGCCGGGTGGGCATGGCTTAGTGGTTGAGCATCAACCTACAAACTAGGACAGTGGTCAGCAAACTGCTGCTCGCCAGCCACATGTGGCTCTTTGGCCCCTTGAGTGTGGCCACGAAGTTTCAATTGCACTGTAGTGCGCACCCGCATGTGGTATTTGGTGGAAGAGCCACACTCAAGGGGCCGCAGTTTGCCGACCACTGAACTAGAAGGTCACGGTTTAATTCCTGGTCAGGACACATACCTGGGTTTTGGGCTTGATCCCCAGTAGGGGGCATGCAGGAGGCTGCTGATCAATAATTCTCATCATTGATGTTACTCTCTCTCTCCCTTCCTCTCTGAAATCAATAAAAATATTTTTAAAGAAATATAGGTCCAAGGTCCATTTTTATGTGGTCAAGTGAAGATCAAAAGGCCTCATGGAAGAGACTGCATTTCCCAACAGACACTAAGCCTATCAGAGGGCTCCACCTCACGATCAAATGACCTCCCAGGGCACCTCCTGATCCCCTCCCATTGAGGCTGAGATGCCAGTCTGTGAATTTTGGGGGACATAAATGTTCAGTCCATAACAATAGTCAATCCTATCTCATCAGTTAGCCTTATCCATTTACTGGAAAAATGAGGATAACAGTCTCTACCCTCAAAAGAGCTAGTGAAATAGAACAGGTGAAAGTTCTGAGAAGTTGAAAGGCCAGACAAAGGTAGAAGCTGGCTGGATGAGATGTGTATATGTGAGCTAAACAGTAGTGAATTATGTATACTATCACGATTAGTAACAGCTTATGATAGGCCTGAAGTTAGTTTTGAGACCCAATCCTACCAAAAAATGGGGGATTTCCTCTGTATTTGCTCACTTATTCATTCATACACTCATTCGTTCGATAACTCAACAAAGAGCTCACCTAGCGTGGGCCAGCATCTGCCTTCTGAAGAGACGTCAAGGCAGCGGGAGGAGAAACCGTGCCTCACACTATTGTGTGTCTTGGAATTGTCTGCAGCTCTGGGACCAATTAGCATTTAATGTCAATAAATGTGGCAAAAAGCTCTCTGTGCTCACTCAGTTTGTTGTCGTCCTAAGCTCACCTGCCTCACAGGTCTTCCTAGAAAGAGAAGAAGATGCTGGAAACACCATAGTGTTTGCAGCCCAGCTGGGACACACGCGACTTTGTAGCACAGAAAATTCACCTTTTGGTTAAGGCATCATAACCGTTACAGGGGGAAATGATTCTCACTGAGCAGATTGGAAATAGCCCCCTGTAGCACTTTTTTTGACACATGCTAATTATGCAGGGATCTTGATGAGCATTTTGGAAATGACAAGTTCAGAACAGTAGACACCAAATATCTTAAGTATTTTCTTGTGTGAGACACCTGGTGCTTATGGAATCTTGACTGAAAGACTGAAATGGTATTAGAATTCATTCTGTGTGCCCATATAGTTCACTCTCATGATGCAAAAATGGCAATCTCATTACAGATATGCCTGTGAAATGATAAAAATTGCATTGGATATTTTCTGATGGTAGTGGAGATAGGAGACAGGAGATAAAGGGGGAGAGAAAAAAAGCATATGTAAAGAACAGTCATTTAAAAATGACAAAAATGATCAGTTTGCTCTCTCATCAGTAGGGATTATAAAATCTGTTTTGCTGTACAGAATTGTTTTGAGGTGCCTATTTGTAAGAGACTTCAAATTCCTTGGAGAGTTAGAAAACCTGAGGTGTGTTCTGTCATCCCAGTTCTAGCTTAAAGTAATGTAAAATAATGTGTTTGTAGTCACAGAAAGCCAAACGGTCTTCATTTTGTCAGGAACATCCTGGTAGATTTGGGGGGACCTTCGTCATTATCCCACAGTGCACTTATGTAGGGCACAGAATTCCAGACACCACCAGGCTGATACAAGTAGAATGCTGATTTTGTGTATTGGATGAATTTAACCTTTGGAAACCATAGTAACTGTGGTACAGTAACTTGGAAAGTTGTGTTTCTTTAACATGACATCATCTCTCGTTAGATGCTAATTTTCATTTCTGGTAAGTGCTTGCTCAGTCATTTCAGTGCACGTTGGTATTGGATTATTCAGTATCACAAGAGAGCTGTCAGAGTTACATGAGAATAAAATGCGTACGAATTTCAATAGTTTGCCTCTAAGCAGTCTATTAATACAGTCAGTAAGCCCTTAGAAGTCTTTCTTTGCACCTCAACTGTGTTCAAGCAGTCAAGATTAAAAACTAATTATGCATATGTCATCAGTACCAATATTTGTAATTAATTTGATTTGCAGTACTAAATAATAAACCGGGTTAACATTTTAACAGGCTGTGTGAGCAGTCATTAATGGGTTCCTTTTCTCTTGCCTTATTCATTTTTAGAAGTATATTAACGGAGTCTTAACGGCATGTGCAGCCCAGATAAAGCCCAGTGAATGTGATTAGTTAGCAGCAATGTCGATTGTCCTCGCAGCCTTTTCCTCCAGCCCTTTGTGGTGCCGTGTATTTCAGGAGATGAAAAGAACTCTGGAAACAATTAATTTCTGTGAATTGAATTCATTTGTTAGGACAGAGGGAGTCCTTGGGAACTATGAATTGTGATGGAAGGGGGAATTGATACCGGCACATCTTGGGCCATGTTCCTTCCGGGAGGATGCAAAGCAATGCTGATATATAACCTCATATGTGAGTGAACAGAGCCACATTGGGGATGACATATTTGAGTCATACTAGTGACACTATAGAGTCCTTACTCCATTTTTAGAATATAAACATTTCTCCCCTCCCCCCACCAATTGATGTTGACAGCTCCATAATTGTTGATTTGTTCTTTGGCATTATAGAAAGATCCAGGATATATATATATTAGTACCTAGCAAGGTGCTGGATTCATTTGAGGGCTACACAATTAATAGCTGAATGAGTTGTTAATGAACTAGCATTAGGTAATTCTGTGGAGCTCTGCTTCGGAAGTTCTAGCTAAAACCAGAACTATTATTTTCTGCAGCTCTATTTTCCTATTTCTTTGCCTTAAATCATGCATGTTTTACACAGACAGGGGCTGCCCGTCTTCAGTGCCTGCTTGACCACATCACAACCATTCACTGAGGTTCAGCTCAGAGGTTTCCTCCTCGTCTAGGCTTTCTGGCCACAGGAGGGAAGAATTCTCTTCTTCCTCATCTCTTGGAACAACTAGGTAGCTGTTTGGCATATGTAATGATGTGGCTTATAGGTGACCGTAATGCATATTGCACTTTCAGTACGGAATTTAACAGTCTAAAGAATGGCTGTGTTCTCCACAGTGGCTGCACCAGCCTGCACGCCCACCAGCAGTGCACTAGGGTTCCCTTTCTCCGCATCCTGGCCAGCACTTGTCCTTTGTTGATCTGTTGATGCTCGCCGTTCTGACAGGTGTGAGGTGACACCTCAGTGTCGTTTTAATTTGCATCTCTAGGATGATTAGAGATTGAGCATTTTTTCATGTCTCTTGGCCTTCTGTGTTTCCACTTCGGAGAAGCGTGTATTTTAGGTCCTTTGCCCATTTTTAATTGGATTGTGTGTCTTCCTCTTGTTAAATTATATATATGGAATCTAGTGAACAAAATAGATCCAGAGATCTAGAAGCATGGAAGAGACTGATGAATTTCAGAGGGAAGGCAGGAGTGGGGAGCGGGTGGAGAGAGATTAACCGGGGAATTTATATGCATATATGCATAGCCCACGAACACAGACAATAGTGGGGTGAAGGCCTGGGAGGGGTGGGTGTGGGGTGGAGGGGATCAATGAGAAACAAGGGTGGCATCTGTAATACTTTCAACAGTAAAGATAAATTTTTAAAACAAATTAAATGGCTTTTGAAGGATAGTAAATAGGGTATAATGCAAACTAAATGTGTGTTCTTTGCAAGATTTCATTACAAAGATATACAACTTGCACATATTCGGAAGAAAATCAACTAGTGTTAGAACTATTACCAAGGAAGGCTGCTCAAGTGCCAAACACATCTGCCCAAGACCCCAGAACATTTCCCATCATGTGAGAACAGGTTATCGCTTTTCATCTGAGCAAGCCAGAAGGCAGCTCTTAGGCGTGGGGGGATCATATGTCATTCTATAGGGTCTACACAGGAGCCAAGTCTAGGTAGGATTGAAAGAGAGAAAAAGAAAGTAGGGGTTTTGATGTCATAAAGAGCATGAACATTTAAGTGAGTGCATGCAAGCGCGTATGTACCTGCTTCTGTGTCACGAGGCATGCGCGTTGTTTCATGCTGCTCGGCCCTCTCTGTCCCCCCCTTAGCATCACTGTGAGGAAGGCCTCTGCGACTGCCAAATGGGGTGCTCGTGAGCTGACCCGAGACTGTAGGACCCGGCAGGCAATTGCCCTCCTGTTCTTTGTGGCCACCAATGAAAAGCTGGCCTGCTCAGGAGCGGGGTGAGAGGACACCATCAACACTAGCCTATCCGACTCATTGTGTGCCTGCAAATAACAATAAAACAACAACAGGAAGTGCTATTACTTCTCCTTATTGCACGTTTAACATTTTTTAGAGCGCCAGAAGTCAGAACCTCACTTTAAGAAAAAGACTTTCTTTAGAAGCGAAGGCTCTCAGAGCCAGAGGCCGAGTCAGGAGCTGTCCTTAGGCCCATCCTTGGGTCCTGATTGCCCCGCTCCAAGGCCCCTTCACTTCCACGCCATGTGGCCTGACTGGACATGGGGTTCTTGGGGACAGGATCCTGGTGCGTGCCTCTTGATGGCTGAGTGTCAGTACAAGGTCCAGCGGGCTGACACAGTAGCTGAAGGAGCGCGCTTCTCTCCCCAAGGGGGATTTTGCTCCCCAAGGGGACAATTTTGTAATGTCTACAGACATACTTTTGGTGGTTGTGCCTGGGGGAGGGACCACAGGCATCTAGTATAGAGGCCAGGGTTGGTGCTACCCACCCTGCACGCACAGGACCATCTTTCAGGGCAAAGGACTGTTGTCAGTGAGTGGAGGTCTTCTCCATGAGGAGGTCTCCCCTCGTCCTTCTGTCACACCAGGGAGGGTGCTTGTCCCACTCTGTCCTGACCGGACGCTGTGTTATACGCCATGGATCCCATTCCGTTATCGGTATCTTCCACATCTGGTTTCCTCACTAAAACTTCCACTCCTTGAGGACAAAAGCTGTCTCTTCTTGCCTTCATAGCTCTGATTCCTTCTTCACTTTTGAAATATCTCATATTTCTCCAAGCCATGAGCCCAACCCTGGGTTCAGAGAGCTGACACCTTCTTTGAAATCTGTGAGGGGTCAGAAGAGCCCTGTAAGAACCAACCCACCGTGCTGACCCGCTTCAGATGCCTTCTATATCTTAGATTCCCCACATTGTGGAGTGGGTTCTCCTAACCTATTCCCATTAGGTGTGTTTTTTTTGTTTTTTTTAAGCCTACATCATCTTAAAGGAAATGGAAACCACATGTTTGATATGTTTCATTTCCATAAAAAAAACCAAGATGTAAATTGATGTTTACATGCCTTTGGGGCTTTTTAATATATAAAACTTTCAAATTGTTGTTTTCCCCCCCATGGAATTAATACAAGGGAGAATGCCTTTAAACAATAGAAGGTCATGGCTCCATCCCAAACTCTAAGTTAATGCTACTTTAGTGGGTCAAAGCCCTTTTCCGAGAGCCCGGATGGCAAAGTCCCTGTTGCACATGCTCTCTATATGCCAGAGGTAGAGCGGCATCTTTAGCCTTGACTCATGCCAGTATCAGGGGTGCCATCCTTACTACGCCTGCATCATAACACTGGTGGGAGCATCACGTGACGGACATGAAAGGAAGTGGATACAGTAAAGAGCACGACTCATAGTCTGTCACTGGGAGGGCACATGGATGCAGCCTCTTTGGAGGGAAATTTGGCAAAGTCGACCTAGATTTTAAACAATGCACATGATCCTTGATGGAAACCACCTCTGACTGCTCTGTATTTACCCTATCGATACACTCACAAAGCTATGGCAACGTGTAAGCATAAGAATACTCATTGTGCTAAAGATTTTCATTACAAAAAAAGAGAATACAGTGTAAATTAACATAGTTGGGAGCAAGCTAAATCACTTAATGGAATACCAAATGGTTGATGAAAACTATATATGTCTATGCACACACATACATGCTATTATGGAAAGAGCACCGAGATAGAATATGTAAACAAGAAAGCCAGGGTATGTCAGTGCGTGTAGTGGACTGTCCCATGCACGGAGGAGAGCAATATGCAGGAAGACATGTAGACACTTCGCAAGTCAATAGAGAAGACGCTTCTGGAAGGATCTGTAAGGATCCTTCTGGAAGGATCTGTAAGAAAACATACAGGGGCTGCCTTTGGGGCAAAGCTGGGGAAAGCTTTTCCTTTTCACCTTGTGCTCTGACTATGCTTGGGTTTTCATGCCACGTGCATGGGTAAGCAGTGGGCTTATGGGACAGTTTTGCTTTTTCATACGTGTTTTAGACACATGCACACATGCATATGCACACTCACACACACACAATATTTATGTTTAGAGAAAAAAAATGAACAGTCCCTTCCTTAGGCTAGTAATAAAGAGCACAAGCTGAGAGCAGGTAGGTTTGGCGTGGTTCCTAGTAAGCCCCGTTCTAGGTTTATCTCCTCGGGAAAACGAAACTGCCGAAACCCCTGTTTTCCTAGATGAAATTGGAGGCCAAGAACTGACTTTTAAAGGCTATTAGCAGAGGCCCATGCTATCATAAACAATGCATGAAGCGGACTATGCCTTCTAGCCTGGTACAGCCTCATTACGTTATGTTTATAGTTATTGCTTGTGTTCTTCTTCTTATCACAATAAGAGAGCCAACACCTTTAGACCTCTTTCTTTATTAAAGAGACGAATTCAAGGCAATTTGGACCTCAGCCTTGATTCAGGCTAGTGTTAGGAAGATGACTGTGAGAGGGGCCCCTGGTAAGGCCTGGCTGGTGGCGGTGGATACACCAAGGATGTGCAAGTAGAAGATTTTATTTGAAACACGTTCCCCACCTTCCTCATGTGGCCCTGAATGTCGGTGGCATGTCCCTTGGGATTCCCAGCAAAGACACGGCCTCTTAGCCGCGGTGCTCAGCCCTCCCTTTCTGTAAGAAGCTCCAGTGCCAGAGACAAGCTCAGACCCCTGGTCTCCGCCCCTCTGTCCTCCAGGGGCCCAGGGTTCAGTGCATCCCCGGAATAGACATTTCTAGAGCTTGAGGACGTTGAAAGTGTGTGCTCCTGACCCAAAACCATTTCTTGATTCAGAAAAGAAATTGTTCCTGGAAGTGCTTCAGGGGGAAGATTTGGAGGCGCAGCTTTCCATTCTGACTTGAATTGCAAACTCACATTAAAAAACATTAAGGATAATAAACTGGAAATTCAATTACCAGGCTCGAAGCCAGAACACCGCGCACTCGATTTGGATTTGCATCTTAACTTACAGCTCCTTCCTGCCAACGTTACTTACAAGTCAGACCTTTGCTCGGGGGATGGAAAGCACTTAGCGCACAGATGACTTCGCACCAAGTGCGTTCTGATGGGCCTGCCCACATGTCGACTTGGATATGAGTTCACATGAGGAGGGAATCGGAAATATTCCTTTCTCTTACTTTTGTGTTTTTATGATTGCACTTCGGGAAGCCACCGACTGACATGACCAGGGTTTGAAATTTCCATACCAGGTGGGATGTCCTTCCTGGATACCAGGCGGGTTTCCGCTGGGTTTGCAAAGCTGATTTGTTCATATAAACACTCACGTTGAGATGTTAGCTACCTGCCCTTATGGAGCGGATTCCTTGCTAACGAAAGCAACTGTAAGGATATAGATTTTTGGCTTGCCTTGATTTTTTTTTTATAGCTCGAATATCCAGATGAGGACTGACCTGTGAATCTGGATAAATGACTCTCAGGATGGGCCTTTGCAATTCCTTTTTCCAGAGTGGCGCGGCTGGGCCATGAAAGATGTAAGCAGCACTCATTATGCTGGCCACATTCCCTAGGTCCGTGGTCGGCAAACCGGCTCGCGAGCCACATGCGGCTCTCTGGCCCCTTCAGTGTGGCTCTTCCACAAGATACCACGTGCGGGCGCGCACGCACAGTGCGATTGAAACTTCGTGGCCCAAGCACAGAAGTCGGTATTTTGTGGAAGAGCCGGTATTTTGGGGAAGAGCCACACTGAATGGGCCAAAGAGCCACATGTGGCTCGCGAGCCGCGGTTTGCTGACCACTGCCCTAGGTGGAGTGAATCCATGCTTGGCTATTTGAATCTGCAGCCTTAACTCACGCTCTCAGCGATGTTTACATGTCCGGGAGTGTCCTATGGATGAGGCTAGCTCCCAGGTGGCCCTGTGAAGTACTGTCGACTTTATAGTATTTGCTGTTATTGATACATATGCATGTACACATTTGTACAGAAAGAAAGACACACTGTACACATGGGCATCTGTGCTGAAGTGCGCAGCCAAGTGTCAGCGCATTATCAGATTGAAATGAGCTGCCTGGCTCTATGAATAGCCCTGGCTCTCCAGCTTCTAAAATAAAGATTCCAGCACAGCTGGACTGCAATCTGAAACAGAATGGAAGACGACAGCCCCGCGCGCAGTAGTAGTCTTCGTGTGTGAGTGCTAAAGAGAGTTTGTAGCTTTGCAGATTTGTGGAGCTGCCTATAATGAAACAGCCACCCTTGAAATGCTAAGTGCTTTTTTAAAAAACGGCTCAATCTCCAAACAGGGAAAGGCATTGATTATACCTTATCAATCATGGGAGACCTTTGCAGACCTCTCTGGCATCTCATTCAAGTCTGAAAGCAGAGCTGAATGCAGTAGGTAGACAGGGCCCGTGTTGGCCACGTGTTTTAGCGGAAGGACAGCGTGAAGGCCTTCGCCCACCCGCTGAGATTTCTCTCTCGCCAGCGTGTCATTTCTGGAATCCCACCAGCAAATGCCTGGACGTTTACATTCAGTGCCTTCCACAGTCCAGTCCCATATCCCTTCTCGGCTTGCTTCGTGCTGCCCCCCCCCATTCCTGCCTGTACCCCAAGACCTACCGTGTGCTCCCCTCACTGCCCCCTGAACACGCCACACTCGGTGCTGTATTCACTCTGCTGCTCGCTTCATGTTCTCTGCTCAGTGTTTGTATTGTATTAGCTGGCGATTTAATGATGGAACAGCTCTCTGTCCTTCCTTCCTCTGCTCTTTTTTTTCATTTTTAAATATATTTTTCATTGTTGCTAGTATTACAGATAACTCCGATCCCCTCACCTTCTCCCCATCTTCCCAGCCCCCAGGGTCTTCACCTCCCTATTGCTCGTGTCCATGGGCTGTGCATATAAGTATTTCAGTTCTTTGGTTAATATCTTCCTGTTCCCCCAACCCCAGTCTGTTCCATGCCTCCCGGCTTCGGATCTTATTTTGTGGGTCAGTTCATTTTGTTCATTAGATTCCACAAATAAGTGAGATCATGTGGTATTTGTCTACTCACTCTTTAAAGCTCATCTTGAATAACTCCTCCCCATGGCATTTGCAAGACCCTCCTCCGCCTCCGCCTCCTCCTCCTCCCCAGCCAGAATAAATCCTGTCCTCCTGCTGTCCCCACAGCACTTTGTTCTTGATCGATGGGGGAAGGACCCCATCCTTTCAGAGTGTCTGCCCCTCGCTTGAGTGAGCTTCTCCCTCCTTGTGGCTTCTCCTGTGATCCTGGACCAGCAACATTGGTTTCACCGGGGAGCTTGTCAGAAAATCGGAATGTCGGACTCTGCCCCAGTTTCCTGTATTAGAAACTCCTTCACACGCTCCCCCAGCTGGGTTCCCATGCACAACGTTTGAGAAGGGCGTCCCCAAGGACAGGGAACATGGCGTGGTGAGCCTGCATTCCTTCCCGGCACCTAGCAGGTTAGGTACTCACTCCACAGCTAGCGTGGATCACACATCAGGTGCTGCACTGAGGACCAGGGATGCAAGGAGATCAGAGTGGCTACCGTGTGGCCAGGGTCTAGCATCCCAGAGATGAGGTGGGAAAGGGCACGTCCACTGAAAGCCTGGCGAAGGTCTTACAGTCAAACCAGTTCTGAGAAACAAAGGACTGGACCTTATGCAATGGGTCCCTTTCCGGGAGACTTCCCAGAGTCCTTCCATGTAACTGGGTCTTGTGACTGGTCAAGAGGGGTGTGTAGTGTGCAGATGCCCCAAAGGTACTTGACCATAGAAACTTGACTTATTTGATTATGTGGGGCCCATTTTGTGGGATTGAAGTTTTTTGAGACATACGTTGGGAATATTTGTTCTACTCTCACGAGTTCGGAATTCTTTTGTTGTTGTTGTTTGGCCTGGGCACAGTGTTTGTATTGTCTTACCTGGTGGTTTAATGATGGAACAGCTCTTTAACTTTCCTTCTCAACTGGATTGTAAGAGCTGAAGGAGGAACCTTACGCTTCCATGCTTTTCTGTCCTCATTTTCACACTGGCACTCAATCGCTGTTTGTTGATGATTGTTCTGGGTTTGACCTGCAGTCAAGCACAGGCCAATGGCATGGTGAACGCTGGCTACACATCTGATTGACAACAAGTCCGAAGGGGATGTAACACAGTGAGGGAACATTCGATTGGGGATTGTAGTTCTGGCTTGGCCACCACCTGTGTTGGTTTTGAGCCAGTCACTACTCTCTCCAGGCCCATGCGTCCACTGTGTCTGCCGAACGTGGCCCCCAGGTGACAGCCTTCTCTGAGGTCTGGGTCTGCAAGCTTGCGATTCTTCAAGTAGAAATGCAATTAGGAAAATTCAGAATTTAATGTTGGGGGATTGCTATACTCTGTTTCATGGAAATATTATTTGAAAATTAGAGAAAGTCAATGTTGTAGAGTAATTTAAAGGAGTGTCACCTCCCAGGTTCTGATACAAAGGTTTCTTGAGGGAGCCTTTTCAGGCCTGAAATTCTGTGATCTATAAATTAATGGGAATAATAGGTTTCCCTCTATCATTACTCATTCTGAACTGGAGCAAATCTGAGGATATTCAGCCTTGCTCATTTGAAAAGTAGCTACTAGAACTGTAAGTAGACGAAAGCCACCACAACAAAGGAATTTAAACACGCGTTGACTTTTTTTCCTAATATATTTTTATTGATTTCAGAGAGGAAGGGAGAGGGAGAGAGAGAGAGAGAAACATCAATAATGAGAGAGAATCACTGATTGGCTGCCTTCAGCACGTCCCCTTCTGGGGATCGAGCCTGCAACCCTGGCATATGCCCTTGACCTGAATCAAACCTGGGACCCTTCAGTCCGCAGGCCGACTCTCTATCCACTGAGCCAAACCAGCTAGGGCGACTTTGAGAGCATTATTAACGCTAGGTTAAAACCCAGTTTCTTATCTTAGAACATGGTTCTCCCAAGCTGCTCAAGGCACGACACTGGTCACCAGAAATGTCAATATCCTCATCTTATGGAGAGAGGAACGGGAGTCCAGTGTGGAGCTAGCTGTCCCAACTCCACCACATCCTCACAGCTGGGCAGTGCCCCCAGACTCATGCTCCCCGGAGGCCTTCCCCCACCAACGGATATGCAGAGGGTTCATTTCAGTCTCCTGCCTGGTCGATAAAACCTGTTTTCCCTCTGAAGTATGTGTTTCTTGACTGCATGCTGTGTATTTATGTGTCCAGTACAGAAGCATGATTTCCTGAAACCCACGGATAAACAACGTAATAGGGAATGGACAGTGTGCTTTGGCAGATTAGAAATGCTGGGATACTTAATATAAGTCTAAATGCTTGATGTGATAAGCACCTTCCACTGACCCAACATCAGGACCCGGGATTCACTGGCCATTGGCCAGTATTAATTAGGAGGCACGTCCTGTAAACCTCTGAGGACAGCCTGTGGTTGAAAACAGTTGAGAGCCCAGCCGGTGTGGCTCAGCAGTTGAGCGTCGACCTATGAACCAGGAGGTCACGGTTCAATTCCCAGTCAGGGCACATGACCAGGTTGTGGGCTCTATCCCCAATAGGGGGCGTGCAGGAGGTAGCCCATCATGATTCTCTCTCATCATTGATGTTTCTCTCTCCCTCCCTCCCTCTCCCTTCCTCTCTGAAATTAAAAAAGAAAGAAAGAAAGAAAGAAAACAGACCAGAGCCCAGTGCTCTCCCTCCCCAGCCCACATCTGCTTCCTCCTTCCTGGCAGCCCCATTGCATGTATCAAACTCTATTTCCATCTCAATGAGGTTGTGTCCAATGTGATTGCACCTTCCCCTGGCAGGGCCCATCGCCACCCAGGCTCTTTTATCCCCCCCTCGGCCTCCGACATC
Organism: Myotis myotis; assembly: GCF_014108235.1. Taxonomy (NCBI): domain Eukaryota; kingdom Metazoa; phylum Chordata; class Mammalia; order Chiroptera; family Vespertilionidae; genus Myotis; species Myotis myotis. The sequence goes on from NW_023416323.1 coordinate 40,415,712, forward strand.
GGATGGCGTGTAGCTCCTTATGATCCACTGAACATTAATATTCACTAACTTGCTCCAGGGAGCTATGCTTCACTGAGCGCATTTTCACCTGAAAGGACTTGTTTAATATAAACATTTGGTTAATATTCGGTACATTCGAAAGTATTTTATCAGCATCGGTGTAGGACCAAAAGTCATTTCAATTCAATGGGAACTGATTATGCGCCACGAATCGGTCCTTTCCAAAAAGAGTGTGTCCCCCTCCCCCCAACGATAGTGTATACATTAGAAAACTCACTCACACGCTTGATGGGAACACTTTGTGGACAAACCAGCAGCCCTTCATTTCATCGACGGAGTATTCATCAGCACTGACGCTGGTGCTCAGCGGGGGAGGAGGGGGGATGTTCTACAATATTGCTTTAAAAACTGTCTAAATGTCATTATCAACATCTTTGGAGTGAGAATAATTATCAGAACAAGAGCTCATCAGAGGAAGCACAGGGTTTGACGAGGATCCGCTGCTCCCCAGTCCCCGCCCCCTTGCAGAAAAGGATGTGGTTCTTCTCTACTTGTTCTTCTTAAAGAGCCCCAGCTCTCTGGACTCTTCTTGGGGCCCCTCTACACTTTTCCTTTACGCGAGCCTCTGTGTAACTCATTATCCCAAAGAGTTGTTGGGTAGACCAGGAGCTCCAAGAAAGGTTGAAACAGGTGAATGGAAAATGAATTCCTAGGTGGCTACTGAGGTTGGTTTGAATTACATTCCAAAGTTTTGGGTGAAGGAGTCACACAAACAAACTTGTTACTTTTACTGGAGGCACCTGTTGGATACTGATTTCTCTTTAAAAATGTTTTTATTGTGAAATATAACTTACCAGGGAGGGAAATGTGTATGTACACATGTAACAAGTAGAAATCTACAGGGTGTGGCAAAAGTAGGTTTCCAGTTTTCACCTGGAAAATAATACAATTAATCAATAACACAAGACTAAACTCTGTTTCGCATACTCACCATTGTAAACCTACCCTTGTCCCAACCTGTATGTGGACATAATACATATTTGCATGTCTTCACTTCTCTGGATAACAGCCAGCCGTTTTCCAAATTGGTGTCACCAAGTTCCATTTCCACCGGAAGTATACGGCAGTCCCAGATGTCCCACATTTTCATCAACACTTGATATTGCCAGACTTTCAAATCTGAGCGAATCTGAGGGGCGTGCAATGCTACCTTACTATACTTTTCATTTGCATTTTTCTGATTGTGAATGAGATGAAGCACGTGTTTGAGTTGCTAGTTGGCCGCCTGGAATTCTTTGGTGAAGCATCTGTTTAAGTACTTTGCTCGTTGGTTTTGTGGCTTGTCTGTCTCTTCCTTATTGATTGGATGCCCTGATAAAGAAATGAAAGCCCTACCACGGTGCCTATGTAAAAAATACCCTAAGTCTATGTAGAAAGATCAGGAGCTTGGGCATCTTGGACCATGGTAAAGACAGCAACTAGTATAGCTTGTCTAGGGGAGCCTACGGTTTCTCATATCCTTATGGACTTCTACGGCAAATAGAATAGGGTCATTTAAGAGGCCATGCGGCCCATATACAGCAGTGTCAAGAGTCTTGTCCTCGTGGTGGGGTTGTTTGGGAGAGCTCTGGCTCCTCCAAGGATCATCTCGTTTGCTGCAGCAGGACTTCGTAATGCCCACCCCGGAGTTCCAGAAAACACCGAACTGCCCTCAGCACACAGCCAGCGCACTCACAGGAGCCGGGGAAATACCAAAAGTGGTCTCTTGGACATTCCAAGTGCTCATCAGTGCCCGACAGTCAAGTCCTAATTGGCAATGCACCACATAGGTGATTGTTCCATTGAGTCTGACCACGAAACAGCCCGCCTGGAATTTTTAAAGAGAAATCGTTTGGGGCAAGAATGTGCCCAACTCACTCTCTGAGAGATACTGCTTCAAAGGGTCCAGACATCTTTAAACTCTAGGACTTGCTAGGATCTATCTCCTGTGATGAAACACTTCTCGAATCTATTGCGATCCCAGAATTCACCCATTCCCTGTGTAGCTCCACTTCCAGCGCCCTAGGGGAGGGCTTTGGCCTCTCTAGTAACCCCCTTAAAGAATGTGTCCCCTTCTGGCTGTAAAGCTTTTCTACATCATCCTATGGGCCATTTGTCGACTTATAAATGCTTTATTTGGGTTGGGTGCCTATCAGGTTCCTGGAGGTGGTAGCTTATGTGTGAGAATCTCTTACAACCGTGTTTGCGTAGAGGCTAGGGCTATGGCACATACTCTGTGTCAGGCCCAGGAGAGAGACATGGCAACTCAGTGCTTGCTCACTGGAATCGTGGGATAGGTGAGGACGCAAGGCCACCCTCTCTGCTCGCTCGTTCTTTAGTGATAGAATCAGTTGACTTGCAGCTGAACATATGGCAACTGCCATCACAACATAGGAACCATTCCCTCTGCCATGGCAACCGGAGAATCAAGGCACAGCTACAGCTTGGACTTAGGCAACATCCATACCATATAGGAGGGTTTGAGTCTCTTTCTTTTCCCTCCCTCCCTTTCTTCCTTCCTTTTTAAAAAAGAAGCATTTGAAATAGTAGCAGAGAATTAAGACCTTTTCTTCAAACACACTTCTCAGGTCCTCTGTTGAGGGGATGCTTGGAATTTCCCACATACCTTGTTCTACTTAATTTCTGCAGCAGCTTCTTAGTCTAACCACATTTCCTTTCCAAGTTACAGGGGGATTATGTTGTTTGTCCCTGAATGCATTGGATCCAAGTTGGCTTTCTCCAAAAGATCTTTGGAATGGATTCATCTGTATATTGTTCCTAAGTTCTACACCTGAGGGATGGAGCCCAGGGAGGAGGAGAACTGCCCTAAAGCATCTGACACCTACAGACACATGACTTGGCTCCATAGTGGAGACAGTATTGGAGGCATGCATTCTGTCTGGGATTTTAAGGGTACATGTCTTCCTTTTGTTTTGTTTTGTTTTGCTCCGGTGTTCATCTTGCTTGTGTGTTCTCTTCTGTCCAGCTCTGAAGGGTAATTCCATCGGATTGTCGGTATCAGAGCAGCACCTCAATGCTTGGAGGGAAACAAAAAAGAATACTTTCTGTGAGAAAGCATTGCCAGGGGCTTTCTTCAGACTCGACACAAACTCGTTCCAAGAAAAACCAAGCCGAAGAGTTGGAAGGAGCATCTGGGCGTCGGAGGCATGGAAGTCGGGTTTCTGCTTCTGCCCGTCCTCTTGGGCTGTCGGTAGGCCCTTCAGTGGACAGGACCATGGGGACGGGGGTTCACAGGGCTTGTCTGTGTGAAACGCGTGCTCCCCTCGCTCTCTGCGGCCTGCTGCTTTCTCTGTGGCGCGCTCACCATCAGCATTTGAATTCAGCTTCATGTGGCACTGCCTGCAGAGGGAGATGCTTTCGTGCTTTTGTTTATGGTACAAAATGACAACCACGAGGGCATTTTCACGATGTGAAAAAAAAGATGCCCTGAAGTTGTGAAAACCAGGGGACTTCTCCCCGCCAGGCTTCAGGGGATGTTAGAGCAGAGACGGTGCTGACAAGCAGCCACAGTGTTCCCAGGGTGAGCATGCTCAGGAGCCGTGCTCAAATGGAAGCGAGACGTAGTGGTGGAGGCCGAGGGACGCAGCCAGAACCTTGCACGTCTCTGCTGAGGGGGACCGGCTCGCCAGCCTCTTCTGGAAGTTGCTCTGTCCTTCCTTCAGTGGGGACACCTCCTTCTCCAGGTGGTTTTGCCCAGCCCTTGGAAATCAGACACATCTGGCCTTGGGGGGACATAGTGGTGAGTTGCTCACTCTTATAAAGTGATTTTCAGGCCTTGAAGGGCTTCTGTTTTATGAATCCATCACTCCTTCAGGCCTGTACCTTCTAAAAGTACACAGCTCCTCATTGGAGGTTTGTAAATAGGAAAAATGACAGTTTTAGAGAAACATAAGAAACTACCATATAAAAGTAGACTCTTCCCTATACACTGGGTATTTCTAAGCACTTTCCCTTTTCTTTGATACTTTTTGAGACTTCTTAGGGTGAAGTGTACAGTTTAAGGCAGGGATGGCCAAGACTCGCTCAACATCTAATCACCAATCCAGAGTTTATTATGGGCATCAGTAATCAAGCTTAGAATTCTTTCCTCCCGAACCAAGTAATATAGTTTCAGCCCGGCCGGCTTGGTTCAGTAGTTGAGCATCAACCTATAAACCAAGAGGTCAAGGTTCAGTTTCTGGTCAGGGCACATGCCTGGGTTGCAGGCTCCATCCCCAGTGTGGGGCATGCAGGAGGCAGCCGATCAATGATTCTCTCTCATCACTGATGTTTCTCTCTCCAGTCCTCATTCCTCTCTGAAATCAATAAAAATGTAAAAAAAAAAAAAAAAAAGAAATATAGTTTCAGAATTCTTCTCATTACAACCGCACATGCAGACTCTACTGGTTGATCAGAGTTTTGATGTAAGATGAAACTGACCTACCTTCCTGGTCTGGGCTCAGCCAGGGATGTGATTCCTCTGTGTAAGGTGAGTGGACAGATGTAGCAGACAACCTTTGTCTAGAAACTATGAATATTTAGCTCTTCCTACAATCCCCCCTCCCGCTGCCTCTAGGGAAGCATTGCAAGTGTAGAAGGGGCTCTGTGGGCAGGCAAACACAGTTCCTTCCTTATCTCATCCCAGATCACCCCGTCCCTATGTCCTCCCATTTACCAGGCTTTCTCAGGGTGAATCCTCTCATCTCTGACCCCGCCCTGGTTCCACAGGTGTGGTGGGGAGAATCTGACATGGCCCCGCAGTCCTGCTTCCTGGTATCCACACCCTTCACTCTCCTAATTGGGTTATATGACCTGACAAAGCGGGAGAGATTGTGCAGATATAATTGAGCTCTCAAATCAGTTGATGTTGAGTTAATCAAAAGGGACATAGTTATAGGAGGGTCTGGGCTAATCAAGTTGAGTTCTTAAAAAGCTGGGCCCTGGGTGAAGGCGGGAATGGCAGGCGAGCTTGCCACAAATAACTATGGTAGCGCTTCTTCCCAACGAGTAACATGGGCCCCTCTCCTTTGGAAAGGTCTTATTTTTTCTCGTATTTGCATTTGGAATTTTCACTTATTCTGAAAAACATGGGTAAGAAGACTGTTACCTATTTCATAAGGTTTTTGTGAGGATTGCATAAGGTACTACACTGAGAAGTTCTTACTGCTGCAAGGTACAGAACACACACTTAATAGATAGTAGCCATTATTATTGTCATTACTGTTAAAAATCTACCATGCAGTTCGCAGGACCTTAAGGTGGTGAAGCGAAAGTCCTTGTGTGTCACCTGCCTGTGTCGCAATAGAGACTCTCAAATTCAACGCCACAGTGGCTCTTAATCTCAGGAGTGGGTCGGGCTTGGAAGCGAGCGTATAAATGGAGGGGCCTGGGCTGCTAGAACCAGACAGACAAGCTCCATCCATTAAGAGGAGCTTCACCCAGAGAGGCAGAGCACAGGGGTGCGGTCATGGTGGCAAGGGGGGGAGGGGGAGATGAGAAATGTCTCTATTTAGGGCTTTTTCTGGACTAATGGTGCTAGAAGGAAAGAGAATTGAGTGGGTGGTTATAAAATTTCAGCATCCAGAAAGTTCGTTTCTAATCTGGGAGTCACAGTTGATTATGAAGATAATGAGGTGTGGGTATTGAACACCTCAAAGTATGCCAACTCAGAAAGAAGTGGGGTTCCCGTCAGGCTTTTCTCTCTGGGCACTTGGGAGAACTTAATTTAAATAATAAAGTGGCCATTTTTTTTATATAAGTATGTGCGTGCATGTGTGCGTAATATGCCATAATAAGAGGCAACTCAGTGCACCATAGGGTTTTGATGTATGTTTGTGTCCTTACTGTCTGGTCAAAGTCCAGGTAAGATCGGCAGAGCTTTCTTTATTGACAGGCAGTTTCAGCTTGTCTGCTTTGAGCCTGTCTCATCTTTGTGTGCTACATTTTACAAAATGGCATTCTCCTCCCAGGGTTCTTCTGAAGCATTCGAGTTTTTGTCATCAGCTGTTTTCAGCCATGCTAGTACTAGAACTATAAGAAGATCAGAATCCCAGGATGATATAAAGACCTATCCAAGGAGGATGGGATGAGCTACCCGGGGGCTGGAAAGAAGCCGTGGGAAGGATCTGACCATGTAAAAATGAAAAGCTTTGGTTAAACAAAGTCAAAGGATCAAATACGCACCCAAGAAGCCCTTCTCTCAACACATCTGACAGCTTACAAAGAGCAGCTACAGCCCAGCGTGAAAAATGAACACAATGGTAGGAAAATGGGCAGCGGACACTGAGGCCATTATGTAAGAAGCGATAGGAATGCCCAGTGAACCGGCAGAAGGCTGTTCCATCTTAATAAAGATGGAAGAGAAAAGCTTAGTGAAGAGTAGAGTTTATGGAAGATTAAAATGGCACTTCTGCTGTAAATAAAAGCACTGTTGGCCAGAGAGTGGGTAATTAGGCATACGCCTGGGGGTGAGGAGGGGCATCCCCGAGGATCGTGAACAGCACCATTGGCTTAAGCGATGCCTGAGTTTGGGGTCCAGAATCTGAGCCGGGGTCCAGCAGGTGGAAGGTCCCCTGTGTCATGGGCCACACCCTTAAAGTGAGTGCAAGCGAAGGATGACTCATCTTGGTGACTCACCTCAACGATGGGACTCTAAAAAACAGTATTCCAGTGTTCTTCTGGTTAAGTCTGTGGCTAAAATTTTTCTCTGTACCTTTTCCTGCCTAGATGCTCTTTTCTTTCTTCTTCTTTCTTTTATCCTTAAAGTTTAGTACCAGAATAACTTGATGTTTTCCCAGGATACAGGCCTCAATCGGGGTTTTCTTTCTTGTAACCCAGCAATGTTCTATGTCGAATTTCTCTTTCTGTCCTTCCTTCCCACACCACAGTCTACCAGTGACTGCACATGTTGATCTCTGTGGCGTGGTGCCATGGGTCCCTTTATGCCACGTCCACAGACACTTTCTATTCTGTGTCGGGGATATTGGTTTTTGAGGGAACGTCTGGCAACATCAAATGCTAGAGACAAGCTACTGACGTCTAATGGGTGGAGGCCAGGGATCTGCCGAACATCCTACAGGACAGCCGCTGTCACAACAGAGGATCGTCTGGTCCAAATGTTGAGAAACCCCACCCGAGGTCAAGGCTGGATCCCGCTACATCTGTAATTTCACGTTATTTCAAATGATTGCAGAAGAAACCCGGGACTTCTATGGAAACAGGATGTAGATACTATTTCCTCCGGTAGATACCATTTTTTGATACGGATGCTAATGCTTTTAGTATTTGGGAGCATGTCTCTGAATATTTGAAGCTCAAAGCCAGAGATATCCATGCATATCTAGCTTATAATATCAAGTAACAGATACTACAACGAACCCTGATTAAAATTTGACTGTCTAATGTATTTGTGTGGGTTACATTTTCCAGTTAATGGAAACTTTACCTCAAAATATTTTTGTTCCAACCTTTGTTTTTCAAAAAAGATGGCTTTTATTTTTTTTTCTGGCTGAGATTCTTGCAGGGTCTCTGGATTATCTAGCAAGTTGAAAACCCTGAAATCCTCTGTAAATATGGGAGAGAATTATGGTTATTAATATAATTTCTCCCAGACATGAAATTGGACTAAAATGACAGTGAACACAATATGTTTTCTGAAAGTGTGTTTTTGAAAAAAGTCAATATCTACTCATATTGAATTTTAGCTATTCAGTGTCTGGTTGAAAGTTTATTTAGCGTTCCCATCATGTGTTCACATCTCTCTTATCAGGACAGAGAAATTCCAGGAGACTAATGAACTGGCCTGGACTCACTTTCTCTCTTTTTTCGCCCATAAATACACATATTGGAGTGCTCCCTGCTCTAATTGTTTGCAAATTCATTTGCATGATTCCCTTCACTATGTCATAGAACCTACATTAGTTACTTGATTTCTGTGATGATAACCACTCTACCCACTCCCTTTCTGTATTAAGGCTAATTTGAAGGGAGGAATTGAACTCAATTGAGTTTCCTTGTTTACCCAAATCACCCATTCGTAATGAGATTGGGTAGGAAAGGATGCCAAATGCTACCTGTGAGGCTCAGTCAGTACCTTGAGGCAAGAAACTACAATAGTCTAACCAGGTGCTCATTATGAGTTCCCAGATTATAGACTTTGGATAGTCAAACCTGAAGTTTCTGGGGCTCTTCTCATTTCTAAAATTCTTTAAAAAACGTTTGATGTGAGGTGGGCAAGCACTAAGCAGGCAGCAGTTTCCATCATCATCACAGCAGTGGGCCCTCCGTCTTCCAGCCCCCCTGAGTCAGCGTGTTCGGTTCCAGTGGGAAGCAGAGAGCACAGCACGGTGGTAAGAGCCACTAAGATTCTGGAGTCTGACTCACTGGGTGACCTTGAGGAAGATGTTGCACCTGAACTCTAGTTGTCACAAAGTCACAGCAATGAGTCTGCAGGATGATGCAGGTGATGAGTAATTTTAAAAAATATATATTTTATTGATTTTTTTACAGAGAGGAAGGGAGAGCGATAGAGAATTAGAAACATCGATGAGAGAGAAACATCAATCACCTGCCTCCTGCACACTCCCCCACTGGGGATGTGCCCGCAACCAAGGTACATGCCCTTGACCGGAATCGAACCCTGGACCCTTGAGTCCTCAGGCCGACGCTCTATCCACTGGGCCAAACTGGTCAGGGTTGATAAGTAATTTTTGAAACCACGGAACCCTGTGAGAAATGTTTTCAGTGTTAGCTTTCCACCGACGGGTAGGATTCTTCAGCTTTTGTCTTCACGAATCTAGGACCTCAGGGACCTGGTCATGGGAGCGAACTGCTCTTCAGGACTTTATATAATTCAGCAGCGACCGCATTGCTACGATTATTACATATGGTTTAAATCTCAGCCTGAAGAGAGTTGGTAGTTGAAAAACCTCCGTTCTAGCATTTGCTCCAAGAAACTACCTAAAAATGGGTATTATTTGGTGGATTGAGTGAAATGTGCTGGGAAATGATAAAAAATGTAAATGGCAAGACAGAGAGAGGGGACAGGACAGCAATGACTTTGAGTCAGTCTGTCTGGAGGTTTGTGGGGAGTCTGACATGGATAGATGACTGCCCATTCGAGCCATTATGGCCGGGGAGGTTCAAGCGCCCGGGCTGGAGACGCTTATCAATCCAGCGAGGGGGGTGGTCTGAGTCCATCCAAACCAGCCCGTCTGCACTCCCTTCGCCCGGAGAAGGCTTGCCGTGTCTCACTCAGGACTGTGCTGCGCCGGGTTTTACTCCAAATGGGAAAGAGCTCATTGTTCTAACGCTGGGAGTGTGAGTCCTGCTCCGTGTTCCCCGGGGAACCTGCCAATGCCCCGGACATTTCCGTCCTCTCTCATCTTCGTTCCGCCGCGTCCCTTTGAACTCCGCCTCAGCGCTGGAGCCAGAATGATCTACTTAAAATGCAAATCTACGCGCTACTCCTCTTCCACTGTTCCCCGCGCCTCCTAGGATAAATCCTGAGCTCCTTAGCGAGGACAACAAAGCCCTGAAGGATGTGGTGCCCTGGGCAGGGACACGGCCTCCCCTTCTGCCGGACTCTAACTGGCAACTCCTGCTTTCCTAGGGCCAGAGAACTTGAATCCATGCCCCCCTGCCCCTCACCATGGCACTGCTTTGTACCTTCTGTTCTTTATTGGGACGCTCTTCGCACTCTCCTTTCCTGCCTCGTCTTCCTTGGTCCCCAGTGCTTAACCGGCCGTCTTTCCTAACAATCTTCCTTATAACTCCAGTGGGGTCCAAGGAAGGCTGTGCTCCGTGCCCTCTTGAAACCTTGCGCATGCCTCTCTTATGGTGGTACCTTGAGAGGATCTGTTGGTGTGATGTAGGTTTTAAAAATGCGAGGATGGGCCTGGCCAGTGTGGCTCAGTGGTTGAGCGACAACCTATGAACCAGGCAGTCGCTGTTCAGTTCCTGGTCAGGGCGCATGCCCCGGTTGTGGGCTTGATCCGCCCTGGTGTGGGACGTGCAGGAGGCAGCAAATCAATGATTTGCTCTCATCATTGATGTTTCTAATTTATCGCTCATTCCCTCTCCCTTCCTCTCTGAAATCAATTAAAAATATTTAAAAAATAATAAAATACAAGGACTATATTTTGTTGATCTCACATGGACACTTAGCAAGAAACCTGTCAGCCTATCCAGTAAGTCTGTGTCAAATGGAACCATTAGCATATCTCTAGAACATTCTTACATTGAGGTCCATGAATGGAGGTCTACCTTGATTACTGGGCAAAAAGGAGATCTGAAGTGCTTACCCAGCTGATTTGGATAAGCTGGTTGTTGTCTGCATTTTCTACTGAATAGAGGTCCCTACATTTCCAAGGTCATTTTACCATCTCCTCCACTCCTGGCCTGGCAGTAGGCAGTGCGGGGCTGCCGCAGTGTTCAGGAGGAGCAGCTGCTCAGAGGGTTTGTCTCCAAGGGCACACAGTTGAATGTAAGGTCTGTGAGAGAAGTCATAGCCTTGGGGGTCTGTGATGGGCAGATGGCACGCCCCTGACAGGGTCAGGAGAGATTTGGAGGACCTTGGAAAGTGGCCCAGAGTTGGAAAAGTAGAGATGAGAAGAGGTAAAGGGGAGGGGGAGATGGCGCGCTCTAGCGCAGGAAACATCCAAGGCAAAGAGCGGAAGGGACACTGCGTAGGGCTGGGAGAGAGGAGCACACAGGCTGGTCCCCAGTGTGACCCTTGCGGGACTCATTCTCCACCACGTACCCCTCCTCTGTGCCCCAGCCACCCAGCCGCTTTCTCTAGCCCAGTGCTTCCCAACTTGAGCACTGGAACCTTCCGGAGGGCCGTTCCCGCTGCAGCGTTTCTGACTCCGCAGGCCAGTGGATGGCGAAGCCCTTCTCGGGGCCACATTGGAAAACCACCACGAGGCTTTCCTTGGGACACCCCCAGACTCAGACCCGAAGACACGCTCCTCACTCCCACTGCACACACTGCAGGAGGGGCCTCAGCATTCACCAGCAGCCCTGGGCTGGGCGGGGGAGTGGGGGGCGGGGTGGGGGGACCACTGCCCCTGGAAACCACAGCGAGTCGCCCCCTGGCAGAGCGGCCACCACCGTTTCGGTGGTGGAGGGGCCAGTGTTGTCCCATTCTCCTGGCAAACGAAAGACTAACGGGAGCCATCTGGCCCTGTGGCTCCTCCCACACCACTGCTGCAGAGCAGCCCAGCATATTTTCTTACGTTTTGTCACTAAAATATTGCTTCCCAAGGCGGGCTGTCGGCTTGTCAGATTTGCAGGCCGTAAACAAAGTCGGAGCATTGGTGGTGGCACCTGCAAGGGGGGGGAGGGCCAGGGGCAGCCGGCCTCCCAGCCTTCTGCTCTGTGCACCCCTCTTCTCGGGGCACAGTCCCTCTAAGCTGATGCCCTGAAATGTTTTTTAAAAGCGGAACCAAAGACGCGTCCAGATCTTCCCTGGCCACTCTGCCCTTTCGGTCCTGTTCGTGTTGCTTTGCCTCACGACAGTGAAGAAGCCATGTCCAGCATGTCCAACGGCCAGGTAGAGTGTGTACACATTTATTAAGATTAATTAAAAAGTAACAACTTGTAAAGTAATAACATTAACAACCAGTAGCAGAAGTGTGGACATTTTGACAGTCTTTTTGAATTTCATTAAAAGATGGTAGTGACAGAAACCCCAGAGACCATTTCTACTTTACTAAAGAAATAGGTCACAGATTCAATTACAGTCACTGAAGCATGGACTCAATCTATCATGGCAAATTAAGTACATTTTAGCAACCTACTTTCCTCTAAAAATTTTATAGACACTTTCAGTGGAAGAAGAAAGACTCTAGAAGAAGGAAAAAAAAAAAAGAAATTGCAAAACCAAGTCCACCCTTCCACCCGCCTCCGCTCTGAGTAAGCATTTGGCTTACTTACTTTGGCCGTAAGACAGAAAATCATTAAGAAATACTCAGCTCCTTCACAATTATTACTCTCCACTCACTCACGGCTCAGTGCTGCGGATTTGGAGCTGGGGGCGGGAAATGGCTCCAGATTAGAATTGCTGGTCTTCAGGTGGGGAGGAGGAGGGGGAGCGGGGGGAGCTTTGTTCTACAGGATGAACCCTTGTTTGGAAAGAGGACTCTCTGTACTTTACAGCTTTCATGAAATGTTTGCCTTCGACTCTCAGAGCGGACACGTTGTGCTCATTTCTGGAAAGATAAATACATCAACAAGAAGTGCCCACTCGGCGTGTGGATGTGGCTCAGCCGCGTGCAGGCTGGGGCCCATGCAAGACCCTCCGCCCGCAGCCACACCGCTTTCGTGCTGAAGGCTGAAGGCGATGGCCTCTCGCAGTGAGGCGGCAGGGCCGTCCTGAAGGCTCAGCAGCAGCCACAGCAGCTGTACAGAAGGAGAGGGCGAGACCTCAGGCCTCCCCCTCCACACGTGAGAAGCTGGGGCAGGACCCGCACAACCCTGAGTCTCAAAACTTCAGAAGCTCGGGGTTCAGTCTTGTTCCTAAAATGATTGAGCCACCGAAGCTCCTGCTCTCTCCACGGTCCCGCCTGTTCCTTAGAACTCTCCCTGATGCTCTTTGTAAGGAGGACAAACGAGATAAGCGATGGCGTGTGCTCCCAAGACGTGATGCAGAAGCTTCTGGCATCGGCATTCTCTCGCTGTTGCGCAGTTACACAAGGGCCTGCCTTGAGGTCGGCAGAAGGGAAGCTCGCTGGCAGGAACCCAGGGAGCCTGACTTCTCATTTTGGTGCCAAAATTGCAACTTCCTTAGGGACTGGGTGAGTGGCAGCTAATAAGGCGAAGATCTCACGTGGTCAGCATCACCCTTCAGAACACGGCACATCCGTCGGCTTGCACAGCCTGCTCGCTCGGTGGTGTACGGAGCTCTCAGCGAAGGGCCAGGCCATCTCCTGGCAGCAGGCGCTCCTTCAAGCCACAGAGGTCAGAGCGGTGCGGGCGGGGTGTCCCCCTGGGTGCTGTGAAAGCTGCTCTGGGAGTGTGCCGGGGGGGCAGGGGTGTTGGCGCTCATGTGACCAGAATGGTGACAGATTGCCACAAACTGAGGCTGTAGTTTCTCCAGGTAAAGGCAGCAAACACATGTTGGTGTTCCTCTGGAGGAGCCATGCTTGGCCTAAATGGATGGTGGGCAAAGGGAGCCGTGTGCTTACGGGGCTGCCCAGCCTCCCAATGCGATCAAAATGGGGTGCTTGCCTTCAGCTAACTCAATGCAGTAGTAACGCCTGTTGCATCTCCTGCATCTGAACCTGTACCAACTGCCATGCCGGTGCAAAAAAACAACCACCCTCAACAGTTAAATATATTTACAAATGATAACATAGGCAGTGATGGGTAATATATAAACATTCTATGTGCAAACTACACGTTACAGTTTCTTCTCAGTTATGCTCAGTGCAGCGAGGCGCTTCTATGCAAGGGCCCGAGGACTGAGGCGAACGGAGAAGCTGGCCTCGTCTCCGCTCTCTGTGGGGTGTGGAGGACCCCTGTGGCGTCCGGTGCGTTGGTTGAACTCCGAGATGGGCCAGGTAGTGGCAGTTGTGTTTTAAGATTTGTCAGTTGATCAAATGAGTAGCGTTGGTTGAGTATCATGTAAAGTTTTTCCTGTCTCATTATATCGTTCTGAATTTGCATACATTAGAGTCACTTTCAACATGGCTCCCTACACTGCTCTTTCCCGTCGTGTGGGAAGGCTTCGACTTCCGCTACCATCCTTGTTGCCGGAGAGGTGAACATGGTGCTCAGCCTGGAGGGTCTCCGCTCAGGGCTTCTGACTACACATGACGGACAAAGCAGAGAGCAGGTGGGGCTACCCGGAAAGTCAAGGGCTCCGCTCAGCCCTCCAGAGTGATTTTAAGCCTCTGACATGAGTGCGATCAGACAGTGTTTGAGAACAGCCATAGGGAGTCAGGAATCGGTGGGATAATCTCTAGGAATATTGTCAGGAATGGTTCAGAACTCTAGATTAAAAAACAAACAAACATCTTTTTTGAGTTTTTGAAAGGTCGGACCTGATGCTACCCTAATCCAGCCTCCTTGGGAGATGGTTAGTCTCCGAAGCTGATTTCTCCACCTTGAATGTGCATTCCGCAACCTGCTGTGCCATTTGGGGCTTCGTCCCTTTGTGCCTCAGCGTCCTCATCTGCAAAATGGAGACAGTAATCATACCCACCTTGCAGGGTTGTCGTAAGGATGAAACAGCTTAACGCGTGTGTATTGTTTAGCTTAGGGCCTGGCACAGTGAGTCTACTGAAGAAGTGTAGCCACTGTTGGCTGCACCGTCACAGGAATTTATTATGTTTGTGGTCATTGTCGCTGAGATGGCCCATTCTATGTCTTCAATTACATTTTTCCCCTAGCTTAAATAGTAGGAGACAAAATGGTATGTTTGCAGAAAAAAATATTGTCTATGGTGGACCGTTGCCATAAAACATAGTAAAGTGGGCAAGATGGTACCTTTCAGGTTCCTATGAGGGACCTTGGTCACCTTTTTGGAACTTTTTTGAGTCCTAGCTTCATTACGTACAAACATGGAAATTCTAGACACATTTCTCTGCATCCTTTAGTGCAGTGGTTCTCAACCTTCTGGCCCTTTAAATACAGTTCCTCATGTTGTGACCCAACCATAAAATTATTCTCGTTGCTACTTCATAACTGTAATGTTGATGAATCGTAATGTAAATATCGGATATGCAGGGTGTATTTAGGCGACCCCTGTGAAAGGGTCGTTTGACCTCCAAGGGGGTCGCGACCCACAGGTTGAGAACCGCTGCTTTAATGGGTTTCTCATTGGTCCTTGTGAAAAAAATTCTTCACGATTATGTAGCACTTATTTTACTAGTGCCTTTCCCATGAATCATTGCCCTTCAGCCTCATACTAACATTTGGATGTTATCTTTCCCAATTCACAAATGAATACATGGAGGCCAAGCATTTTCCAAAGCCACCTAGCTGTGCGTGAGCAAGTACATAAGGCCCCCAGCGCAGCAAGGTTTCCAGTAAACCAGACACGCATCGTGTTAGATGAATGGCGCGTGGGGACGTACTTGGGGGAGTCCTAGGGTGCGATGTAACGGGGACGTTGTTTCATTCGGAGACTCTTCCTTTGATGCTGTGTCGAGAGAAAGGTAGACGGCGCAGAAGCAACAAACGTTAGTCACGAAATTCAGTCACGCGTCACTCATTCGCAGTGAAGTTGGTACCCCGACAGCATCCGAACCCCTACAGGTAGTGTTGACTTAGGAGCGGCATCATACTATTACACTATTGATTCCTTATATCATTTACCCTTTTTTCCTTTGCTGGTTTTCACTTCGGGTGACACGTAGCTGGCCTATTAAACAGTCATTTTTTGTCCACATGGAAGTTAATTAGTTGATCATTGTCTTCGGGAAAAAATAAAAGCACAGTGAATTTGAGCTCAGGAAGTTAAAAGAAGGGCTCTGGAAAGTAGACTAGCTAGGGCTTCTTGGTGGAATTATTTCCTCCCGTCTGAGCCGCATTCTGCCTTCCCCTCCACCTGCCCCCTGAGCTCCGCCGTCTCTTGCTGAGCTTGGCATCAGAAGCAGGCACAGCCGGGTGGCAGAATGGCCTGAGTAGAAGCACGCTAACAGCCTGTGATGTTTGATGAGCTTCAATTTGCTCAAACCACTTGTTGTGACTCCAGGCATCGGTGTGAAAAATGAGAAATTTAGTTACCAATATAGATAGTAATAGCAACAGTCAGACCTTGAAATGTTGTAATATTTTTCAAGTTACTATGCACATTCACACCATTTCAGGCAATTTTTACAACGATCTGGTGAAATAGACAGGATTCTTTTTCTGATTATAGAGTCAACAAGCCTGCGACTTGGGGAATCTTTAACCTGCCCTCTCCTCCAGTTCATGCGGTCATCACCCTGCCTCTTCCCGCGGACACCCGTGTTTTGCCTGCCCAGGGCCACCTTCCTGAACATAGGTCCCCTTTTATTTGGGGGACTCCTATCCTCCCAACTCTAAACCTTTGTTTCCAACTACCATGTTCTTATCAGACCTTATCCTCCTAGCCATACTTAATGGATGTAGGGTTGGACAGCTACCCACTCTAAGTCAATCTTTCCCTAGAATTTTTCAAATTAGAACTAGGAGATAGAGTCAGGAAGTTTCCCATACAGGGAACTCAGACGGGAATGGCTGTTCTTCTGTTGATAACGCAGGTTTGAGAGGGAAGAAGTGGACAAAGAGAGAAACAGAACTAGAGGGAATGAGAGACTCGGTATCACTGAGGTCCCTGGGTCCAGGTGTTCCTACAACTTCATCCCTTGGGAAAATGATCCTTCAGTAAATTATTTCTTTTTCCTGAAGTTCAACATGCCCTCATATTGCTAAAGGAAGTGATAGCCTTAACAATCGCCTTGATCTGTGCCAGAAAGATGACTCGGGCTTTCAGGTTTGCCCTTGCTCCGTAGCTCCTTATCCACCTGATCCACACAGTTGTGGACGTGATAAACATGATGCAGAGACTCAAACAAGATTGCAATTAGTTAAGCAGACCACACACATTTAAGATCTCACTGTCAGGGCTAGCTCAGATATAGAAAAATGTTTCCTCCATTCCGGCCAAATCAGTATCATTCAAAACCACGAGGAAAATTAGCTTTAACTTGATATAAGCAGATAATTACACCCCTGAACAGGTTTTAGTGACATATCCTTTCTCTGCCTTTCGAATCAAGGTTCTAAATTCTTAATGCCATAGGAATATTTTTATTGGTTTAGAGTCCATAATATGGAGCCCGGTTGCCAGGTTAAAAATCTCAGCTCTGGCATTTACCCTCTGGGTAACCTTGGGCAAGTTTCTTTATGCCTCAGCTATGTCACCTGTAAAATGAGAGATCATCATAGAGATACTTCCTATGGTATAATAATCGAGGCTGAGTAAGTCAATATCTGTAAAGTGCTTAGAATAATGCTTGGGCACAATACATGCCATATAAACATAAGCTATTATTATTATTCAAAGAATTTTTATTTTTTAATACCTTTCACTATAATTATTACAAACTAGAGGCTCAGTATATGAAATCCATGTGTGGGTACGGTCCCCAGGCCTGGCCTGCGATCAGGGCCATCTTTTCCGGTTGTCCACAGCTGGCCCCGCCCCCTGCCACCATCCACCCTGGTTCCCTGTTCGCCATCGGGCGATCGGAGCCTGACGGCCGGGGGAAGGAACCAAGAGGTTGGCTGTTCACATCATGATTGATTCCAGTAAAATAATTTAGTGGGAAGTAGGCATCGTTGTGTCTCATCTAGAATGCCCTCCCAAGGTGAGGTGATGAAACACCCCCCCTGGGGCTGGGATGGTAGGGGCTGGATGGTAGGGGTTGGAAGCTGGGCAGTGTCCCTTTGACCTCACCATGCAGTGGGCATGTGCCCTCGGCGCTCCTGTCTTCCCTAACTGTTGCCTGCCCCAGGCCTAAGTTCGAAACTGGCTCCATTTTTCCGGTCTCACTGAATGGAGCCCTATAAACAGGGAAGAGGCATTCCTTCATGGGGCCCCCTTTGAAGCTGAATTTGTTCCAATTGCCCCATCTTGTGGAAGAAAGGAAAATAGCCAGGTTTCTTTTCCCTACGTTGGGCTGATGCCCCAGAAGAGCAAATTCAGCCCATCTCTTTCTTTCTCTGTCTCTGTCCATCCTCTCTTTCACATAATACATTTCAATGACTTCATTTTGAAGAAAGGCCAGTATTCCTCCTATATTTGCAACCTGACCTCCTTTTTTTACCGATGAGACCAGTACTTGCTAATTGCATTTGCAAATGCCAGCTAGACAGACATCTGTTGCTGCAGGGTGGACTCCAGTCCTGCCACTGTCTTTAGGCCCAAGTCTGATGCATTTCTGCAGATCTCTCAGCCGCCGAGTTCTTCTCAGGATCCTGGGGACATGGTGGCCATCACACATTCAGGTACCTCAGATGCCCTCCCAACTTCCAACCTACCGTTGGTGCATTCCTTGGTGCATGCAAGTCTTTTCAGAGGAAGAGTGGATGGAATCAGTTTACTTATTCACCAGTTTGCTCATTTATTCATTCATTTATCCATTTAGCAGTTATTTATTGAGGACCTTCCAAATGCCAACCACTGTGGTAGGAACAGGAAAAAGGGGGTGAGCCAGACAGCCATATTCTCCACTCTGATGGAGTTTACACCTTGGTTGAAGTTGACCACATGGACATTAGTCAACTAATCAGACAAATATGAATTGCAAATTGTGGCAAGTCTATGTGAGGAAATTAAAGGGCACTGGGAGGCCATGAACAAAGAGACCTACCCTGCGGGACCTGACCTTGGCTGGTGAAGGCACATTTGAGCTGAGATCTGAAGAAGTGGGAGCTAAGGGAGTGGCCCAGGGGTGTGGCAAGAACACTATAAGCAGAGCCCTTGAGTCTCTGGGGAACATAGTGCCTGGAGGAGAGCGAGGCCCATGGCTGGGAGAGCGAGAAAGCAGGGTGGTTCCCAGGAAGCTGCAGAAGCAGGCAGGGGCCGGATGCTGCAGGGCCGCAGGGCGTGGTGGGAGTGTGGCCATCTGAACGTGTGGCTGCAACTGTGAAGCGGTGCCCATTAATCGAACAGGACTGATTGGTCTGACTTCCTCATAGCCGTTGTGACAAAGGTGTCTGACCAGGATTTTCTGAATGGCTCCTTCTCGTTCTGGGCCGGAGGATGCTGCGGTTCCCCGGCCATCCTGCTCTCACTCAGCCCGGGCTGTGACTCAGGTGCGTCTGTAGGAGGTGCTGTGTGGTTTCCCAAATGACAGTTTCTTTGCCACTAAGAAACGTGGGCCACGGAGCTTTGCCCAGCACCAGAGGTGTTGGTGTTTGTCTGTATGGATACTACAGACTGTGGTTTCGGTCTGCAGGTGACAAAGACCAGCTTGCTTCCTCAGGCAGTCAGCCTGAAAGTTGCCCAACACTGACACCTGGTGTTGGTGTGGGGTTTCAGATGGTACATGGTCAGGAGGAGGCTCCTGAGACAAGTCCACACTGCAAACCCAGCAAGAACAAGTATTTGAAAATGTTGGGTAGATGCCATTTCCACACACACCCACGCGCGCGCGTGCGCGCGCACACACACACACACACACACACACACACACACACAGACCCTCACCCCCTCTGCAGTCTTAGTTTTGAACTTCTTCGGCCTTTCCAATAATATGCATGATAGAAGCTAATTTCAATCGGATGTCTTCTTTTTCCCAACATTTGCCAACGGGATGTGAGGTTCACGTGATGGAAGGTTCGGTTCTGCCTGGGTTTGGGAGGGAAAACAATAGACAAAAAAGTCAGTGTTTACTTAGCATATACTACTACAAAGCATAGAATTAAGTGGGGAAAAGACTGCCACCTCAGAACAACTCAATAATGGTGATTTTATGGATGAAAAATAATATTTGCATAGTCATTTATGATTCCTAAAGCATTTTAGCATGGAGTCCCACATTCCCACCATCATTCATCCGTGCATTCCTTCATTAAAGAATGATCCTTGAGTGCCTGCTGTGTGTGAGGGATTGGTCTAGGCTGCAAGGAATCGCTTGCAGGGCAGTTAAGAGAGAGTTCTTAACCAGCTACAGTTTGGATTCAGACTTAGCTGCTCTCAGCATCTGGGTCCTTGAGTGTTAATTGGCCAGTGATAATAGTGCGTATCTTATTGAAAGGTTGTGAAGATTAAAGATAAAAACAAAAGTAAATGTAATCATTCACCACAGTGTCAGTACAGCACAAGTTACCAGTGAACCATGGCTTTGGGCATGGCAAGATTATTTTATTGCTAGTGTTCATTTTAGGAAACAAAAAGATTTCCAACTTGAACATGCTTAGTGATGGGGAAGTAGAAACAACGGGTATGCCGTTCACGAGGCTGTCAGTCTTGGAAGATACTAGGGTTAAGGGAAATGGTGAGGTTGAAAGGGTTAGAGAAAGGGAACTCTGGTGCCTGAGAAGTCTTGACGTCATTCTGTGGGGACATGCCAAGGAAATGCTGTTCTCGAGTGATGCTTTGGGAATACAGGTTGTTGGGATTGAGTGATGGGAAGGGTCAGGGATGGAAAGCAGAACCATCGTTATGAAGCCCTTCTGAGGGCCCCAGGATGGGAGTGCAGAGGAGCTGCGTGAAGATCGTAAAGAATGGATCTGATAGATGTTGTCTGCTCATTGTTTATTGGCCTGTTCTGTAGGAAGGCTGAATTGTCACCCACTGGCATCTCATTCCTTGGAAATACAGAACAGAAGGCTCTGTTTCTTTGACTGACTTGCTGTTTGTATACTGTGGAGATCACTTCGACTCCAGGAAATTCCGTGTATTCCAGCCACTTGTTTTGCAGTGGACACTTAATCAGAATGAGTTCCCGGCAGATTATTGCCTCTGGTCATCAGAACAACCAGCCATTGTTTCTTTCTGAGAAAGGGAACCAAGAGGGTCTTTGCAAATACAATGGGACTATCTTGTGTCTGATGCTCTGGTTTCAAGCCTTCCAAGAAATAGCCTCTAAAAGACTCTCTTAGAAAGAGAAGAAAATTGACTCTTTTTATATTTTTAAAAATTGATTTCAGAGAGGAAAGGAGAGAGGTAGAGAGAGATAAAAACATCAATGATGAGAGAGAATCACAGATCAGTTACCTCGTGCACGCCCCACACTGGGGATCAAGCCTGCAACCTGGGCATGTGTCCTGACCTGGAATTGACCTGTGACCTCCTAGTTCATAGGTTGATGCTCAAATACTCAGCCATGCCAGCTGGAAAAAAATTGAGTTTTTAATGAAGAAAAATAAAGAGAAGGCTGGTTAAGCGATGGACACTATTAACTCATTTAAAACATATAAAACTTTTTGACCTATAGCAAATACTCATTTTTTCTTAGAACTGAAATACTGGTGAACGTTGATCATATGGACATAAAGAAAACCGTAACAAATTCTAAAATAATAGGGTTCTTAGGGAAACTCAAACCCAAGTTTGCAAATCATTCACAAAAATATGTAGCTCCCTGTGGATATTTACGTTATTAAACAAGAAAGATTTTAAAAATTGAGATTAAATAATTAACAAACTAAAGATAACATCAAAACAACCCAGATAAAGGTATGAAATAGCTGATGGCGATGAAAGCTGAACCCAGTGATGAGAAAGCAAAATGCAGTGAATAAATGAAAACCTTCTTCAGAGAGCCCTCTGATCCCATCTTCCCGTAAAGTCTAGTGGGAAGGAAGCAAGGCGAGAGAGAGGCAAAAGCTCTGGGATAAAACGGAAGCGTCACTGCAGATGCTAAGAGCTTAGAAGGACAAGGAGTATTGTGTGCATCCTTATGCCAATTTCAAAACCTAGGTTAAGCGAATGGCTTCCTAAGAACAACACTTCTTAAAAATTAGCTGCACACAGGTAACGATCTGTACTATTACACTAATTGTAAAAGGGACATAAACACTTGTCTAAGATACTCCATTGAGACAGCAGGATTATAAACAGCCATTATGCTAACCTTGGTGAAAGAGGCAAACTCGTTGAAAGACACACCTACCAAAACTCACAAGGAGAAACAGACCGAATGGACTTTGACCTGTTACAAACAGCACTGAAGGGCTTACACACAGATAATGTTTCATATTTGACCATATATCCGTAGGGAAAAATATCCCAGAAGTGTCCTTGTTTGGGCCAAGGGCTTAAACACTTGCCATCAACAGGTAGGAGCGAGTTTCTGATCTTCCCTTAGCTGCGGTTTCCTCATCTACCAAGTGGAGGTCATGAGGCACATGCCTTGTGGTTCGTGAGGAGTACGTGAGGTACTGTGCGTAAGGCACTTGACATTAAACTAATTTTACCATAAATCAGCGCTACTATTGGATAATACCGTGTTATAAATGGCAAAGTGCTAGTCACAGCACTTTAAATACTGATGACGGTGTTATCAGATCCCATAAAGATGAACTTGAGGGTAGTACTTGTAACAATACTTCAAGGACTTCCCCGATGAGCACGTTGGAATTCCTTGCAGTTTGCATATTCATTTATGTGTTCATTGTGCCGTTAACTTAAATAGTTTGTTCCTTCTACAATATGTGAAGCCCTTTCCAGTTTTCCGAATGATGACCAGCGGAGGAGTAGCGGGCTGCTCTCATGGCGATTTGCTCTGACTGTATTAATAGGACTCAAGCTGCATTTCAGCTAAAGCAGCCCACATTGATGTTTTTCCAAAGGTGCAGCGAGACAGGATGTCCCCCAGTGTGTTTTGGGGTGATTTTCATCGCCATTAGGATGGTCAGCGGGTGCGTATCGAGGCCTTGTCTCTCCAACTACATGTTACTTTTTTTTTTTTTAAATATATTTTATTGATTTTTGACAGAGAGGAAGGGAGAGAGATAGAGAGTCAGAAACATCGATGAGAGAGAAACATCGATCAGCCGCCTCCTGCACATCCCCCACTGGGGATGTGCCCACAACCCAGGTACATGCCCTTGACCGGAATCGAACCTGGGACCTTTCAGTCCGCAGGCTGACGCTCTATCCACTGAGCCAAACCGGTTTTGGCTACATGTTACTTTTACAGAGGGCAGGAACTCTATGCACAGCGGCATTTTCCTCAGGACCCAGCCCAATGCGGCTGCTTGTAAATGTGTGGGGAGTGAGTATCGGACCAGAAGGAAAGACAGGCTGTTGCTCTGGGAAACCTCACCTGCTATGGAAATTCGGGATGAGTTTCCGTTCTCCGTGATTACGTCCATTCTAAGAAAACAATGGGGAAAACATGGTTGGCGAGGAGGAGGCGTACATGTCATATGCCGTGCACACACATCTCATAGATGCTTTTACCCTGGGCGATGCAAATGAAATCAGTCTTATTGATCCTCCCAGCTGGCTGAGAAGCTGTTTTGAAGTTTTGATGTCCCTGTATTCACTGGTGTGGATGTACCAGGCTGCTCAGTGAAATTGTTTTCCAGGCTTCTTGGGCAGAAGGTGTTCACGTCAAGATTTCATTAGTTTTTTTTAAAATATATTTTATTGATTTTTTTACAGAGAGGAAGGGAGAGGGATAGAGAGTTAGAAACATCGATGAGAGAGAAACATCGATCAGCTGCCTCCTGCACACTCCCTACTGGGGATGTGCCCGCAACCCAGGTACATGCCCTTGACCGGAATCGAACCTGGGACCCTTGAGTCCGCAGGCTGACGCTCTATCCACTGAGCCAAACCGGTTAGGGCAAGATTTCATTAGTTTTAAATGTATCAATTTAGTGTTCTATTAGACACACAGAAATGTATTATAAGAATACCCTAAGCCCCCCACATGGCCCATGATGAAGCTGGGTCCCCTGTGCAGGCCTAGGCTTCCTGTCACGGCAGATGCCTGAGCTGTGGCTGAGTAGCCGTCTGTTAGGGGCAGCTCGAGGGGCCATGGGAACCTGGATCCTGGAACCGGATCGCAGATCTATAAGACAGACTCTCTGTTCCCGTAGTGCCTGTTGGATCATGCCCAAACCCCGAGGAGTTTATATTCCAGAACAGGGGCCAGCAGACTACAGCCACAGGCCAAACCTGGTCTGTCACCTCCTTTGGCAACTGAGGTTTTATTCAAATGCAGCCACACGCATTCACGTATGTATTTTCCACGGCTGCGTTTGTACTCCAGCCGCGGAGTTGATTCGTGACGATAGAGGCCGTCTGGCCCACAAAGCCCAGACTACTTCTGGCAGGCCCTTGGCAGAAAGTGTGCCAGTCCCCGTCAGCAGGAGGCTGCCAAGCTCAGCGCACGCTTCCCAGAGAGAGGGCATCCTCACTTAGTGGGGAATAATAGACGTTCTATTAGAACTTCTCTCTATACTTACTTATTTCATTTTATTTCTTAAATCTTTATTGTTGAAAGTATTACACATGTCCCCCTTTGCCCCCCATTGACCTCTTCTAGCCAGCCCCTATATTTATGTTTATCTTATTTTTAAATTTTTACTATTTTCTAAGTCTTAAGTTATCGCTAGAGTAGAGATATTGATCATACTTCATAGGATTGTTGTGAGGATGAAAAGTGATGATGCCTGTGCAGGATTTCAGCTTGAACCTGAGCTCCTAACCCCTGCCCTGTGTTGGACCAGCACAGAAGCGAGGAGAGTGAAGTAGACGAGGGGTGGGGCATGACGACGGGCATACTGTTCCCTCCCTCAGTTCCAGGGAGGCTGGCTGAGCCAACCTCCAATCTCGCGGCAAGAGAACCTCCCCTGGTCCCCCAGCGGCCATGTTTCCCAAGGCCAGAGAGAACTCTCACCTGCCAGTTATGGGCTCGATCCAGAGAAGTGCAGGGCGCTCTCATTCCAATCTGCACTTTCTCTCACTAAGATAAACTAGTAATGATTTGCCAATAAGATGCAATTACAGTGCCTGCTGGGGTCAATATTCAATCAGTGGTTCCATTCTGAGTGCCGCTTTGATCAGTTTGGTCAAAAATTTCCTTTCTTCAGATGCTTTGTAAACCCTGATTGATAGAGCGGTGTAGGGATCTCAGATTGGGATGTGATTTTTTTTTTAGTCTAGCTCTTGGGCAGCACCACACGCTGGCCACATGCGACCGTCTCCCGTGGGAAGGCCTGTCCTCCCTGAGATCAGACTTAGCACTTCTCTGCTTGATTCCTGTCGCCTCTCCTCCCCCAGGCAGGTCTCTTCCCCAGGATCATAAATAAAGGAGCTTATTCTGCAGGTTTAGTGAGGAGATCAGGCCACGCCCCCCACCAGTGCACAAATCTGATTGGTCCTCAAACAGGCCCCTTGGGAGCACCAGTCCAGATCACCACAGTAGGAGGTCCTTGGCCCATCCAGAGGAATAAAGCAGGATTTGGCTGAGAATAAATCATAGTGAAATTGAGAAGTTTCATTCCAGGGACCCAAGATGATGGTACTTGATTGGATCTTGGTGTTCAGCTGGGTCATAGTCAAAGCAGACTGCCTCATGGGCTGGTGTTTCTCTCTCTCTCTCTCTCTCTCGCTCACTCGCTCTCTCTGAACTTAATCTGCAAGTCTGATTTAAGCTTAGTTCAAAGGCAGAATTATCATTGTGGTTTTGAAATGGATTCTCATTTGCTTAAGACATAATCAGGGGCTTCAAGTAAATAGTGGCAGCTCTTCTGTGAAGCTAAGATTTTTATTACTTTACTAGAGGCCCCCACCGGTGGGGTCTTGGCCTGGCCTGTGGGGATCGGGTCGAAACGGGCTCTCTGACATCCCCTGAGTGGTCCCAGATTGCAAGAGGGTGCAGGCCAGGCCGAGGGACTCCACTTGTGCACAATCGGGGCCGGAGAGGGACCGTGGGAGGGCTCCAGGGCATGTCCGGCCCGTCTCGCCCAGTTCTGATGGACAGGACTCCAGCAGCAAGCTAGCCTACCAGCCGGAGAGTCAGCCCCTGGTGGTCAGTGCGTGTCATAGTGACTGGTCGAATTAAAATATATAGAGATATCTTTTGTTCCAGAAATCTCTGACCTGGGAATCTATTCTAATGAAATCATAACAGCCCTGGGGGTTTTATGAGTGAGGACGTTTCTCACAGCATGATTTGCCAAGATAAAAACATACCCCCCAAAATACACGGACGTCCATCAATAAGTGAAAGATTAAGTAAATTCTGGTATAATCATTGTGGAATATTAAATGTTTCCTAAAATAGATAGTTAAATCTCTGACCATTGACCCAGAGAACTGTCAATAATGTATTGGCAGGTCAGAAAGCACTGAATGACAATCACAAACCCCAAATCCCTCATGACAATGTTTATTCTACAAATGTAGGAAGATGTGACTAAAAAAAAGAACTCACCAGGCGGGTATATTTTACTTTTGTGGGAGATAAAGCTACATGATTAGCATTGGCTTTATACAGATTCGTATTCTCTCCTTGGTTTCAATGGTTGTGGTGAACTCGTGTGAATGCTGCAGTTTGATAGAAGGTGACGTGTTGCACAGACGTGTGCAGGGAACAGTCTGTGTGGTGTTCTGCCCATGGTCTGTCAGCCTCGAGAGCTGGGCCCTTACCCAATGACAGGAGGGACGCTAGAGCTATTAGTCTTGGATTCTGATGACTTGACTTTTATTTTTTTTAAAAATATATTTTTGCTGACTTCAGAGAGGAAGGGAAAGCGAGAGAGAAATAGAAACATCCATGATGAGAGAGAATCATTGATCAGCTATCTCCTGCACGCCCCACACTGGAATGGAGCCCACAGCCCAGGCATGTGCCCCGGAGTTGAACCTCGACCCCCTTCTCCCTCCCACCCAACCTAGAGACATGCTTAGCTCTTGTAACAGGCGGTGTTGGATACGGCTTGCGTTCCCTTTTGGGTGCCCAGGCTAGTAATTCATTTCAGCTGTGAAGCAGCGGGCCTGCCCAGGGGCTTTTGTGCTCGCGAGCTGGTGTTCTTGGTCAGGAAGCGCCGGGGGCCGTTGTTCCCACCCTCTTGTGTGCACATCGTATTCTTCATGACGAAGCCTATTTATTGTCCACTGTCCAGATTTGGGGTTCTGTTTCTGGGGTTTGGGGCAGTTGCAGTGCAGAATGGCTCTGCCAATGTGTACTTGAACGAGGCTTCTAAAGGTGACCAGACCTGCCCTGGCCGGGGTGGCTCAGTTGGTTGGAACATCATCCATATACCGAAAGGTTTCAGGTTCTATTCCTGATCAGGGTACATGCCTAGGTTGCTGGGTCAATCCCTGGTTGGGACGCATATGGGAGCCAAATGATATATGTGTCTCTCCTTCCCTCCCTCCCTCCCTCCCTTCTCCTCCTCCCTTTCCCCTCCTTCCCTCCCTCCCTTCTTCTCTCTAAAATTAGTAAGCATGTCCTTGGGTGAGGATTAAAACCAACAAAGATATAAAAGGGACCAGACCTGTCTTAGTCTCACGTATTTCAGGTGGATTTTCCAGAGCAGAAGGGAATTAGGGATTTAGGGATGGAGGAGAGACTGTTCCCTGCTTGGCTGTTACTTCACTCCCATGGACAAGGGGCAGGGAGATGGATCGCCGGCTGCTCATCAGGCACGGAGAAAGTAGACTGTGTCCATCTATCTTCCCTTCAGTCTCGCTTCACAAAGACATTATGGGCGAACCCCACTCTTCTCGCTGCAAGTATCACCTGCGACAGCTTTGCAAGTGGCCTTAACAGCCTGTCAGGGAGCGGATCAATGTGGCTTTTCACAAAGGAATCTACTTGATCAATATCCCCAAGCAAGCCCTCCCCTCACAAACAGACCCGTACGCGTTTCCATGATCAATGCAAGTCACACGGAACACACATGATGGGGGGGTGTTTCAGTGAACATGGCTCTGGATCTGGGCGCTGTGGTGATCCGCTGCAGTGAGAGAGGAGGCAGTGGGTAGGTTGTCAGACCCTGAGAGACTTGTCTTCGACAGGGGACGTTGACTTAGGAGATATGGCTCTGGTTTTGAAGGAAACATTTTCTAAGGATCAGACGCCCTAATTTTTTCGCACCCAGTTGGGATTTACATTTGTGGGGGGTTGGATTATTTTGGTGTCTCAGTACTATGGACCTGGACATGTAATAGGCATCGTGCATTCTGCTGAGTTGGTCATCACATCCTCTACCTATCCCAGGACTAGTGCCAGTACCAGGAGGTCATTCGTGTCATCGCCACCCTCTGCCTTCCCCCCCCCCCCCCCAGACGCCTTAAGGAAACTCCAGCTCTAAATGTTATAAACAATTTCCTGAAAATAGTCTAGAACAGGTCATGTGTCCTGCCTGGAAAATGAGAACAACAATGGGGCTTACCGAACAGGCTTGTGGTGGTGATAAAAAATGACTTTTATGGCACTTAGGGCTGTGTGGTACACACGGTGAGTGCCTAATAAATGATGTGTATCACAGTGACACACTGTGACCTGCCAGGTTCCATTAAGCACAGGCTCTGTCTCTCTAATCGGGGTCCTTATCCCTGTGGGGGGCGGGGTATGTGGGTAAGAGCTCAAGGGAGAGGGGGGCGAACTTGCATGCTTAAAAAGTAGCATCTCTGTTAACTTCAGCCTGAAACCTTCAATTATTAATGGACATAATAAACCACAGTCGTATTCATGGTACCTGTGATTTTTTTTTCAGCAATAGAAACTGCTGGTATTTTCATATGATACTGCAGTTGAAATAGTATTCATGCACAACAGTGCTTCAAAATAAGAGCAGCTAGTAGACCTGCCAGGAGAGCTTGTCTGTGAGTGTTGTCGGCCCGTGTGTCACTCTGGGAGAGGCTGGGCCGGAGACACTGTCCTCTTGCATGGCCTGCCTGCGAGCGGCAAGAACACGGGGAGAGCCAGCCTCAGGGTCAAGACTGGTCACCCTCTCTCTCTTTTTATTGCCTCCCCTGTGGCTGCCTCAGATTCGAAGGGAAACGGAGCAAACGCTGTCCTTGGAGGTCTCTGGCTTGAGCCACATTGCTCAGTCCAGCTGTGAGCTCCCCATGGATGAGTCGAGGCAGGGCCTGTCACCACAGCTATCTACTGTTCCTTATCGTGCGTGTGCTCTGAGCAGGGAAAGCAGGGAGAGTCTCCTGCAGGGACCACACTGCTGTGACCGTCTCCTGTGACCATCCCGGTTGGGCTCCCTCTCTAGTAAGATACCAACATTTAGTGAAAACTCACTGCGTCTGAGGCCTGCACTGCTGTTCACAGATATCCTCACATCGAATTCTCATAACCCCTGGAGATCAGTGCTCAGGCAGTGACTGTTGGATGACTTGATGGAGTCAGCTACTATGGTGTGGGCCACACCCGGGGAAAGCTGACATGGAGTGACTTTTCTGGAAAGTCAAAACTGGACGGTGCCTTGGGGGTCACCCAGTTCAGTCCTCGAGTCTTAGACGGATACACCCGCCCAGAGCCAGGGAGGATGCAGAGTCTGCACTGGCCCCCGCCTCCCGCGGCAGGAGTGGCAGCCGTCTTCCCCATCACTCGCTGAGCAGCAGGCAGCCCCTGGCCCCGCGGCGCTGTCTTCCAGCCGACCCATGGACACGCCTGTGCATGTGAAGGGTGTGCTTGCAGGGAGTAGCTGCATTTTATTTTACCTCCCTCTTTCTGTTCTGAAATTAGATTTTCTAGGACAAGAAAAGAATGCCAAAGGTAATGAAATCTCCAGTTACATACACAGTTTAAATTAACAGTATGAGTCAGTGTTCAGAATAGAAATAGCAGCAAAAGCTGACATCCTGGGGGCAGGGAGAAATGACTCAATTAACTGTATGGGTCCTGCCACCCAGTTAAAATGTCCTTGGTCATTTATAACCAGAGACCTATGAGAGTTCAACCCCCGAAGGGCTGTGGCAAAATCTGTACCTCGTCACAAGGGCGGACAGCTGATTGGAGTAGGTTGAGGGTGCTCACAGAACCTGGGGCTTCCTCGCCCATATGAGTTCCAGCTGCCACAGACCATGCCCAGGGTCACGGGGCGCCTCGTGGACAGGGAGACATGCCAACCACAGCTCCATAGTTCCAGCTCCATAGTTCACGTCTTTAGAAAGCAGACTCACCTTCCTCAGGGTGTAACGGGTTTCTGCCCAGCAGAAATGCCCCTGGGAAAGAGCTGGGTCAGGCATGTGGTGTGGAAGGCAAGTCCTTTAGAATCTGAGACTCACCCCTCTTTTCCCCACAAGAATAGGCCTGCTCGCTAGTCACCATGTGCAGGTGCAGGGTCGTGCCTGGGTAGCAGCACCCTCTGTTCCAAGGAGAATGGGATGCCCCAGAGCTTGTGGGAAGGGTGCAAAGAGGACGGGGGTCCTGAGGCCTGTGGAAGAGCCACTAGAACATGGGGGGTGACGGCTCCCTTTCTTGAGCCTCCTCCTCTTGATGCTCTCCCTTCAAAGTTCCCATGGTCCTTTCCGTGCTCCATGTTTTTGAAGAATGTGTGCTTTTTGGACCCATGCCCCCCTGGAAACTCAACGCGGATAGGTCCGCCATTTTCCCCAAGACACACAGACAAGAGAAGGCCGTGTGGTGGGTGTGGGCTCCCAGCCCCTGCTAGTCACCCCAGAAGGAAGTCGTTGCTGGTAAAAAGGCTCCAATCTATGATGTAAACACTTTCTAACGCACTTGAAAGTGTGCCATGATCTCAGCGAGGCTGCAATGCGTGCAATAAGGACATTCAGTGGGCAAAGGTAAAACACTGAAAAATGCAGATTCATCCACAACCAGAAAGAGTTAGCCAGCAAGACCGGGTTCCTTTACTGCCTGCTGGGCAGTGAGGAGCCACTAACACTGAAGAGGTTCAAGGCAGGTAGGTCTTCTTGTCTCCGCCTGAAAGACAGAGACACTGAGATTCAGAGAGGGTCACTGGTATACCCCAGGCCACACAGCTAGAAGCCAGCTGGGTGTAGAGCTCTGGTCTGTGTGGCTCCCGGAGTCCAGTCATTATGAGGTGCCTTCTGTTGCCCACCAGAGTCAGGACAGGAGCCTCGAACGGGGGGTCACAATCGTGAGCAGGCAGTAAGGGGGGGAAGAAAGGCAGGGTGGGTGGGGTGTGCAGGTGAACTCCAGGAGGCTGGTGGTAACGCCTACCAGGGTCTCTGATGTGTCACCTGAAACCAGACATACAAGCTCATATGTGGGAGAGACGCACAGCCTTCTCTCTGCAGGACAGGCCAGTACATGGAGGGTTTTTTCTTCCTTTTTGTCAATGATATTTAATATTCTACCTTTTTCTTGAATTTTACAGTTTGCAAATTTGTATTTTCTTGAAATGTGCCCCCTTTATTGAGTGAAACAGATAGGAGGATTTCCACGTGGTAACATGTTTGCCGGTGCCAGGTGGCATCGCCAGTTCTGTTTGGTTTTGCGAATTGCCCGAGTGCCCCTTCTCTATTACAGGATCAATAATAATAGCAATGAAAGGCCTGAAGACGCACAAGCATTTTCTGTTTCCAGCTTCTATTTTTACGAATAAAACATTGATGCTCTTTTTTAAGTTGGCCATCACTCATCGGGTAGGTTTTGCAGACAATAACAGTTCATTAGTAATATCTGGTGGGGAAGATGTATGATGCTGTAAATATTTAAAATCAAATTTGAAAAAGAAGACAGAGATGAATGCATGGGAAGGGGGTGGGGGCAGGGGATGTGCATGGGGCTCAGGGCTGTGGTTTTCACAGCAACTTCCACGTGGGCCCTGCCATTGTTTACCCTCCCGCATCCCATGAAAGGGAAGTTGTCAATGGGCTGGGCCCAGCCGAGTCCAAAATGGCAGACATTGAATTCAGTGGCATCTTAGCCTGTGGTCCTTCCAACAGTGTCCCCCTAGACGACGATTTGGGTACACGTGACTTGTTTAGAGGATGATTCAGGAAGCACTGAGAGAGCACGAGGACACATGACAGGAGGGAAAAAGTGCCAATCAAGGGTATGTTCGTGGAGGGTGGGTATTGCTGTGGAAGAACAGGCTCCATCCCCTTGGGAACCCTCTGAGAGACCTCACTGGTCGCTCAGGGGCCAGGAAGGTGAGGCCCATCCTGCACCAGCTCTGCCTCCTCATGGAGGGAGTGTTGCTCCTAAGAAGGCCTTGAGCACCTGCAGGTGGCGGGTGTGTTTGGAAACTGTCTGCATGTCGGCTCCCGAGAGGCCCCTGACAGCTCAGCTACATGGATGAGGGCGGAGCCCAGAGTCCGTTGAGGTGGAAGCAACAGCTCACAAAGGGAGCCCAGCTAGGGAAGCTGGGACCAGAGTGAGCTCGGGACACCGTGGCACCAGGTGGAACTCAGCCGGAGGAGAAGCGGTCCTCAGAGAAGGCTGCCCAGACCTGTTGAGAAGTGGCCCGGGGAAGTCCTGCCAGTGCCCCCTTTTCTCTCTACTTCCTCTCAGGCATGTTTGGAGGGATCGGACCCCTGTGGGACTGATGGGAATGTTCAGAATGCGGCACTTCCAGGAACTAATCTGAAGAAGAGCTCAGTGATTTGGAGGAGATGGGGAAGATTTCATGGACTTAGTGGGACTTAAATATAGCTGGGAAGACTGGAAAGAATTTTTAAAACATAAGAGGATAAATGGAATTCCAGGCAGTAAAAAAGTCAACTCTTGACAAGAGGCCTCTGGGAAAATTCCTCCTCCTGGGGCCTGGGCTACTCCACAAAAATGTCACTGTGTAATGAGAGTATTTTTGTTCATCAGACTTCCATTAAAAGTAGTCGAGGCCAATGAGCTTTAACTATAAAGCTGGCGGATGCAACTGGATTATATGTCCGGAGCTGGGATTCAGATGCCAATATATCAATTCAGTATGTATTGTTTGAAAAGTGAGAGGCGAATTGACTTTTATTCCTCTGTATTTTTTATAGGGACCCGTGAGTTACTCGAGGAGAAGCTCGGGCCTGGAATGTGTAACTCTTCTGAGCTATAGTCAGAACAGCGCCCGGCTCACTTGCTAGCCTGGCGGCCAGCTCTCGGGGGCAGTAGGACAGCAGGGCAGGAGCTGGGCCCTCACTGCCAGGATTTCCTGGGGGATGTGTTTTCCTCCTGCTGACTGGACCGGCAGGAGGCCCCGTCTGCAGGGGACCTGGGCCGTTGGACCGTCCCTGCTCCAGTTTCTTTATATTGAACAGGAACGACTCTAGCTTAGAGTGTTGGAAAACTATACCCTGAACTTTCCTCTGAACAGAGGCCCTCCCCTTCTTCCACAGCAGAGGGCTTGGAAGCTGTTTGCCTTCCGTCCATACTTCTCTGTGTGTGTGATTTCTATGCTTCTAGGAGAAATCCCACTCGTTTAAAAACCAAAGACCCGCTTCTCAGCTTCACCCCTGAAACTCACAGGTTCAAGTTAGAGCAGCGGTTCTCAACCTTCCTAATGCCGCGACCCTTTAATACAGTTCCTCATGTTGTGGTGACCCCCCAACCATAAAATTATTTTCGTTGCTACTTCATAACTGTAATTTTGCTACTGTTATGAATCGCAATGTAAATATCTGATATGCTATATGTGTTTTCCGATGGTCGCGACCCACAGGTTGAGAACCGCTGAATTATAGTTAGAGAAAGGGTTTATCTCCGAGTCCCCACTCACTAGCTATCTTCCCTCCATCCTCTCTTCTCTACTCTTCAGACCAAAATTTGACAAGAGAAAATCCAGTTGCATCTGCCAGCTTTTAAAGCTTATAGGCGTCAACTACTTCTAATGAACGTCTGATGAACAAAAATACTCTCATTACAGTGACCATTTTGTGGAGTAGCCCAGGCCCTAGGAAGAGGGATTTTCCCAGAGGCCTCTTGTCAAGAGCTGACTTTTCTCTACTCCTTGGTTTGACAAGAGTAAACAAGGCTGGTGGATCTCATTGAGGACTCGTCCGTGGCCCAGTGAATTCCGGTTGGATGGGGGCGTTCTTCAGAACACCCAAACCACCCGCCAGCTGCAGGCACCTTGCACGCAGACGGCACCTTCCGCCCTTGAGATCATTCCCAGCAGCGAAGGACAGGAGATGAAGACCAGAAATGAGGCATTTGTAAAGCCTCCAGCACAGCGCCAGCTGTTGCCTGTGTTGCCTGAAGACACATAACTGTGATCAGCTCAGTGTTGGGCGAGGAGACCCCCTTTCCTTGTTAGGGTACCTTGGAGTGCTCTGTACATGCACCAAGCGATCCACCTTCTTGTTACCACTGTGCTGGAATCTGGGGCTGTGCTGCCCTTCCTGGGAACAGCGCTGGTTCCAGAATGGCAAGCCCCCTTGGCTTTAGAATATCAAAGAAGACTATCAGAAGGACATGGCTTAAGAACATACCTCAGTCCTTTAACGATATGCAGCAGTTAAACAGGGATGAGGTAGGTGTGTGTGCACTAATGAGGGACGCGTTTTAAAACAGATGCGTGAATAACCTGATCGCATTTGTGCTTTAAGAAACGAAAGCCACGTATACTAGAGAGCTACCATTTACTGAGTTATTGCTGTTTATTTAGTGCCGGGCCAAGTTCTTTCCAGACCCTCATCTCCTTTCGTGCTCACAACATGGTGTGTTATCAGCGCCATTTCCCACATGTGGAAGTGGAGGCCAAATACCCTTCCTAGAGACACACATCCCAGTGGGCTGATGCCAGAGTTGTTCTGGGGAGTCGTCATGAAATGGAAGTGCTCACACTAGGAACTCGGGGGAGGAGGGGTGCACACTGGCCTATTGGCAGGGGTTCCCTCTGGAGAGCGAACATGTGGAGGAGGGAGGAGCGGCAAGGGCAGTGTGAGACACTTCACTTCTTTTTTAAAATATATTTTTATTGATTTCAGAGAGGAAGGGAGAGGGAGAGAGAGATAGAAGCATCAGTGATGAGAATCATTGATCGGCTGCCTCCTGCATGCCCCACACTGGGGATCGAGCCGGCCAACTGGGCATGTGCCCTGACTGGGAATGAAACTGTGACCTCTTGGTTCATAGGTCAGTTGTCGGTCATCGAGGCACACGGCCGGGTGAGACGTTTACTTCTTATTGTAAATTCATATATTGCTTTATATATTTGCAACCACTATAGATCGCTTTTAGTGTGTAGAAAGACTGTGCTTTGGGCAAAAGGACAAATATTAGATGATTCTACTCATATGAAATGTCTAAATGGATAATTTCAGAGAGCCAGGAAGTAGATCAGAGGTTACCAGGGGCTGGAGGCAGGGGGACGTGG